>NC_085842.1:25136114-25847781 GCF_035594765.1 Anolis carolinensis | reverse complement strand
ACTTCTTTTTGGATGTTTTGGTCATAATATTCAATTGCATCAATTATTATACGTACGTTATCTTTAATGTTCCTTGATGGCAAAAACCCTGTTTGTTCTTCACTTATCCAATCTGATAGAAATTCTTTTAACCTATTCGCTAAAATTTTGGTAAAAATTTTATAATCCGAATTTAGTAACGATATGAGTCTGAAATTCCGAACATCAGTTATGTCTGATCCCTCTTTCGGGATCATTGTGATCCTTGCTTCTTTCCATGAATTAGGGACAATTCCGTCTTGTAAAGCCATATTCATTAATTTTCGTAGATATCTGATTACTTCACTATGTTCCAGTTTGTAAAATCCTCCTATAAAGCCATCCGGCCCTGGAGCTTTATTGCTTTCTAATTTCCTAATTACCTTAAGGATTTTTTCTTCTGAGATTTCTTTATTGAGTTTTAATCTTTGTTCCTCCGAAATCTTTTCTAATCTCTGTTTGTCTAAATATTCCATCACCCTTTCGGGGTTAATACCTTCATCTTTGTACAATTCTTCATAGAAACGTTTAAATTCTTCCTTAATCTCTTTCTCTATGGTAGATATTCTGTCCTGTATTCTGATTTTCGTTATTTGTTGATTTTGTTTCTTCTTATTAGCCGAGCAAGCCACTTGCCTGGTTTGTTTGCGTTTTCGAAAGAGTTTTGTTTAATCCATTTTAGCTGTCTAGCCATATTCTCTAATTCCAGACTCTTTTTTTGTTTCTTTAAGAGTTCTAAACTTCTTACTATTTTTTTTATTTCTAGGGTTGTTTTTCAGTTCTTTTTCCCTCGTCGTTATTCCTTTTTTCAATTTGTCCTTCTCTACTTCTCTCTTTTTCTTTTTCCATGAATTTAGTTGAATCAAAAAACCCTTTGCTACAGCCTTATAGGCATCCCAAATATTTTGTGGACTAGTCTCCTTATTGTCATTAAGCCTGAAATATTCGGTCATCATAACATTAATCTGTTTTATGTCCTCTTCTTGTCTTAATAAATTTTCATTTAATCTCCAAAATTTGGTAGTCAATTCTTTATTGATCTGCATACTAATTGGGCAATTGTCAAGACCCAGGCTGCAGAGCACCAATAACCATACACAGAGGCCAGAATCTATCTAATATCTTTATTGTAGGAGTATATAAAGTTAATAAAAACAAGTGTAGAAAATAGTCCAGAAGTAGACCTTTCAGGAAAGGTCAAAATTAGTCCAAAGAAACAATGTCCAATATGAAATATTAAGGTCCAAAGTTGTAATCCAGTAACCGAAACACTCACTTTGCCAAGCAAAGTGAGGGGAGATGACAAGGTCCTTTAGTCCATGAAACTTAAGCAAGGCTAGGAAGTAAACTTGATTCTTGGAACACTAGGCTTAATTCAAAGCAACAAGAAACGAGGAGCAAGAACAGGATCCGTGGTAAATATGTGGCGAGGTCCGGGAAGCAAGGCAAGGTCCGTGGAGCAAGACAAGGTCCTGGGAAGCAAGGCAAGGCTGGAAACGGGAACAAGGGCTTGGATGCGGGAGTAGCGTAGTCCACACACAACCTACTCCCGAAGCTGACGAATTGACTCCGCAAGGTTCCTACGTGGGCAAAACACCTAAATAGGGTCTCGTTTTCCCGCCAAAGAACAATTCTCTGGGGAACCAGAACCGAAAGCCATTCTCTGTGTCCAGATGCATGACTCCCTAAAGTTTCCCATGGGAAGCAGGCTTAATCAGCTGAATGCCTGGCAGCGATCCTAGCGCTCCTGCGAGACGCCTCCTGAGCGCCTTTCTGTTGTTTATAATAATCACGGCGAGAAAATGGGGGAGATTTCGGCTCAAGGCTTGTTTGGCAGACTTCTGGAAGGCAAATCTCCTGCAGGTGCAAGGGCTCCAATTCTGGCTGAAAAAGCTCCAATTCTGGCTGAAACGGTGGGAAACCTAAGTTTTCCTCTTCATCTGTCTCAACAGTGCTGGGAACGGGACTACATGGCCCATGAGTCATCACACTATCCCCCTCCTCAAGGCCCCTCTCAAAAATGGGCCCTCTTCCCAAGGTGCGGGGCCGCGGCTTGGCGGGGTAGGCCTGGTGGAAGCGGCGGACTAAGTCGGGGGCATGGACCGTGGAAGCGTCTTCCCAAGAGCGTTCCTCCTGGCCAAACCCCACCCAGTCAATGAGATACTGAGGGCGGCGGCGGTGGAAGCGAGAATCCAAAATGTCCTGAACCTCGAATTCCTCCTCCCCGTCCACCAAAACAGGAGTGGGGGCCGGCCGGTCTGCATCAGGGCACACACCTTCCGCCGGAAGGAGCAGGGAGCGATGAAACACTGGATGAATGCGCATGGAGCGCGGAAGTTGAAGTTTGAAAGTCACGGGGTTAAGTTGCGCCACCACTGGATAGGGACCAATGAAACGGGCATCTAGCTTCCGGCAGGGACGGTGGGAGGGCAAAAAGCGAGTGGATAGAAGAACCCGGTCTCCTACCTTGATCTCGGGGCCCGGCTGGCGATGTTTGTCAGCGTGACGTTTATAGTCCTCCTTGGCTTGGTCTAGTTGCTGGAGCAAAAGTTGTTGCACCGCTGTGAGTTCTTGCAGCCAGTCCTCAGCTGCGGGAACTTCTGAGGTTTCAATGACAGGAGGAAAGAAACGTGGATGAAATCCGTAGTTTGCAAAGAACGGGGTTTCTTTAGTTGAAGCCTGGACACCATTGTTGTAGGCAAACTCCGACAGCGGCAACAGGGAAGCCCAATTGTCCTGTTGATAGTTTACATAACAGCGAAGGTATTGTTCCAAGGTGGCATTGGTGCGCTCAGTTTGCCCATCCGTTTGGGGATGGTGAGCTGAAGATAAACGAGAGTCTATGCCCAATAGTTTTTGTAGTGCCTTCCAGAAACGAGAGGTGAATTGAGACCCACGGTCTGTGACCAAACTCTTGGGCAACCCATGTAATCTGAAAACATGCTGAAGGAATAAATCTGCAGTCTCTTTGGCCGTGGGGAGGCCATCGCAGGGAATGAAATGGGCTAACTTGGTAAAAAGGTCCACCACCACTAGGATCGTGGTGAATCCAAGAGAAGGTGGTAGGTCAGTGATAAAATCCGCAGAAATTATTTCCCATGGACGAGATGGAGTAGGAAGGGGATACAGTAGCCCTGAGGGCTTTTCCCTTCTTGTCTTGGAGCGCTGGCATACCGGGCAGGTATTGACATATTTTTCCACATCCTTGCGGATCTTGGGCCACCAGAAATCTCTTAGGATCAAATGCATGGTTTTAAATAATCCGAAATGCCCTGCTGGCTTGCAGTCATGACACAGACGAAGTGCCTTTTCCCTGCCTGGTCCTGGAGGGATGTAGACGTGATTTCTATAGCAAAGCAACCCATCCCTAAGCGAGAAGGGAAAATGTAGTCCTTGGCGAAGTTGATCTTGAGCCCAGGCATCCGCCTGTTGACTGGCCCTGATTTCCTGAGCGCAAAGGGGCCCTGGAGTAGAGGAAGTAGATTCAATGGGAGTGGATTTGGTGTTCCCCACTGTAAGCGTGGCAAAGTTCTCGGGCTGCAGTAATTGGGATTCAAAGGTCTCTCTGCGCCCTGCAGCATATTCTGGTTTCCGTGATAGAGCATCTGCTTGCTTGGTCTGAGCTGGGGTTACATAATGGATCTGGAAGTCAAAACGCTCAAAGAATAAAGCCCAGCGCTGCTGCCTCTGATTTAACTTGCGGGCAGTTCTTAGATGTTCTAGATTCCGATGATCAGTATGGACCTCAATGGGAAATTTGGCCCCTTCTAACCAATGTCTCCAAGTTTCGAAGGCTGCCTTTATGGCCAAAAGTTCTTTTTCCCAAATAGTGTAATTTCTCTCTGGGGCTGTTAGTTGACGGGAGTAAAAAGCACAAGGGTGAAGATGATCTCCCACTGGTTGCAAGAGTACAGCCCCAATTGCCACATCGGAGGCGTCAGCCTGCACAACAAAAGGGGTTTTAGGATCTGGGTGCTGAAGGATTGGCTGGGACGTGAATAATTTCTTTAGTTGCTGGAACCCTTTCTCTGCTTGCTCCGTCCAGCGGAAAGGCTGTTTCCCACGGATGCAGCTGGTGATTGGATCAGACCAGCGGGCAAAGTCTGGAATGAACTTGCGGTAATAGTTCGCGAACCCCAAGAAACGCTGCACCTCTTTCTTGTTGGTTGGCGCCCGCCATTCCAGTACTGCTGAAACCTTTGCCGGGTCCATGGAGAGCCCTAGTGGCGAGACACGGTATCCCAGGAAATCTACCTCTTGTAGATCAAAAGCGCATTTTTCCAGCTTGGCATAAAGTCCATGATCCCGCAATCGTTGTAACACCAATCTGACGTGGTTCTCATGTTCTGATTGTGATCTAGAAAACACCAAAAAATCGTCCAAGTAGATGATCAAGAACCGATCTAGATAATCCTGAAAGATATCATTGACAAAATGCTGGAACGTTGCGGGAGCTCCACATAAACCGAAATTCATGACCAGGGACTCGAATAATCCGAATTTAGTCTGGAAGGCGGTTTTCCACTCGTCCCCCTCCCTGATGCGAATTAGATTATAAGCCCCCCGAAGATCCAGCTTGGTGTAAACCTTGGCCCCTCGAAGCCGGTCTAGTAGGTCCGAGATCAAAGGCAGGGGATAGCGGTTCCGCTTAGTGATATTGTTCAATGCTCTATAGTCCACCACCAAGCGTAGGTCCCCTGACTTCTTTTTCACAAACATCACTGGAGAAGCGGCTGGGGATTGAGAGGGTCTGATGAACCCCTTGCGGAGGTTTGACTCTATGAACTCCCTGAGAGCTTCTTGCTCTGGTTCAGTCAGGGAGTAGAGGTGTCCTCGCAGGATCGGGGCCCCCTCCACCAGGTCAATGGCACAATCATAAGGCCTATGCGGGGGCAGTTTCTCGGCTTCCTTCTCATTGAAAACATCCCAAAAGTCTGAGTATTTCTTGGGCAAGGTGATGATGGATTCAGCGTCTGTGGCATGGCAGACCTTGGCTACAAGACAATGGTTTTGGCAATATTTAGAAGCAAACTGCAGTTCTCTGTTGGTCCAAGAGATGCTGGGGTCGTGGAGTGTCAGCCATGGAATCCCTAGAATCACAGGGAAATGAGGAACCTCGGTAACAAAGAAGGAAATCTCTTCCATATGTTCCCTTATCCACATTCTGGTGGGTTCAGTCCATTGGCTTACTGGACCTGTCTTTAGGGGACGGCCATCTATGGCTTGCACCACCCGGGCATTCTTGAAATCGTGATATTGTAATCCCAGAGAGTCGGCATACTCTCTATCAATGAAATTGTTTGTTGCTCCTGAGTCTATCATGGCATGGATCATGACGGGTCCTTTTTTCGCTGACCACAAGGTGACCACTAGGAGAAATAGGACCCCGGTTGGCGGCTCTTGAGTGGGGTTTCTGACCGGGTTGGCGAGCCTTTCTACGCCCGGTCGTTGGCTTCCCCCGCCGGCTTTGCGCCAGCCGCCTCGGCCGACTCCGACTCCACGGAGGACGCCGCCGCCAAACGAGCGGCGGGCTTTCTTTTGGCTGGGCACTCTCTGGCAAAGTGGCCCCCGTCTCCGCAGTACCAACAGAGGTTTAAACGTTGGCAGCGGGCCTTCTCGGCAACGTCTAACCTGGGGCGCACATTGCCCAATTGCATTGGCACCTCCCCGCTTTCTCTGGGGTATGGGGCTGGTGGCGGGGGTCTCCACACTGGACGTGGTTGGACGCCAGCGGGAGCGGGAGGTTTTGCCCCAGCTCTCCCACTCTGGCCTCGGAGCCATTGTTTTCTGTTGGCAAGCATGACTTCGGCTCGTAAACATTGGTCAATAAGTCTTTCAAGAGAGTTCGGAGGATCCACCTTGGAGATTTCTTCCAACATCTCGATATTGAGACCCTCCCGAAACTGTCCTCTGAGGGCTATGTCATTCCAACTGGTGTTTTGAGCCAGCACTCGGAACTCGGCTATGTACTGGGACAAGGGCCTGTCCCCTTGAGAAAGGCGCCGGAGTTTGTGGCCGGCCGCCTCTAAATTGTCCTCGATCCCCCAAGTCGCCTTAAGGTGATTTAGGAAGTTTTGCGCGGAACTTAGGTGTGGGGAGGCTTCATCGAACAGCGCCGTGGCCCAGTTGGCCGCGGGGCCGTCCAGTAGACTGTAAATCCACGCCACTTTGATGTCTTCCTTGGGAAACTCAGCATCACGGGCTTCTAGGTATGCCTGGCATTGACGACGGAAAACGTGAACCTTGGAAGCTTCTCCAGAGAACTTGGTTGGCAATGCCAGGGCAGGGAGACGGATTCCGCGTTCCTTCAAGCCCCGTATTTCTCCCTCCTGCGCATGGATCATATCACGGATTCTGTCCACTTCATCCTTGGCGATGGTGTAGCTGAGTGGCTGGTCTCCCGGCCCGGCTCCGGTAGACATTCTGACCTAGGTTGATTGGTGCTTAAGGTGGCGGAGTCAAACTGTCAAGACCCAGGCTGCAGAGCACCAATAACCATACACAGAGGCCAGAATCTATCTAATATCTTTATTGTAGGAGTATATAAAGTTAATAAAAACAAGTGTAGAAAATAGTCCAGAAGTAGACCTTTCAGGAAAGGTCAAAATTAGTCCAAAGAAACAATGTCCAATATGAAATATTAAGGTCCAAAGTTGTAATCCAGTAACCGAAACACTCACTTTGCCAAGCAAAGTGAGGGGAGATGACAAGGTCCTTTAGTCCATGAAACTTAAGCAAGGCTAGGAAGTAAACTTGATTCTTGGAACACTAGGCTTAATTCAAAGCAACAAGAAACGAGGAGCAAGAACAGGATCCGTGGTAAATACGTGGCGAGGTCCGGGAAGCAAGGCAAGGTCCGTGGAGCAAGACAAGGTCCTGGGAAGCAAGGCAAGGCTGGAAACGGGAACAAGGGCTTGGATGCGGGAGTAGCGTAGTCCACACACAACCTACTCCCGAAGCTGACGAATTGACTCCGCAAGGTTCCTACGTGGGCAAAACACCTAAATAGGGTCTCGTTTTCCCGCCAAAGAACAATTCTCTGGGGAACCAGAACCGAAAGCCATTCTCTGTGTCCAGATGCATGACTCCCTAAAGTTTCCCATGGGAAGCAGGCTTAATCAGCTGAATGCCTGGCAGCGATCCTAGTGCTCCTGCGAGACGCCTCCTGAGCGCCTTTCTGTTGTTTATAATAATCACGGCGAGAAAATGGGGGAGATTTCGGCTCAAGGCTTGTTTGGCAGACTTCTGGAAGGCAAATCTCCTGCAGGTGCAAGGGCTCCAATTCTGGCTGAAAAAGCTCCAATTCTGGCTGAAACGGTGGGAAACCTAAGTTTTCCTCTTCATCTGTCTCAACAGTGCCGGGAACGGGACTACATGGCCCATGAGTCATCACAGCAATGGTCTGATGCCTCTCTGGGAAGGATTTGTATATTGTTAATCTTAGGCAAAATTGATTTTGAAACCCAGATCGTATCGATCCTAGCCCAGGTCTGATGTCTGCTAGAATAATTTTATTTCAAACATTTATCACGGTGTGGTTTACAATGTGATGACGAAGATTTTACAGTGACAGTAACCGAACACATAATAACAGAAACAACAAAAGCAAAAAGCAAAAACAAACAAACCCAGAATCAAAAATCAATCTGTACTACTAAAGAAACAAAATAAACAAAAAAACACAAAAACAAAACATGAATCTAATCAAACAGACAACATGACCAAAACACACATTTATTAAAATCGACATCCATCTATTATGTGGTGTTCCTTAAATTCTTCCCTTGGTACCGCCAGTACCTTTATATCTCCTATCTTGTTTCTGCCTCTGTTCTCCATTCTTTGTTCTGAGACAATTCTATTGCCCTTCTTACATATCTGATATTTCTTTATATTATAACTTCATATTTCTCATTTTTAAATAGTTTTTTATCAATTCCCAATCTGTTTGTTTTTTTGGTTTGCCCTGAGTGTTTGATAATAAGTATGTTAATTTATCCATGTTCATAATTTCCAAAATTTTATTAAACCAAGACTTTATATCAGGTCTGTTTTTCATACTCCATTCTTTTGCAAAAGTTATTCTCGCCGTCGTCATTAAATAATTAAACAAAATTTCTTTGTTCCTGTCTTCTAAGTCTAGCATCCCTAAAAGAAAGACTTTGGGGTCTAGGCTAATCTTAATTGACAAAAAATTTTGTATTCTTTGTTGTATCTCTTTCCAAAACTCTTTGGCTCTCTCACAGTTCCACCAGCAATGGTAGTAGGTGCCTTCATGTTCCCCGCATTTCCAACATTTGTTGGAGGTTTTTTTTAAATAGATTTTAGATAGTTTGGTGGGGGGTTAAGTACCATCTGTGGAAGGTTTTGATCCAATTTTCTTTAAGATCTGATGAGTATGTATATTTTAGTCTCTGATTCCAATATTTTTCCCACTCCTCTATTCTGATTGGCTTCCCTATATTTTTTGCCCATTTGACCATACATTATTTGATGAAGTCCTGTTCTGTTGCCCACTCAAGTAGTTTTTTTGTAAACTTTGGTTATGATTTTAGATTCTGATTGTGTTATTTTGTCCCAAAAGGTTTCTTTATCTTCAAATCTTATTTTCTTGTCTTTATTGAAATGGTCTTTAATCTGTGCATATTGAAACCACCCTATGTTTTTAAATTCTTGATTTAGCTTTTCCTGTGTTTTAACTTCGTAATTTCTCTTTCCTTAATTAAGATATCTTTGTATTTTGGCCAAATTGTCCGTCCCCGTCCCCCCCCCCCCCACACACACACACACACACATTTCTCTTCTTTGACAAGCCTCTAGGGGGGATACCCATAGCGGGGGTTTTGTGAATATTCTTCTCTTATATTTTTCCCATATTTTTATTAGGGATGACCGAATAAAATGATCTCCAAAAAAAATTTCTATTCTCCTTTTTTCATACCACAAGTAGGCATGCCAGCCAGCTCGTAAATTTAGCCCCTCTAACATCAGTAATTTAGTTTTTTTTAGCATTGTCCAATCTCGGATCCACATTAAACAAAAAGCCTCATGGTACAATTGTAATTCTGGTAGGGCTAGACCTCCTCTTCTCTTTTCGTCGATCATGGAAGTTCTTTTGATTCTCGGTTTTTTGTTTGACCAAATGAATTCATTTATGTCTTGATTCCATTTTTTGAATCTTTGTGAGTTTCTAATTATCGGAATACATTGGAAAAGGAAAAGCATCTTGGGCAAGATTATCATTTTGACTGCTGCCACTCTCCCCAATAGTGATAATTTAAATTCATTCCAATTTTCTAAATCTTTCTGAATATCTTTCCATCTTGTGTCGTAATTGTCTCTATTAGTTGTGAATTTTTAGCTGTTAGTATTATTCCTAAGTATCTTATCTTTTTGCCAATTTTAATTCCTGTGATTGCTGTCAAATCCGATTGTCTTTTCTCTGTCATATTTTTTGTTAATAACATGGTCTTATCTTTATTTATTTTGAGTCCCGATACTTTCCCAAAATTTTCAAATTTTTCTAACCAATTCCCTACTGTTCTAATCAGATCTTCTATTATGCAAATCAGATCATCGGCATATGCTTTGATATTATATTTTTCCTTTTTAATTTTTGCTCCTTTTAATTGTGTATCTTCCCTTATGGTATTAAGTAATGTTTCCAATGCAAAAATAAATAATAAGGAGCTGCCCTGTCTTGTTCCTTTTGAAATCTTAAAGAATTTGGATTCTATTGTATTTATTCTTATTTTGGCCTCTTGCTTGTCGTAAATTCTGTTAATTGCATTATTAAATTTAAAACGCATGTCTAATTCTTTGATTAGTAATTTTTAAAAATCCCAATTTAAATTATTGAAAGCTTTTTCCATGTTGATCGATACTAATGCCATTTCTTCTTTACTACTTTTTTTGTAATATTCGATAATGTTTATAATTTCTCTTACGTTATCTCTTAATTGTCTCCCCGGTAAAAACCCTGATTGTTCTTCCTTAATCCATTCCTTCAAAACCTCTTTCATCCTATCTGCCAGTATACTTGTAAATATTTTATAATCATGATTCAGGAGTGAGATGGGCCTATAATTTTTCACATTTTGGGGGTCTTGGCCTTCTTTGTGAATCATTGTGATTGTAGCAAATCTCCACGAGTCCGGCATCTCATTATTATCAAGAATCCTATTCATGATTTTTTTCCAAGTGTGGAGTTAACTCTTCAATAAAGACTTTATAATATACCCCTGTAAGTCCATCCGGACCTAGTGCTTTGTTTCCATCCATTCTCCTAATTATTTTTTGAATTTCCTGTTCTGAGATTTCTTTGTTTAATACTTCCCTTTGTTGTTCTGTTATTTTACATAATTTTTGTTTGCCTATGAGGGGGACATTTCTTCCTTTCTTATTTGATCCTTAGTGTATAATTTACTATACTCCTACAACCACCGTGACTGACTACACAGAGAAGCCATTGAAATCCAGAAGAAGCACATGGACAATTTCAACAGAAAGGAGAAAACCATGAAAATGAACAAAATCTGGCTACTAGTATTTAAAAAACTCTTTAACAAAGAACAACACTCAGAAAGCAAGGGAATTCCAGACAGGAACCAATCAGGGCCAGGTAACACCTTCCAACAAAGTATTCCCCCAAGCAGGAAGCTGAAAGGCCATTCAGTGCTAATCAAGGTGGCCAATTGCAACATTCACGCTTGCCTCCAACAGACAACAGCAATTTCTCCCACCCTGGTCATTCCACAGATATATAAACCTCACTTGCCTAGTTTCAACAAACCTCACAACCTCTGAGAATGCCTGCCACAGATGTGCGTGAAACGTCAGTAGAGAATGCTTCTGGAACATGGCAATACAGCCTGGAAAACTCACAGCACCCCAACCTTACAATTTTCTTCCCAGGTTTCAGAAAAAGACTAGGAGATTTCAAACTTTGAATATTCATTTCAACTCCAAAGTCAATTAACAATATTTGATCAAGGCTTAGTTACAGACAGCTAGTTTTTCAAGAGTGTGAACAAATGTCCATTTGATCAGAACAACATTTCTGTCTTGTTTCTCGTAAATACAGCACACACACTCCACTTCTAAGTTAAATAATCCCATCAGCCATGTTAAATGCCCCATTGAACCTGGAAAAACAAGGAAAACTGACGATGACACTTGGCTAATAGACTAATGCTCAATTTAGCACATCTGAAGCCAGCCATGGCAGAATTTGTGACCTTCCAGTTACTGTACTGCAATGCCCATAGCCGTTTACGGTGTGGAGCCTAGGGTTTGTGTGAGCTGCACCACAACACCCTTGTTTCAAATTGTTTAGAAAGAAACTTTTGCGCCCCGGAGTATTTTGAGCAGAGATTTCCTTCTTTATAGATACTTATTTATTGCTTGCATTTATATATCAATTTTCTCAACCCTGAGGGGACTCAAAGAGGTTCACAGCAAATAAAGGGCAAAATTTAGTGCCTCACAAATAATAAAATTTTAATAATAAAACAAAATTTTACTTATTTTAAACAGTGGCCTATCATTATAAATTAAACCATGAAAACTATAAAACATCAGAGATAGACATAAAGCAATTTAAAATTGCATTGTTCCCGAGGTTGTCCTCTCTGCTACGCTGTTGTTGTCAGTCTATCTCTATGGCCAGCCTATCCGGTTGTTGCATTTGCTGTTGTGGGTGGGTTTCTAGCTAGGATATTGGTGATCGAGTCCCCCTGTTGTCGACTCTGTAGTCAGTAGGAGATACAGCCTTACAGTAATCACCCTCGAGACCCTTGTTGCCCCCAGCCTCTCCCACCCTGGTGTTCAGCTGTTCTAAGTTGTCCTTAACTACTAAGGATACACAGTCATATAGATAGTCCAGTTTCCTATTAAGGTCCTCTATATGGTTAAAAATAAGTTGCAAGGTCGGTCCCATCAGATCACACATATTAGGGTGTTCTTCTTTCATGTGCGTTGTGGGTTCACCAATAGAGCCTACTATCAAGTCACCTAGGCCGTCCTCGGCACATTTTCTATAAAGTCTGAGTTTCTGCTTGATGTTGTTAGAGCAGGCATGGGCAAACTTTGGCCCTCCAGGTGTTTTGGATTTCAACCGGTACCGGCTGTTAGGAATTGTGGGAGTTGAAGTCCAAAACACCTGGAGGGCCAAAGTTTGCCCATGCCTGTGTTAGAGGCAACATAATGGTGAGGTCGGTCAGCTGGAAACCCCTTTTTTACCCCAGCGATTCTGACCCATCATTGGAGATGGAGTTGGCGAGGGTGAGCAGTAGCTATCGTAGGAGTTGGCGTTGGGTGGTAGTCGACCTGTGATGGGACTCAGACCCTCTCAAGATTGGTAATAGTATCTTCTTGCTTATTCTCTGTATTATTGTTCCAAAGTGGTGATCAAGAGCACTTCCATTTGGAACACATCATATAGAAGCCACACGGTTTTCAGCACACTTGGGAAAGCTCTGTTGTTGTTATTATTATCCTTCTGCGATCCCTTCCGGGATTGTTCGAGCCTCTTCCTTTTCTGTGGACTGCTAGAACCGACACTCACAAGTCTCATGCTTTTAGAATTATTAATTGTCACTGTTCTCCGGGTTGCTCTCTTTCCCATGTCTTTCATCGAGCGAGCCCCCGTCTGTAGGGGGATTTTACCTCGTTCTTTAATGGTCAGCGTCGCTCCTCTCTTGAGGACATCCTGTTAAGATATTTAAGGGCTGAGCTGCCAAAGGCGCTTCCCCACCCTTCGGAGCAATCGCCCGGTTCCTCCTGCCTTGCGCCGTCTTCTTCATGCACAGCAAAGTGCAGTTCCCTGACACTACGTAACCCACCGGCGGTGCCGGAGCACTCAAGGGGCTTCCCTTCTGGCACTTTTCTCTCTCGTGTTGGACCAAGGAGGCCCGGCGCCGGTAGCTTTTCCCGCAGTCTTTGCAGCTGTACGGCCTCTTGCCCATGTGCACCCTTTTGTGCTGGATGAGGCTCTATCTTTTTTTATATATATATAAATATTTTATTGAATTTTGCTGTGTTACAAATAAAAGGATTAGTCTAAAGGGAAAACTGTGGGGAAAGGTATAGGAGGGGGAAAAACAGAGGGAAGGGGAAAGAAGAAGGAGAAAAAAATAGAAAAGGAAGAAAAAAAATTGGTATAGGGTGGTGGGTCGGAGGGGAGTGAACTCCCAGGGATGGGAACCCTAACGGGAGGGGGGGGGGGGAGAGGTAGAATCTTCTAGCTTCCATTCTTGAAGTCGATTATTTCAGTGAGTCATCATTTTTTTGCAGGTAGGCATCTAGGATTGACCAGTTCGTTTCTCTCATAGGTCTTCCAGTGGCTTTTTTTAACAAAAAAGTTAATCTGTCCATATTTTTAATGTCCAATAGCTTCTCCAGCCACAGTTCTTTGGTGAGTTTCTCTCCACCTTTCCAATTTCGTGCAAGCACCATTCTGGCTGCAGTGATAGCATAAGTAAATACTCTCTCTTTATTATCTTTTTCTATTTCCGAATTTATTTCTCTCTCTTTTTTAAAATTATATAATCCTAATAAATAATATTCAGGTTTACAATCAAATTCCTCTTTAAAAATTTTTTGCATTCCCTATGAATTGCCTTCTAGTATTTTTTAATTACCTTACAATTCCACCACATGTGGAAATATGATCCAACCTGTTTTTTTACAATGCCAACATATATTATCTTTATACATAAATCCTAATTTTTTTGGTGTTAAATACCACCTGTGTATTGTTTTTAACCAGTTTTCTTTTAATTCTATTGAGTAGCATAATTTAGTCTTTTTGTTCCAAATAATATTCCATTCATCCATTGTTATAGATCTGCCCATATTTCTAGACCATTTTATCATCGAGTCCTTGATAATTTCAGATTCTGTATTCCATTCTAATATTTTATTATATAATATTGTTATTATTATTTTTTTCCCTTTTGAGAAGGTTATCCCAGAAGTTAGTGACTGTAGAGAAACCTAATGCTTTATCTTTTTTGTAGCATTCTTTTAATTGATAATATTGAAGCCATGTAATATTCTTAAAATCTTTTTGGATTTTCTCCCATTCTTTTAGGGGGAGGCTGTCCCCCGTATTCTTTCCTTTCTTTATAATATCCTTATATGTCGGCCATACGTTGAGATGCTTCTAATGGTGAAAACCTAAGAGGGGTTTTTTCATATAGATATCTTTTATATTTTTGCCAAATTGCATTTAAAGCCGATCTTATAAAATGATTCCCAAATTGTTTATAAATTCTAACTTTATTCTGCCATAGGTACCCATGCCAACCCCACCGCAGATTATGTCCTTCTAGGATTAGTATTTTAATTTCATCTAATTTCATCCACTCTGTTGTCCATTCTAAAGCACATGCATCATGATATAATTGTAAATTTGGTAAATCAAAACCTCCTCTCTCTTTTGGGGTAGTCATTGTATATTTAACCCTGGGTTTTTTATTTTGCCAAATAAATTTGTTAATTTCCCGATTCCATTCATTAAATAGTTTTTTGCCTCTGATAATAGGAATATTACGAAATAAATATAATAATTTGGGTAAAACGTTCATTTTAATTGCAGCTATTCAGCCCAAAAGTTATATTTTTATATGCTTCCACCCCTCCAAATCTTTTTTTATCTCTCGCCATTTTGTCCAATAATTGAGTTCTAATCATTGGTTATTTTTACTTGCGATCCAGATTCCTAGATATTTAATTTTTTTAACAGTTTCAAAACCTGAGATTTCCTTCAATTCTTCTTGCCTTCTTTTAGCCATATTTTTTGTGAGGATTGTCATTTTTTCCCTATTAATTTTGAACCCAGCCAGTACTCCATATTCCTCTATCTTATTTAACCAATCTCTAATACTGTCTATTGGATTTTCTAAAATACATATCACATCATCGGCAAAAGCGCGTACTTTGATCTCTTGCCTATCTATTCTGATACCCTTCAAATTTTCCGTCTTTTTAATAGATCTCAATAAGATTTCTAGTGTAAATATAAAAATTTACACTAGGGGAGAGTGGGCATCCCTGTCTTGTTCCTTTTTGTATCTCAAATTCTTCTGTGAGCAAGCCGTTTACTTTGATTCTTGCGAATTGTTTAGAGTAAATTGATTTTATTCCATTTTGAAATTGATTTCCAATATCTAGTTCTTTGAATAATATTTTAAAGAAATACCTATTAACATTGTCGAATGCTTTTTCAGCATCTAGTGCTAAAAAGCCAACTTCTTTTTGATGGTTTTGGACAAAATACTCTATCGAATCTAAAATAATCCTAATATTATCCTTTGTGCTACGAGAGGGTAAGAAACCTGTTTGATCTTCAGAAATCCAATCTTTTAGAAAATTTGTAAATCTTTCCGCTAATATTTTTGCCAAGATTTTGTAATCATTGTTTAGTAGTGAGATAGGGCGGTAGTTCCTTACATTACTCGGGTCTGATCCCTCCTTATGTATCAGAATTATTTCCGTTTGCTTCCAGGAATCTGGGATTTGTCCTTCACTCAGGGCCTTATTCATTAATTTTTTAAGGAATTGGGTTATTTCTTCTTGATCTATTTTATAGTAGCTGGCTGTAAAACCGTCCGGGCCTGGGGCTTTGTCTAACTTTAATTTTTGAATAGCATTTTTAATTTCCTCGGTAGTAATTTCTTTAAGTTTAATCTTTGCTCTTCCGTTATTTTTGATAATTTTTGGTTACATATATAGTTTGTTATTTCTTCTAGATTAATTTTATCTTTTACATACAAATTCTTGTAAAATTTCTCAAATTCCTTCATTATTTCATCGTCCGTGAATAAATCCTTTTCATTTGTTTTGATTTTTATAATTTGTTGTTTATTTTTCTTTTTTCTTATTATTCTAGCTAGCCATTTCCCCGGCCTATTGGCATTTTCAAATGAGTTTTGTCATGCCCATTTTAATTGATTGGCGATTGTCTCTAGCTGTAAATTAGCCTTTTCCTGTTGTAGAATTTTTAATTTCTTTAATGGGATCTCCCCAGTTGGGTTTGCTTTTAGTTGCTTTTCAAATTCTTCAATTTCCCCCTGTAATTTTTTGTTTTTTATTCTATTTTTCCTCGCTTTTTGTTGGATAAAAAATCCCCTAGCTACCGCTTTATAGGCGTCCCAGATAGTTTGTGGGGCAGTGTTCTCGTTATCATTTAATTGAAAGTATTCTTTGGTCATCTGCTTTATCCTTCCTATATCACTCTCCTGCTTGATCATGTTGTTATCTAATCTCCAACTTTTAATTACTTTGTTTTGTTTGATTGTCATGGTTATTGGACAATGGTCCGATAGGTCTCTGGCATGTATTTTTGTTTCTTTTATTTTGGGTGCTAAGCTTTTTGATGTCCAGACCATATCTATCCTGGTCCATAGTTTATGCCTGCTTGAAAAGAACGTAAAATCTTTTTGGTTGGGGTTTTTCAATCTCCAAATATCACATAGGTCAAATTCTTCCTTGAATTGAAATAATTTTTTTGGGAGGGATTTATTTTCACTATTTTTTCTATATTTTTTTGATGATGATTTGTCCAAATTGCTATCTATGATACCATTGAAATCTCCCATTATTATCAAATGGTCCATTTCCACTTCACTGATATTATTCCTTAACTGCTTGACAAATTTACATTTTGGGCCGTTTGGCATATAAATATTACATATTAAGATAATTTCATTACCCATTAATATTTTAACTGCTATGATTCTACCATCTTGGTCCTTAAATTGTTCCGTTGGTTTTAATTTTTCATTTATATACAAAGTTACACCCCGTTTTTTCTTAGCATCTAATGAGTGAAATGCCTTCCCTAACTTGGTATTCGTTAAATGGTTAATATGTTTGCTAGGAATATGTGTTTCCTGTAACACTATGATATCATAATTGTTTTTAATACATTATTAAATAATCTTTTTTTCTTAATTTGCAAATTTAAGCCATTTATATTGTTTGAATAAATCTTTATTGGGCTTAAAACAGTATTCATTGGTGGCAACATCACTCACTGCTTCCTCCTCCTCCTCCGAAATTCCATCTGGGTTGTCATCGACAAATAAGGTCATTTGAATCTCCTCTGGTGAATCCTGTCTTCTCTTCTTTGGCTGCCTTGGGTTTTTTTCCAAGCTTGGTGGTTGTGGCTTTGGTTTCTGGGATAGATCTTTTTTAAGTTTTCTATAAAATTCATCTGCTTTTTCTTCACTTTTTATCCAGACTTTCTCCTCCTTGTATGTCAGCATAAGCCCCTCTTGTCTTTCCCATCTAAATTTAATTTGTAAGCGTTTTAATTCATCTGTCAGGAAAAAGTATTTTCTCCTGTTATTAATGGTGGACTGTGATTTATGATTATAAATCATAATTCTCTTCTCTTTGTACATCGTTGGGTTAAGTCTGGATTTTTTGAATACTTCCTCTCTTGTACTCTTTTTAACGAAATGGACAATTGTGTCTCTCGCTACTTTGTTTTTCTTAGCGTAGTTCGTATGGATTCTATGGGCAGTATCAATATGCTCCGTGGCTTCCAGTTCTGAACAATTTAATATTTTTGCTATTATTTGGGCAGAAACTTGTTTAATATTCTCTTTTGAATCTTCTAGTATGTTTCTGAGTCTTAATTGGTGTTCTGTTACGTTTTGTTCCAGCTTCTCTTGCACCTTCTCCCATTTGCTGTTTTTGGAGTCTATTGTATCTATTTTCCTCTGTAGTTTCATCTGGGATTTCTCAATTTTATCGTTCTGTAGTTGTAGCTCAGAGATTTCTTGGGAATTTTTGAATACTTCTGTTTTAATCAAATTTATTTCCTCTTTGATTTCTTTTTTTTAAATCTGCCATATCCTCATGTATTTGCTTTTGTTGTAAGTCTTGTTTTATAGCAATTTCATGTATTTCCTTTTGGAGTAAGTCTTGCTTGGTTGAGATACATTGTATTTCTCGAAGCAATTCTCTCCAGTTCGTGTCCTCTGGGAGCAAATTTCTTCTTGGGATTGCTTTGATATCTTTTAAGTCCTTATCGAACTTCCCTCTAGGTGTTGCCATTTTGTCTGGTTTTGGTGTAATATTTTGTTTGCTTTCAAAATTAAATGTATCCTTAACTTTTGGTGTAAAAGGTTTTATTTTAAAATCCAAGAAAATAATATTAAGCCCAATAGTAATTTAGCAATTTTCAAATTCTAGATCACCAATGGGAGAAAGCAGGTGGGAGGGGTAATAAAACAGAATGAGCAATTATGTCTAATGTCCTTATCTTTTAGTCTTCTGTGTCCGGTTTGGTTTAGTTTAGTTTAATAGCTCCAAATCTGTTGCTCACACTTCTGTTGTTATGCGCCACTCCTGCACAGCTCCGGAGGGTACCACTTCCTTGTTAGGTTTTCTGAATCTCTTCCGCCTAGTGTATCTGGTACGCTCTATGGTGTGTGCTATTTGGTTAGAATTCCCCACCGCTTCCTGTTTTGCCAGGAGCTACTTTCCCCGTTGGCTCGAGATGGAGATTCCTCTCCAACTCTCGCACGGGCGTGTGTGGGATGAGCGTCGTAGACACAACACCCTTTCTGGCTTGCCAGCCCAAGGTCGGCGTTTTAATTATGGCGGACTGTTTGATCCAGATTTTACAGTATTTGTATTTGTGGTGCCCCTGTCCGGATTTACTATATGTTATGTTTGTGAGCGCTCGTTCTTTGTGTTCTCAATATATATGCTGTGGAGCTATTAACTGTGAATAGCTGATTAATTACAGTACAGATTAAAGACACAGAAATTCGTTTATTGATCAGTCTTCTCCCTTTCCAGTCCAAATTGCAAAGTTGTTTTGATTTGTTTTCAACACCTTCCCTTCAGCCAGTATCCACCTCTTGTTTAAATCATAGACTGTTCTTTTACTTCTTGCTGAGACGAGCTGATTAGTGGTTAGCCGTTTACCCGGCTCCCACTATTTATATTTATTATTTTTATTTACCTTTAAGTCTTTATTTGGAAGCTAGTGATCCAAAAGAAAAACTACTTACATTCTTGTCCGGACCCCCCCCCCCCCCCCCCGGTTTATCCGGACGTTTTATTTATTTGTTACTTGCCATCTTCGTTGCATTGAAGTGAGCACGGCGAATGGCTTGTGCCAAGTTTCTCAGCTTCACGAGAAACGCCTTGCTGGCCAGAACCCCGGACCCGCTCGAACCCCCGCTCTTGAGGAGCGAGGGAGCTTTGGGTCATTGGGTGTTCTACTGGCTTTGCAACCCCCTCTCGTTTCGATCCACGACGAGGGGTTGAGTCAACGACTCTATCTGGCGCAACATCGAGTAGTTCTCTGGAGCCCTAGAGAACCATGTCCGTCGCCATGGGCGCTCACCCGGAAGTCCGTCGGTGGCTCTATCTTGAGAGAGGCTTGTGTTGAAATCCAGTCTGCCTTCCTCCCTGAGGTGCTGAGGAAAGAAAACAGAGAGTCGCTAATATGAACCTACAATTATTTAAAACGGGCATGGGTAAAATTTAGCCCTCTAGGTGTTTTGGACTTCAACTCCCACAATTCCTGGCCTCAGGCTCCTTCTTTTTCCCCCTCAGCCTCCTGGAGAGCCAAAGTTTGCCCATGCCTAGTGTAGATGCACCCTTTGACTTCCACAGCTGGTCCAGCTTTTCCCATCCATGGTTCCCCCAGACTCACCTCCTTCTGCCAACACTTACTGAGCAAGTTTGAGTCCCCATCGCTGTCCGGTTCAAAGTCCATGAAGAGGTCCATGTCTTCCGCACCTGATGGCTCCTGTTCCATCTTGGGAGAACGGACAATCACTTCCTGAAAAGGTTCTAGCTCCTGAAAGTGAGGAAGGGGGCAAGATGTTTACTTTGGTTTTCAGTGTGTAGTTGAACATGGAGATCACGATCCTACACCAAGCAGTCAAAACTGGCTGTAGCAGAAAAAACATCAGCAGGTCCTCTCAAATGAAATGCATTTTTTGATGTTTGATTATAAATTAATGCTGGAACATGCCCCTTTCTTGAGATATGAAAATGTGGTGGCGGGACCGTGATTAGATACAATAATAATAATAATAATAATACACTTTATTTAATGTGTTGTTGAAGGTTTTCATGGCCAGGATCACAGGGTTGCTGTATGTTTTCCGGGCTGTATGGCCATGTGCCAGAAGTATTCTCTCCTGACGTTTCGCCCACATCTATGGCAGGCATCCTCAGAGGTTGTCTGCCATAGATGTGGGTGAAACGTCAGGAGAGAATGCTTTTGGAACATGGCCATACAGCCCGGAAAACATACAGCAACACTTTATTTATAATCTGCCCTTTTCCCATAGGAAACTCAGAGCGGATTACAGCATTTACATACATAGGCAAACATTCAGTGCCTTTACAATCACATGAGACACACAAACACAAACAAAGGCAAGGCTTCTCCTTTCATTTCTGGCTCATCTCTGGCTCTGGGAGGTGCTTTTAGCTCCAGTTTCTGCCAACCTAGCAGTTCAAAAACATGCCAATGTGAGTAGACCAATAGGTACTGCTCCGGCGGGAAGGTAACATTGGCGCTCCATGTAGTCATGCCGGCCACATGACCTTGGAGGTGTCTATAGACAACGCCGGCTCTTCGGCTTAGAAATGGAGATGAGCACCAACCCCCAGAGTCATTGGACACGACTGGACTTAACGTCAGGGGAAAACCAAAATTATCCAAGATATTCGCTTATCCAAGCTTCTGCCGCCCCGTTTAGCTTGGATAAGTGAGACTCTACTGTATATTTTAACTTGTCTTGAAGAGGGGGGGGGGGGGAGAGAGAGAGAGAGAGGGAGAGAAAGGGACCGCTGCGCATGCGCACATACCTGCAGTCCTGCCGGCGGAAGTGTTGGGCAGGTTCCGGGCGGAGGATGGCGGCCGGATCTCCGGCAGGAAGTGCTCCTCCTGGTAGAGTCCCCGGTGGAGTCCCCGGATGTTGGCGGTTGGCGGGGGCTGGCGCGGGGGATCCAGGGCGGGCAGCAGGAGAGGCCGGAGCTCACCCTGCGGGTGGGGCCTCCTCCTGGCCCTACAAGAAGGCCCGCACAAGCCCGGGCGCGCCTCGGCTTTGCCCACGCTGGGCAGGGGGCCCTCGACCGGGGGCCAGCCCAAGAGGGGCTGCAGGCGGCCTTGGGGTAGTCTTTGCCCGGCGTGCAGGCCTGGCCCGCCCCCGGCCTCGATCTTGCTTTCGCCCAGCCCGGGAAACAACGTTGCCTGGAGGAGGCGAGGGGCGGGCCTCGGCTTGGCGGCCTCGGCCTTCCGGGCCCTCCACACTGCCCTGCAGGCCTCGGCGGCCGCTTTCCGCGCCGGACTGAGCTCCCAGACTGGGCGTCGACAATTACTCGCCATGTCAGAGTGAGAAATGGGGGGTCCGGGCAGGGAGGGGGCTGGTTTCCCCTCGAGAGGGGATTGTGACGGGGTGGGAGGGGGGTTGTGACGGGGGGGGGTTGTGTGTAATGTAGGCCTCAGATAAATTAAGGATGATGGTGATGATGATTATACAGTAGAGTCTCACTTATCCAACATAAACGGGCCGGCCGAACGATGCATAAGCGAATATGTCGGATAATAAGGAGAGATTAAGGAAAAGCCTATTAAACATTAAATTAGGTTATGATTTTACAAATTAAGCACCAAAACCTCATGTTAGACAACAAATTTGAGAGAAAAAGTAGTTCAATGCGCAGTAATGTTATGTTGTAATTACTGTATACAAATTTAGCACCAAAATATCACAATATTTTGGTGCCCTGGTGGTGGTGAAGTGCGTTAAAGCAATGAGCTGCTGAACTTGCAGACTGAAAGGTCCCATGTTCAAATCCCGGGAGAAGAATGAGCGCCCGCTGTTAGCCCTAGCTCCTGCCAACCTAGCAGTTCAAAAACATGCAAATGTGAGTAGATAAATAGGTACCACTCCAGAGGTAAGATAACAGCGCTCCATGCAGTCATGCCAGCCACATGACCTTGGAGGTGTCTACGGACAACGCCGGCTCTTCAGCTTAGAAATGGAAATGAGCACCAACCCCCACAGTCGGTCACGGCTGGATTTAACGTCAGGGGAAAACCTTTACCTCTTATCACGATATATTGAAAACATTGACTACAAAAATGCCTTGGATAATCCAGAACCTTAGATAAGCGAGTGTTGGATAAGTGAGACTCTACTATATGATGGTAATGATGATGATACTAGCATGGGGACCCGGCGGTGCCTGGGTCATTTGAGAAAGGCATTGTTTATGTGTATTCCAAGTGTAGTCTATAATAATAATAAATAATAATAATTTTATTCTTATACCCCGACTCCATCTCCCCACAGGGACTCGGGGCGGCTTACAAATACAGTAGAGTCTCACTTATCCAAGCTAAATGGGCCAGCAGAAACTTGGATAAGCAAATATCTTGGATAATAAGGCGAAATTAAGGAAAAGCCTATTAAACATCGAATTAGGTTATGATTTTACAAATTAAGCACCAAAACATCATGTTATACAACAAGTTTGACAAAAGGTAATTCAGTACACAGTAATGTTATGTTGTTGCTACTGTATACAAATTTAGCACCAAAATATCATGATATATTGAAAACATTGACTGCAAAAATGGCTTGGATAATCCAGAAACTTGGATAAGCGAGGCTTGGATAAGTGAGACTCTACTGTAATATTAATCATAGAATCATAGAATTGTAAATAGTTGGAAGAGACCTCATGGGCCATCCAGTCGAACCCCCTGCCAAGAAGCAGGAAATCGCATTCAAAGCACCCCCGACATATGGCCATCTAGCCTCTGTTAAAAAGCCTCCAAAGAAGGAGCCTCCACCACAATCCGGGGCAGAGAGTTCCACTGCCGAACAGCTCTCACAGTGAGGAAGTTTGTCCTGATGTTCAGGTGGAATCTCCTTTCCTGTAGTTTGAAGCCATTGTTCCGTGTCCTAGTCTGCAGGGCAGCAGAAAACAATCTTGCTCCGTCCTCCCTATGACTTCCCCTCACATATTTGTACTCTTAGCCTTCTCTTCTGCAGGCTAAACATGCCCAATTCTTTAAGCCTCTCCACATAGGGCTTGTTCTCCATGTGAGACATCATCATCATCATATAAATAATAAAGAGGGTTGGAAGAGACCCCTTGGACCATTTAGTCCAGCCCCCTCCTGGCTTTATCCACCAAAAGCACAAGCAAAGCACTCCTGACAGATGGCCACCCAGGCTCAATAATAATAATAATACAAATAAAAATAATGAAGAGGGTTGGAAGAGATCCCTTGGGCAGCTTAGTCCAACCCCCTTCTGCCTTTGTGCACCAAAAGCACAAGCAAAGCTCCTCTGACAGATGGCCACCCAGCCTCAATGTTGTTAATAATAATAATAATAATAATAATAATAAATAGGATTTGAACAGACCCCTTGGGCCATTTAGTCCAACCAGCTTCTGCCTTTGTGCAGCAATAACACAAGCAAAACATCCCCCTTAATAATTAATAATTAAATAATAACTAAAATACCTTTATAAACACAAAGCAAAGCTTTGCAAGACATGCACCGGGCGAAGGAGGAGGCTGGGAAAGGCACCGGGCGAGAGAGGAGGCGGGGAAAAGCTCAAGGCTCGTGCAGCAAAGGCAGGAAAGGAAAGGCTCCAAGGCAGCGAGAGGGAGCTCAAGGGCTAGTGCAGCAGAGGGAGGAAAGGCTCTAAAGCCAAAGCTCCAAGGCTTGTGCAGCCAGAGGGAGAAAGAAGGAAAGGCTCCAAGGCTTATGCAGGGAGGGAGAAGGCAGGAAAGGTGGCAACGGCATGCACCTTCCTTGGAGGAGGGTGGGGGCCGGATAAATGCCTTCGAGGGGCCGCATGTGGCTCGCGGGCCGTAGTTTGGGGACCCCTGCTTTATGTGTATTCCAAGTGTAGTCTAGATCCAATGTCAGCTGGGTTCAGTGGTTGCGAGTGAACTACAACTCCCATATGCAAGTCCCCTCCCCCTGCAAATAGGCCCAGGATGTAGAATGGGTCGTGGTGGCTCTACGTGCAAAGTCTGTTTATTTATTTGCTACATTTACACCCTTTTCCCCCGAAAATAAGACATCCCCGAAAAATAAGACCTAGTAGAAGTTTTGCTGAATTGCTAAACATAAGGCCTCCCCCGAAAGTAAGACCAAACAAAGTTTTTGTTTGGAAGCATGCCCAGCGCCTGCCAAACAGAACACCAGAGCATGCAGGATTGGTAAATGTACATACCAGTTGTACATGGAAATAATGGTAGTAACAAGAAATTCTTGACTGGATTCACACTTTGTCTGGTTATGCTGCTTTGTGATGACAACTACTTTACAGTATAGAATAAATATTGTTAAAGCCGTATGGAAACAGCTTGCAACACACGGCACATCAGGAAATCCTCATCAAGGAGTCTCGTGAATGTTCAGAGTGTGGGAAGACCTTTAGGAGTGCCTCCCATCTCAAAGTGCATTGTGGGAAAGTCTTTGGCAACAGTTCGAAGTTAGCTGCACATGTGCAAACCCACAAAGGAAAAACCGGTGAGAACAGCATGCAACACACTGCGCATCAGGAAGTCCAGACAGGAGAGAAGAGAAAGAACTCTTGTCTGCTGGAGGAAACTGTGAATGTTGCAGTTAATCACCTTGATTAGCATTTAATGGCATTTAATCAAGGTGATTAGTTGTAATATTCATACTTGCCTCCAACAGACAAGAGTTCTTTCTCCCACCCTGGACATTCAACAGATATATAAACCTCACTTGCCTAGTTTCCAACAGACCTCACAACCTCTGAGAATACCTGCCATAGATGTGGGAAAAATGTCAGGAGAGAATGCTTCTGGAACATGGCCAGACAGCCCGGAAAATTTACAGCAACCCACCGATGTAGTAATAGTTTTGAGAGGCCCATTGGACAGTACAGATGTTCTAATGAGAAAATTAAAAGAATTTGTGACCTTTCAGGTTTCAAGAATAGTGAAAAGACAAAGTGTTGACTGACAATATGAAAATGGAAAAACAGGTAGAAATGAAGGATCAAACTGGTTTTAGAATTGGGAAGATTAAACACTAGTATTGTTATGACAAGTACGCTGTTACAAAATAGTAATGGCTGGATCCACACTGCCAAATAATGCAGCTTGAACTCCATTATATCGTCAGTGCAGACCCATATAATGCAGTTCAAACTGCATTATTTGACAGTTTAGAGCTAGCCTATGTTAAGACATGAAATAATATGAAGAATATGCAAAGGCGGGATAAATTGTTGTGGAGATTTTATTGTAAATAGGAATGTTTTGCCCAGGATGATGATGTTATCCACACAATACTGCTCTTGACAATTGATATCCCAGTTAAGCAATTGCAGGATGATTTACTGACCACAGGAGTCAAATATAAAGTATTGTAAGATGAAAGGAAACAATAGGATTGGATTTACATGATCTGAAATTGTATTTTGTTGCCTATTTGGCTTGGTAATGCAGTCAGTCCTTCACATTCGATGGCTTGGCTTTTGATGATTTGATTATTCACGACTTTGGTTGAAATGTCACACTGAAGGATCTAGAAATCCCACCAACTTCTGGTGGAGTCATGCTGGATAGCCTAGAGATTTCTGTGAAGGTGTTCTTTCAGATTAAAAAAAACAAAAACAAATTCTTAATTTATGATTTTTCACTTTTGTGATGATCTTAAGCTTAGCAAATGTGGAGGACAGGGAAGATTACAAAAACAGAAGTGCTTCCTCAGCTGGCTGATGCCACGGCTCATAATATGTGTAAGATGATCCTTAAGGATATTTTTCAAAACGTATTAAAATTATGATTAAAGAGGGAATGCCTTTAGTATGAACAACACCCAAGGTAACTTTCTTATAAACAGTCTTAAGCATGCCTCTTTTATATAAATTACTCTAAAATACCAAGGAGTTTTTCCCTCTCCCAGTGAGACTAGTCGTATCAGCTAATAGCAGATATAAGACATTGTTCAGAGTACAAGGAGATACAATAGATGTTGGAAGCCTTAGCACCTGAATTTCGAGATATAATCCTTATAAAAATTCTAGAATTTTTCAACCTAGTACATCTGGGTAAGAAAATAGAGCGACTCTGGCGATGGATTACATCATACCAGGCATGGGCAAACTTTGTCCCTCCAGGTGTTTTGTACTTCAACTCCCACCATTCCTCACAGCCTCAGGCCCTTTCCTCAGCTTAAGCGGCTGAGGGAGAAAAGGAAGAGGCTTGAGGTCGTGAGGAATGGGGGGAGCTGAAGTCCAAAACACCTGGAGGGACAAAGTTTGCCCATGCCTGCATCATACTGTACTTTTCCTACTTTTCATTGATTCCCTTAAATAGAGTCATTTTTTAAAAATCCATAAGTAACCCACTGATGGATATATTTTCTTACTTTAATGATCGGTTGCCCACTTGTATAGAGAGTGCATACTGCAATTCCAGAAATTGATTGGTGGGTTATATTAGAAAGGGTAATATTTTGAAGGAGAAGAGTTGTTTATAAGATGTCATAAATGCTGTACAAATATTAAACGTGTTTCTCTTTATTTTTAGATTAGCCCCTGTGATAAGGCTGAAAAGTGTTGGAATTTTTAAATAATAAAAGGTTTTGGCAAAAACAACGCCTAGTTTCTTTCTGTTTTTTTTGCTTTTTTAAAATCGTGACAGAAGCGACTTGAGAGCATAGTGCAAGTCACTTCTGGTGTGAGAGAATTGGCTGTCTACAGAGACGATGCCCAGATGTGTTACCATCCTGCTGGGAGGCTTATGTCATGCCCCTGCAAGCTAGAGCTGACAGTTGGGAGCTCACCCCCATCTCGTGGATTCAAACCGACAACCTTCAGGTCAGCAACCCAACCTACAGGTCAGCAGTTCAGCCAGCACAAGGGTTTAACCTGTTGCGCCACCGTGACTCCTTTTTTTTCACTTTGATTACATGCTTTGCGGTTTTTTGTTTAGCATAAATTCAGTCAGAAATTCCAGTCTGAACAAAAACCACTGACCTTTTTTTCCCTAAGCAGATAGTTCATCCATTTCAGCATCTTCACTCAATTTTAACTGTCCAATAGAATTCATTACCTGCTGTAAGACACTCTGCCCACCTGCAAGGATCTGAAAACCTGGGCGTTTCAGTGTGCATTTTGATGATGGTTAGTCTCCGTTTATGAATGCCCACCCCTATTTACCGATAAAAGTTTTCGCCAGCACATTCCCCCTAGCCTTGGCCCTATAGTCTGCTTTTTGCACAAGTCTATGCCCAGCCCTCTCTAGTCGTGGTTTGTTTATTTGTTCAGTCGCTTTCAACTCTTCGTGACCTCATGGACCAGCCCACGCCAGAGCTCCCTGTCCGCCATCACCACCCCCAGCTCCTCCAAGGCCAAGCCAGTCCCTTCAAGGATACCATCCATCCATCTTGCCCTTGGCTGGCCCCTCTTCCTTTTCCTTCAGTTTTTCCCAGTATCATTCTCTTCTCCAAGCTTTCCTGTCTTCTCATTATGTGACCAAAGTACTTCATTTTTGTCTCTAATAGCCTTCCCTCTAGGGAGCAGTCAGGCATTATTTCCTGGAGTATGGACTGGGTTGATCTTGCGGTCCAAGGCACTCTCAGGATTTTCCTCCAACATCATAGGGAGATGGTGGCGGGGTATAAAAACAAAGTTATTATTTGATACACAAGATTAGTACACAGCAAACAAGATCACTATGCTGGCCGTTGTATTGGATCACACGTTGGACGTTTCCCAAGTCGTCGTCGTTGTTATCCTCAGAGCATTTGTCATCAAAAGTGAACAGGTCATCCAACCCCGGTTTCTTTCCTAATTTAGTCTTTTTCGTATTTTCACAAATCTCTTACTGATGTAGGAGCATTTATAGTCTGTCTTTGTTTTATAATATTTAGTATGTTCTGCATACCCAGATATTTATTACAGTATACCACCTAAGTATTGTTCAATACTGATTGCTTTCTGGAATTCCTGTTTTTTTAGTGTTGTTTATTTATTTATTTACTTCATTTTTACCCCGCTTTTCTCAACCCCGGAGGGGACTCAAGGCAGCTTACAGATGCCACACAGGCAAACAATAAAACACATCTCAAAAAATACAAACAATCTAAATATATAAGCACTTGAAACACATATAAATCATTTAACTGATTAAAAAAACCCATATAAAATACCAAGTCATGATCTCATGTCCAAATCGTTTTCCAAAATCCATAGTCCATTATTCAAGCTGTTAAAGTCTCATTCCATAGTTTCCTATTCACTGAACACCTGCATAAAAAGCCAGATCTTAAGTTTTTCCCCCCTAAAAACCAGGAAGGATGGGGCCTGCCTGATGTCACATAGGGAAACTGAGGAAGAAACACAACCTACAAACTTTGAATATTTATTACAACTCCAAAGTCAATTAACAATATTTGATCAAGGCTTAGTTACAGACAGCTAGTTTTTCAAGAGTGTGAACAAATGTCCATTTGATCAGAACAACATTTCTGTCTTGTTTCTCGTAAATACAGCACACACACTCCTAAGTTAAATAATCCCATCAGCAATGTTAAATGCCCCATTGAACCTGGAAAAATCAAGGAAGACTGACGATGACACTTGGCTAATAGGCTAATGCTCAATTTAGCACATCTGAAGCCAGCCATGGCAGAATTTGTGACCTTCCAGTTACTGTACTGCAATGCCCATAGCCGTTTACGGTGTGGAGCCTAGGGTTTGTGTGAGCTGCACCACAACACCCTTGTTTCAAATTGTTTAGAAAGAAACTTTTGCGCCCCTGAGTATTTTGAGCAGAGATTTCCTTCTTTATAGATACTTATTTACTGCTTGCATTTATTTATCAGTTTTCTCAACCCTGAGGGGACTCAAAGCGGTTCACAGCAAATAAATGGCAAAATTCAGTGCCTCACAAATAATAAAATTTTAATAATAAATAATTATAAATTAAACCATGAAAACGATAAAACATCAGAGATAGACATAAAGCAATTTAAAATTGCATTGTTCCCGAGGTTGTCCTCTCTGCTACGCTGTTGTTGTCAGTCTATCTCTATGGCCAGCCTATCCGGTTGTTGCATTTGCTGTTGTGGGTGGGTTTCTAGCTAGGATATTGGTGATCGAGTCCCCCTGTTGTCGACTCTGTAGTCAGTAGGAGATACAGCCTTACAGTAATCACCCTCGAGACCCTTGTTGCCCCCAGCCTCTCCCACCCTGGTGTTCAGCTGTTCTAAGTTGTCCTTAACTACTAAGTATACACAGTCATATAGAAAGTCCAGTTTCCTATTAAGGTCCTCTATATGGTTAAAAATAAGTTGCAAGGTTGGTCCCATCAGATCACACATATTAGGGTGTTCTTCTTTCATGTGCGTTGTGGGTTCACCAATAGAGCCTACTATCAAGTCACCTAGGCCTTCCTCGGCACATTTTCTATAAAGTCTGAGTTTCTGCTTGATGTTGTTAGAGCAGGCATGGGCAAACTTTGGCCCTCCAGGTGTTTTGGACTTCAACTGGTACCGGCTGTTAGGAATTGTGGGAGTTGAAGTCCAAAACACCTGGAGGGCCAAAGTTTGCCCATGCCTGTGTTAGAGGCAACATGATGGTGAGGTCTGTCAGCTGGAAACCCCTTTTTTACCCCAGCGATTCTGACCCACAATTGGAGATGGAGTTGGCGAGGGTGAGCAGCAGCTATCGTAGGAGTTGGCGTTGGGTGGTAGTCGACCTGTGATGGGACTCAGACCTTCTCAAGACTGGTAATAGTATCTTCTTGCTTATTCTCTGTATTATTGTTCCAAAGTGATGATCAAGAGCACTTCCATTTGGAACGCATCATATAGAAGCCACACCGTTTTCAGCACACTTGGGAAAGCTCTGTTGTTGTTATTATTATCCTTCTGCGATCCCTTCTGGGATTGTTCGAGCCTCTTCCTTTTCTGTGGACTGCTAGAACCGACACTCACAAGTCTCATGCTTTTAGAACTATTAATTGTCGCCGTTCTCCGGGTTGCTCTCTTTCCCATGTCTTTCATCGAGCGAGCCCCCGTCTGTAGGGGGATTTTACCTCGTTCTTTAATGGTCAGCGTCGCTCCTCTCTTGAGGACATCCTGTTAAGATATTTAAGGGCTGAGCTGTCAAAGGTGCTTCCCCACCCTCCGGAGCAATCGCCCGGTTCCTCCTGCCTTGCGCCGTCTTCTTCATGCACAGCAAAGTGCAGTTCCCTAACACTACGTAACCCACCGGCGGTGCCGGAGCACTCAAGGGGCTTCCCTTCTGGCACTTTTCTCTCTCGTGTTGGACCAAGGAGGCCCGGCGCCGGTAGCTTTTCCCGCAGTCTTTGCAGCTGTACGGCCTCTCACCCGTGTGCACCCTTTTGTGCTGGATGAGGTGCGAGCTGGTACTGAAGCTCTTCCCGCAGTCGTGTGGGTTCTGAGGTGCCGGAGGAGCTTGGATCGGCATTGCCACCGCTTGCCACAGTACGAGCACTCATATCCCTGCAACATGGCAGGCAGGAAGAGATTTGGCCTCGGGGCGAAGCTTGGCCCAGAGACGATGCCTGTCTTTTCCAGCAGGTACTCAGTGGCTCTATCTTGAGAGAGGCTTGTGTTGAAATCCAGTCTGCCTTCCTCCCTGAGGTGCTGAGGAAAGAAAACAGAGAGTCACTAATATGAACCTACAATTATTTAAAACGGGCATGGGTAAAATTTAGCCCTCTAGGTGTTTTGGACTTCAACTCCCACAATTCCTGGCCTCAGGCTCCTTCCGCTTAAGCGGCTGAGGGGGAAAAGGAAGGAGCCTGAGGCCAGGAATTGTGGGAGTTGAAGTCCAAAACACCTGGAGGGCCAAAGTTTGCCCATGCCTAGTGTAGATGCACCCTTTGACTTCCACAGCTGGTCCAGCTTTTCCCATCCATGGTCCCCCCAGACTCACCTCCTTCTGCCAACACTTACTGAGCAAGTTTGAGTCCCCATCGCTGTCCGGTTCAACGTCCATGAAGAGGTCCATGTCTTCCGCACCTGATGGCTCCTGTTCCATCTTGGGAGAACGGACAATCACTTCCTGAAAAGGTTCTAGCTCCTGAAAGTGAGGAAGGGGGCAAGATGTTTACTTTGGTTGTGTAGTTGAACATGAAGACCACGATCCTACACCAAGCAGTCAAAACTGGCTGTAGCAGAAAAACATCAGCAGGTCCTCTCAAATGAAATGCATTTTTTGATGTTTGATTATAAATTAATGCTGGAACATGCCCCTTTCTTGAGATATGAAAATGTGGTGGCGGGACCGTGATTAGATACAATAATAATAATAATAATAATAATAATAATAATAATAATAATAATAATAATACACTTTATTTAATGTGTTGTTGAAGGCTTTCATGGCCAGGATCACAGGGTTGCTGTATGTTTTCCGGGCTGTATGGCCATGTGCCAGAAGTATTCTCTCCTGACGTTTCGCCCACATCTATGGCAGGCATCCTCAGAGGTTGTCTGCCATAGATGTGGGTGAAACGTCAGGAGAGAATGCTTTTGGAACATGGCCATACAGCCCGGAAAACATACAGCAACACTTTATTTATAATCTGCCCTTTTCCCATAGGAAACTCAGAGCGGATTACAGCATTTACATACATAGGCAAACATTCAGTGCCTTTACAATCACATGAGACACACAAACACAAACAAAGGCAAGGCTTCTCCTTTCATTTCTGGCTCATCTCTGGCTCTGGGAGGTGCTTTTAGCTCCAGTTTCTGCCAACCTAGCAGTTCAAAAACATGCCAATGTGAGTAGACCAATAGGTACTGCTCCGGCGGGAAGGTAACATTGGCGCTCCATGTAGTCATGCCGGCCACATGACCTTGGAGGTGTCTATAGACAACGCCGGCTCTTCGGCTTAGAAATGGAGATGAGCAACAACCCCCAGAGTCATTGGACACGACTGGGCTTAACGTCAGGGGAAAACCAAAATTATCAAAGATATTCGCTTATCCAAGCTTCTGCCGGCCCGTTTAGCTTGGATAAGTGAGACTACTGTATTGGTCAAACTGTGTTTGAATCCGTTTTGATTTTGTCCTGCTTGTTGCCTGTTATTTTAGGGTTTGTTTTACATTTTAACTTGTCTTGAAGGGGGGGGGGGGGGGGGCGGGAGAGAGAGAGAGAGAGAGAGAGAGAGATCACTGCGCATGCGCACTTACCCGCAGTCCGGAGGTCGGCCGGATCTCCGGCAGGAAGTGCTCCTCCTGGTGGAGTCCCCGGATGTTGGCGGTTGGCGGGGGCTGGCGCGGGGGATCCAGGGCGGGCAGCAGGAGAGGCCGGAGCTCGCCCTGCGCGTGGGGCCTCCTCCTGGCCCTACAAGAAGGCCCGCCCAAGCCCGGGCGCTCCTCGGCTTTGCCCACTGTGGGCAGTGGGCCCTCGACTGGGGGCCAGGCCAAGAGGGGCTGCAGGCGGCCTTGTTTTTGTATTTTCCCGGCGTACAGGCCTGGCCCGCCCCCGCCTCCGCTCAAACTGTCTCCCAACGCAGGAAACAACGTTGGCCGGAGGAGGCGGGGGGCGGGCCTTGGCTTGCCGGCCTCGGCCTTCCGGGCCTTCAGCACCGCCCTGTTGGCCTCGGCGGCCGCTTTCCGGGCCGGACTCAGCTCCCAGAGTGGGCGTCGACAATCACTCGCCATATCTGAGTGAGAAATGGGGGTCCGGGCAAGGAGGGGGCTGGTTTCTCCGCGAGAGGGGATTGTAACGGGGTGGGAGGGGGGTTGTGTGTAATGTAGGCCTCAGATAAATTAAGGATGATGGTGATGATGATTATACAGTAGAATCTCATCCAACATAAACGGGCCGGCAGAACGTTGGATAAGCGAATATGTCGGATAATAAGGAGACATTAAGGAAAAGCCTATTAAACATCAAATTAGGTTATGATTTTACAAATTAAGCACCAAAACATCATGTTATACAACAAATTTAACAGGAGAAGTATTTCAATGCGCAGTAATGTTATGTTGTAATTACTGTATTTACGAATTTAGCACCAAAATATCACAATACTTTGGTGCCCTGGTGGTGGCGAAGTGCGTTAAAGCAATGAGCTGCTAAACTTGCAGACTGAAAGGTCCCAGGTTCAAATCCCGGGAGCAGAATGAGCGCCCACTGTTAGCCCCAGCTCCTGCCAACCTAGCAGTTCGAAGACTTGCAAATGTGAGTAGATAAATAGGTACCGCTCCAGCAGTAAGGTAACGGCGCTCCACGCAGTCATGCCAGCCACATGACCTTGGAGGTGTCTACGGACAACGCCGGCTCTTCAGCTTAAAAATGGAGATGAGCACCAACCCCCCACAGTCGGTCATGACTGGACTTAACATCAGGGGAAAACCTTTACCTCTTATCACAATATATTGAAAACGTTGACTACAAAAATGCCTTGGATAATCCAGAACCTTGGATAAGCGAGTGTTGGATAAGTGAGACTCTACTGTATGATGATAATGATGATTAGCATGGGGACCCGGCGGTGCCTGGGTCATTTGAGAAAGGCATTGTTTATGTGTATTCCAAGTGTAGTCTATAATAATAATAATAATAATTTTATTCTTATACCCCGACTCCATCTCCCCGCAGGGACTCATGGCGGCTTACAAATACAGTAGAGTCTCATTTATCTAAGCTAAATGGGCCAGCAGAAACTTGGATAAGCAAATATCTTGGATAATAAGGAGAGATTAAGGAAAAGCCTATTAAACATCAAATTAGGTTATGATTTTACAAATTAAGCACCAAAACATCATGTTATACAACAAATTTGGCAGAAAAAGTAGTTCAATACGCAGTAATGTTATGTTGTAATTATTGTATTTATGAATTTAGCACCAAAATATCACGATGTATTGAAAACATTGACTACAAAAATGGCTTGGATTATCCAGAGGCTTGGATAAGTGAGGCTTGGATAAGTGAGACTCTACTGTACATACAGCTGAAGACAGAAGGTTTGTGTTAAGGTGCTCACAATGGGGTGGAATTGCCTTTGTGTTCAGTGCATCCAAAGAAGGAGGGGATTGAAATCCCATCGCTGTTCCTTGTGAAGAGAAACAACTGGGAAAGAGGCCGAGGTGTGAAAGGTGATGGGTGTCAATCAACAGGGACGTTCTCTCGCCTTGCAATTGCTCTTGAGTTCATCTCTCCAGGCCCATCCCTCCAGGCCTGCTTGCACACTGCAACATGTGATGCCAGACAGGTCTTGCTGCGTTGTCCGCTTGCCATACTGAATGCGGCACTATTGGGTGCAAATGCTATTAGTTGTGGGAGGAAAGCTCCCTTTTGCAGATATCCAGCCACCGTGAAGTGGAGCCCACCCTCTGCAGGATAATTCATCTGGAGTGGTGTGCGTCCCACCGTTTGCAAGAGAATCCCTTCTGAGTGATTCCTTCTTTGGCTTCTCCTCCTCAATGACACTTCCTCTGATTTCTCTCTCCTTTTCCCCTTGTAGATGTGACATCTTCCTCTGGAAAGGAGTGTGTCCCCAGGCAGGAGGTGTGTCTTTGCATTGCTGAGAGGTCAAGGGATTTGAGGGGCCACCTGGCTCCTTTTCTGGCACCTTGAGGAGCCAAGGCACCTGGCCACTTTGGGGAAGGACGGATGGACGGGTCTCCCTTTGGAGTCTGCTCTGTGTGCGTCCAGTGTCTGAAGCAGAAGGAAATGGGGGAACCCAGTTTGAAGAGCCTGGGCCTGGCATCCACTCCCTGCTCCTGTCGATGATGGGAGGAGGGCAAGCCAAGCCGGCACAAAGGAGGGCCTGGGTGCCGGACCACACCGGGCAGCGAGGGGTCACCGAGTGAGTCCCTTGGCGGAGAAGTAGAGGCCTCAGTCCAAGTCCTTGCCGTTCTGGCCCGGATCTGCCCCTCGCTTGCGGTCGGCACTCTTGAAGAAGCCCAGCTGCAGAAATGCAGAAAAGGACACAAAGGCAGAGGGATCAGTGCTGCATTCAGAGGGAGGCTGCTGGACATTTATACATTGATTTATTTATTTACAGTGTTTATATCCCGCCCTTCTTTCTCACCCCGAAGGGGACTCAGGGCGGATCACATTGCACATATACATGGCAAAACATTCAGTGCCATTAGACATACGATATATAGAGACAGTCATTTAACATTCATCTTCCAAAGAAAAGAAGTTGTTGCCATTCCATCATTCCCCTTTTTATGAGGAGCTGCAGATTTTTCAAATGTTTCCTCTCCTTTCCACGGAGCTGAATGTTTTTTCTTGGTGTCTTCATTTTTTCAGCCTGTTCCTGGGGCTATTTGGGGAGTTTAATCAGAAAACTGAATTGGATAGACTGCATCAGCTCTAGCTTATTAATAACCAAACTGAATCTAAAGTTGACCAAACACTGATTCGTAACCTTTTTTGTACTAATGTCAGAGAGTGGTCCCTGGTCAAAGTGGTCCCCGCTCAAGTGGTGCCTGCTCAAGTGGTCCCTCATCAAAGTGGTCCCTATAGAATCATAGAGTTGGAAGAGACCTCATGGGCCATGCAGTCCAGCCCCCTGCCAAGAAGCAGGAAATCGCATTCAAAGCACTCCTGAGAGATGGCCATCCAGTCTCTGCTTAAAAGCCTGAAAAGAAGGAGCCTCCATCACACTCCGGGGCAGCAGAGAGTTCCACTGCTAAACAGCTCTCACAGTTGGGAAGTTCTTCCTAATGTTCAGATAGAATCTTTAAACTTTCCTGTAGTTTAAAGCCATTGTTCAGCATCCTAGTCTCCAGGGCAACGGAAAACAAGCTTGCTCCCTCCTCCTTATGACTTTCCCTCACATATTCCCCACTTCCCCTCGAAATAGTCAAGTAGTCCCTGATCAAAGTAGCCCTGGTCAAATGGGCCCTGGTCAAAGAAAGTTTGGGAACCACTGGTGTAGATGGAAAAGTCTAGCTGGAAAAGAAGTCTTTTAGAAGCAGGGAAGAAGCTGATTAACCTGCCACCAGCAGCCAAAAGTGGATCAGGAACTTATTTTACATAAAGGCATATTAAGAATGTAAATTTCTATGTAGAATTTATAGTGCTGCATCATCACATGAAGCCACTGTTTCAATTGAACTTCCAAGCTGGTTGTTTAAAAAAAGCAGTGTATGATTTTTCAAATATATTATGTTTCTCTCTGTCTCTTCTTCTCAGTCCTGAGAGCTGAACTGTATTACATGGATGCAACTATGGGGGGTTATTATTGATTTATTGGTGCCATTTGATCCAGGAAGTAGAGACTATCAAGAACCAAAGCTACCATGATTGCCTGCTTTTTCAATTGCACAGAAAACAAGTTTCAGAAAGTCTGTGTCTGTTTGAACCCATTGACATTATATTATATATGTCTACACTAACAAAATGTTCGTTTGAAGGTCTAGAGTACAGTCTTCTTCATCAGGGATCCACTTTCCTTCTTTCCAGCATATCTTGGAACGTTAGATTCCTCTCACCGCTGATCATTTTGTTTCCACTTGTTACATTACTTTTGAAATTACTGTACTTACTTACAACTTACTTACTTTTGAAATTAAATGCTGTTGTTATTTCATTGTCTATTTATCTTATTGATCTATCGATCTATCAATATATAGATATATTGTGTGTGTGTGTGTGTATCTTCATAGTCCCTCGTAGCTGAGTATGATTGTCTTCCAGAGTTAGAGTCTTGGTGATGGGTCCATAAGTGACTGTGGAGACTTATTCTGAATCTACATGATCTTTCGCCATGTGGACATCAGTTTCCAAATGGAAGGCAGTGCTGACAAGGGTTTGCTTGACATTTCTTCCTCTCAACATTTTTTTTTCCTTTTGCCCTCTGTGCTCTTCAAAATCTATAGCACTGTTGGTATCAACTGACCTCCAGTTAGAACGCTTGAGGGCCGGGGCTTCCCAGTTCATGGTGTCTATGCCACATTTCTTAAGGTTAGTGCTAAGCACATCTTTTCATCTCTTGTGTGTGTATATATAGACAAATACATATACAGTAGAATCCCGCTTATCCAACCTTCAGTCATCCAGTGTTCTGTATTATCCAACGCAATCTGCCTCCCGCTCGGATCCACAGTTGTTTCTCCAGGCAGCAACGCGCAATGGGCCAACATGCCCAACAACAACACAAGTGCAGCCACGTTCCCAAATATGTGGAGACTTGTTGTAAAACATAATCATTTGGTGCTTAATTTGTAAAATCATAACATAATTTGATGTTTAATAGGCCTTTCCTTAAGGATCAAAAAATCAGCTGATGACCCACAATGCAGACTGTGCAAGGAAGCCAAACCATTGATCATTGATTGACAAAACCATTGATTGATCTCAGCTGCTGTAAGAAAATCGCACAGGCGGACTACAAACAGAGGCACAACTATGTTGCCCAGATTATTCATTGGAATTTATGCCACAAGTACCACCTCCCAGCAGTAAAGAACTGGTGGGATTCCAAACCTGCAAAGGTATTGGAAAATGAACACGCAAAGATACTGTGGGACTTTCGAATCCAGACTGACAAAGTTCTGGAACACCACACCAGACCTCACAGTCGTGGAAAAGAAAAAGGTTTGGATTATTGATGTTGCCATCCCAGGTGACAGTTGGATTGATGAAAAACAACAGGAAAAACTCAGCCGCTATCAGGATCTCAAGATTGAACTGCAAAGACTCTGGCAGAAACCAGTGCAGGTGGTCCCAGTGGTGATCGGCACATTGGGTGCCGTGCCAAAAGATCTCAGCCGGCATTTGGAAACAATAGACATTGACAAAATTACGATCTGCTAACTGCAAAAGGCCACCTTAATGGGATCTACGCACATCATCTGAAAATACATCACACAGTCCTAAACACTTGGGAAGTGTTCGACTTGTGATTTTGTGATACGAAATCCAGCATATCTATCTTGTTTGCTGTGTCATACTTTGTTGTTGTGTCAATAATAATAATAACAATAATAATAATAATAAACTTTATTTATAATCCGTTTTATCTCCCCGGAGGGACTCAGAGCAGATTACAGTACACATATAAGACAAATATTCAATGCCTTTTACACAGTGAACAACAACGACATACAATACACGAACAAAGGGAAAGGCCATCTTTCATCTCCGGCGTTTGGAGGCAATGCTCAACTTCAGCCTTGGGGAGGTATTCTTGTTCCATTTTTCCATGCCAAGGAGCCTGTTGTCCGTAGACGTCTCTGATTGTGTTGCCGACATGTCTGCATGGAGCAGCCTTTTACCTTCCTGCCGAGGGGGGTACCTATTGATCTACTAGTATTGCATACTTTCGAACTGTGAGGTTGGCAGAAGCTAGGGCTAACAGTGGGAGCTCATCCTGACTCGCAGCTTCAAATGGCCAACCCTCCATTCAGCAGATTTCCTGCAGCTAGCGGTTTAACCCACTGCACTACCATGGCCCCAGCTTGCGGTCTTACAGCAATTGCATTGTTTAAGTAAATGAAGGCACACCAACATGGAACAATCATTTCCACATCTTCTTTCTAATAGCCACTTTGTAGTGAAACTTTGGTAGTGCACATGTTCACAGCCTTCTATCCTGCCTTACTTAATTCTGCCTTCCGATTAGTATGAATTCTACGTTGCAATTGCATAATTGTACAAATTCAACACTTCCTGCACATGGAGAGTCCTGACACAATTACATAATTGCAGCATATTCTGGCAATACTCCCCACAACAAATAAAACACAGAAAATTGAGTAAAGTAACATGACTACACCCCACTTGAGGAAAGAGACGAGGAAAGAACCATGCTCACTTGAACCACATGACTTCTGGAATATCAAAACCACAGCAGAATGAAAGCCTCACCCCAGAAACCAATAGGTGAACAGTATCAATATTGTGGCCATGAGCAGGTTTTCTCCATCAAGGGAAAAATGCAATCCAATAACAATGGGGATGCAATGCAGCAACAGGAAAAATATGTAGAAAGGAAGTAACCAAAATGATTAAAGGTCCAATGAGCTCTTTAGAGTATCTTTTATCTGGAGAAGAGAAGGTTAAGAAGATGCATGATAGCTCATTGGCCCTTGTGAAACTTTTCAAATGTGTGATTTGAAGTCTCAGATAAAGATGTCATTATCCTGCTATAAAGTGTGTTATATCACCCTTATGACTGTAATTTGGCACAAATACCAGATACGCCCAAATTTGAATACTAGTGTGTGTGTTGGGGGGGGGATGATTTAGTCTTTTGGGAGTTGTAGTTGTTGGGATTTATAATCAGGGCCGTAGCCAGAAAAAAAATTCGGGAGGGGTTTTGAAAATTGGGGGGGGGGGGGGTGAACCCCTGACCCACCCGCCCCCCGGGTTCAGACCTGTCAATATCTGCTTGAGATAGTGCCTGGAGGGACTCTTAATGTTTTACGTCTCATAGACTTAGCATGGGGATTTGGTTAACCAGTTAAAATTCATGAGTAAACCAGGTTTTTTTTTTAACCTGAAAAATTTCAGGGGGGGGGGTTGAACAGGCCTGCCTACAATCAAAGAGCATTCTGAACTCCACCAACAATGGAACTGAATCAAATTTGGCACACAGAACTCCCATGACCAACAGTAAACACTGGAAGGTTTGGTGGGCATTGACCTTGCGTTTTGGATTTGTAGTTCACCTACATCCAGAGAGCACTGTGAACTCAAACAATGATGGATCTAGACCAAACGTGGCACGAATACTCAATATGCCCAAATGTGAACACTGGTGGAGTTTGGGGAAAATAGACCTTGACATTTGGGAGTTTGGGATTTATAGTTCACCTACAATCAAAGAGCATTCTGAACTCCACCAGCAATGGAACTGAACCAAACTTGGCACACAGAATTCCCATGACCAACAGTAAATATTGGAAGGGTTTGGCAGGCAGAGAGATCTTCAGCCTTCTCTGTCAAAAGGGTTCCTTTGACCCTCAGAAACATGTGTTTTCTGATGGTCTTTGATGACTCCTCTGACACCCCTCTCATGACCCCCCCAAGGGTCCCGATCCCCAGGATGAGAAATGTTGCCCTAAAGGGAGAACAGCAGTAGCTGTCCACAAAATGGGATATGTCCCCAAATGCCTGGCTCTGGGCATTACTTCATCAGAGCCAAGCTCTGGAAAGCCGCATGCCTCTGTGGAGTAATAGTGGTTGGGATACTTCCAGGGGAAAGGCACATTTATCTACTCCTGCTGCCTCCTTGCTGGAGACGGGCACACCCCATTGTCCTTAACGGAAGGGCTATCTCCAGCATATACAATGCAGCCCTTCAGTTGTGCTCATAAATAGATCAGATGCCACTGCTAGCTCTTGAAGCACCAGGCTAGGCTATGATCCCAACAGCCAGACTTGGTTAGTATCTTAGCAACCACATTCTGTGCTCGCTGCAGTATCCAGGCAGTCCTCAAAGATGGTCCCACATTACAATACACTGTGCTAGTTCAAAGGGGAGCTTTATCAACACACGGAGAACAGGAAGCAGGCTATATCTATCCAGGAGATCAGACCATCAGCTAATCAGCCAACCTGGGCTTCAGAAACTAAGATTTCAACCACATTCACAGCTGACTGGGCTGGCCTTGAATAGATGCCAAGAGGGAACAATGGCAAATCTTCAAATACTTTTCTAAAGCCTCCAGCCATTTCTTCTTGAGGTTGGACAAAGATATATGTGCTACCATAGGCCCAGAGACAATGTTGCCCCTATTCTCTGCCCCATCATCAGTGTTGAAATAAAGCATCTGTAATACACAACTCCAAAGTACTCCAAATTGTGTTATTAAAGGCTTTCCTGGCCGGACTCACTGATTTGTTGTTGCCACTACTCCAACATCCAAAGTTGTCATCTGGCTGACTGACACTTCTGCTTTCTGATGGTACCATGTGCACACATTTTGTGCTTAGACTTTGGTCTCATCTCCAAGATATCTACTCATGTACACACAGATACAGTAGAGTCTCGCTTATCCAACGTAAACAGGCCGGCAGAACGTTGGATAAGCGAATATGTTGGATAATAAGGAGAGATTAAGGAAAAGCCTATTAAACATCAAATTAGGTTATGATTTTACAAATTAAGCACCAAAACATCATGTATACAACAAATTTGAAAGAAAAAGTAGTTCAATATGCAGTATTGCTACAAAGTAATTACTGTATTTATGAATTTAACACCAAAATATCATGATGTATTGAAAACATTGACTACAAAAATGCGTTGGATAATCCAGAACGTTGGATAAGCGAGTGTTGGATAAGTGAGACTCTACTGTATTTGCAAATACAGTATATCCAAAACACCAAATAATCAAAATGCAATACACTCCTGGCCCAAGTACCTCCATCACGTTCATCTGAACACCAGTTATGAACACAGTCCTTCTATTGGTGGCCCCAAGCATCAGTTTAGTATTCGCAGTTAGCTGTTTAATTCAGCCTGACTACACTATTACTACATTAGACCTTTTGGTCACCAATTCCACTTCTGTGTATAATCAAGCAGTTCCTAGATGTATTCATATACAAAGATGTTTTATCAAATACAGGACTACAGCCTGTTTAAAATCAGAGAAATATCTGCACCATTTAATTTTTTGCAAAATAATGGTAGCATCATAGAGCTGGAAGAGATCACAAGGGCCATACAGTCCAGCCCTATTCTGTCACTCAGGGAGACACAACAAAACACTCCTGGTAGATGGCCATCCAGTCTCTATTTAAAACCCTCCAAAGGAAGAAAATTCCACCACAGTTCCAGGAAGCATATTGCATTGTTGAACAGCTCTTACCATCAGGAATTTCTTCCTAATGTTTATGTGGAATATTTTTTCCTGCAATTTTTATCCTGTGTGTTCTAGTCTCCAGAACATTTATTATATGCTTTGAATGCAATTTCCTGCTTCTTGACAGGGGGTTGGACTGGATGGCCCATGAGGTCTCTTCCGACTCTATTATTCTATGATTCTGTGATTCTACATCTCCTTTCTAGTTCCTAGCCTGAATTATATTACATCCTAATAATTTCCTTCTCCATCCATATAATCTCATCCTATCTTTAGGCAAAACCTTTCCTCTTTGTGCCTCCACTACAATCTTCAGTCTGGACTAGCCACCTGATTACCATACCCACAGGTTTTGCATTTGTATGCCTATTCATGCAATTGACCCATAAAAGGCCATTCCTGAATACATGGCCACTCTAAGCACTGAAGACAGTAGACTGAGGTTGCATTTACACTGTAGAATTAAAGCAGTTTAACACCAGTATTCTTTGGAAAAGAAGACTAAAGATCATGTGAAACTATACTTTCCAGGATTTCCTAGGATTGGTGTCCAAAGGCATGTGTAACTACATCTTCTGAATTGTCTATCCTCCTGTAGATAAGCAACTTTTGCGATTGGAAAGCTATCTGTAAGCAAGGAAATTCCTGCTGCCAACAGCCTCTGAGAGGGCATCATTACTGTCCAGAAATAAGTTGTTATTAAATGACAATATGTCTGAGTGGCATCAATCTCATGTGTTGGCGAGTGAGGTTCTGTCATTTTGGATTTCAATCTATCCTGTAATAGATACATCCTGGGTGTAAGTCTTCTATGTCTCCAAAACTTGGTCACTTTAGGCAATACAGTCAAAGCTTCACATTCACTGGAGTGAAAAACTGCAAATGAAGAAATTGCTGCTCATTTTTACCTGAAAGAACATTTCCATAGGAATTTATAGGTTGTTCAGCAGAACTCTGTGATCAACTTCTACTGGAAACTGAACATAGAATTCTACTGGGGACCTAGAGAGATGTTACTTCTGGAGATCTCTTAAGTCCTTCAACATAGTTGGAGAAAATTGACCACAAATCACACTGGAATTCCAAAGAACCTCATCAGACAGTTGGAGAGAAAGTGAGGGAAAGCAGGGGAAAGTGGAGGGAATTGTCTTACCCCGTTCCATCCCGTCTTTCCCCATCTTCTGGAATAACCAGTCATCCAGAATGTTTACCCACACATATTTCTTCCAATTCGTCCCACATTCTGCTGCTTGGAGTTGGGTAACACCCAGCTCCTGAATACAATCTTCAGCCTCCATTTCCATGCACTTAGGTGACGGAGCACCACGGAGTCCCACCAAAAGTGCTGTTATGTCATGTGATGGCCTCCGTGGGACTCCTGTGGAGCTCTGTTTCCTAAGTGCATGGAAATGGAGCCCAAAGACTATCTGAGACAATTTTAAGTCAAATTCATGAATAATCAAATCTGCAAATATCAAAACTGCAAATGTGGAGATATGACTATATATGCTTTTGCTTGGTTAGGGCGTGGAGAGTGCTGACCTGGCACAAGACCAACCTCTCTTTGGGCAACCCTCTTGCTATCTATATGATTTCCAGAATTTACCAAATGTAACCGAAGAGACAGATTTTGACATATAAAATGTATGATGCCTGCCCCCTGCCCCCCAGTGTAGTTTTTGCAGTCCTGGGAAGTTGGAGGAAGGACTAAAATCTTCCAAAGCTGGCATTCATGGTTATGGGACTAGATTAGTCTGGTGAATTATGAACAGTGTAGGCTTGCTACTAAGGCTGTAAGGACATAGCCTCCACAGATGAAAGCAGAAACACATGTGACCAATTAATCTCAGTGTGGTCAAAATGGCAAAAGTTACTAATTTTAAAAAAAACAATAATTAGGAGAGTTGTTGTATGTCTTTCGGGCTGTGTGGCCATGTTCCAGAAGTATTCTCTCCTGACGTTTCGCCCACATCTATGGCAGGCATCCTCAGAGGTTGTGAGATATGTATACCTCACAACCTCTGAGGATGCCTGCCATAGATGTGGACGAAACATCAGGAGAGAATACTTCTGGAACATGGCCACACAGCCCAAAAGACATACAACAACCCTGTGATCCCGGCCATGAAAGCCTTTGACAACACAATAATTAGGAGAGTCTACAGGATCTTTCCCTTTTGGGAAGGGAAAGATCCTGAATTAATCGAATGCAAACTGCTTCTGCACTTTGAATTCAGTTTGCAGTTTGCAGTAGCAGAAGCAACCTGAAGACAAAGGATTAGGAGAATGGAGAAACAGGGGCCTTTTAGAAGCAACCAGAAAAAGAGGGATGAAAGATTTGCACCAGCTAAATAATAAATAGGAGGGAAGTTAATGGCAGGTTGTCTTGGAGATGATCCACACTGCAGAATTATAGCAATTTGATACCACTTTAACTGTCATGGCTCCATGATAGGGAATTGTGGAATTTGTAGTTTGTTATGGCACTGCAGCTCTCTGGCAGAGAAGAATAAACATCTCAGAAAAAATACAAATCCCAGAACTCCATAGCATTGAACTATGGCAGTTAACGCGGTGTCGAATTGTTATAATTCTGCTGGGTGGATATAGCCTTAGAGGTCTCTCAATTCATAGGGTTGCCATAAGTCAAAGTGAAACTAAGGACAAAAAACAAGAGGTACACACTGCTGAGATGAAGTGGAAGATACAGTTGATGCTGATCTGAACAGAGATGTGATGCACCCTGTTTGACACAGCTGATCTTACCTCTTTCACGTGTCACTGCTCCTTTCTGTTTCTAAATACATACATGACATGGAGCTGCTACTTCCTCTTCTCAAGCGTCCTGTGTAAGGATTCCATTTCCTGTCCATTTGCAAAAGGAGAATCAGAAACCAAACAATGCTTTGTACCATTTCGAAGCTCTGTCTACTAGTAAATGGTAGGAAGAAGGAAGCATTGAATATACTCCAGTGTGGTGCAAAGATATATATGTTTGGCTATGACTCTGAAAACCAGGGTTCAGTTCTCTGGTAGACCGTGAAATCCCATTGAGTGACTTTGGGCAAGTCACACACTCTCAGCCTCAGAAACCCTTTGATAGGGTTTCCATAAGTCGAAAATGACTTGAAGGCACACAGCAACCACAGGGAACGTGGCTAGGGATCCACTTCAACAAACACAAAACCAGACCTAGTCCAACAAGAATTACCTTCCTAAAGAAACGGCTACTAATGTGACCAGAGTAGCTATCATCAAGTGAATTTCTACTTTTGGTGACCCCATAAATGAAATACCTCCATGTCAATCTTTCCACAATAGCCCTGCTCACATCTTGCAGGCTCGGCGCTGTGGCTTCCTTGATTACATCTGTCCGTTTCGTATTCCCAAGCATTATTGCCTTTTTGAATGAGTCATATGGCCAAAGATATTTTAAATTGTATTTAAGTGTTTTCAGTCTAAGCAGCTTTGTATCTCCTTTGTGGAAGCCTTTTGACATGTAGGCAGGAGAGCTGTTTATGGGGTTATTGTATTATTTCTAATCCTGTACAGTGTTCCTTCACTTAGCATGGGGGTTAGGTTCCAGGACCACCCGCAATAAGTGAAAATCCGCAAAGTAGGGACGCTATATTTATTTTAATATTTATACATTATTTTAGTAATTATACACTATTTTAAGTCTCCATCAACCAATTGTGTGTGGATAAATCGCCTCCTTCTCCTCCTGTTGCCGCTTGGGCTCCTTTTCTCTCCCTTTGGCTTCTCCTTCCTCCCTTCCTTAGGCTGTAAATTGTAGTTTTTTATATATATTTATAAAAGGGTAATGAAATTTCGGCCTAGGACAAAACAACAAAACTACACATCCCAGAAACACTAAACTTGGCAGCACAACCCCTCATCCATGCCTCTACGTTCATACAACAAAAAGAAAAATAAAGTCCTAATTAGAGGGAGAGGAATAATTGTTTTTATCCAATTGCTGCCAGTTCGAAGGCTAAGCTCCGCCCACTTGGTCTCCTAGCAACCCACTCAGCCCAGGGGACAGGCAGAGTTAGGCCTCACTTAGGCCTCTTCCACACTGCCTATAAAATACAGGTTATCTGATTTTAACTGGTTTATATGGCAGTTGTCAGGATCCAGGCTGCAGAGCACCAATAACAATGCGCAGAGACCAGAATCTATCTAATATCTTTATTAAAGAAATATATAAAGTCAATAAAAACAAGTGAAGAATAAAGTTCAGAAGCAGACCTTTCAGATGAGGTCAAATATAGTCCAGAAATGTATTGTCCAATATAAGATATTAGAGTTCAAAGTTTTAATCCACTTGACCGAAACACACACTTTGCCAAGCAAAGTGTGGGGAAATGACAGGGTCTTTAAAGTCCAAAGTAGCTTGACAACAAGGCTGGAAAATAGACTTGAATCTTGGCTAGATCAAAACTTGAAACAAGGCAAACATGAAACATGAACTGAGTCCAGAGAAGTCCGTGAAACAAGGCAAGGCTGGAAACTTGATCCGTGAAACAAGGCAAGGCTGGAAACTTGATCCGGGAAACAAGGAACTGGGGTACGAAGTCCACACACGATCTCTCTCCTCAAGCTGAACAATTGACTCCGCAAGGTTCCCCTTGCGGCAAAACCCCTATATAGGGTCTTGTTTTCCCGCCAACACAACACTTTCCCTGGAGAACAAGAAGTGAAACCCAACTCTGTTCAGATGCATGACTCCTTAGAATTTCCCAAGGGAAGCAGACCTAATCAGCTAATTGTCTGGCAGCGATTCTGAGGCTCCGGCGATTAGCCTCCCTGACTCCTCTATCTCTATTATAATTGTCCTTTTGGGAAAACGGGGGAGAATTCTGCCCAAGGCTTGTTTGGTTAACTTCCTGAGGACAAACATCTTCCAGGTGGCGAGGCTCCGATTCAAGCTGAACCGGTGGAAATCCCATGTTTTCCTCTCATCTGCCACAATAGCACTAGGAACGGGACTACAAGGCCCATGAGACATCACAGCAGTGTAGACTCAAGGCCCTTCCACACAGCTATATAACCCATGTATAATGGACTTAATGTCAGGGGAAAACCTTTACCCTTTACCTTAACTACCACCAATTCCTCAATACTTTATTTCCCATACCACCATACTTCGCCACAGCAACGCGTGGCCGGGCACAGCTAGTGATTTATAATAATCTTTTATAATTTATTGAAAAACCGTGAAACAGCAAATCTGCGAAAAGTGAACCGCGAAGTAGTGAGGGAACACTGTATATGTTTTTTTAAAATGTGTATGCACCATTTTATCTGCGGTTTTTTAGATGTCTACTGTGAATATTTACAATTAATTTGGAAGCCACCTTGGGTCCCACTCTGTGAGAAAGGTGGCATACAAATACAGCAAAGAAAAGCACAGCAAGTCATAAGAGTAAAAATCTGAAGACTTGATGACAGCAAGGACCTGTGTTAGCTGCACACATGACGGCTTCAGGCGTGCAGCCCTTTGCCCCCTTCTTTGCACAGAGCTTTCATTTTGCTCCCCTCAAAAGGGAGATTGTTACTTCCGCTCTCATGCATTGCTCTCCCCAGCCACATTCTCAAAAAAAAAGCCCTTTTGCCTCCGTGTCAATGAAAAGCAGCTTGCTCAGAGCAAAAGAGGAAATAGCCAACCTCATGCACCCAAAGATAGATAGATAGATAGATAGATAGTTATGCGTGTGCGTAAGGGGGAAGGAACATTTGAAGAGAGGGAGAACTTCAGGCAGCCCACGCGGAGCAACAAGGGTGCCTCGGAAGCAGAGGAGCCATCCGAAGAACAGACAGAGGGACAAAGCCATGAATCCACAAGGTACCTGCCACTTCGGGAATTAAACGCATGGGGAAAAATGGGGCTCAATATGAGATGACAAAGAGAAGACCAAAGTGGAAACTGGAGGAGGCCTTGTATTTATGGTGTCTGTGTAATGGACATTTCCCCAGGTGTTGCTTGTTACCTGGTTGCACTAAGGGGATACAACCCTACTCCAGTGTTCACTCCGGCAACCTAAGATATGCTCCTTTTGGGGAGCACAAGTCCCAGAACCTTTCATATGGGCTGGGAAGATTTTCGTAGCTGCATTCCCCACAAATGTAACTTATCCCAGCTCTGTGACAAGCACAGGGAGAGGCTGAGAAATGATTCACAGAAGTCAACAAGTGGTGAGATACTACACAATTAAATCAATGAATCAAGGTTTAGGCACAGTACGGCAGCACAGAGAAAGAAAAACTGTGAAAAATGAAACTGGCAGGAGATCAAGACCCATATAGACAAATTTGTCACCTAATACCTCCCACCGGAGTTCAGCATGTTTTTGAACCTTTAACCCCAGCTTGATGTTTGCTCTCCTCTGTTTGCCTTGAAAATCAGTTGCTGAAGTTTTTAAGAGAGTGAGCGATGACTCCAGAGGCCAGGGTTCGAAGCAACACTCAACCATGAAATCTCCTGGATGAGGCAAGTTTCAGTCTCAGGCTCAGGCTCCACCTATACTGACATATAATCCAGTTTCGGGATCCAGATGATCTGCGTTGAACTGGATTATATGAGTCTACACTGCCATATACTCCAGTTCAAAGCAGATAATCTGTATTCAAAACCTGGATCACATGGCAGTGTGGATGGAGCCTCGTATAATCCAGTTCAAAGCAGATCATCTGGATTCAGAAACTGGATTATATTATATGTCAGCGTAGATCAAGCCTCAGAGGAGAGCAAAGGCAAACCTGCTCTAAACAAACCTTGCAAAGAAAATCCTGTGATAGGTTCACTTTAAGGTTACCATAGGTCAAAAATGACTAACGCATACAACAACTACAACCTAAAATGCAGTTGTGGCTTTTGATCCTGACTGTATAACATCCTGCTTATATGTCTTTGCTTATTTGACTATTTCCATCCAGCTGATTCTGCATGGAAGCAGGGGCAAGCATTAGGAGAGAAGAGGGTATAAACAGACCCAAACTATTATGCCACGTTAGATAAGAGACTATTTCTTGACCCCAGGAAAAGAGTTGAAAAAGACTAGGCTAAATATTTAGTGAGTAATCTCTCACACTGTCTTTTACTTTTAATCTAAATGCCTTCCATTGATCAATCTTGCACATTTGCCTTTTTGCCCCACATTCACCACCATCAGTAGGGTAGATGCTTTAGACTGCAATTCTCACTGTTTTTGAACACTGTCCATTCTCAGGGGAGGGGTTTATGGTTATTATAGTGCAAAATATCTGAACAGGTACAAATTTCGCAACCCAAATCTGGAAGTCTTTCATAGTACGCAATGATACTCCTATGATCCCATTTTAGCTGCCCTGGCTACATCCTACCTATAATCGTGGAGTTTGTTGTTTGCAGAGGCACCACAGCTCTAAACCTGGCAATCTGAAACAATCCTCCCTAATTTCCCATTTCAGTAGACAGTGAAGAAAGCTGATAAAATGAAAAATAGCCATTTGAAATGCAGTGCTAGAGAAGAGTTCTAAAAAGACAAATAAATGATCTTGTCTTCTTGGGCATGAACTCGCCCTAGAAGACAAGATGACTAAACCAGACTGTCATCATTTGACCACATCATGAGAAAGCATAGACCACTAGAAATGGCCATAATAGTTGATAACGTACAAGTTGAGTATCTCTTATCTGAAATACTTAGGGACAAAAATGTTTTGGATTTCAAATTTATTTGAATTTGGGTATACCTGTATTTGCATATATGTAAAAACTATGTTATTTTGGAGTAAAAACATGATATTCATTCATGTTTCATGTAAACCAGTGATTCCCAAAGTGGGTGCTACTGCCCCCTGGTGGACGCTGCAGTGATCCAGGGGGGCGGTGATGGCCACAGGTGCATTTGGGGGTGATGAATAACTGTATTACCTTTCTATTCTGAGTTCAAATAATAGTTTCATCATCTCAAACTTCAATGTTTCTAATTTACACCTTTCTTTACTATATTTTATGAAAAAGGTAGAAAAATTAAAATTAAAAAAATAATTTCCAGGGGGTGCTGAGAAATATTTTTTCTGGAAAGGGGGCGGTAGGCCAAATAAGTTTGGGAACCACTGATGTAAACGTTATACACATAGTCTGAAGGTAGTTTTACACGCATAACATTTGTATTATTTTTGTGCATGAAGCAAAGTTTGTGTCCTTTGGACCATCAGAAAGCAATGTTGTCACTAAGGCCCCTTCTACACTGCCATATGAACCAGATAATTCATATTATCTAATTTGAACTGGATTATAAGAGTCTACACTGCCATATAATCCAGTTCAAAGCAGATAATCTGGATTTTATATAGCACATTATCTCCTCCCGGTGGCATAGCAGCAGTTCAAATCCGGGGAGCAGGGTGAACTCCCACTGTTAGCCTCAGCTTCTGCCAATCTAGCAGTTCAAAAACGTGCAAATGTGAGTAGATCGATAGGTACTGCTCCAGCGGGAAGGTAACGGTGGTCCATACAGTCATGCTGACCACATGACCTTGGAGGTGTCTTTGGACAATGCCGGCTCTTCGGCTTAGAAATGGAGATGAGCACCAACCCCCAGATTTGGACACAACTAGACTTAATGTCAGCGGAAAACCTTTACCTTTACCTAATCCACATTATCTGATTTGAACTGGATTAAAAGAGTCTACACTGCCATATAACCCAGTTCAAAGCAGATAATTTGGGTTTTATATGGCAGTGCAGAAGGGGCCTATCTCAGCAGCCCAAGAGAAGAATGTTGGTTTCGGATTCCAGATAAGAAGTACTCAATCTATAGAGGGCAGGAGGAAAAGAGGGAAACTGAATTCAAGATGAATAGATCAATTAAGATCTGAGCAAAGTTGTTGAGGACAAATGAGTCGGTGGTCTCTTATTCATGGGGGGGTCACCATTGATGGCAGCCAATGGCAAAGCAAAAAACTATGACTCCTAGCATTCCATGACTGTTAAGCTAGAATTATAGTACTGTAACTTTGCAGTGTGAATGGAACTGTACACCCAGTTTGTTCTGCTGAAGTCCTGACTCTGCTAAGGTTACCAGTCTTTAATAATGCACTCTGTCATCCAGTGTTCCCATTAGGGCATCCAGGCAAACCACTTCTTAACAGAGGGCAATTCTCTATGAGCAACTTTCTCTATTTTATGTTTTTTGAACCCACGTCCAGTGTAAAGGCAAAGATACTTGAGATGAAGGAATGTAAGGGCCTTAAGGATGCTCATAATCATTTACCAAGCAGGTGATTTCGAGATGCTGCCAGAATGCAATTCCCATTGCAGAGTCAAGGGTGAAGAATGATGGGAGTTGCTGTCCAGCAGCTTCAATACTTGCTTAAAACCTGGACAGCAGCCTCATCATGTGCATGGATTTCCATCTTTCCCACTATGGTGAACTGTATTTTCTTTCCACTACAGTTATAACAATTATTCCTAAATTTGCATCCATACATGATGCATCTGTTTCTGAATTTGCATCTTGTTACGTGGTATCTCTTTCCCTGAATTTGCATCTGTATTAGACATTGTGTTTGTGGTTTTGTTTTTGAACTAAAATCTGCCAGTCACTGAGAGTTGCAATTTTTTTAAAAAATTAGTTTGATCTGTGTGCATTTGTCATAGGCCCTCCACATTTACAAGTATTGGGGGGAGGGGGTGCAGGACCACTGCAAAAGTGGAAAACACTCAAATAAATAGAATGAATAAATGCATATAAAGAATGAATAAATAAATATAATAGAATAGAGCCCTGGTGGCGAAGTGTGTTAAAGCACTGAGCTGCTGAACTTGCAAACCGAAAGGTCCCACGTTCAAATCCCGGAAGCGGAGTGAGCGCCTGCTGTAAGCTCCAGCTTCTGCCAACCTAGCAGTTCGAAAACATGGCAATGTGAGTAGATCAATAGGCAGGAAGGTAACAGCGCTCCATGCAGTCATGCCAGCCACATGACCTTGGAGGTGTCTACGGGCAACGCTGGCTTTTCGGCTTAGAAATGGAGATGAGCACCAACCCCTAGAGTCAGACATGACTGGACTTAACGTCAGGGAAACCTTTACCTTTATTGTTTATGTTAACCTGAAAGAACACTTCCCTAAGAATACCTAAGTCCCCCAGAGTTTCTGGAAGTTGACCATAAACTAATGCTAGAGGACCTTGCTCTGCCATCACTGCCTTCAATTTTACAACATTCCTCAATTCTCACTCTCCCTTTTGCCTCAGCCATTAGTCTCTTATTCTAGTGGTTGCTTGCCCCCTCTTTCATTTCCTCTCTGCTATTTGGTGAGTATTAAAAAAAAGCCAGCGTCAGGACATTTGGTCTAGTTCCTCTTTGCATAGCCAAGCAAGACAGTGACCCAAAACTAAAATCGTTTACAGAAGTCAGAAATATAGCTTACACATACACAGCACAGATGCCTCAGTCAGGAAATTGCATTTGGAAAGGGAAACTGGAAGCCTCTGAAGGAGTGCAATCCTTGGGTGAGAGGCAGAGGAAGTTGCAAGGATGACGGTTAACCTTTTGCTTTCCTCTTAGGAGGAAAGGCCTTTGGGGCAATGAAGGCCCAGCAGGAGGAAGTTCTGGACTCCCTCAATAAGGTAAGACAGGCTGTTAACATGATTAGATTATACAAGAGGACATGTCTGAAGTGAATAGAAAATTATGTCCATTGCCTCAACTCACCTGAGTCAAAGTAGCTCCAATATACCATGTTTCCCCAAAAATAAGACAGTGTCTTATATTAATTTTTTTTCTCCCAAAGATGCCTAGATCTTATTTTCAGGAATGTCTTATTTTTCCATGAAGAAGAATTCATATTTGTTGAACAAAATAATGAGCATTTATTATATACTGTACAGTAGTTGTCATCACAAACCAGCATAACCAGACAAACTGTGAATCCTATCAAGAATTTCTTGTTACTACCATTATTTTCATGTACAACAATCTATGGTACGTCCATTTACCAATCCTGCATGCTCTGGTGTTCTGTTCGTTGGGCATGCTTCCAAACAAAAACTTTGCTAGGTCTTACTTTCAGGGGAGGCCTTATATTTAGCAATTCAGCAAAACCTCTAATAGGTCTTATTTTCAGGGGATGTCTTATTTTTGTGAAAACAGGGTAGTACACATCAGCCAAGCTATGTAATGATGACTATGACTATTATCATCATTGTGGTCATCATAATCGCAGGTGGCCATTCAGAGTGGCTGGGGTTAAAGCAGCATTTCTCAACCTGGTGGTTGGGACCCCTGTGGGGGTTTCGAAGGGGGTGTCAGAGGGGTCACCAAAGACCAGTATTTTCTGTTGATCATGGGGGTTCTGTGTGGGAAGTTTGGGCCAATTCTGTCATTGGTGGGGCTCAAGGGGCTCTTTGACTGTAGGTGAACTATAAATCCCAGCAACTACAACTCCGAAATGCCAATGTCTATTTTCCCCAAACTCCACCAGTGTTCTCATTTGGGCATACTGAGTATTTGTGCCAAATTTGGTCCAGATCCATCATTGTTTGAGTCCACAGTGCTCTCTGGATGTAGGTGAACTACAACTCCAAAACTCAAGGTCCATGACCACCAAACCCTTCCAGTATTTTCTGTTGGTCATGGGAGTTCTGTGTGCCAAGTTTGGTTCAGTTCCATTGTTGATGGAGTTAAGAATGCTCTTTGATTGTAGGTGAATTACAAATCCCAGCAACTACAACTCCCAAATGACTAAATCACCCCCCCCCCCCCCCGGCAATCTCACCAGTATTCAAATTTGGGCATATCAGGTATTTGTCAGAAATTTGGTCCTGCATATCAGATATTTATATTATGATTCATAACAGTAGCGAAATTGTAGTTATGAAGTAGCAACAAATTAATTGTATTAAGGGGTCATGGCATTAGGAAGGTTGAGAACCACTAGGTTACAAGCAAGGAGCCCCTGCAAAAAATAGAAAACCACAGATTTATAAAAACGAGGAAACATCTATCTAGGAATCTCTAGATCACATGTGTCTAACTTGAGGCCCGCAGGCCAAATCTGGCCCACTATGTCATTTTATTATTATTATTATTATTATTATTATTAAACTTTATATGTACCCCGCTAGCATCTCCCGAAGGACTCGATGCGGCTTACAAAGGCCAAGGCCTCAACACACAATATAACAATACAAAACAAAAGGCAAATTAAAAACAATTAAAACAGTATAAACAACAAGCAATAAACAATACGCTAAAACACAATAAAACTGGGCCGGGCCAGAGTAATGGGTACAAGATTAAAAGTGCTGATGTGACAGGTGATATATAAGGCTTCTAGGGCAAGTGCAGAGTGCGATATACGATCTTAGCTCTAATAAAGTGCTTATGGGACTTGGTGTTGGAGATTTCCTATTAATCTGGGAAGGCACATTGGAACAGCCAGGTCTTCAAGTTCTTTCTGAAGACTGCCAATGTAGGGGCCTGTCTGAGATCCTTGGGGAGGGTGTTCCAGAGTCGGGGGGCACCACAGAGAAGGCCCTATCTCGTGTCCCCACCAACCGCGCTTGCGACGCAGGCGGGATCACGAGCAGGGCCTCTCCAGATGACCGAAGTGAACGCGTGGGTTCGTAGACGGAGATGCGGTCACGGAGGTAGGATGGTCCCAAACCGTTCAGGGCTTTGTAGGTAAGCACCTGCACCTTAAATTGGGCTCGGAAAGTAAATGGCAGCCAGTGGAGCTCCTTGAACAGGAGGGTTGACCTCTCTCTGTAAGGGGCCCCAGTTAACATCCTGGCTGCCGCTCGTTGGACCAGTTGGAACTTCCGAGCTGTTTTCAAGGGCAGCCCCACGTAGAGCACATTACAGTAGTCCAGTCTGGAGGTGACCAAGGCGTGGACCACCCCGGCCAGATCAGCCTTCGCGAGGTACGGTCGCAGTTGGCGCACGAGTCTCAATTGTGCAAAGGCCCTCCCAGACACCGCCGACGCCTGAGCCTTGAGCGTAAGCAATGAATCCAAGAGGACTCCCAGACTGCGGACCTGTGGCTTCAGGGGGAGTGTAACCCCGTCCAGCACAGGTTGCCACCCTATACTCCGGTCAGGTTTACAATCGACCAGGAGGACCTCTGTCTTGTCGGGATTGATCTTCAGCTTGTTCCTCCTCATCCAGACAGACACAGCGCCCTTCTCATGCTGGACCACAACTCCTATATTCCTCATTATTGGACATCATGATTAGAGCTGATGGGAGTTGGGATACTGGAACATCTGGAAGCCTGCAGCTTGTTCTGTTTAGTTGGGAGAGTGGGATTGGAATTGAGATACAAGGCTTGTGGATAGGCTGTCTGACTTTAAAATGTTAAAACTAACTCCAAGCACATTAATGTGACTTTTCCTGCAGAAAACATCTTCTAATCAAACAGGGTCATTTTCTACACCGAAGGGGTCCCTTTCTTTGCAAAGAATAATTCCCAAACTGTGATTTTCACATACTCATAATTCTCTCAATACTCAAGAAACTATATTTTTGTCATTTTCAAATTTTTCAAAGATACATTCAGCCCTTTATATATGCTGAGGATTGGTGCACCATACCCACACAAAAGTGAAAGTCTGAAAATAATACAAATGCTATTTTTTTTTTATTTGAGCAAACCTCTCTCTGGTATTATTTCCACTAGATCATCCTGGAAGACCTAGAGATTCCTCAAGAGGTATTTTCTCTAAGAATCTCTATGTTCTCTAGCAGAAATTGACCACAGAGTAGAACTGGAAGATCTAAGCCCCTTCCACACATTATCTGCTTTATTTATTTATTGCATTTCTATACCGCTCTTCTCAGCCCTAGGGGGACTCAGAGTCATGTACTTTAAACTGGAATATATGGTAGTGTGGACACAAATAACCCAGTTCAAAGTAGATGTTGTGGGATTTTCTGTCTTGATATTCCGGGATATAGGGCTGTGTGGAAGGGCCCCTAGATATTTCTACATTTTGAATCAAATCCATGCGAGTCAAATCCACAAATGTGGAAGACTGACTATAATATGCATGTTTGAACATTATGGCATTTTTTTTACATTTTCTTGCCATCCCTAGTACCAAATACTTTGAAACTGCGAGGCTCATCTGAAATGTGAAAGTAATGGGCACTGATGTGTCATCAAACATCAAGTTTCATAATATGTTAATCTATTGTATAAGATGTGGATTTGGGAGAAAGATGAGCTCATATCTATTTTGGTAATATTTTAAATATTATGCCAGCCCTCTCTCAGAGGTGACTGAACAAACATGTGGGCTGAGTGATATCAGGAGTGTTTGGAAGCTTAAGGATTTTCCAGCAGATCATGCAGAAACCCATCTGGGCAGTGATGTTGGTAGGAACAGTTCCAGATGTCAATCAATAATTATTTATAAAGTGCACATATGTTTTCATAATATCACAAGGATTTCAACCAGCAATTGAATCCAGGTATTTATTATTAATCAAATCAGTGCATTTATTCATTTATTGCCAGGATTTCAATCTGCTACTTTTCCACATTCAGGGAGACTGAGGTCCCTTCTACGTTGTCATATAACATCCAGATTATCTACTTTGAACTAGATTATATGGCAGTGTAGACTCATATAATTCAGTTCAAAGCAGATAATGTGGGTTACCTGCTTTGATAATCTGAAGTATATGGCAGTGTAAAGGGAGCCTATGTAGCCTGATGATTCCTGCATTTTTATTTATCGTTTCAGAAGCAAATTGAGGATACAGTTGTAATGTATTTAAAAATACAAACGAAGTGGAAAACTTGGCATTATACTATATTTCCTTTGACCAGAAGTTGGACACTTGTAGTGCCTCTGGTGTCACTGTGAGAAGGTCCTACATTGTGTATGTGGCAGGCCTCAGGTTTCATTGTAGTAAGTGGTCTGTGGTTTGCTCTTCTCTATACTCGCATGTTGTGGACTCCACTTTGTAGCCACTTTTCTTAAAATTGGCTCTGTATCTCATAGTGCCAGAGCACAATCTCTTCAGCGCCTTCCAGGTTGTCAAGTCTTCGATGAGCCCAGAGGGGAGTTTCTCATCTGGCATCAGCCATGGATTGAGGTTCCGGGTTTTAGCCTGCCACTTTTGGACTCTCGTTTGCTGGGGTGTTCCTACGAGTATATCTGTGGATTTTAGAAAGCTATTTCTTGATTTAAGAAGTTGGCTTGCTGGCTGATATCTGAACAGAGGATGGACCTGAGATGTCAATACCTTGGTCCTTTCATTACAGGCTGCTACTTCCCGGAGGATGTCAGATGGTGCAACACTGGCAAAACAGTATAATTTATCCAGCAGTGTAGGGCGTAGACATGCTATAATAATGCGGCAGGTCTCTTTAAGGGCCACATCCACTGTTTTAACGTGGTGGGATGTATTCCACATTGGGCATGATTCCTGTGATGGCATTGGCATTGGGTGCCCTTGTGCCGGCAGGACTGCCAACTTGAAGGTTGGGTTGCTGACCTGAAAGTTGCCGGTTTGAATCCAACCCGGGGAGTGTGTGGATGAGCTCCCTTTATCAGCTCCAGCTCCATGCAGGGGCATGAGAGAAACCTCCCACAAGGACGGTAAAAACATCAAAACATCTGGGCATCTGCTGGGCAACGTCCTTGCAGATGGCCAATTCTCTCACACCAGAAGCGACTTGAAATTTCTCAAGTAGCTCCTGACACACACAAAAATTAGACGATTATTTGTACTTCAATTTTACAAAAGTAAATTTCTTATAGGCTGAGTACCCCTTATTCAGAAAGCCGAAATACTCCAAAATCCAAGATAGAGACACCTCTGCTTTTCAATGATTCAGTATACACATAACTTGTTTCCTGTCCAAAAGTCATTTAAAAGTGTATAAAATTACCATCGTGTGTATATAAGGTATATACAAAACATAAATCAATTTCCCATTTAGACGTGGGTTCCATTTCCAAGATATCTCATTTTGTATATGTATTTTTTTAAACCCCAAATCTAAAACACGTCTGGTCTTAAGCATTTCATATAATGGATACACAACCTATATCGCTAATTAATATGCATTTACTATTTATGAAGAAGTTGGACAGTAGAAAACAGCAGTTGGAGTCCTTGGTTTGGTAGCCCAACTCCACAACATGCCCCGACAGAAAGACACTGTATATAATCAGCCTTTGTTTTCCTTCTGTAGGAATTCCTGGATGACCCCAAATATAGCACTGTCGAAGAGCTAGCGGAAAAATTAGAAATATTTAAGAGTAAGTTGTCGTGATGAAGGACATGGGAGGAGAATGCAAGGAGTTCAATGTATATAAATAAATTGGTGCCGAGTCTTTAGCCACATTCAGTCATTCCATAGACTACTTTCCGCCCATCTCTGGAAAAACGTTAAAAGTGTGTTGCAGCTTGAACCTATTTAAACAATGAGACGGTTCTTTCTACATTGTTTTTTTTATATGTCCATATTTTCTCCACCCACTTCCCTGCACTTCCCTCTCCATAACAACTGTCATGCCATCTCATTCACTCAGCATTTTATGCCACAAAATGATTATGGAGCTACATTTGGGGTGGAGGCAAATACGTCCTTAGGGCTTTTTTTTTCTCCCCTTTCATAACCTGCTAACCTTAATATTGCTCCAATATAGCGTGCACACTGTTAATTTATTCACTAGGTAAACCCAATGTCTGGAAGATTTCCATTCTCACGGTCCTTGTGCTGGGTGGGGCTGATGAAAGCCGAAATCCACCAAAGGCTCACTATATGAGAATTTATGTGTGATCTAGCAAGGCAATATTTGTGTTTTTATCTTCATCTGCTCTTTTTTGCAGAGAAATACATGGAATTTGACCTCAATGCACAAGGCGATATAGGTACGTTTTGTTCATGCACTGAATTTACATGCCTGCTTCATATCCAATCTTGCTCTCTAATGAATGGAAATCAGGATGGATCTACACTGCCATATAAACTAGATTATCAAATAAAATAATCCATATTATCAATTTTGAACTAGATTATATGAGTTTACACTGCCATAAACTCCAGTTCAAAGGAGATAATCTGGATTTTATATGGCAGTGTAGATGGGAGCCTCGGTGAAGGACAATCTGATGCTATGTGTCTTAAAGATTACTTCCGTTTATGCCAGCCTCATTACAGGTTGAACATTTCTTATCTGGAATTCCAAAATCTGAAATACTCCAAAATCCAAAATTGTCCACATGAGTGGATGAGATAGCAACTTCTTCACTTTCTAATGTTTCAGTATGCACACACTTTGTTTCATGCATGACATTATTTAAAACATTTGCATATAAAATTACTTTCAGATGCTCTCTCTCTCTCTCAGTATGTATGAAACACAAATAAATTTCATGTTTAGACTTGGGTACTACCTCCAAGACATCTCATTATATTTGCATATCCAAATATGGTCATTGTAAAACATTTAAAAAATGAAATAAAGTAAGTTCTGATCTCAAGCATTTCAGATAAAGGATACTAAACCATCATCATCTATGGCTGGATCTACACTGCTGTATAACCCAGATTATCAAATCAAATAATCCTGTTTATCTGTTTTTTAATTGGATTTTGTGAAACTGATCCCAGATTATCTGCTTTGAACTGGATTATATGAGTCTACGCCACCATATAATCCAGTTCAAAGCAGATAACCTGGGATTATCAATCCAGATTATCAAAGCAGATAATCCACATAATTTTATTTGAACTGGAATATATGAGTCTACACTGCCATCTCCTTAGGTGATCCCTTATTGTCCAAGCATTATGGCCTTCCAAGTTCTTGGAAAATGCTTGTGTGTGAGTTTTTTTAATGTGTGGAGGTCAGTGCACAGCCAATCAACACAGTCTTCACAGAGTGAGGGTCCTAACCAGTTACCCACTGCCATATAATCCAATTCAAAGCAGATAATCCAGGTTTTATATGGCAGTGTAGATGTGGTCCAAGATCACTTAGTGAGTTTAATGTCTCAGCAAAGATTTGAGTCTGGATCTTCTGGCTCAATACTTTGTCAGTCCTTGCTAATTGTCTGCATTGTTTTACCTTGTCTGTCAAGATATCATGGCCTTGAAACGCATGTTGGAAAAGATGGGAGCAGCCAAGACCCACTTGGAGCTCAAAAAGATGATCACCGAGGTGACTGGAGGTATGAGCGAAACCATCTCCTATGGAAACTTTGTTCGAATGATGCTGGGAAAGCAATCAGCAATCTTTAAAATGTAAGTATTGTTTTTCTCTCTGCCCACCCCTACAGATTCCCATTTCACTTGTGCATTGAACATAACCTATGTAAAGCAGAATTAGGCCCCTTCTAAAGGTAAAGGTAAAGTTTTCCCCTGACATTAAGTCCAGTCGTGACCGACTCTGGGGGTTGATACTCATCTCCATTTCTAAGAGCCGGCATTGTCCATAGACACCTCCAAGGTCATGTGGCCGGCATGACTGCATGGAACGCCGTTATCTTCCCACCAGAGTGGTACTTATTGATCTACCCACATTTGCATGTTTTTGAACTGCTAGGTTGGCAGAAGCTGGGGCTAACAGCAGGAGCTCAACCCCTTTCCGGATTCGAATTGCAAGCCTTTCGGTCAGTAAATTCAGCAGCTCAGCAGTTTAATTCGCTGCACCACTGGGGGCTCCTTCTACACTGCCCTATATCCCAGGATTTGATCCCAGATTATCTGTTCATCCCAGATTATCTGGCCGTGGAGATTGATATAATCCAGTTCAAAGCAGATAACCTGGGATCAGATCCTGGGATATAAGGACAGTGTAGAAGGGGCCTCAGATTCAGGACCCATACAGCCATATAACCCAGAATATCAAGGTAGATAATCCACAATATCTGCTTTGAACTGGATTATCTGAGTCCACACTGCCATATAATACAGTTCAATATGGATTTATACAGCTGTGTGGAAGGGACCTCAGAGGAAGGAGGCATCAAAATTGGAGGAAGTCACATCAACAATTTAAGATATACAGATCATACTATATTACTACCAGATGTTTTTGGCCTTCAACTCCCAGAAATCCTAACAGCTGGTAAACTGGCTGGGATTTCTGGGAGTTGTAGGCCAAAAATATCTGGGGACCCACTACTGAGTGTTCCATGCCATCATATTATCCACATCTAAGTGTAAAAGCTGGAGAGTTAAAAAAAACTGATAGGAAGACAATCAACTCATCTGAAATATGTTGCAGGAAAAGAGTTCTGCAGATACCGCAGACTGCTAAACAGATAAATCAATAGGTTCTACAGCAAATAAAAGTGAAAGTCATGAACTCTATACAGCTGAGGCCAGACTAAAGCCCTATAGAGCTAAATCAGACTGTTTGAAAGGCTTTATCTCTCTACAAATAAGTCTACCAGAGACCTAAGCTTTACAGAGGAGGGCATTTTCTTGATATTGTCACATGTTTACTTTGTGATGATTTATTTATTTATTTACAGTAATTATATCCCGCCCTTCTCACCTCGAAGGGACTCAGGGAAGATCACAGAACACATATACGGCAAACATTCAATGCCAGTTATAACAATGACAAGACAATAGATAGATGCATATATAGGCTTTCCCATCTTTCGGCATCTTTAGAGGCTGTGTTCACTTCTGGCCACCGGGCGATGATGTTGCTCCATCTCCCTGCCGAAGATCTTTCTTTGTTTGTAACCTTCCTCCTTTTTTCTGCCCAAACACCGAGCTTAAATACCTCCCCGCTTTAATGAGGTTCCTATTTGAGAAGTTTCTCATTATGCATGTGTGATATAGCTACATCATCATGACCTTCCAAGAGTAGAGATAAAGTGAAGTATAAATACATGTAATAATAATAATAATAATAATAATAATAATAATAATAATAACTACAACAACAACAACCCAAATGATTCATTGGAATTTATGCCTCAAGTACCACCTCCCAGCAGTAAAGAACTGGTGGGATCACAAACCTGCAAAGGTATTGGAAAATGAACAGGCAAAGATAGTGTGGGACTTCCGAATCCAGACTGACAAAGTCCTGGAACACAACACACCAGACATCACAGTTGTGGAAAAGAAAAAGGTTTGGATTATTGATGTCGCTATACCAGGTGACAGTCGAATTGATGAAAAACAACAGGAAAAACTCAGCCGCTATCAGGACCTCAAGATTGAACTTCAAAGACTTTGGCAGAAACCAGTACAGGTGGTCCCGGTGGTGATTGGCACATTGGGTGCCATGCCAAAAGATCTCAGCCGGCATTTGGAAACAATAGACATTGACAAAATTACGATCTGCTAGCTGCAAAAGGCCACCCTACCGGGATCTGCGCGCATCATCCGAAAATACATCACACAGTCCTAAATGCTTGGGAAGTGTTTGACTTGTGATTTTGTGATACAAAATCCAGCATATCTATCTTGTTTGCTGTGTGATACTATGTCGTTCTGTCAATAACAACAACAACAACAACATCATCATCATGATAGAAGTGGCTCACAAATTGAACTTTGAAAAAGAGGACTAGAGCATGATTCTTGCAGCCCAAGAACAAGTAATTAGAACAAATGCCATCAAAGCCAGAATTGAAAAGTCAACTACAGATCCCAAGTGTTGGCTCTGCAAGGAAGCAGATGAAACGATGGATTATATACTCAGCTGCTGAAAGAAAATCACACAGGCAGACTACAAGTAGAGGCATAGCACCGTTGCTCAGGTGATCCGTTGGAACTTGTGCCACAAATACCATCTGCCTATAACAAGCCTGAAAAAGTTACAGAAAATTAACACATCAAACTACTCTGGGACTTCCAAATTCAGACTGACAGAGTTTTGGAGCACAAGCAATTAGAACAAATGCAATTGAAACCATCTCACTGTCATGGAAAAAAACAAAGTATGGATCGTTGATGTTGCAATCCCAGGCGACAGCAGGATTGACGAGAAGCAACTGGAAAAGATGACACGATATGAGGATATAAAGACTGAACTACAAAGACTTTGGCACAAGCCAGTAAAGGTGGTCCCAGTGGTGATCGGCACACTGGGTGCAGTGCCTAAAGACCTTGGCCAGACCTTGGCACTTAAAAACAATTGGCGCTGACAAAATGACCATCTGTCAGCTGCAAAAGGCCACCCTATTTGGATCTGCATGCATTATTCGTCGATACATCAGTCCTAGATGCTTGGGAAGTGTCCGACATGTGACCCAATACAAAATCCAGGATAATGATCTTGTTTGCTGTGTACTAATCTTGTTGTGTATCAAATGATGATGATGATGATGATGATGATGATGATGTATGGATTCTGCCTTTGGTCCTTCTGGAAGAAAGTGAAATAAGTTAATGATGGGGAGATGCATACATTCTTCACCCTTTGACTAAAGAGGATCACAAAATACATCCAGTGTTTCAATTTAAGTCCCTTTCACACAGTTGTATAAAATCCACATTGAACTGGATTATATGGCAGTGTGAACTCAGATAATCCAGTTCAAAGCAGACATTGTGGATTATTTGCCTTGATATTCTGGGTTATATGGTTGTGTGGAAGGGCCCTTATACAGCCGTACTTAGCACACGTTGTGAATATGTATCTTCTTCTTCTTTTACAGAATTCTGATGTATGAGGAAAAAGCCAAAGAGAAGGATGAGAAGCCAGCAGGACCCCCACCAAAGAAACTAATAGCAGATCTTCCTTAAAGACCTTCCCACCCACGCAATTCATATGATTTATTTCAGCATTCAGGTGGCTACTAGAACAACCAAAATATAGATTAAAAATTCTCTATTTTTAAAAAGAAATCTCCAGAAAGAAGTTCATCCATAAGATGATCTCAAACATATGGGAGAATTATGTTTGGCGGGGGGGGGGGGGGGGGGGGTCCCGACTTGTGGTTCTACATTTTCCTTCTTTCTCCATTTTCAAAATTGGGTTGAGTTGATTCCAGACAATAAATAAGAATTGGGAAATGCGACCTATGGACTGCCGTAGTCCCCCAATCCAGTCTAGACCTGGGAACCAATTTTGCATGCTTTACAATATACCTCCCCCAAATCGTTTTGACCAATTCTGTATTTTCATAAGAGGAAATGAGATGGAAGTTTCCTATTGTAAACAAAGTCTCCAAAAAACCTAAAACAGAGCTTCAGATAGTAGTGCAATTGTCCTCCATGCTGCCCCCAAGGCAATACAATAATGGACTCCAACACTGGAAACTCCCAACAGTTGCCTACCTTGCACTAGATCAGTGGTTCTCAACCTGTGGGTCCCCAGATGTTTTGGCCTTCAGCTCCCAGAAATCCTAACAGTTGGTAAACTGGCTGGGATTTCTGGGAGTTGTAGGCCAAAACACCTGGGGACCCACAGGTTGAAAACCACTGCACTAGACAATCATACCTTATTTAGTTATTTATTTATTTTACAGTATTTATATTTTGTCCTTCTTACCCCGAAGGGGACTCAGGGAAGATCACAGAACATGCGTAGGCGCTAACATTCAATGCCGTTTTTATACGCAGACAAGACAGACAACTGAATATAAGCTTTTTCAACCTTCGGCTTCTTGGCTCCGGCCACCCGGCGGGCGGGATACTGTTGTTCCATCTCCCTGCAAACAAGCTTTGTTCATAACTTCCTCCTTTTGATTGAATTGCCGGCATTTCCGTATGGGTATCTTAATACCTCCTCACTTTTAAGCGGACTCTATTTATCCAGTCATATTTGCTTTCGAACCACTAGGTAGGCAGAATAATTAACAACACAAATACAGAATGTGTAATTACCTATTCAACTTCTTATCAGAAATAAATCCTATAGGGTTCAGGAACACTAAGGCCCCTTCTACACTGCCATATAATCCAGATTATCAAATCAGATCATCCACATTATCTGCTTTGAACTGGATTGAGTCTACACCGCCATATAATATAGTTCAACGCAGATAACCTGGATTTTATATGGCAGTGTAGATGACCATATAAAATAGTGATGCCCAGAACTGGACTGTTATTCTCGGTGAGATCTGACCAAAGCAGTATAGTGAGGTTATGATTTCTCTTGATCTCAACATTATAGGCTCTTACAACACTGCCATATAATCTAGATTATCAAATCAGATAATCCACATTATCTGCTTTGAACTGGATTATATGTGGTGGAGGTTCCTTCTTTGGAGGCTTTTAAGCAGAGGCTGGATGGCCATCTCTCGGGGGTGCTTTGAATGATATTTCCTGCTTCTCAGCAGGACTGGATGGCCCATGAGCTTTCTTCCAATTCTATGATTCTGTGAATCTACAATCATATAATCAAGTTCAAAGCAAATAATCCAGATTTTATATGGTTGTATACATGGGGTCTTAAATTGTGATGCCCAGAACTGGAGAGTGTTATTCAAGATGATGTCTGACCAAAGCGGAATAGAGTGGAGTTATGACTTCCTTGATCTCGACATTATGCTCCTATTGATGCAGTCCTGGATCGCATCGGCTTTTTCAGCTGCTGCATCACACTGTTGACTCATGTTGACTATTACTTCCCATGTTCCATACTTTCGACCTCTAGTCTGCTCTTTCAACCCTGCTACTGTGATTTTGGCACCTTGTTTTCTCTCTCTGGGTCCCTCCACACAATCATATAACCCAGAATATCAAGGCAGAAAGTCCCACAATATCTGCTTTGAACTGTGTTATCTGAGTACACACTGCCATATATTCCAGTTCAATGTGGAATTTTATTCAGCTGAGTGGAAGGGGTCTCTCTCTCAGTCAATTTGGTGCCATCTAGTGTTTAATTTTTCATTTACAAGCTAAAAAAACCTGGCTTCCACTTTTCAACCAATTTCGCTTTCTGATAATGGTCCAGCCCCTAACCTGTCAGATAATAAGCGGGAGCTTCCTGTGCTTCAGTTGTCATTGTGCTCTTTTAATTCATTTCCAGTTCTACCTTATGACTTGAACCACAATACTTATCAGCCCAAGACAGTGGTCACGAATGATTAGCATTGCATTCCAACTCATCGGAAGCTTCACCTCATTGGAGTGGATGGATTACTACAGTAGAGTCTCGCTTATCCAACGTAAACTGGCCAGCAGAATGTTGGATAAGTGAATAATAAGTTAAGTGAATAATAAGTGGATAAGTTGGATAATAAGGAGAGATTAAGGAAAAGCCTATTAAACATTAAATTAGGTTATGATTTTACAAATTAAGCACCAAAACATCATGTTATACAACAAATTTGACAGAAAAAGTAGTTCAATATGCAGTAATGCTATGTAGTAATTACTGTATTTACTAATTTAGCACCCAAATATCATGATATATTGAAAACATTGACTACAAAAATGCGTTGGATAATCCAGAACGTTGGATAAGCGAGTGTTGGATAAGTGAGACTCTACTGTATATCGTTTGTTGGACTTCCTTTGACATAAACATATATGGACATACTTCACTTAACAAAGTAGATATGTTTCTAGGGTTTCCTTTTTTATCAGGAAAAAACTGATACTAGAGGCAGGGTTAAAATGAAAAGGACAAGATGGCAAGATGTAAAACTCCAACTGCCCTTTGCGTAAAAAGGAGATACTCTTGAAAAATCCCTGCAGTGGATTTTCTTACAACTCAAACCCAGACTGGTGAATCAAGCTGTGAATTATATCAGCAAATTCAGATATTTTTGTGAACTTACATATTTTTAAAAACCCATCAATACCAACCCAAATTTTGGTGCCGCAAATGTTAGTCCTGTTTCTAGATATATTTGACCTGCTGATTCCAAAAATTGCACCAGTTTTCCCTTATCAACTCTAGTTTTGAGATATAGAACATATGCCATTTACTAGTCACCATCTGCTCACCCATAGAAAATAATGATAACCATATCTGAGAAATTAAAGCTGAGGTGGTCTATCAAATGCATTTTTCTGAATCAATGTCCCAAATAACCCTGGGAATATCTTAAAAATCAAGAAATGATTTATTTTTGTTGGGCTGAATAATAATAATTAAGGAAAAAGTCATTCACAATTTCATACTGAAAACCAACTGGTATGGTTTCATGATATGGAATCCTGGGAGCTGTAGTTCTTCTTTGCTCAAATATGCTGATGTTTTAGCAAACTACATATCCCAGGATGACGTATCATGGAGCCAGGGCAATCAAAGTGGTGTCAAAATGCATTCATTCTACAGTGAAGATGAACCCTACACCCTCTCCTGTCAACTGAAAACACTCCCAATGCAGGTGGACTATAACTCCCATCATCCACAGGCAGATTATCTGCTTTGAACTAGATTATATGACAGTGTAGACTAATATAATCCAGTTCAAAGCAGATAATCTGGATTTTACATGGCAGTGTAAATGGGGCCAGGCTGTCTTCTTTAATTACAGTAGAGTCTCACTTATCCAACACTCGCCTATCCAACGTTCTGGATTATCCAACGCATTTTTGTAGTCAATGTTTTCAATACATCATGATATTTTGGTGCTAAACTCGTAAATACAGTAATTACTACGTAGCATTACTGCATATTGAACTACTTTTTTCTGTCAAATTTGTTGTATAACAATGATGTTTTGGTGCTTAATTTGTAAAATCATAACCTAATTTGATGTTCAATAGGCTTCTCCTTAACCTCTCCTTTTTATCCAACATATTCGGTTATCCAACGTTCTGCCAGCCCATTTATGTTGGATGAGACTCTACTGTATATAAAAGGGCCTTGCTTTAAGTGTGCCTAAGGCCCCTTCCATACAGTTGTATAAAATTCACATTGAACTGGATTATAGGTCAGTGTGGACTCAGATAACCCAGTTCAAAGCAGATACAGTAGAGTCTCACTAATCCAAGCCTCGCTTATCCAAGCCTCTGGATAATCCAAGCCATTCTTGTAGTCAATGTTTTCAATATATCATGATATTTTGGTGCTAAATTCGTAAATACAGTAATTACAACATAATATTACTGCATATTGAACTACTTTTTCTGTCAAATTTGTTGTATAACATGAAGTTTTGGTGCTTAATTTGTAAAATCATAACCTAATTTGATGTTTAATAGGCTTTTCCTTAATCCCTCATTATCCAAGATATTCGCTTATCCAAGCTTCTGCCGACCCATTTAGCTTGGATAGGTGAGACTCTACTGTATTGTGGATTATCTGCCTTCATATTCTGGGTCATAGGGCTGTCTGGAAGGGCCCTATGGCCCCTTCTACACTGCCATATAAAATCCAGATTATAAACTGAATTATCTGGCAGTGTAGACTCACATAATCCAGTTCAAAGCAGATAATGAGGATAACCTGCTTTGATAATCTGGATTATACTGCAGTGTAGAAGGGACCCATGTCCAACTTGGCTCCATGATTGCATAAACCGCCCTATAAAACAATCACTTTTTTCCTCCAGCAACACCTGCTTGTTTGCAAAGCTCCTTGAGTTCAGATTGTGTGTATATGTGTGTGTGTGGGGTGGCTTTAGCCCCGCCCCTTACGCAACGTGAAGGGGCGTGGCTTCGCTGCCGCCGCCGGGCCCTGAGACCCGGATGGCCGTTTAGTCGGTGCTTAGACGCCGAGGCTGCCACATCGGCCCTTGGACAAAATTACAAAGCAAAGGGGGAAACCGGGGGAGGGTGGGACCGTGTAATCCGCCGCCATCCTCCGTCTGGGACGCCCATCCGCCCCCGGAAAGCTCGCCTCCGGAGAGAGCGGACTCGGCCCGATCCGACGAGGTGAGTCTCGTCCCAGGTTCGTGACCGGCAAGCCTGCCTTCAGGAAAAAAAGCGGCGCTGGGGAGAGTTGAGCCGGTAGAACGTTCAGGCCTCCGCCATCTTGTCCCCTGCTTCATCCTGCCTTCATCTTTCACCCCCAATCCGTCACCATCCGCCTTCGAGGCCTTGATCTCGGCTTCTTTTAGTCATCGCTGCCTTTGGCCCAGAGATTCGCCTTATTGTTCGCGGTGGGTTTGGGGCCCCGAAGTGAAGCCTTCCCCGAAGAAGAGACGCCAGTAAAAGGACGGGGGGAGGCTTCGAAACAAGAGAGGCCTGTGGGAATGTTTGGATTCAAATGGGAGTTCAGTTAGGCCTTCAGTGTACGTATTGGATCGGGGAGGGTTTCCCTCATGATGATTAAAAGGGAGGCTTATAAAATGGAGGCCGAGGCTGGGCCTAGTGGTGGTTTAATCCCCTACATTTCCTTCTTTTTTTTAGTGTTTTAGCTCGATTCAAGGTTTCATTTCGAGACAGGGATGCCACTAAAACAGGAGAAAGGGGGGGATGTTCTGTTGTTTCACGTCATCCCCCCATTTGTGTTTCAGCCCCAAACCTCCCCAATTTGTTGTCTCAATCCCCCTAATATTGTGCTTCCCCATAGTTTTATGTCTCAATCAGTTTTGTTCCTCAATCTCTCAATTTCTCATTACTCCAAGCACCCCCAGTTGTATGTCTTACTCCCCAGTCCCCCCAGTTTCAAGTCTCTTATTGCCAGCCGCCCCCCCAATTTTGTGTCTCTCCCCCAACTCCCCAATGTTTTGCCGTGCCCTTAACCTTCCAATTTTGTATCTAGTTATCCCAGTTTTATACCCCCCCAATTTTGCATCTCATTTCACCCAAGCACCCCAATTTCATGTCTCAACCCCCCCCCCCAGTTTTGTTTCTCCCCACCAAGCCCCCAATATTTGTATCCCACCCCAATGCCTTGTCTTGCCCCCTATTTTATATCCCATCCCCAGTATGTCTTACCTCCAATTTTACATCTCACCCCATGCTATCATGTCTTGCTCCCATTTTATAACTCCCCCCAATATGTCTCACCCCTCAGTATCATGTCTTACCCCCAGTTTTATATCCTTCCCCATATGTCTTGCCTCCAATTTTATGCATCACCCCCCAATATCATGTCTTGCCCCCAGTTTTATCCCACTGCCAATATCACGTCTTTCCCCCAATTTTATATCCTGCCCCATATGTCTTGCCTCTAATTTTATGTCTCACTCATTGCTCCCATTTTATATCCCACCCCACAATATCATGTCTTGCCCCAGTTTTGTATCCCACCCCCAACATCATGCCTTGCCCCCAATTAGATATTTCACCCCATCAACCCTCAATATTGTGTCTCTCTGACAAGCCCCCAGTTTTGTGCCTCTCCCAAGTCTCCAGTTGTATGCTTCCCCAATTACATGTCTCATCAAAATCCCCCAAGTTCATTTTGCACCCTCCAACCTTAATTTTATTTGATACCTTTGTGTGTGTGTGTGTGTGTGTGTGTGTGTCTTCAAACCAAAGATGACAGCTCAAATTGAGCTAGAGCATTTATTTGTTTTATTATTATTATTTTAATCCTATTTTTTATGGATGAAAGGGGAGGAGGAAATGTCAGGATCCGTTGTTGGACCAGAGGATTCCTTTCTCCCATTGTGTTTTGCCTTTATTGCTGTAGCTGGTAGGCAAGGGATGGAAGGGATTTAATTCATCTCAAAGCCGAAATGCAACTCTTGTGTGTGGGGGAAAGAGGAGTCACTATTTCATCCCATCATACCTTCAGTATATTATCGACATATTGGTTGTTCTTGGAATAATGTTGAGTTAATTGAACCTCTTCTTATTGTAAAAGACTGTCTAAAAGCTCCCCCCCCCCCCCAAAAAAAAAGCTACTAGCAAAAATCTAAACCTGTTTCAGGGAAAGAGGGATTGCTTCATAGAAACTGGTTTGCCTGCTGCTTCTAAAAAGCATATTGTAATGTCTCTGTGGTTTGCAGTGCATAGACTGCATTATTATTATTATTTTTAAAAAAAACCTCTTTTTTGCCAGCAGGCACAGTATGCTATGTAAATAAAATGTATTTTAGAGAGAAAAGACAAATGTCAAGATAGATGAAGGGAAAGGGTGAGATGGGAGGGGAGGAGGTGTGGCAGGTGTTCCGTTCAGGATTTTGTGTGCAGCATTTAATATATGGAAAAGGCATCTAAGCAAACATCTTGGTTGCCAACTGTAATACTGTTCAGAAAACGAGATGATATTCTCAGCTTGAGGGAAAGAGATCCCCTGAATAAAGGCTATAATGAAATAGCCGTGAAGTTACAGCCCTGTTATAATTATGAGATGAACCATACCGATTCACATAAAAGGCCACTTTACTGCAGCTGCACATTAAAATCTGAACCGATTTTTAAAATGGGGTGATTTTTTATGTTGGCTTTGAAATGGCAGCGAAAAATCTAGACGCATTAGGACTGGGCGGCTGATACCCGAGGCTTTTATGGATCTTGAAATCCAGTCAGTCACAAATCTTTGTGTTTAGGGCAGATAAACGCTATCAAGTACTATCTTCTTGAGGATAGTACTGAAATCAGGGGTGTGCCTTTGGTGAAAAAGGAAGACTGGTGAGTAGATTGAAAACCTTGTGTTTTCTTAGAGCACAAAAACCCCACATCAGGAAGAATCCTCTTGCCATGGGGGGGGGGGGGGTAGCAATATTAATAGGTTGTTATCACATGCCCTGTAGTTTGGAAAAGGGGGCTAAATAACACAAATAGAATTAATTTTGCTTAAAAGTGGAGTTTGACTTTCCCAGCATTGAAGTGGGAAGGTGGGATGGCAGTGATTTTTGGGTGTATGCTGACACAGAAAAAAAAAGGAAGCAAACATGGACCCCTTTTATTTTTGAAGCATTCATTCCTAAGTGAGGTGATGTTTAAAACATATAGGAGTATTTATGCAGCAAAAAGAATACAACTCCCCTCTCCAGCACAAAGGCACATATTAGATAGCAGTGGAAGCCAAGACAGCTTTTTGATGAGTATCTTGACTGGGTCTTTTGATTTAGTGTGTATTCCAAAGGCACACACTCACACTCATGCACACAAAAGGCATAGTTATTTTGATACATGATTAGAGATGAAATGGCCAACCCTTGCATTTTTAGAGCAAGTGAATTTGTCACTTATTTGCATGAGTCCTTAGTATAGCATAGTGAAAAGAGAGGATATTGAGCGGGTTTGATTTCCCTTCCCTCATAGCTTTGGATCTCATTTTATTCTAGTTTATTTTGGGGGTGGGGGTGAATACTTAATGCTTTCCTTGATTCAAACTCACCCATTCAGATGGCTGATGGAAAAAGGGTTCCTCCTCTGGCATCTTCATATTTGACTGATAGAATTTAGGTGGCTTGCTTTTTCAGTAAAACAACCTCTGATTTTGTTTTCATTTGCTATTTTGATAAATGCTGGTTTCTCGCATCTGTGGTTTCAAACTGGGAGTGCCTTTCCTGATGTCCAAATCCGTTTATCTGTAATGCAGCTTTGGGCTTCTGCAGATAAAATGAATATATTAATAATTAATAATTGCTGGTTCAATATCAAGATGGCTTTGAAAAGGGGGTCCTTCCTTTTCCCCTTCAAGTAATCGGACAAAACCCAGTAAATAGAAGTTTAAATTACTTGGATTATTAGTCATGCAGATATGTACTTGTTAAACATGTAGATTTATAATAAATAACCAAAAAGGTGGCATACTTTTGTAGTTTGAAACAATGACATCCAATCATATTCAGCAAGATCAGAAACTGACATTCTGAAAGGACTGTATAAATAATTATCAGCTGCTGTGAGTAGGATGTGCTATTTTTAAAACTGCTCAGGTGCCATTATATCTGATTGTGCAGTGCTGTGGGAATTGGACATCTTAGCTATGCATTATGTAGGGAAGGTGTAAAGGTGTCTGGCATTAGTCGATCTTCAAACAGTTAAAGCAAAGTAAAACCACATTAAGTTAAAATCATCTAAAAATTGACACAAGGGAACAAATGCCATGTATTGTGTGTGGCTGAAACAAACTCTTTGTAAAGGGGAGGGGGCAGTCTGAACAGAGGCTGTTCCTAAACATATTGGACATTTGACATTCTAAAGTAATATGGTAGTACCAGTTAAGGTATTGGCAGTTTTAATGGGTTTAAATAATGTGCAAGTAGAATTACCAAGGTACAGTGTGCATAGTGAAATGGCAGCCGGGTAAGCAGTTCCATGCCTGATTCTGCTGTGGTCAGATATTAGACAATAATGCTGATTGGTTATTTGACTTCACATCCTTTCCTCCACAGAACATTGAATAATTGCTGTTAGGAACTATCTCTAATGGGTTATAGGATAAAGCATCCTTAGCAATATTTCCAGTATCCTTTACTGTGAGTGGATACCCATCCACTACATATACAGTATTACATACCTTATGCTTAAAATTTGTTGTATCTTATGGTGTGTCTTAATTATCTTCTAACTTAAATTGGCAATGTTATTGAGCAGATTGGTGGGTTTGTTTCAGTATACCTTTATTTTCCCAGGAGTGTTTGTAATGCGAGCTGTCTTAGCTGAGCAATAAAGAAGCAATGATTATTGATAGTAATGATGGTATTCTGATAATGCAGTACATTCAGATCTTGCCTTCCTAGAGGGTGACATGTTGCAGATATACTTATAATTAGATATAATTATGATTTAGATGTTTGAGGCCTTAACTGTGACATGTGCTTGATAATGGATTAACCACCACTGGAATCTTAAATGTATTCCTCGGTATGTCAGTTCACATAATCTGTTTCAGAAATAATACTTAGATTTTTTCCCTTTCTCTTGTATCCTTCCTTTTATTTTGTTATTTTTATTACTGATACTTACAGAGCAAGAGGGATGCTGTATATCATAGGGCTTCATTGCTGGAAGTATCACTGATTTGGATTTTCAAAAAAGAATGGTCAGAAGTTGCAATCTGCCGCGCTGTTCTGCTGTGAATCTTGATTTGTGAACCTTCATGACATCATCTGTGCTCCAAAGTAAAATTTGTAGGCTCAATTTCAGTTGTGGGTCATCTCTTCTTTCAGTCTAGCATGGATGGTGCCGAATTGGCTTAGTTTATGTGACTTGTTTGAGTATCTGGTGGCATGAAAACCCAGTCATGTCTCCTTATTGTACCAGCCATTCTAATCTAGTACCCTCCAAATGTGGTGGACTACAGCCCTATTAATCTCTAGCCAGTGTGGCTAGTGGCAGAAGATGTGGACCATTTAGAACTGGTTTGGGAGAGGTTGTACTACACTTAAACATTGCATGGTACCATGCAGACTGTGGTCTCATTTGAACAACGCTCCAACAGGAGAATCTTGGTCAGATGCTTTTCATCTAGTAAAATTGGAAGACAAGGGTGATGATTCTACTGGGAAAACTTTGAGTGGTTGAAGTGTTTGCACTTCAGCTCTCCACATTTAAGAGTTTATCATATATATTCATATGTAAGTCAACCTCAGTAAGTTGAGGGCAGGTTTTGGTGGTAAACTTACAGAATTTGGTATGACCCATGGATAAGTCAAGGGTCATTCATTAGAGAAGGGATTGCCATTTCCCTGCCTGGGCATTCAGAAAGGCAAGAAGCAGACCCATGGGGGAGAGTAGAAGGGTCCTATTTCTTCTAGGTTCTCCTGGAGTGGACTAAGCTGCCATTTGCCTCTAGTCACAGAAGCGGTTCGTTCTTTTTTGTTAATAATTAAGGTACAGTACATAAATTGAAACATGTATAGTTGACCCAGGTTTTGGGCTGACTTTTAACTAACATTTCTAGATGTATACATTAGGATATAGGGTAACATTTGGAGATTTGATTAATGCATTCTATCTAGATATCGGTATATCCTCCAGTGCAACTCTATAGTCTGTTAGACATTGACAGTAGTGTTGTGCTGGAGAATCTAGAGATAATACTAAGCATGCCTGTGATGAGCCTTCAGTGGAAATAAACTATGAAGGACCTAAAGCAGTCTTCTTCAACCTGTAACCCTCCAGGTACTTTGGTATTCAGCTCCCAGAATTTTTGATGAACAAACAAGCTGGTTAGGGCTTCTGGGAGTTGAGGCCCAAACACCTGGAGGGCCATAGGTTGAAGAGGCCTGACCTAGAGATTTCAAGAGATGCCTCAGGTTAAAAATGATACTTTTTTATTTATGGCTTTTTCCACTTATGCTAGTATCCTGCACTACTAATCCTCACCAAAGTGTACTACTTTATACCCCTTTAGGGTACTGTTACATCTAGCTTTTACACGCTTTTACGCTAATCTCCTAATATCTGAACTAAAACAAGGGAATGTCCCCTTTGTGTCTTGCTTGCAATCTCCATGCAAAGTGTTTCTTTTAAAAGCATAATGCTGGTTTAGATTAACAATTTTAGCAAGCTAGATGTTTGTTTAGATGATTAAAGCACCAGTAATTTTGAAGTATGTCAGGCATTTCAGTTTCTACCCTAACAGCATTCCAAAGGGGTTTGGATATGTTTTCAGAATCCTCAGAACTTGAGATGCCAAGTTGTTTGATAGACTTCTGCTGTAAACTGATTTCTGAAATCCCAAGATTTAGAGTAGCAAATTCCCTAAAGCAAGGGTGCCATCCCATTGCAAACATTTTCTTCAGAACTGAATGCCAGAGTAATCCACTTTTTCAAGGTTATCACCATCTCTCACTATTTAACTGGATCACATTATTAGGTTTTTCATCTCAACATGAGAGTTTGCAAGGGCCATCATAATACAAATGAAAGTCATGTTTCTTTTCTGACTCAAGTTCAGTGTTCCTCATCACTAGAACAGGCTGCCAAATGATTGGGATTTGGCCATGCCATCATTTAGTTCTGCTGTCCAATTTTAAAGACTTGTGTGAGTATTCCCAATCTCTTGTATCTCAGTTTTTTTATCTGACAAGGTATGGTTAATGAGATCAGAAATTAATTAGCTCTGTCTCTTGTGCTGCCATTTTGTATCTCTGATGAGAAACTCTCAGCATTCTTGTTTGTAGGGTTTTGAATATTTGACTACAGTTATAGGAAACCAGGTTTCAAGCCTTGATCCACCAGGCCAACTCTTTGGGGTGACCTTGATCTAATGCAGCAGTTCCCAACCATTTTCTTTATGTGGACCATTGCAGTGGTATTGCAAGCTTTTCAGGTCTCCACAAGAGCAAGCAAATGAATTCAAAACATATTAAAATGAGCTAAGAGAAGCAAATTTATAGTCATTTCTCCATATCCATGGATACAACCATCCTTGGCTTGAAAATATAAACAGCAACAAAAAAACAAGCCTTGATTTTTCCCATTTTATATAAGGGACAATTTCACTACGCTGTTGTAGTATAATGGGACGAGCATGGGGTGGGGGGGGGGGGTCCTGGACCAAATCCTAGCAGATACCAAGGGCCAGTTGTATATCAGCTGTATTTAGTAAACATCATTGTCCTGTTTGACAGCTTTCAAGAAACAGGAACTCTAGTGTGGTTTTTAATAGTGATTGTAATGTTTTTAAATGTTCTGATGTATTTTAATTGTAACCTTAACTTTAATTTAAATGTTTATTTTAATTGTACATTGTTTTTAAGGCATTGAATTGTTGCCTGTGTGTAAGCTGCCTTGAGTCCCCTTTGGGATTGAGAAGGGCGGGATATAAATATAAATAAAATAAAATAAATCATTTTGGATGACTTTGCCTTTCACTCTCTTCAGCAGGCTCACACATTTCATTCCTTCTCTTGATGAAGATTTCAATCATCTATCAGTGCAGTCCCATCCTGCCCTGTAGCGAACGACCTGCAATGCAATTAGGGACCTCTGGCGCTTACCCACATCCCATATGTCTAGAATATAGTCTTAAAGTTAGGCCTTCATATTCACTCTATAAACAGTTCTTTTTTATTGTTACTGTATTTGTTTCACTGGCTGCTTTTAGATATATTTTAAAATATAGTTTGATCCCGTTTATGGGCAAATGTCTTTCCAAGGGTGTAATTTGCTAGCAAAATGGAAAATTATGAATTGTGTCAAGTCAGGGTTGAAGGTTTCTTGCCAGTTCCTTTTGCATACAGAATTAGAGAAGGAGGAAAGACACAAGGTTGCTTGTTTGCATACTGCAAACCAGAGCAGTGAACAGGGCTCCAGTAAACCATACTTTCAGGAGATGGCTCCTTCAGTATTTTTACACTTCTTTGCCTTATTTTTTGGATTGGGATAGACCTTAGTTAAACACAATCCCTTCATATAAGGTCAGTTTTCAAAGAATGCCATCTCAGTTGTTAAAGGGGAAAAGAAGCTGCATTTTGTGTGACATTCTTTCCTATTTCATCTGGTTTCCAATTGTAACTTTCCTAATCAGCCATTGGCAATGTTATTTGAACTACAGTCAGACCAATTTTTTTAAAATGATAGTTTGTTTAGAATGGCAGTTGACACTTCAATGTGCAAATGTTGAGTAAAAAGTGTGCAATTGTCTCCATTTTCTATTATATTGTATCTCATACATTTGTGTGGTTTTTTTATTCTGAGAATCAGATACATCTGCTGCCTACTATGTGTGCATATTTGCCAGTCATTTTTGTGCATATACATATACACGGTATATATTCTGCTTATTTCCTAACATTCATAACACTGATCTGTTCTTTGATTTATTTTTTTAAACCCTTGACAGTCTGAAGGGAATGGTTGAGTCCTTGCCTTTCCGGCCATCACTTTTAGGCAGTGAAATAACAGCTTAAAGAAAAACCTACCCTTAATCGCATAGAAAGAACGGGACTAGTTCCTCTCTAGATTGGCCTACCTTTCAGCATGTTTCCCAGGGAAGTGATAATAGAATTGAGTGTTGGAAGAGTGAGCTAGCCTGTTTGTCTTTGTTTCTGTAAAAGGCTACTTGGTTTGCATATTGGCATACTGGAATGTAATACTATGAGTTCTTGAGTAAAGCAATTATTTCTATGATGATATTTATACATTGCGACATCACCAAGAGTCTTATTGCTACTGCTGCTCATGTTCTTGTTGTTGTTAGTGATGTTGTTTTTATTTCCTACCTACCTGCCTCCCCCCATAGTTCAAGGTGAGGAACAACATAATAAAATACAATTTATACAATCAGTTACAAATACATGCCCCAGTGAAAACACCAGTTTGTTGTGCAAAAATGTTTCACCTAATCTGAAGATCATAAAAGGTGCAGAAACTCCACCTGGAGTTGCTAGCAGAGCTGACAAGAATTACTTAGTGTATATTTGTAGCCATGGTAGGTACTAGTCTTAGGCATGGCATTGAAGAAAGCTATGGAGTAACGGCTCTCTACTATGTTCCTTGCAAGCTGTTGACATGAAACTGCTTACACATTAAGGATGTTTTTACCCCTTTGGGAAGCAGTTTTATTTGCAGTTCATTTCAATTGACAGTTCACAGTAAAGGTATGCAGAGCTCAGTTTGTTAACTGACACATGCCTGTGAAATTTACAATCTGTTGCCCTCCAGATGTATTAGTATTAGATTGCAGTTCTGAAGCTACTGGAGTGGTATTCCAATATACATGGGAAGACCTCTATGACCTCATCATATTTACTAAAATAAGCATCCTAGGACGTTTCGTGTCTTCTTCAGGGATGGAGCACCACATCAGCCATCACACAATGTTGTGTGGCTTCTGGCAGAGACCCCGGTCCCAACCGGGGTGGAAGTGTCCTTGGATGCTTCTCCCCAAATATGGAGGCCTTCCCACGCACTTCTGCCCTGTTTGGGCAACGCTTCCCCTATGAAATTGGGGGGGGGGGGGGGAGCAGTGTGTGAGGTGACACACTTGCTAGCGAAATGGCATGCGGGGGAGAGGTTGCCCCCCCCCCCCATGGGATAAGGTGGTAAGATCAGTAAATCTGCTCTCATTCATCTTACAGGATTTCATAACTAAGGTTTAGTTACCTGAATATTAGTCCTTGATCTCATTCTAGTAACTCATTGGGAGAACCTTTTCTAAAGATCTTGGAAGGCCATTATCATTCAGACAAAATATACCATGGTAACTGGACTTTAGATGTCAGCTGGCTTCACAGGTTGTTCCTAGGCCCCCTGTTATTTCCATTGCCTGTATTAAGCGCATGTTGAAGAATTATTGTTGTGGCCAGTCTTCTGATATTACTGCCTCCTGGCAGGTGAACGTTGGAAGTCTTTTAGTGACCCACGCCAACTTCCGTCCTTGCCTGCCCTCTGTCCTGCACCTGTCACCCAAACCTTGTCTATCAGTCTGAGTCAGTTCCCCAGATCCTGGCTTCAAGGCGCAAACCCAAGGGCATATCGTAAGGGAAGCCATCAGCAGTTCATAGCTGTGCACACTGTATGGTTTAAAGTGATTCTTTGCCTGGACAGTGATTGTGTGTGCAGGCATGTTTTTTCCACATCTTTTAAAATTCTTTTATAATTGTGCTTTAATTGAATTGTTTTAATGGTTATATTAGTTTAATTCTAGTTTAATATTTACCTTTTACGTGTTTCCAACTATGACACTTTAAGTTATCTGCTTTGATTCTGGGGAAATGCCATTTATAAATACATATGATAATAAAGCATGTACATGCTATTGTGCTGTCTTTAAGAGTCCTTGGAGTTTTATTTTACCCTTTAGACTTGATTTTTTTTAAAAATTAAAAAATTGAAAATTGAAATATGATTGTGCATAGATGAAGCATTTATTTCTGAGGCAGACATGTTTCATGATAATTCTTTTTATGACATTTGGTGAGTATTTATGTCCATATAACAGTGTTGACATTTTCCATGTCACTGAGATACTTTGTTTTTCAAATTATGATACGTGCTTCTGGATAATCACTTGAACCACTGCTTTCTGGCTTCCCCCCTCCAGTTACTGATCTAATGTCTTTGTGTGTGAACAGAGAACCAAAAAGTAATTTTGTTTGTTTACCTAACACTTTATCGGGCTATAGTGTCCACGTATAATAGGGGTGGAAGAAGTGCATTTCCTAACATTAAAAGGTCCAGCTATGCAATGATAAGTTTCACTGTTATTTCTCCTTCGTGTCTTGTGATTTTTAATTATCTTTGTTTAAAATAATCAATTGAAATTGAATGGGTTTTTTCTGTGTAAACACCTTGGTGGCCATATATTTTTTCTGTCATATGGGGCCCGGTTAAAAAGACTTGCAGGGAGGAGTTCCGCAAGAAACTCGTTTTTGGGATTTTTCCCCTTCCAGTAGCAGCAGATGCCAGGCCAAGGTGAGGAGGGGGGGTGATTTCAAAGTGGGCAGGAGTTTAGATGGGAGGTAAAGTGGCTGTGTAAGGCAATGCCAGGGAAATGGAAGTGGATTATAAAAGTCTCTTTCCATTGGAAGATTGGAGTTCCTGTATACGCATGTTTTTGTCTAGAAATTTTAGTTCAATAACTCCCCAAAAATCTGTGTTGACTTACCCACAGATCAGCATGAGCATGATATCAAAAAAAGGAACTACATCCTTCTCCAGGCAGACTGGCAGAAGGAAAGAGCTTTATCTATCCTGGGACAACTTAGATAAACCTCTACTGTCCAATGTCGCAGTGCTTCTGGAGCTTTTGAATGCCTGGGTGGAGTAATGGCAGCAGCCGTCCATTGGTGCTTTCCCTTCTCTGCAGAATGACCACAACTTTTCCATGGGTCATATCAAAATCCACAGTCTTGGCCCTAGAATTTGTCCTTGACTTGTTTGTAGATCAATGTATACAACAGTATATACCATACTTGTCCAACCTGCCACTGGGAGCAAGGCCAAAGGCAAAAGGATGGAGCCCAAAATGCTGATGGATTCCTTTTGTCAGTGATTAATTATTAAGTGAGGCGTCTCAAGCTTTTAGAATAGGAGGGTGAATAATAATAATAATATTAAAGGCCACCCTATTGGGATCTGCGTGCTTCATCTGAAAATACATCACACAGTCCTAAACGCTTGGGAAGTGTTTGACTTGTTATTTTGTGATACGAAATCTAGCATATCTATCCTGTTTGCTGTGTCATACAATGTCGTTGTGTCAATAATAATAATAATAATACTTTATTTCTAGATTACCCTTTCTCCCCAGAGGAACTCAGGGCGGTTTACATACATTTTTATTTCTTTAGGGAGGGAGTTCCAGAGGTGGGAAGCAATCATGGAGAAGGCCCCCCTCTCTTCTTGTTTCTACCAACTGCACTTGTGATGAGGGTGGGACCTAGAGCAGGGCCTCCTTCGCTAACTGAAGTGTGCAATGTGGTCCATATAAGAAAATGCGGTTGGACAGATAGCTTGGACCCGAACCATTTAGGGCTTTATAGGTTACTACCAGCACTTTCTATTTAGCTTGGAAGCGGATCAGCAGCCAGTAGAGCTGCCGTAACAGGAATGGTTCTCTTCCTATATAGAGCCCCAGTTAGTAACCTGGCTGCCAATCTCAACTAATCCAAATACAAAAAGTGGGACCATGGGGCAGGAGAGAATGATCATTTGGGGGAACTCCAGAAGACTCTTGTTTGGCCTGCAGAACTTGAGGTTGCCCACTCTTTAAGTAGATAGATAGGTACCCATATTCTCTGGGGGGGGGGGTACCCCTGTCCAGAAGCCTGCATTTTTGCTTGTATCACTTTTCTCTGCTTCAAATGTCATTGTTGTATATACCTATTGTATTGTTTTAGTATATTGTATGGTTTTTAGCATTTTAGCTGCTTTGAGTTGTTTTTAAGAGAGAAAAAGTGGGAATAATAATAATAATAAGATTGAAGTTGATGAAGTCTCTGCATTTGTAGCTCAGCATTACTGCATGAGGAAGACCCATCTCTCCTTCCAGTGCCCTGCCAAGGACTTCAAGGAGAAAGTAACATTGGTTTTAAATAATCATGGGTGCATCTGTGGAAAGGATATTGACTCTTTTAATCCCAAACTATCCTCAACAGATGTTGTTGATCCTATTACAGATCATGTTGAGTGTTTGTCTCATCGAAATATACTTGTTCAATTGGTGGAGTCAGCTATTGGTCAGGTGTTTAAAGCATTAATTTAGTAAGACCAAAATAGAGAAAGACTTAAGTTAATTATTGGGGGAGGCAGTTACCATTTGCTAACTGTTATGAAACAGGAATTAAATTTGGCTGTGGTTAGTGGCTTTTAGCTGACAGCATCATGTAACCATGTACCAGCAGTATCAATCTGATAATCTTCAAATGGGCTAACCTGTAATCCTGATAGTCCCCATCCATGCTGATTGGATATGATAGAGTTGTATTTGACTCACCTGGAGGTTGGGCAGGACCACTTGACCTGGAGATGTGTACAGTGCTTCTAAGCAAGTGACATCATTTCTGAATATTATGAATTGAGATCCCTTCTCATCTTTGGGATGTTTGTGTATCTTAGATTACCGAAAGATTGAGAACGGAGGCATCCCACTTCCCTTTTGCTCTTGAGGTAGAGGTGCTTTGGTGCAATTGGAAGTGTGGGCTGTCATCTACATAGGGTAATTCCTGCCTTCAAGAAATGTTTGGTCCTGGCTAGATCTTTCAAAAGTTAGCGAACAGCTTGATGTCTGTCAGTAGACCAATACTAGTATTTCAAAATACTTCTGATCAATCTTTGAGATATAGGTGGTTTATGAATAAAGCCATTTTCATAGCTGTATTTGATTGCACGGTGGCTCCATGGGTTAAACCCTTGTGCTGGCTGAACTACTGACCTGAAGACCTGAAGGTTGGTGGCTTGAATCCATGAGACGGGGTCTGTCTGTCAGCTCCAGCTTCCCATGTGGGGACATGAGAGAAGCCTCCCACAAGATCACGTCCGGGTGTTCCCTGGGCAGTGTATTTGTAGACTGCTGATTCTCTCACACCAGAAGCAACTTGCAGTATATTCTCAATTCGCTTCTGACACTATAAAAAATGGATTGCGCTTTTCCAAAATTGACATGAAAATCTGTTTATCTTTTGATGATCAGCCTGGATTAACCATGTGCTTGTCCAATAGATAATGATCAGTTAATGGAAAAGGATGGAGTCTGAACTGTTGAAGGCTTCCCCTCTAAATTTCCTGCTCTTATCATTCAACAGAGGCACGTTTCGCGGGGAGCCAGGAGGAACCATCGTACTCAATGACCTTACAGCGCAATGTCAGATCGTTTGGGGCAAACAGCAAAGGGGAAGGATGGAAAAAAGTATTCGTCGCTCAACCTGTTTGATACATACAAGGGCAAATCCTTAGAGATCCAAAAACCCACAGGTAAAATTGCCTTTGAGTTTGGGGGAGGGGGCAGTTGCTATGATGAATCTGCTTTGTTTCTGATGCCCCCTGATGGCACTCGCAGCGCCCTGAGCAGCTGCCCTCACCTGGATTTCATTTTAAAAGGCTCATTTCAGACTTAGCCAGAAAGCTGTTGGATAACTGCCATGTGTCAGGAAGAAAGGCTGTTTCTGCCAAACCAGAGGGGTAGGCAGCGGTTGCATTGTGCCACACCCCAAAGTCCATCAGTAACCCCTGCTTCTCACTCCTGTTGCAGTCACTCCCCGCCATGGCTTGCAGAGTCTCGGTAAGGTTGCTATTGCCCGGCGCATGCCACCCCCTGCGAACCTGCCAAGCTTAAAAGCGGAGAACAAAGGCAATGACCCCAACGTCTCACTAGTACCGAAAGACGGGACAGGATGGGCAAGCAAGCAGGAACAGCCAGACCCAAAGAGGTGAGGGGGACTAGAGGGCCATGGCTGTTTTCTGGGGCTTGGTGCGAGCGGGCTTCCAGTTTGCCCTCTCTTGAGTCTTTCCTCATGCTCCCTTTCCTTTTGCCCCCAGTACCGATGCCTCGACAGCTCAGCCGCCGGAATCGCAGTCACCGCCGGCTTCACAGACGCCTGCCTCAAACCCACCGAAACGACCCCCAACGGCCCCCGAGGTATATCATGGGCCAGAATAGAGGACTTTAAATCACCCTTTTTCTGGGCAGTTGTATATTTCTGCCTCCAAACTCCTTGCTGATCTAATACTTCTTCCATAATTCAAAGTTTTTTTCCAGTCTCTTAATTCTGTTGAGGTGCACTACAGTCTCTCCCTAAATATCCTGTTTTTACATGAGGACAGAGGCATAGACCTACATTCGTTCTTGTTAACATTATTTGTTGAAGAAAGTTCACTATAACCTTGATTGCACAGGCTTTGTGATTGTATACTTCCCCATCTTCTGGCAATGAGGACACTGGAAAATTCTGCTTCCACTTTTCCACCACAAAGTGCCTTATGTCAGAGAATGAAACTTCTGCATGGTTGAAAGCAACCTTTCCTATCAATATGTAGATTTTGGCTGATAGCCCTCTGGCAAGACAGCTTTCTGGTTTGCTTCCCCTTTACGTGAGGGAAAGTCCTGGATGCCACTTCTCAAGAGTGTGTGGGACACCTTTCAGAAGCAGCATCCAATAGTGGGAAACATGGGGCATCAACAGCCACAAGATATCCTCATGTCCACTAAACCATTGTTAGGTGTTGTACCAAATGAGGCCTAAACATTAAGACACAATGCTTTATTTTTAAGTCTGACCAGCGTAAGCATTACCCTATTTATAGGGTTTTTTGAGTCTCTATCACATACTGGCCAAGCATGAGTTCATAAAGGCTGTGATCATGTAGATTTTGTCCAAACCACTTAAAACCCTTGCTAAAGCAAAGCCAAAAGAAAAGACTGTTTCTTATTGTTAACCTCTCATCCCTCTTCTTTCAGAATCCCCCTACAGTAGCAAGCGGGGTAAAGTCTTGGGCACAGGCCAGCGTTACCCATGGAGCGCAAGGAGATGGTAAGTGATGTTGAACTAATTTGTATGATGCTGGGTCTTGACATATTTATTTATTACAACATTTATATCCCGCCCTTCTCACCCAAAAGGATGAGGCAAGTCAATTTACTCCTTATAGAAACTGCCAGCTTGTCAGGATCCTATTCCAGATCAGTTTGCGAGGGCCATTGTACCTTTTACAAGTGCAGAATTTTGAGCCTTGGGTTGTGATTATTGGTGATCGCCAAGGCCCTACAGTGTGGAAAATCTTGTGACATTTGGGGTGGGGGCTCAGAGAGGGATGGCCCCTGTTCGGTTCAGGCATTCAGTCATGGCTTTCCCAAATCATGGGACTGTTATCTCTTGGATCAGAGAAGCAGAGCCATCCCTCAGAGGCACAGAGATAAGATGGTGAGGGAGTAGTCTATAAACTCTTAAGGGAGATTATGTTTTTGATGCCAAGGTGGAAAGGGATCAAGCCTACTGTCGCGATTCTCTCGCGAGGAATTTCCGACCCTGCAGGCAGCTGGCGACCAGGACAAAGCTGGCAAAGAAAAGGACACTACCGATGCGTCGTATGGGCCCGGACCAAACCTCCGCCCCCAGAGTAAGTGGTGTTGCTTGAACGGCAGCTGAGTCTCAGGTCTGGGGTTAGCAGAAAACAGTGCAGATTAAAAGCTTCATGTTGTTAGAATCATTGAAATCTTTTATAGCCCTTAATGCTTCTCTTCTCTCTCCCATCACCCACAGACGCAACCACTTGGCGGGATGGAGGCGGGCGAGGCACTGACGGGGAGCTGGTGCCTGAGGACGGGCGGGCTGGGGTCGGCATGCAGCCTAACGTCCCGCCTCAATTCCCTCCCTACCGGGGGATGATGCCGCCATTTGTAAGTATATTTTGGAAGAAGACTCAAGCTTATTGGCTCAGGGTTGTTAAGTTAGCAAAAGAAGTGGGGAGACCTTCCAGTAATTGATTCTGCCTGTACTCCTTAACAGATGTATCCCCCATACCTCCCGTTCCCGCCTCCCTATGGGCCACAGGGACCTTACCGCTACCCCACACCTGAGGCACAGAGGTAGGTACAAAAATGGACTAGGCCAATAATACTTAGTAGTCTTTGTGAAGGAGAGGTGCATGTATGGAGATGCAGAGCCTTGGTTAGAGAAGGAGATGTTCTCCAGCAGGATGTTAGAGTCCATTGGTTGGCAGAACAGGAGCCAGAAGTCAGGGGCTCTTTGTGGTTGATTCTGTGATTCTATGAATAGTAGAGGCCAGGAGAGGGGTTCTGAAACAGCTTTCACTTTCTGGCTGAAAAGGCTTGCTTTCAGTCTTTCCCAAGAACAATCAAGGTGAACAAAGGGCAGTTCTGTTAGCAGAATTCATTCTCCCAAACAAATGTGTGTGCCAGGCCAGTGAAAATTGTGTGTGGGGGGAGAGCAGGAGATGGCATCTAAGGAGGAGGAAAGAATAATACGAATACATTATTTCTTACCTGCCTTTCTTCATGATTTGAGGCAGGGCACAACATTTTTGAAAACTGCATCATAAAAACATTCAGTGAAATACATATATTAAAACATTTCTATAAAATATTTAAATATACAGAAGAAAAAGTAATTAAAAATTAGTGACTCCTAGAGGGAAAGCATTTCCTCTCTTCCTAGCATTTCTGCACAAATAAAAAGCAGTTGTTTTATTGGCCTTCTGTGCACTAACATCCAAGAAGGATACCCCAGCTGACACTTAGTCATTTAAATACTCAACTGCTTCCTGATTTCAAGGGAGCCTATTTGATCTTTCTAATCTGTGAACCAGCACATAAAGCAATTGCTTCTATTATATACTCTCTGATCCCTTAAAGGGGAAAAAATAGCCTGGAAAAATTTTGAATTGCAAGTGCCAGAAATCTCTATATAGCGTAGTACAGATACTTAGAGCAATAACCCCCAAAAGTAATTTTATTCAAACTTTGGTAGACACTGGTAGGGAAACAAGTGAAGGACTTCCATGGACAGATCTTACTTCATACTCTGTAATTCTTTGTGCTCCTCAAAGACGTATTCAACAACCTATAACACAGCTAGCATGCCAGATTTTTTAAAATAATGAAATGGTGAGCTTGGAAAAATAGCTCTGGAAGGATTTCAACTCCCAGAATTCCTTAGCCAGCATGGACACTAGCTTTGATGACTTGGGAAGGGAAGGAGTTACCGTCCAAAATAACGCCTGGACAAGAGTGAGGCTCCAAAGGTACACAGAGCTCCCGGTTAGAGAAGGCCACTGTAGGCAGTCAGACTACCATCTTTTGTTTTGAATGTAGCAGGATAATGAGAACCTCATGCTTCTTCCTCATCCCCAGGTTCCAGCGGCTCCCAGGGCCTCGCCCCTCGCAACCTCCGCCACGCACCTCAGAGCCTGTGGGCCGACCACCTGTCCTGAAGCAGGACGACCTGAAAGAATTCGATGAGTTGGACCAGGAGAACGATGAAGGCTGGGCAGGTGACTGGCCTCTGCAGCCTGTGTTACCTGCTGCTGTTTTTCTTCCTAGACTCAGGACTCCAAAGGAGTTTCCTATTCATTTTGTTTTTCTTTTGATACACTATCCCAGTTGGCTCTTGTCAGTCTAAAATATGCCTGTTTTGCTACTCTCAGGAGCTCATGAGGAAGTGGACTACACGGAGAAGCTGAAATTCAGCGATGAGGAAGATGGGAAAGAATCTGATGAGGAAGCCACTGAGATCCGGTAAGAGGGCCTTGTGAGGCTGATGGCACATGTGTCCACTGTCCCATTAAGTGGACTCCGGGGTGCCAAAGCTGTGACAAGGTGGGCAGCTTCAGTCAGTTCAACCAATGGTATCCTGTTCAGTTGCAGCCCTTACAGAACAGATTGTGGCGACAGCCCAGAGGAATCTAGATGGCACCCAGTCCTTATTTTTAGTTTTCCCTGCTCCCAATACGTCCGTGCAGCCACCCCCCTTGTAGCACTGTGTGACTTCATCCTCTTATCTCTTTGTCGCCAAACAGTGATGAGGCATCTGGCCCAGAAGGCCAGACTTTGGGCACAGATGTGAAGAAGGCTGGAACTCCAAAAGAGGATCAACCCCTGGTGAAAACAGCCTGGGCTGAAAACTCGCATCCCCCAGAAGGCGCCAAAGAGCCACCGCCTCCTGCAGTCCGGCCACCGCCGCCCCCACCTCCACCTCCACCCAACCGGGGCAATTGGGGACAACCCAATGACTTCCCAGTGAGTTTATATAGACTGATTGTTGGTAGCCATTATCATTGACAGCAGTCTGAGGAAGGGAGGCATAGCAGTGTCATTTCTGCGCTTCACCTTTCTTGTTCATTGTATGCAAGAGGCGGACTGCCAGCTTACCAGGAGAAGGAAGCAGGGACATTTTGCATAGGTTCCCTCCAGAGCTTGGAAAAGTTGGCTGAAAACTCCACAAACTAGCCAGGTAGTAGGCAGACATGGAGTTTTGGACACTCCAGGCCAGGGGTCCCCAAACTAAGGCCCGGGGGCCAGATGCGGCCCTCCAAGGACATTTACCTGGCCCCCTGCCCTCAGTTTTATAATATATTTTTATATCAGTTTTAATAATATAATATATTGTATATACATATAATATTGATATTATAATGTTATACAATATACTAATAAAAATACCATATAATATTAATTATATGTTATATATTAAATATAATATTACAGTATAGTGGTATAGTTCAATATACAGTAGAGTCTCACTTATCCAACACTCACTTATCCAACGTTCTGGATTATCCAACGCATTTTTGTAGTCAATGTTTTCAATATATCGTGATATTTTGGTGCTAAATTCGTAAATACAGTAATTACTACATAGCATTACTGCATATTGAACTACTTTTTCTGTCAAATTTGTTGTATAACATGATGTTTTGGTGCTTAATTTGTAAAATCATGACCTAATTTGATGTTTAATAGGCTTTTCCTTAATGCCTCCTTATTATCCAACATATTCGCTTATCCAACATTCTGCCGGCCTGTTTATGTTGGATAAGTGAGACTCTACTGTAGTAATATATAATGCTAATATTGTGCTATGCTAATAATATATTCTATGTACATACAGCTGCTCTGAGTACCCTTCAGGGTGAGAAGGGTGGGATATAAATGTAGTAAATAAATGTAGTAAATAAATAAATAAATAATTTTAGACTTAGGCTCACCCCAAAGTCTGAAATGACTTGAAGGCACACAACAACAACAATCCTAATTAACTTGACTATCTCATTGGCCAGAAGCAGGCCCACACTTCTCATTGAAATCCTGATAGGTTTATGTTGGTTAAAATTGTTTTTATTTTTAAATATTGTATTGTTTTTTCATTTTTGTTGTTTGTTTGTTTTGCACTACAAATAAGACATGTGCAGTGTGCATAGGAATTTGTTCGTATTTTTTTTTCAAATGATAATTTGGCCCCTCAATAGTCTGAAGGATTGCGGACCGGCCCTCTGCTTTAAAAGTTTGAGGACCCCTGCTCCAGGCAGTCTCCGGGTTACAAACAAGATGTATACATTAGTTTTGGATAGCACAGGGAAGGGTTAGCACCCCTGTGACATTAGTTTTGCTATCTGTGCCCCTGTTCAGAAGATGTCAGATCACTTTCTCTACCTGTGATAATTGAATTTTGAAAAATTTGGAAACAAGGATTGGTGAGAAAGCTTCAGTGGAACACCTTTTCCCCATGATAACTTTTCCAGGAGTTAATTTTCCTTCCTAGCGGTATATTTCCTCTCACTTCCTGTTGTTTCACCCCCATTCTTAACTATGAGTCGTATGTAAGTTGGATGTCTGTAACTTAGGGACTGCTTGAATAGCTTAAAAATAACTCCTTTAAGCTTTGTCTTAGTGACATTTATGTTGTGTTGTTACAGCTAGAATTATTTTGGGTTACTAAAAGTCAACAAAATTTGAAAGTGTTTGTGGGAGACTTTGGGGGCTTTTGTGCATCTGTTTCTGGATCATGTGTGATATGCTCAAGGAACATACCAGCTCTTTCCCTCAAATCAAGTAATGTGTTTGAGGGCAGGACCTGGAAATGTTATTTATTTTGAATAGTGGGCTGCAGCTCTTAGAATCTGACACTGGGGCATTTTGGGAGTTGTGGTCTGAGAAAAGTACTATTTTGGAACTTTGGTTGAGTTTTCAGTTCAGGTTTCCGGCGCCAGGCAGCTTTGGACCAAGTTTCTTCTCTATAAACCTGTCCCCAGGACCGCCCCTTGCGGCCGCCTCCCCAGGAAGACGAGGATGAAGCTTGGCGTCAGCGCCGGAAGCAGTCGTCGTCGGAGATCTCTGCTGCTGTAGAACGAGCCCGCCGCAGGAGGGAGGAGGAGGAGCGGCGTATGCAAGAGGAGCGCCGAGCTGCCTGTGCTGAGAAACTCAAGCGCCTAGATGAGAAGTTTGGAGCTCTGGACAAACGCCTGAAGCCAGAGCCGCCAAAGGAGCCTCCTGCACCGCCACCTGCTCCCACCCCTGTACCCCCTAATCCACCAGCTCCCCCTGCCCTCCCAGAGGAGAAGAGGGAGAATGAGGAGCCTGTTTTGACTAGCAAGCCTCGCAGTATTGTTGGTGGAGGTGGAGGTGGCGGCAGCAGCAGCAACGGAGGCAACCTAGACTCTGCCAGTCATGGTAACTCTTCTGATTTGTTTGTTAAAGCAACCATTAAAGGGCTTTATGGTGAAGTCTTTTAACTATGTTGTGCCCTGTCCCAAAATGCAAGGAGAGGCAAGTCATAATAATAATCATCATCATCATCATAATAGTCCACCTGTCGTTTCAAATGGCTGATAATAAAAGTTAAATTAGAACTTTATGAAAGTAAAGTTTGTTTGTTGCAGAAGCAAAAAGCACTTTGAAAGTAGGACTGTTTAATAGAAATAGAGAGCCAGCATTAAAAAAGGAGTAATAATAATTGGACTTTTTAAAAGCTCAGGAAATTCAGGCAGATGTACCAAGTCTAAGAAAAAGTGTTTGGTAACTGTGTTGCCATCACCAAAAATTGCCATATCTTATGTCAAGCACATACCTATGCTCACAGACTGTTGGGGAGCTCACACAGGCCTATATCCAGTTGATAACATTATACAGCAAAATTTCAAAAATGTTCTGTTCTTGGTTTGAAAGTACTATTTCCTGTTTAATTGTGTAGTATTTACTTTGAAAATATTGCATAACCTATTGGAAAATAACTGCACCCAGTCTCTGGGCACATACCCTTTTGGCAAATGTGAATCTCCATAAATATGTGGGGACCACCTTTTGAAAACCACTAGTCAAGAAAAACATGACCTTGTTAGAAGTCAACTCTTCGAACAAGTGATATTCACAAGCAATAATGTAATGGCACACAGGTAACTCAGCTGTTAAACAGAAGAACCATGTCTTTAAACTGCCAAGGATAAAGACATGCCATTACAAAAATATATTTGATTAGTAGAGTTTTAAAGATGTTTCTTTGTCGTTGCAGTTGCCCAAAAGATGTATACTCCCTTGAAACCTCTTAGTTAAAATATGTACTCTAGTGATAAAAAAACAAAAGTCTTTGAAAATTCCCAGACAGGCACATTTCTTATTGAAGTTCAGTTATAGATAGGATATAGCTTATCTCTGTGTTGAGTACACAGGTTATCATTCTTAATCAATAGTCCATTGCCTTTAAGTATAGTTGTACTCACTGAAGTCCATAAGCATACTTCTCTACTGAAGTCCAAGCAGCAACATACATGCATCCACCTCCCCTGAGATCCAATGCAAAAACTGAAAACAAATTGGAGTCCTGAGCCTGAATATGCTCAGTAGACTCACATGTCTATAATCCCTACCACATCAATGAGGTAAGTCAAACTGGCAAATCAACATACACATAGGATACAGGTTAGCAAATATATATCAGCAAGTAGAGAGAGGCTTGAGAGGTTGCTATATTCAACAGAATATAGTTGTTATACTCCAGAACTTAATTTATGTGGCTGCCACAAACTGTATTGAATTGGTTAAGACCAATGAGATATTCATTGAAAAACTTTTAACAAAATGTGCTGCAGGATGTCCTAATAAACTTTTTCCATGTTTTTATGACGGAACCAATTTGGAAAATGACATTTATAACCCAGGAACAAAAATCGTGTTATATAGTGTAATCCTAACTAAAATTGGTTCAGTTTCTGAATAGCAAATTGTGAATTCATTGCTTCTGACAGGCTGCTTCTGTTAAAATTATTAGTTGGATTTTTGAACCAAAGAATAACTTTCTCCTAAAAGAAAATAGGTAGATTTCCCAGGTCTTGGGAACTTACTCTGGATGCCACTTGGTGTGTCTTTTTATTCAATAACATGTGGTTGAATTTATGAATGTCTGTCATTCATGGGAATGGCATGTGGTCTGCATGGCCCCTGAACTTGCTGTAGTTGTCCATCTTTACATTTGTTCTTCATCCTCAGTTGTCTAATATGAACATTTTAAAGTCAAACTCACATGACCACAAAATGCAGTTTAAAAACATTAAAAGGTGATTAAAGGATAGATAGTAAAAGGCGGCAAAATATAGCAGAAATAAAATTGCAAATTTGAGTACTGAAAGTTAACAAATGGGGAAGCCATTTGCTGGTTCTCTGTTTCTCACTCTCATGCTTTGATGTACTCCATAGTTGAGCCACCTCTGACTGCTCCTCCGAAGGAAGTACCAAAACTGAGGGAAGAGCCACCGGTCTTGCCTGTACCTGCTGTCCCGGCAGCAGCTCCCATTCCAGTCAAGGTGGAACCCAAAGGGGAGACAATCCTTCAGACGCGCCAACCGCCTCCAGCCCAGACTCTCGGCTACTCAAAATATCAGAAATCATTGCCGCCTCGCTTCCAAAGACAGCAACAGGTATGGAGAATGGAGCTGTGTGCCCAAGGTCAGACAAATAGCTTTTCTTTTTCTTTTCTGTAACCTCCCAGACTCCTGGCTGAAGGAGTCTGTGAATCATAGTCCGGTAAAAGCTTCAGAATAGAGGATTGCTTTAGTGGGGATGCCACTTGTGGATGTTCTGTTGCAATGATGAGTCTTTAGACTAGAGTCTCTGACATTAACTGATGTCCTCACAGCTACCTGAGCAACAGTTTGCATCTCCTCCACCTAGTAAGGCTCTTGAGCAGAGAAAATAGCCTCCTTGGAATGGGTGTTCTGGCTTACTCTTTCTCTCTTTCACCCCTCTGTGTCCTTTCAGGAGCAGTTGTTAAAGCAGCAACAGCAGTGGCAGCAGCAGCAGCAGCAGCAGCAACATAACCAGGTCCAGCCTTCGTTGGCTTCCTCAGCCCAGCAGCAGACGGCCAGCGCTTCTCTGTCCACATTGGGCCCCTCAGGCAGTGTCCACCCTCAGGCCGGGCCACCAGGGACACAGCAGCCCCCGGCCCCGCCTCCATCCCAGCAGGCTCCCCCCAAAGGCATGTACCCAGGCTCTATTGGGCGGCCCCCACCGATGCCTCAGATGAACTTCGACCCTCGCTGGATGATGATCCCACCTTACATGGACCCCCGCATGATGCAAGGACGGCCCCCAATGGATTTTTTCCCCCCTGGGGTACACCCTTCTGGTAAGCTTGTGCTAGAGAAGCCCAAATGATGATACTAATGTAGTGGACAGAGGTTTGGGAAGTGACCTGATCCATTAGAACTGACGTCTTTCTGTGTTGGCCTTCCTTCTCACCTTCAGGACTTTTGCCTCGCGAGCGATCGGACAGTGGGGGTTCCAGCTCAGAGCAGTTTGACCGGCACCCTCCCATTCTCCGAGAGCGGGGCACTCCACCTGTGGATCCCAAAATGGCCTGGGCCGGAGATGTCTTCACGAATGCTCCTTCTAACACAGACTCGCGTCCTCAAGCAGCAGCCCTTCGTCAGCAGCAAGAAGAGGAAGAGAAAGCATTAAGGTGAGGGAAGGGCTCCTCTTGAATTATTGACACCACAGGAGCATCTCAGAAGTAGAGATCCTGATCACCAACAACTAATTGTGTTGATTGCTTTGACAATATAAAAGCAGATGAGATGAGATCTTGAAATCCCTCAGCTAGTATAGCCATGCTTGCAAGGACATTCTAGGCCACTTGTCAGATTCAAGGCCCGCAGACTGAATCCGGTCTCCCATGTCATTTTACATGGTCATCCAGATGCTGGACTACAACTCCTGTATCATTAGACATCACAACTAGAACTAATGGGAGTTGCAATACAGTAACACCTGGAAGGCTGCAGTTCATTCTGTTTACTCAGGATGGTGGGGTATAAATTTAGATACAAGGCTTGTAGATATGATGTCTGACTTTAATGTCTGACTTTAAAATGTCTTTTCATCAATTTCCTTTATCCCCATTCTGTATGGTGGATATTCAAAAGCAGGGAGACTTGTTCAGTAACATCTGGGTATCCAAATTGGGTCAAAACTATAGAGTACCAACCATGGATTCTACGACTCTTTGAAGGCACCCATCATGCTGATGTGGTTTTTGCTGAAAGTGAGTTTGACACCCCTATTCCAGGAGCTGTTGTCCAAAAAAGGAAGCTTTTCAGATACTGCCTAAAATCCTATATCTCAAGGTTTGTAGAGAAAACAACTGTTGAGTCTTCATTATCATAAATTTTTCACACCAGGGTTATATCTTAGACACAAATGGAGAAGCAGTACATACACTTTTTGGGACTATGTTTACAGTGAAGTATGTTGCCTTTTGTTTCAGGAGTGAGACACCCCCTGTTCGCCTACGCGATGCTGTTACCCCTCAGCCTTACATGGGAAACTACCAGGGTTTCTCAGAAAATGGCAGTTCTGCTCCACTACACCGTTTCCCGGTGGATGAGCCACCAAGGCCGGGGCCACCATGGCAAGCTAACATAGCCTTGGCAGCATCAGCAGAGGTGAACAGAAATGTGCGTCCTGAACCCCAGATCCAGCCACCTCGCAAAAGTGAAGAAGAGCTTCCACTGCTGCATCGCGAGGCCCCAGAAGAGAGTAAAGCAGCCGAACCTCCCATCATTCGGCCAGTGTTAGCTAAGAAGCCTCCTGCTGAACAGCCCAAAGAGGAGGTTCCAATCAAAGAGGAGGTTCTGCGGCGAGTGGAAAAGCCACTGCGGCAGCAGCATGAATTCCATAAGCAGCCTAGGCGGGAGTCCAAGACGGAGACACGTTGGGGGCCCCGTCCTGGCAGCAGCCGGAGGACTGAGGAGATCTCTGGGGAAAAGGCCCCACGGCGAGCTGGGCCTATCAAGAAGCCTCTCCCTCCAAAGGAAATGAAGGATGAAAGTGAGGAGATTCGTCCTGCAGCGAAGGCCAAGGAAGTTGCAGAGGCTGCAAGCAACAAACCGGAGCCCCCTAAAGAGTCCCCAAAACCAGGAAAAGAGAACAAGACCAAGCCAGTGTTAAACGGGGGAACAATCATGCCACCTAAAGAGCAGCAGCAACAACAGCAGGGCCCATTGTCGCCAAGCCGGCGTCGTCGAGATGGCCCCTTTGACCGTGGCGGCTATGCTGGCCGTGGCCGGGCCAGGGGCCGCGGAGAGTATTTTGCCAGAGGTCGGGGTTTCCGGGGAGCCTACAGCGGCCGTGGGCGAGGGGGGCGGGGAAGAAGTCGGGAGTTCCGTAGCTACCGTGAACCTTTCTACCGGCTGGACGATGGACCTGGTAAGCCCCCTGGACCGGGCTCCAATTTCCGCCCACGCAATACCAGCGAGACACGGAGCGAAGGCTCCGAGTATGAAGAGATCCCCAAAAGGCGACGTCAGCGGGGATCAGAAACGGGAAGTGAGACTCATGAGAGCGCCAGTGACGTGGCCCATTCGGACAAGGAGGTGACTAAAGAACCAGCCCCAAGCCAGCGCAACCGAGGGCACCCTATGACAAATACATCTGCACCCTCTTCACTGCACCCTGGCTTGCCTCGGTTTGCTGACAAGATGCCTCCACGTCTCTCAGATCCTGGCACCCGTGGTGGGCGTGTCTTCACCCCTCGCGGTGTGCCCTCACGGCGGGGCAGAGGTGGCGGCCGTGCCCCTCCTGGAGGATGGAGCCCTCCGTCTAAGCCCCAGCCCAACAAGAAGCCTGAGAAGCAGCAAGAGGCACCTCTGGAGTCCTCCGGAAAGGAGAAGGCCCCATCTGGACCTCCTGCAGTGACTCCAGAGGACTCCAATGTTTTCCAAGGTCCCCCAAAACAACAGCCTCTTGGTCCCAACCCAGACCGTGGCTTTGACCGGCCACCCCGACGACGGCGCCATGGGCGTTCCCAGCAGCAGGACAAGCCACCCCGCTTCCGCAGGCTGAAACAGGAGCGCGAAAATGCAGCCCGGCTCAATGGGGAGCAGAGGGCAGCACAGCCTTTTCCCCCAGCAGCTTCTGTCCCGGTGCCAGAGGAATCGACCAGCAGGCGAGTGGCCGGCTCAAAGTCCCCTGATCTCTCCAATCAGAACTCTGACCAGGCCAATGAGGAGTGGGAGACTGCTTCAGAGAGTAGTGACTTCACGGAGCGCAGGGGCGGAGGTGAGAAGGAGCCAGCGCCGGGCGGGCCTCCCCCTACTGCCTTCCTGAAGGGGGGCTGTTCGGGTGCTCCTTCAGTAGGCGGGCGGCCCTCCAACAATGAGCTCAGCTTAGCCCAGAGAAAGGAGATGTCCAAACGCAGCTTCTCCAGTCAGCGGCCTGGCATGGACCGCCAGAACCGCCGCTCCAATCCTGCCCCCGGTGGAGGAGGCAGCGGCAGGGCCGGCCGTGGAGGGAGTGGCAGCGGGCGAAGCGGTGGCGACAAGAGGAGCTGGCCCTCTCCCAAGAACCGCAGGCAAGTCCTTGGAAGAGGGGGATTAGAAGGGAAAGGGTATTCATGTGTGGCTGAAGGATTGGAAGACTATCTTGACCTGGGAAAGGGCAGGGGAGGTTCATATATAATTTGAGACAAGGGATCAACGAGGGATAGAATCTGTTGGGTAGATAGTAAAATGGCCTTGGAATCACCTGAATATTCAAAAAGGTCAAAAGCTGTGACACAGCGGAGAGAGTACAGGAGGTCAGTTCTTTTACATTCTACCAGGATGAACCAAACCTTCTTTGCCAATCAAAGAAGTGGGTGGGTCCTTTTTAAATAAAGAGTTAAGATACGGTACTTATATTGACCCATGATACATTGTTCCAATTAGGGAGGTGTTGATTTGAAAACTAAAATTTCTAGGCTTAACATGTGTAGTTCTAATTCAATACTATTTTCATCATCCTTTACCATTACACTGGTGGAGAAGTTGATGTGGGTTGGATTCTTAGCAAAATGTGGATATCAGTCCCATTTTAATATTTATATATATATATATATATATATATATAGAGAGAGAGAGAGAGAGAGAGAGAGAGAGAGAGTTTTATACAAACATGCAAAGTATAGATCATAGTAAACAAAAAGTGGCAAAGTTGGGTGAAAGTTGATAAAATTTGGAAAACAAATTGTGAAGGTGATTATAGAGACGTCTTGGCGGCATGATGGAAGCTGTTGTGTTTCTCATTATGACTGATTTGGCCTCTGCATGAGGTGGAATTTGAAGACAGCCTTAAATCTGGGGAAGGCTTGTATAGGAAAGACATGCAATCCGGGTTGTTTAAGGGCTTGATGAGTCAAAAGCATCACTGGGAAAGAAATAGCTAGCTGATCAAGATGTGTCTAAATAGACAATATGTAACTGCGGTCAGTCAGTATTATACCTGTTGTGCCACAGGAGAGAAGTTCAATATGTCTACATAAGGGAGATGAGGCAAACCCATGTTCAAGGAGGAAGAACAAAACAAATTTCAAGTCAAAGCCTTTAAAATGACAATCTCTGTAGATCACATTTAAACTGGTTATGCATCATGTGCTTTAGCCATTAGCTATTTTATCTTACAGCCAGCCCTCCTTAACCAGGGTCTCTGTATCCACTGATTCAACTACTCAGTTAGAAAGTATCCTCCTTCTACAAAATTCCAAAAGCAGATCTTGATTTGACCATTTTATATATGGAATGCCATTTTACTATATGATGAAACATCTCTAGATATTGATAGCAGGTCCTGGAACAACTCCCGCTGTATTTTATTTTATCTTTATTCTGCTTTTCTGATGACATCGGTTTTTACCCATAAGTCTCTCCAGTCCAATCCAGCAAGAAGTTTGGTGCAAGTAAACACAGTTACCTCACTTTCCTTCCAAATAATCTCAAAGAAATTATTATGAGACTTTCATTTATAGACAATAAGCTATATGGTCATCTTAAAGCATCTGTGTTCTTTGCATGCGGGATGGGTGCAGGTGAATTGATCTCAGGCTTATTTTTCATTAGCAAATTGGGATGTATTATCTGGAGCACTGTTTCTTAAACGGTAGGGCCCGACTCCAAATGGGGTCTCCTCAGCTAAGTGTTGGAATGTATCAAAATTTGACAACAGTGAAGATTTCTGAATGTGACCCAGTAGCCATTTTAGACATTTACATGATTCCATTATGTAGCGTTTATAGTGGACTCTTCAGAAGATGCTTCAGCTATACTTCAATAAACCTTGTAAATGCTGATTTATTATAAAAAAATGTTGGATTTTGGTATCTATTTTATATACAGTTCCTCTATACCTGGGGTCATGTAAAACTTTCTCAGGTAGAAAGAGGTTGCAATTGAAAAACATTTAAGAAGCCCTTATTTAGAGCAAGGGCAGGCAGCTGTTGGACTTAGGACTACATGCAGTCCAGGGAGAGAGGTACACCTTGGCATAGAACAGGGCTTCTTTATTTTTTTTTCCACTTGTGACTCCTTTCCACCTAGGATATATTTACATGACTCCCAGTAATACAGAGGTATAAAATAGGTATAAACTCAAGCCTTTACTGATAATAAATAAGCATTTCCAAGGCTTGGTATACAAACTGATAATTCTTTTTCATGAAGTACAGTTCAAACATCTTGTGTAGAGTCCTCTAAACCCTGCATATTGTTGCTCACAGATTTGTGTAAATGAATGGAATTCAGAAACTTACTGTTGCCAATTTTTTCATGAGCCCTCCTTTACAACAAAGAAGCTTGCCTTCAATTTTATAATCCTTCCTCCCTTGCGCTCCTCCTGCTTCTCCAGCCGGAACACAGATGACCATTCTCCAGGTCTGAGTCTTCCTCCAGCGCCCACCACCAGTACAGTGTACCGCCTGGACCGCGTCATCCACAGCGACCCGGCTGGGATCCAGCAGGCCCTGGCTGAGCTTGGGAGCCGCCATGCCAAGCCAGCCTCCTCCCCCGGTCCAGCTCAGCCACCCTTCCTGGGGCCCAGAAACAGCAATTCCTCTTCCCTCCCCTTGGGACGCTTTGAAAGTAGGAGCAGTGGCAGCACAGGTAACCTACAGTGCCTTTGGACATCCAGCCCTAGACTCTGGCTTCTCTGGAACTAGACAATCCCAGTCCTTTTTTCCCCTTAGAAGCATGGGCTGGGGTGGTAAAAGGAATTCTATTTCTCTGGATGAGGGAGGAAGGAGATGGCAGAAGGAGTTTTGAAGGACCAACTGGTATGTTCCCCCCTTGTATGCCGTAACTTATAGCAGGCATGGGCAAACATCGGCCTTTCAGGTGTTTTGGACTTCAACTCCCAGAAATCCCAGCCACTTTATCCATGGATGGCTGAAGTTTGCCCATGCCTGCCTTATAGCCTCTTGATTTATGAAGCTACACAGAATTGAGATTGGTATTAGGAGGAGGAGAGCTTCTGGGAGGATTAGGAAGGAATCGTGCACGAAAGCTTGTGAGTTGCTGCCAGCTAGACAGCACCGGGCTATCTGGAGATCTATGGTCTGACTTAGAGTAGGGCAGCTTTCTTTGTTGCTTGGCATGTTTTGCTGAGGGTGTCACTTGATTAACTCTTCAGCTGAACCTGCCACCAGCAGCTCCTGGAAGGTAGGGATTGGGGGTGCGGTGGGGTTGGGGGTTTGTCTATGTCTCTTGTTGTGTGGCCCTAGATTTTTTGGAAGCAAACAAATAACTAGAGCAGAACTTCTGCAGGTTTAAAATGCCCAGCTCTTTAAGCCACTCCTCATAGGACTTGTTTCCAGATCCTTGATCATTGTAGAGCAACTAAAATGATCAAGGTTCTGGAGCGGCTTAAAGAGCTGAGCATGCTTAGCCTGCAGAAAAGAAGGCTGAGAGGAGACATGATGAAGGCCATGTATAAATATTTGAGGGAAAGTCATAGGGAGGAGGGCGTGAGCTTGTTTTCTGCTGCCCTGCAGACTAGGACGTGGAACAATGGCTTCAAACTACAGGAAAGAAGATTCCACCTGAACATTAGGAAGAACTTCCTTACTATGAGAGCTGTTCAGCAGTGGAACTCTGCCCCAGACTGTGGTGGAGGCTCCTCCTTTGGAGGCTTTTAAACAGAGGCTGGATGGCCATCTGTCGGGTGCTTTGAATGCGATTTTTGTGCTTTTTGGCAGGGGGTTGGACTAGATGGCCCACAAGGTCTCTTTCAACTTTATGATGATTCTCAAACTGTTTGTCGTCACACGTTAAATGTGTTGGTTACAGTTTGTAGGTTTCACTTGAATGTAACAAGAAATGGAAAAAAACTTAGAAATCCGTAATAGTATCTTACAAATCATATATTTTTTAAAATGTAAATGAAAGATTTTAATGCGATATGTTGTGCCCCCTTATATTTTGTTATTATAATTCACGTGTGTGCCCATATATCTTATAAGGGGTTGGTTTAACCTCTGTTTTGCCAGTTACTGTGTTGCAAAATGACACAGCTGTCAGAGTTTTTCAGCAGTAGAACTCACTGTCTCAATGCTTCTTCGGAGGTTTTTAAACAGAGACTGGATAGCTATTTGGTGGGGTGCTTTAATTGTGCTTTCCCTGCATTGCAGGGGGTTGGAGTGGATAGCTCATGTTATCCCTCCAATTCTAAGGGTCAAACAAGTGTGTCATCTACATGACAGGTTTGGAAAGCTATGCTCTAGAGGCTGTGTTGCCTCAGGACATGACTTTGCAGACTGTAAGAGTTGCTGTCAAGGGCTTAGGGTCCTTGTGGCATATGCTGCAGCTAAGTGCTTCTGGATAAGTGATTCTCAACCTGTGGGTCCCCAGGTGTTTTGGCCTACAACTCTCAGAAATCCCAGGCAGTTTATCAACTGTTAGGATTTCTGGGAGTTGAAGGCCAAAAGATCTGGGGACCCACAGGTTGAGAACCACTGTTCTTGACTCGTATGGAAAATTGCAAGGCCATCTTTATAGGTTTCCATGTATACCCCTCATCCCTTTCTTTTCCCGTTCCTATCAAAATATCCCATTTGACCAGAGATTCTACATACTGCATTCCTCCCGTCCAGATTCTTGCTTCCTGGACAAGAACCAACTGCTCCGCTCCAACAGCGGCCCCCTAAAAGACTCTGGTGCATTGAGCAGCTTTCCTGCAAAGCAGCGGGAACGGTCTCGCAAGCAAGACTTATTGCAGCAGGTAGACTTGTTTTTCCATTGTTCTTTTCAAGTGGAGTGGTGAAGGGTTTCTGTTTCCACTTCTCAGAAGTAACTTCCCTTCTCCCTCTTTCTCAGGAATCCCTGGCCTTCCCCAGTGGCCCCGGATTTTCAGCCCCCAAAGAAGAGGCTCCTGGAGAGCCCCGCAGCAGAAGTGTCCCAGTGTCTGAGGGCATAGCCCCACAGATTTGGAACCAATTGAATTCTAGTAAGTTGCCTGAAATAAAGAGACAATGGTGATAGACTCAAAACACTTGTGGGGGGGGGGGGGGATATGGAGAGAATGTTGAGTCACTCAAGATGGCTGTATTATTGAGTGGTTTCTCATTAATTCTGATAACGGTTGCTTCCTTTAGAATCTAGTGATTTGGGGGGGGGGGCGGATAAGAAAGAGGATGGCCTCTAAAAAAGACTTCTAGCTGGTTCAGACTGAACTAGAATTTGCTATTGGACTAGAAGTTCTTGGGAGGGTGAAGCAAAGGCAAAGTGTAGGCATTTGGAAGGAGGACAAGACCCTTCTCATTCACCTTGTGGTTCTTTGTCAGACTCCTCAAGGAAGAGCTACAGGCCTGCCTCTGTGGAGCCCTGGATTGACCCCTTGAATGCCTTTGAAGAGGTTGCCAGTACAGAGGTGAGGACAAGAGTTGCTGAGCTGCCACATGCTCTGTTAAAAGGTGGGAAAAACCTGCTCCAGGTTCCCTATAGAGAACAGCTGGAAAGCCTTCCCATCTGGGGCTCTCTACCTCACACCCACTCCACTCTTTCCCCAGATGAGCCTCTCCGACAGTGGCGTGGATCTCAGCAGTGACTCGCAGGTCTCTTCAGCCACATGTAGCCAGCGAAGTTCTCCTGACGGGGGCCTGAAGGCCACACCAGACACTGGCAACAAACACAGTGGAGCCATCGGCACGGGTAGCAGCGATGCAACTGTTGCAACTGGGCCCGAAGGAGCCGAGCCAAAAGAGCAGAGGCGGCGGCCACCACCAGCCAGAGACTCCAGTCTGCTCAAGGAGAAGGTACAAAGTCTCTTCAAGGGACTGGGAAAACTTAACACTAGACCAATTTTCTCAAATTGTCTGCCCTCTGGATGTCTTGGCTTGCAGTTCCTTCTCTGGGGGGGCAGGGGGGGGGATGGGGATGGGGATTGCCACCCAGAACCTCTGGAGAGCACAAAGTTAGGAAAGGCTGTTCTGCAATATGAATGAATGCTATAAGTATTGCGTCCTTGCCACAAAAGGCTGGGCCTGCTGATAATTTCCTTGACCCTCAGCTGAACCATTTGCTCCCTGGGTCAAGAGGAACCCCTAAGGCTCACCTCTCTGCCTTTTCTTAACAGGTGAGTGGTTCCCCTGAACCTCCGCCCCGAGACCACCCTCCTCCCGGTGCAATTGGCACTGAACGTTCCCAGCGAGCGGAGAAGGCAAAAGACGGTGGCGAGGGGCTGGGCACCATGAAGTCAGAGGCAGGTGCTCAGCTGGATAACTCAGGGGCCTGCCCACCCATCCAGTTTGGAGCCAGTGAAAAGGTAAGTTCAAAGTGTGTGTGTGTGGGGGGGGGGGGGGTTGCCTCTTTCCCACCACCCACCAGGTTTCTGAGCACAATACATTGGACCCTAATCTTCTCCCCTGGTTTTCCCATCTCCTTCAGGATGCTGATCTCCGTTTCATAGTGAATGAAGGGCCGAAAGCTGACAAAGAAGCACTTACTGAAGGGGTGAGTGGTTCTAGGTGACATGGGTGCTCACGCGGCCAAAGTGCTGCTGGCTGGGGAATTTTGAGGGTTGTAATGAGAAAAAATAGTGCTACCCAATTTCTGGCAGATTGTTAGCCTTGCCTGCCAATTGTGAAGATACAAATACAATATATACTTGATTATAAGCCGACCCGAATATAATCTGAGGCACCTAATTTTACCACAAATAATTGGGAAAACTTGTTGACTCAATATAAGCCGAGGGTGGGAAATGCAGCAGCTACTGGTAAATTTCAAAAATAAAAATAGATACCCATAAAATTACATCAGTTCAAGTATCAGTAAGTTTAATGTTTTTCCAACTCTGATAAATCATTATTCTAACCTTCTTCAATGTAAATGTCCTTTCGTATCCTTCTAATAATAATAATAATAATAATAATAATAATAATAATAAAGTAAAATAATAAATGTAACAACAACAATAATAAATTAAAATAATAAATGTAATAATGACAGTAATACATCAAGTAAAATAACAGCAAAAAAACAGGTGGGAACAGAGGAAGTGGGAAGGACTGAGGAGAGGAAGGCACAGCAAGCCAGCTGTTCTTTCTATCCCTCCTTTTTTCCTTTCTTTCCTTTTTTCCATTCTCTCTCTCTCCCAACTTTCCTTTCCCCCTAATTTCCTTCCCACTTCCCTTTTCTCACTCGTTCCCTCCCTCTCTTTTCCTTCCTTCCTTCTCTCATGTGCAAGAGGGGGGAAGAGAAAGGAAGTCGTATGAGGGGGGAAGAGAAAGGAAGGCTCCAGTATAAGCTGATGGGGGGGTGGCTTTTTCAGCCATAAAAAAGGGCTGAAAAACTCGGCTTATACTTGAGTATACACAGTAACCCTATTTAGGGCATACTCTAGTCACTGGCAGTGTTGTGCTCCCCAGTGGTCCCCTGGGTTACATTACAGCATTGAATGCCTCCAATATTGGCCAGAGAGGCAAGTGGCTTATTTTGTTTAGAAGTCCTCTCTTTTTTATGCTACATAATGCCAGGTCTGTGAGATACCTTTCTAAGAACGTAGGATCATAGTTAGAAAAGACCCCAAAGGTCATCCATCCTCAGTTTAAAAGCCTCCAAAGAAGGAGCTTCCACCGCAATCTGAGGCAATGAGCTCTACTGTCGAGCATCTCTTACAGTCAGCCTCTTACTTCATGATTACCAGTCAGCCAAAACTTGAAAAATTATCCATGCCTTGACTGTTGTAATACATTACATGGGGCTTCTCTCTGAAGGTGTCTCAGAAACGATTGACATTCTGAAACATACGTTTCAGCAGACAGGTTCCTTAAACATCATGAAAGACTGTTCTTTGTTGCTGTATACTAGGCATGGGCAAACCTTTGCTCTCCTGTTAGGAATTGTGGGAGTTAAAAGTCCAAAACACCCGGAGGGCCAAAGTTTACCCATGCCTGGTGAGACTGAAATAGATGGAGTATGTTCTGCGAGTTTTAACGTGTTATCCAGATTTCTTCACTATACAACAATACATTCCTCTTCACTGTTTTTTTTTATAAGAGTCTCTGAAAAGACAGGGTATCAACTTAGCAAGAATTAGGGGAGGCAACAGGAGAACTGTAGTATGCCTGCCTGCCTTCTCTTCTCATGGTTTCTATTGTCCACCCTTTTCTGCAGCTGGCCTCTGCCCCCCGGGAATGGGAGCTGCTCCCCCCGCCTCCTGCCAGCCACAGAGCTTCCCCCGAGATGCTTCCTGGCCGCTCCTGTGATTCCCGGCCATTCTCAGTCGCCCCAGCTGCTGTCTCCGCTGCTTCATGCCTGCAGAGCCTCCCAGCAGACTCCTCTATGTTCTCAGGTAGTTAAGAGAGACCGGGGATTGGAGAGGTGGGTGCCCTTTTGGTGTCCGCCAGGCAATGGATGTCTGACCCTTCTGTGTTTCTGTCTGTGCAGGCGAGCGAGGCCAGGGCCAGCGACTCTATCCAGAGCTCTTCTATGGGAGCCAGGTACAGTCTCTTGTTCCCCTTGGTAGTGTGGGGTGGTGAAGGGAGATACAAGATAACTTGTTGGAATTGTGGGTCCTCAATTGTTTTTATTTAAAAATATTTAACCCACTCCTCAGCTACAAAGGCACTCAAAGCAGCGTAACTATTTATTTATTTATTTGCCCTTAGGTTTAAAATATACATAAGATCAATGATTATTGCATAAACTAGATTAGGTACCCGGTGATACCTAATACCTTACAAAAGTATTTTGTAAGGATAAATTTTAGAAGTATTCATAGCTTTTTTGTTGTTTTTGGATTTTATAATTGGTCTCATTAGAAAAACATAAAGGAATGTAGGTAAATACAATTCTCCATCGTGGTGTCTGTGAAATCGCACATATGGTATTTTCTGCGCCTGCGCAAACAGCTTCGGAATCTTCTAAAGCTCTTTTAGTACAAAATGGCAGTAGCCCCGCTCACTTTCCCCATAGAGTATATAGTCAGTGGGAGGGGCTACTGTCTTGGTTTCTTTTGTCCGCTGCTCTTGCAGCAGCTAAGGAATCTTTCTCGTGTGTGACTAGCTTTTATTATTTTAGTATTTTATCTCATGTATCTGGACTGTTTGGCTGTCCTGGTCCTATCCAGTAATGTCTTCAGCGTTTTTGTTTTGTTTTGTTTTGTTTTCTTTTAAGGGGGAAAGCCACTGATACTGATGGGCATGCTGTGTGTTGGTTTTGCCTGAGGAGGGCCACATAGTACGAACCTGCTCTGTCTGTCTTTCTTTTACACTCCAGGCAGGGCCGTAGCCAGAAAAAAATTTCGGGAGGGGTTTTGAAAACCCCTCCCCCGCTACAAACCTGTCAATATCTGCTTGAGATAGTGCCTGGAGGGACTCTTTATGTTTTGCATCTCATAGACTTAGCATGGGGATTTGGTTAACCAGTTAAAATTCATGAGTAAACCAGGTTTTTTTAATAACCTGAAAAATTTCGGGGGGGGGGGGGGGTTGAACCCCTAACACACACACACACACCCTGCTACAGGCCTGTCTCCAGGCACTTAAAAACCGAGACTTGCAGCTTAAAACCTTGCTTTAGGAGCAGGCGCTTCCCCCCTCCGATTATGTCAAAGGTGACAAAGCCGAGCCTCTCCCTCTGGTGGGGGGTGTTGGCATTCAGGGACCCCCGTTACCTTTGGCTGCAAAGTTCCTTTCACTAATTTACCGGCCCCGGCCAGACCCAAGGGCAGAAAGCCTAAGGCACCTCATCTGCCTCTTGCAGGGCAAGAAGGAGCTCCTGAGTGAGCCAAACGGCTGGGGAAGCTAAAACAAAGAGAAGTCTTGGCTCCCCAGCCGCCACTTAGAAAGCTGCCTCATCGCCAACCCTGCTGACGGTTCCTGCTGAAGTGCAGGACGGGCTCCCTTCCCAGAGAGGCAAGCATTCACGCACTGTCTCCCTGGGCTGGCCTTGGTGGAGAGAAATGCTCCAATACCGACACAGAGCCTCTGGAGGATAAGAGCTTGCGGATCTTGGCTGTTCTGGAGGACCCACCTCATATTCAGAAGAGTGGCCAAGCACCACCCCTGGTGGTGGTTGCTATTATAGTTCAAAAGAGTGCCCAAGCCCCATCCTCAGCTGCGGCGGCTTCCATGGCACAGGACAACTCTCAGATTTTAATGCACTTGCTGCGTCCTGGAGAGCTGGCTTAAAGGTGTAGCCTTTGGCAACGCACTTCTCGTCTGTTCGGTGCATGACACCCACCAGCCACGTTAGTATCTCGCTAGTCTACCATATGTGCGATTTCACAGACACCATGATAGAGAAGTAAAGGTTGCTTACCTGTAACCATGTTTCTCCGAGTGGTGATCTGTGAAATTCGCACATCCCTGTCCATCCTCCCCACTGTTGTCATGCCTTGGTCCTTTAAGCTGCTACTCACGGCGGGGGAACTAAGGCAATAGCCCCTCCCACTGGCTATATTCTCTATGGGGCATTTTGTACTAAAAGAGCTTTCTAGAAGATTCCAAAGCTGTCTGCTCAAGAAAATACCATATGTGTGAATTTCACAGATCACCACTCGGAGAAACACGGTTACAGGTAAGCAACCTTTACTTCACCATCTGTCATTGTTCCCAAACTGCACCAGTGGTTAAAGTTGGTCACGTTTGCAGATCCGTCATCAGTGTAATTCACTGATGTGGTTCAACAACAATTCGCTGAAGGAAACTGATTTATTTCTGTCTTTCCACAATCACTGGATAACAGTTCTAAAGATTTCCCACTTAAACACCCTGTAATATAACAGCCCAACTCCCATCCGCCATCTAGTGGCCAAACTCTGTGCCTACAGTCTGTTAACTGCAATTCCTAATTTCCTCACAAAACTGATGTTTTATTTACACTACCCTATACCCTACCTCCCTTTCCCCCACCTCTCTTCTTTATGACAAAGAACCAAAGCAGCCAGCTGCAGGCTGCTACGGTGATCCTGACATCCAACTGTACCCTCAGTTCACTTCTGACACAATAAATAAATAGAGCTCTCGATGTGGGAGCAATCTTGAAAAATACACACATAGATATATACATACATATTTTGACTTTTATTACATACGTATACATACATATTACATACATATATATACATATCCACTCAGTGGATAGTTGTAATGCCAGATAGTTGGTGGGAAGAGCTCCAGACTGCAGCTGGACGAGACACGATTCTGCTGTGACTTGTTCCCTCCCACATTGGAAACATTGCTCATGTTCTGACTGCCACCTCTTCATGTCTCATCCCTGCAGGTCCCCACCTCTCAGCTGGAGTCGCAGCTTCACGGATCGAGTGGGGCCAGCAGTTACCACCGTCCGAGCACTCCCTCCTTGCACACTTACAGGTGAGGAAGGAGAGGGACAAGATGAGTGTTTTCAATGTTGCCCATTGGACTGTCCTGTGGACTTCCTCCACCAGCTCCAATTGGCTTCTTCCTCTTTTAGATCCCAGCACCTGTACCTCCAGCCCAGCCCGGGTCCAACCTCTCCCGCTCAGGGGGCAGCGGGAGCTGTTCTCTCCAGCTCGGCCTTGCTCTCGGGGGTGGCGCTTAAGGGGCAATACGTGGAGATCTCGGCCCTGCAAGCAGCCGAACTCCCCAAGCTACCGGCCACTGGGTTGCTGTACCAGGCTCCCCCACCTTCCTTCATCTACAGCTCGGCCTTCTGCGGCAGCCAGCTGCCTCCGGAGCAAGCCATGCTTCAGGTACTGGGTCACCAGGGCAGCGTTCGTGGGGAGGAGGGAAGAGCTTGGTAGCCTTTAGTTGTGCTTGGAAAGTGGAGAGATCCAGAATTGTGATATGGATTTGCCTCTCCCAGCCCTGCTAGGAAGGAATGCATTCCTGTCTGACGCCGAAAGGCAAATGTGTTTCCTCACCAGTGAAATGGGAGCAATAGAGGAGGTTCCACACAGTTTACAGGTTTTTTCCTTTACAGTTACAAAATCAAACAGGAAGTAATCTCGAAAATCGCTAAATCAGTGGTGTCAAACTTGTGGCCCTTCAGGTGTTTTGGATTTCAGCTCCCAGAATTCCTGGCCATTGGACAATCTGGCTAGGGCTTTCTGGGAGTTGGAGGGCCAAACATCTTGGGAGGCTACAAGTTTGACACATCTTCTCTAAATGGTTTGGTGAGGTACCTTGAAGTTCAAAAGGGATGTATTACAAGGAAAAATGGAAAACAAAGTGTTCATAGGCTTAGATAGTCATTGTATATATCAAGGAGACTTAAAGAGGTGTGTTTTGCAGACAGGATAGAACTCTTTCATCAGTGGTCTCAAATGTAGACCTTGATTCACAACATAAAGCTCAAATTGTCATATTACGTAAAATAGCAGTACAAGCCTTGCACCTTTTAGCTTTAGATAGGTGGATTTTCTGTATGATTAAAATTAATAATGGGCCTGTATTTCTCCCTAAGTGCTTAGCAACTAAGAGCGTACTGAGAGTCATTTATCTTCATAGTTTTAGCATTAGATAGTGGTATTATTTCATTTCTGAGTCCCTGGATATAACAGAGAACACAATACACTGTATAACTTTCACAGTATCAGCTTGTTTTTCTAGTGGACATGTCCTGAGACCAAAAATATATATAGGGTGAGCATCCCTTATCTGGAATTTCTCAAAACTGACCACATGGGTGGCTGAAACAGTTATGCCTTTGCTTTCTCATGGGTCAGAGCACACAAAATGGGTTCCTTGCCCAAAACTATTAAAATATTGCATATAATTACCTTCAGGCTATGTGTTATGAGATACTTGAAATATAACTCAATGTTGTGTTCAGACTTTGGTCCCCTCTCCAAGATTATGTACATATATGCAAATCCCGGTTTTCACAAATCCGAAATCCCGAACAATTCAGATTCCAAGTATTTTGATTAAGAGATATTCAACAGGTGAAATGTCTTTTCCTGCAAGTTGAATACATTGCTCTGTGTCCTAGTCAAGAATAGCAGGAAACAAGCTGGCTCCATCCTCAATGTGACATCCTTTCAAAAAAATGAAAAAAATGAAATCCCGAACAATTCAGATTCCAAGTATTTTGATTAAGAGATACTCAACAGGTGAAATGTCTTTTCCTGCAAGTTGAATACATTGCTCTGTGTCCTAGTCAAGAATAGCAGGAAACAAGCTGGCTCCATCCTCAATGTGACATCCTTTCAAAAAAATGAAACATGGCTGCTATGTCCCCTCTCAGCCTTTTCCCCAAGCTATAAACAGTCCTAGTCTTTTAAGATGCTCCACAAAGGAGCATCTTAAAAGGCTTCCAGACCTTTGATCAGGCTAGTCACCCTCCTATGAACATAAGGGTCCAGCTTCATCTCCCTGTTATTTGAGATTCACGGTCTGCTTTTTCAGCAGATGCGCCAGGACCTGGCCTCCCCATCGGAGTTCTATCCCGCTACCCTTGGGCAAGGAAGCCAGAGCAATTTCCTGACCGCCACAGGCCCAGCCCAGCAGGTGAGCAAAGCGTTGCCTAGGCCAGGCATGGGCAAACTTTGGCCCTCCGGATGTTTTGGACTTCAACTCCCACATGGCTATTTGAAATTGTGAGAGTTGAAGTCCAAAACACCCAGAGGTTTTTTTGGCCTAGAGCCAAAACTGGGCTCCCATTTGCCTTCCTTTCCTCCGCTCTTCGCTCATTCTCCGTTTCTCTTCCACCCCAGGTACTTTTGCCAGTGGTAGAGCCGCCCCAACTCCCACCCGTGGTGAACTTTGGCTCTTTGCAGCAAGGCCCACCCGCAGCCACTGCTCCACCACCGCCCCCCATGCCCCTGGTGCCCATGGCCACCCAGGCCTTGAGGCCACCGGGACAAATGCCGGGGCGCCTTATGTCTCCAGCTGTGCGAGCGTTCCCTCACGGTGGAGTGGGCCGTAGCGAGGTGAGGAAGCCGGTTTGAGTGTGGGAACTTGGGTTGAATGAGGGCTTCCTCCCCTTCTTCTGTCTGGTTCTGATGGTCATTCTGTTCCGCAGCTCCATACCCTGGAAATGAAGCCACTCCAAGACTACAGGAAACTAAATGGCCTGGGGGCTGCGGGGGCCAGACCCCCTTCTGGAGGCAGGTGAGTAATCTGGGTGAAAAAGAAATGGCTAGGATTGTGTCTATTAGGTTTACATAGAGAAAATAAAAGGACCACGAAATATACCTATTGTAGCTTTGCCACGGCAAGATTAACCATAGCCCAAGACTGGAAAAAGGAAAAAAAGTTTAACTAAAAAGGATTGGAGGGAAAGAATAAGGGGATATATGCTAATAGCCAAACTAACCAATAATAGGAGGAACAAAAGTAATGAGGATTTTTTGGAAAAATCTGAATGGACAGTCAGTGATATAGAGAAGCTCCATTAGGAATTTAGGATTACTATGAACAAGGACAGATAAATTGGCTTAAAGGCTTCATAGTGCTTCAGCGTCAGAAGTCATGGTGAGGGATGCACAAGTGTGGGGAAGTGGTTTTATTTTGTGTAGGAGGGGGTTTAGATGCGTGTATGGTCTAATACATCGTGTGATTTAAGTTACTGATATTAATATGCATGTAATGTAAGAAATAAGTTGATTGACTAATGTAGATATGCATGTATATATCAAAATTGTTACTTGATCATATCTACTATGATCTGTTGTTCTGTTGTGTACCATAACTGTTATAAACTGTTAAACAAACAAACACACACAAATAAATAAATAATGACCAATAAAAGTAAAATAAAAAAAAGAAATGGCTAGATGGAAGTTAAATGTGGGTTTCTCCCTCTTTGTTGAAACCCCGCTCTTCTTATTCACAGGCCTTTCTCTGGAGGCTTCAATGCCAGGTTGAAATCTCCTGCGTCCGGCTACGGTAGTATCTTCCGCGCCCAGCGCTTTGAGGTCTACCAGCAGGTTAGTGGCTGCTTGTTGGATGAATAGCACTAGCTTTTTAAAAAAGGAAAAATGTATCAAATTTTGAAGTAGAGGTACTAGCCATGTTGTGGCAAATCATGGTTGGTGCTGTCATAGGTGATTATACCAGAGTGTGGGTACTGCAGTCCTCTTTTTCAAATGTGTGGAATATAGGCAGGGGGCACTGAGCACGAAGTCTGGGTTGATGTATTTTGGTTGATGTATTTTTATGATGTTTTTATTCTTCTGCTTTTAATTATTTTAATTAGATTGTTTATGTGTTATTATGTTTATAATTGTGTTTTAGCTTGTAATCTTTTATGCTGGGCTTGGTCCCCATGTAAGCTGCCCCAAGTCCCTTCGGGGAAATGGTGGTGGGATATAAAAATCAAATTATCATTATTATTATTATTATTATTATTATTATTATTATTATTATTATTATTATTCATTAAATGTAATGAAAAGTAGCTCTGACACTAACCTGACATCCTATGGATGCTGTGGGTATATCTAAACATTTAAGATTATACTCCCTTCCCAGAGACCAATTCTGTTGTTCCTTCAGCTGTAATCTGAACCTTTTTTTTGAGGCAGGCCTTTAAAATAGAATTTTGTTTTTAAAAATGGGCCTGACCTATTCCAAAAGTCTGCGGAGAAGATAACCTGAAACTACAAACATACACAAGCAGTCCCCGACTTAACATCCAACTAAAAAACGACTCATAGCTAAGAATGGGGCTGAGACAACAGGAATTGAAAAATCTACAACCAGGAAGGGAAAATCACTGCTGAAAGAGTTATTGTGAGGAAAATGGTTCTCCGCTGAAGCTTTGTCCCCAATCTTTGTTTCAACAACAAGCCATTTTTTTTCAAAATCCAATTTTCACAGGGACAAAAAGTGAGATGAATTCTTTTGAACGGAAGCATAGAGAGCAAAACAAATGTCACAGGGGTGTTAACCCTTCCCAATGGTATCCAATGTTATATATAGGCTTGAGTTAGTTAGAAAATGTACCTGTCCCGACTTATGTACAAATTCCACATAAGAACAGATCTGCAGAGCCAATCTTGTTTGTAATTTGAGGACTGCCTGTATAGTATTAGGCCTATAGCAACTCTCAAGGAATCAAAATTGCATCTGGCGGTACCCATGGAGGCCAGTTAACTGAGATACTGTACAATAATATATACAGTAGAGTCTCACTTATCCAAGCTAAACGGCCCGGCAGAAGCTTTGATAAGCGAAAATGTTGGATAATAAGGAGGAATTAAGGAAAAGCCTATTAAACATCAAATTAGGTTATGATTTTACAAATTAAGCACCAAAACATCATGTTATACAACAAATTTGACAGAAAACGTAGTTCAATACGCAGTAATGTTAGATTGTAATTACTGTATTTACAAATTTAGCACCAAAATATCATGATATATTGAAAACATTGACTACAAAAATGCCTTGGATAATCCAGAACCTTGGATAAGTGAGACTCTACTGTAATAACAATATTCCATGACAGCTAATGCTGTAGTAAAAGAGGGCCCATTTACGTTAACTTCCATGTCTACATCCCATGCAGTCCTAGGGCCTACCCTTTCTTGAGTTGCTAGAGCACTAGCAGAGAAGCCTAAGTGTATGTTTATACCAGGCATGGGCAAACTTCCTCTCTCTAGGTGTTTTGGACTTCAACTCCCACAATTTCTAACAGCCTCAGGCCCTTTCTCTTGAGCAGCTGAGGAGGGGAAGGAAGGGGCCTGAGGCTCTTAGGAATTGTGGGAGTTGAAGTCCAAAACACCCGGAGGGACGAAGTTTGCCTGCAATTGAGATGGGAGCACAAAGTGGAAGCATAGCACTATGAACATGTAGTATAGGAAAGACCCTCCATGCTTTGGGCTGACTCAGGATGCCCTCGTGTGACCTCCCTCTCCCTCCTTGGCTTTGCAGTCGGACGTGCGCTGGAGCCCGCGTGCCTGGGAGCGAGCGCCCCAACCCCGTGACGGCGGCCCCCCTCGACGCCTCGAGCCGGACCCCCGCTCCCACAGCGACAAACAAGACCCCAGTCTCTCTAGCCACCACTAGTCCAGGATGCAGAGTCCTTTCCTTTTTCATTCTGTCCCCCTCCCCGAAAATGCTGGGAAGGGGGCTGTTTTGTGGGGGCTTGGTCCTCCTCTTCCTCCCCCCCCCCCCTTGGTGTATCCTGAATATGGGGTGTCTCCTTGATTCCTTTTCTGTTTTGTGAGGAGGGCGACACTGGAATTTGCCCCCTCAGTTAGGGGGTGTTAGACACTTAGTGTACGGGAGGGAGGCAAGGATCAGGATTTTGGGACGCTCCCAGCTGAATGTATCTTTGCTTATTTCCTTTGGTTTCACCCAAGTTTTGTTTGTTTTTTTCCCCTTTTTTCCTGGCAAGGGGCTAAGGTTGCCCTTTTGATCTGAGGGGGGAGCAGCTCTGAGATGTGGAGTGTAAATATATATAAATATGAACACATGGGGGTCTCACCTCTCCCCTCTTCTATTTATGGGGACCGGGGTGAAGTGAGACTGGGAGCTTGCCTCCTCTCCTGTCCATTTGCTCCCCTGAGTTTGAAATAGGAAGCGTTGAGTTTTTAAACAGGTGGTCGAGCTGGTTTGTTTAATAAATAAAAACCAAAAAAAGTTGTTTAAAAAAACCAATAAAATAAAAAGTCAAACTGTTGGGTGCTTTCCTGTGTTCACTGTATTCTGTTTAATACAAGTCTAGATCTATTAAAATTGAGAGGCTTTTAGGGATGTTGTGTTGGTTTCCACGGGTCTGCTTTTCAATCTGGATCCATCTCCTTCTCTATTGAATTTAACCGTAGGTATGAACATGCTTCTAAATCCTCTTCTACACTGCCATATAATCCAGATTATCAAATCAGATAATCTAGGTCAGTGATTCCCAACCTTTTTTTAACCAGGGCCCACTTGACCAGAGACCACTCTCCAACATTAGTACCAAAAAGGTTACGAATTGAAAATTCGAGATGAAAATTCTATTTGTATAGGCGCCCCATTTTTGGAAATGGGAACAAATATGAAAATGAGACAAAACAAATGAAACAAAACAAAATGGACAGCAATTCCATACAAATCCACAACACTATCCAGTAGTTGCCATCTACTCACACACAGAAAACCATATTTAATAATCTAGAGCTGATGTTGTCTATCCAATGTAATTTTCTGAATCAGCACCCCAAGTGACCCCAAGAACAGGCCTAAAACTGAAGACACCCGAGTGTGCCCCGAGTTTGCGGACTGGATTTTCGCTCTTGCAGCCTACTGCTAAGCCGCAGCCCACGGGTTGGGAACCACCGATCTAGATTATCTACTTTGAACTAGATTATATGATTCTTTTCTGCCAGCAGATAATCAGGATTTTATATGTCAGTGTAGAAGGGGCCTAAATCACTGCTTCGTGGGTCCTGATGCCAAATGGGGTCCCAAAAATGCTACAGCAGGAACACAACACCCAGTGGCTGTTTTAGACATTTAAACACAAATCTGTTGTGCAGTATTTACAGTGGACTCTGCAGAAGATGCTCCATTTGTGCTTCATAGAAAGGAAAATCAGCCTATTTAGCAAGCCTTGGAAATGCTGGTTTGTTATCAGGAAATGTCTGATTTTCTATTCCCGGGATTGCATACAAAATTATCAGGCCCAAAGGGATCACAAGCAAGAAAGTTTAATAATAATTATCTTTATACCTCGCTATTCGAAAAGGAGACTCGAAGTCCTGCTCTAAGTTACTTTTTTCTATTAGTAACCTTGGAAACTACGTCTGCTCCTTTGACAGCCAACTAGCATGGTGCCGATTCATATGATGATGAGGATGTATTATAAGACACAATTGCTGATCTCTAGTACAACATTCTGTGCCCCCAGCCACCAGATTCTCTGTAATCTCAAACATGAGGTCTTCATATCAAAGAAGTCCCATAGCTGTTGTCCCATAGCTCTCCCCTGAAGTAGTTTTTCTATTTATACGTTGCCCTCCTGTGGTTACGCCTGATCACTCAATTAGCAATGGTACTTGTAAAGTCTAAAATGCTTGAAAGAAACTTTGGCAGTGTCTTGGCACACCTTTCCAAATGCTTTTAAGTTTTGAGAAGATAGGACAGGCCTCTCATGCCAACAACTAGCAATGTTTTAGAATGTAAACCGGCTTATGTGCTTCAGCATCATACAGTGGAAGAAGCAAAATAAGGCCGCCTTGGAGGCAAAGAAGGCTCCTTGTTGCTCCCTTCTCCAATAAATGGCATCTCTAGAGAGAAATGCTATAATTTGGTAAAACTATACATTTTTGTCAAGACTAGCCTGCCACTACCTAGACAAATAGTAAAGTAACTTTGCTATTCTTCTCTAACCCTGATCTAGAACAGTATCATTACAGCAAAAAATTTCATTACTCATCAGCAACTGTTAGGAATTGGGGGAGTTGGAAGTCCAAAACACCTGGAGGGCAAAGTTTGCCCATGCCTGGAATATCCCAAGAACTGAATTATTACGAGGGTTGAATGAAAAATAATGCCTTCACCTTCGTAACTTCTCAGCAGATAGCAGGTACTGGCTTGTTCAGTAGACACTAGTTCAATTTGGTGGGAAGCCTTAGCATTGAATGGTTGTGTTGTTAAAGTGCGAAGTATGGAACCTTGCTCAGATGGTTGGTCAACGCGGTTTAAGCAAGATGCAGGGTTCCATACTTCGCACTTTAACAACACAACCGTTCAATGCTAAGGCTTCCCGCCAAATGGAACTGTAGAGGAGTCTACTAAACAAGCTGCATACCAGTACTGCCATCTGAACTGCATACCAGTACTGCCATCTGTTGAGTTACGAAGGTGGAGGCATTCAACCCTTTGTTACTTTAAGGATTCCTTTCCTCCCTTCTCCACCTGACCTTCTGAGAGGGACTCCCTGTTGATGTTCTACTCTTCCATTTGTCATCTCTCTGAAACAGTTTTTTTAGCTCTATGATGCCATCTTCTGGTTACTTCTGAGCACTGCATGCATCTTTTGTTTTTGGGGCCCTAGCCATGAAAGGGGTGGGTTTTTTACTTGAATCATGAAATAATAGTGTTGGGGAAAACTACATAGGCCATCTAGTTCAACCGCCTGCCATGCAGGGAAAGCACAATCAAAGAACCCCAACAGATAGCCATCCAGCCTGTTTAAAAGTTGAAACCCTACCAATATTCCCAAAGTTGGATCATGAAGGTTATGTGTACCAAATTTGGTGCAAATCCATGAAGCCACGCAGGAGCCTTCGTGGAACAGACAGGCATACATAGGTATATATTTTCCACTTTTATATAGGTTAATCCTTAGCTCACTTCTACCATACAACCAAATAATTCCACAAATGACTAGTACAATGCACCAAGGAGGAGCACTATAATCCAATAAGCATTGGGTTGCTGTGAGTTTTCTGGGCTGGATGACCATGTTCCAGAAGCATTTCCTCCTGACATTTCACCCACATCTATGGCAGGCATCCATCAGCCTGAGGATGCCTGCCATAGATGTGGGAGAAATGTCAGGAAAGCATGTTTCTGGAATATGGCCATCCAGCCCAGAAAACTCACAATCCAGTGATTCCGGCCTTGAAAGCCTTTGACAACACCTCAAACAAGCATTTTTGAAATTCCTGGCTCAACAAAAATCACCCAACAGAAATCCTGGTCAAGTGGCGTTTATTTATTGATTTCAGCAGCAACTTGAACCCAGAGAGGGTCCAGCGACTGGGGAGAGGGGAATACGTGGGAAGGAACTTAAATATTTGGCCTGAGAAGGGAGTGGCTGCCTGTATGATGGTGATCAAAGGGGTTGGGAGGCAAGCCCCAGAAGCCGTATAGGGCAGCAGCCGTCACGGGTCCTCAGCCACAAAGACCTGCTGGGCATTGGGGAACCGCTGGGGAGTGAAACTGGGATCGGCTTGTAGTCGCTTCTGCAGATCAGATTTCAGCTGAGAAAAGAAAAGAAGCAGGTGGTTTTAAGCACCGGAAGAGGGGTAATTGTGGAGTGAAAAACGAGAGATAAAGGGGGACCATGCCCTCACCTGCTGTCGGTAGCCTTCCTGTAGGGCTGGTTCGGCCAAGTCTCGGCTCAGACTCTCCGTGCTGGTCAGGGGCTTCACTCCAGCCGCTTTGGCCGCTTTGTTCACTGCCTCAGACAGAAGCAGCTGGGGCCCATCCCCCTGCATCGTCTAGAAAGCAAAGCCAGAGAGCTGATGGTCTATCCATGATCCATGGGACTTTGGATCTCACAAGCTCCATGAGCCCACACATCATCCCCCAAAAATGAAACTGATTCTCCACCAGTGAGTGAGCTCCCACTGCCTAAGACTGGGCCAGGACTCTGAAGTATTCACATTCACCTGTAATAGTTGACATCCAAAGAAGAAAGGCAATGTTACCACAGGAGTGAAAAGGGCAGAAGAAAAGGTCTGGATATGAATATTTTTAATGCCTCACTGCACAATGCTGGAAATTTGGGGTCTGAGGTAAAATTTCATAAGGGGTACAGAATTCTTTGAAACTAACATAATTTTGTCTCTTTCTCACACAGCAGGTGATCCTCCACTACAAGCCGAGTATCTCTTAACTGAAATTCCAAAAGTATCCCACATGAGTGCATAGTTCAATGTAAATAGGCTTTGTTTCGTGAAAAAAATTATTAAAATACCTAGTGTAAAAAATGGCCATAGAATGAATCCCTTTGTAGCTTCTTCCGATTCTATGATTCTATTTTCAGGCTATATGTATAAGGTATACATGAAATGAACACATTTTCTATTGTTGTTATTCAAACACTGCTGTCCCCTCTGGATTGGAAAACAAAGCAGTTTGAGTCCCATCTCTGATGTACAGTGTATATCCAAATATTCCAAAATCAAAACAAATTAAGGGATACTCAATCTGTACTGTAAATATTGGCTTCATAGTACTGCTGACATTCTTAAAGACTGACCAAGCTGATCCTTGTTTGCTTCTCAGAAGCACCACATATCTTTGCCTTTTACATTTATTTTATTTCCTAAGGCAGGTATGAAACTCATTTTCAACGAATGCCACATCAACCTTATGGCTGTCTTCAAAAGGCTGTTGAATCCATGGATAGGAGGATCCATGGATGCAGAGGGAAACTATATATATTATTACAGATGGTTGGTGCTCTCTAGCTTTTTACCCAATTTGGATAACCAGCACTTGTGGCTCTGAGGCTGGACAAAGGTTAAAAAACGTATTAACGTCAGACATCTTATCCACAAGCCTTGTATCTACATTCAAACTCTCTTGATTAAATAGAGAAAACTGCAACCTTCCAGATGTTCCTGTATCACAACTCTCATCAGCTCTAGTCGTGATATGTAATGACGAGGAAGATGGGAGTTAGAGTCCAGAATCTGGAAGGCCACATAAAATGACATGGAGGTCCAGATCAGCCTGCAGTCCTTGAGTTTGACAAATATACCCAAGGGCACATCTGGGGGGGGGGGGGGGGAGTTGCCCCACCAGACAAAGTGGAACAGTATCTCCTAGAATTCATCACCCCTGGTGATCCCAATTAGGTTCTGTTCAACAGCTTCTTTGTCTAGCACTATCCTAGAGGCAGAGCTTGAAAAAGTTACTTATCGGGGCTACAAATGGTGTTTTCAGACAATGTAAACACTCCACGGGAAGAGAAGGAAGGCAACCGTGCTTCCCAAGTCGAACCACAACAATTGCACGCAAAAAGCAGGGGAGGAGGAAGGTTCTCACCTTGCGCCGCTTGGCCGGCATGCCGCTCAGGTAGGCGTCACTGAGAGGAGGCTGCTGCTTGAGCTTGCGCTGGGTCTGGATGTCCTCCCGGATGATGGGCACCCACTCCTTGCAGCGGAGAAGGGATGAACAAAGGCATGCGGAGACCCGTTAGCAAGACCACACGGTGCACACATGCCCCACAGCAAGACTTCAACTCCCATAATTCCGGCTGTTAGGAATTGTGGGAGTTGAATTCCAAAACACCTAGAGGACCAAAGTTTTCCCATGCCTGCCCCACAGGCCCAAGCTGTTCTCTCTCCCATGACCACCATTTCTCTACCCACTGCCCATCCCAAGGCACTCACGGGGGGCACAGCAGCAGCCCAGGGCTCTGCCTCTGGGGCGGGGGGCTCTGCCTGTTGGGGCTCCTCGTGCTCTGGCTCCCCACGCTGCTGGGGCATGGCCTCCTCCGCCGTCGTGGCCGGGGCTGGGGAAGCCACGCTGTCACGCTATGACGGGGACAGAGAAGAGAGAGGGTGCATCACCAGAGAGGCCTCCACTTGGCAAACAAAAAATACCAGTACTCCCTCTAGTATAATGTACTATTAAATGTAATGCGCACCTCAGTTGAAGATGTGTGTTACAGGAAAAGGATCTACTGTTGAATGTAATGCGAGGCGGTGGTGGCCATGAAAATGTTGGTTGAAAGCGGCACCCCTGTGTCAGAAAGCCAACTGCTGCTCTGAAAAGACTGGTGGGAAGCTGCACCCCTCCGTCTGGCCTTCCCATCAGCCTTTTTGCTATTGCCACCAGCTTCCCACCAGCCTTTTCATGGCCACCACTGCCTCTCCCTCTTCCATCCCCAGCATGAATCTCTTGCCCAACAGCACAGAGGGATTTAGGTGCAAAATTCTAATACACCATTGAATCTAATGCACATCTCGATTTTAATGATGTAGTTAATCCCAAAAAAGGTAAAGATTAGACTTGAGGTAATATGGTATACCTCAAAGAGCCAAAGCCTTCCCTGAGGGATAGGAAAGACTGGGCCCAACGCCCCACAAAAGCAGAACACTCGCCTAGGCAAACCAGAGGCAGTGAAAGGCAGCAACTTGATTATGAATATGCTTTTGTTAGCACAGTACAATCTTTGCGCAGTCTTGTCACCAAATGACACTAAATGACACAAAGGCCACCCAACTTCACTATGCCAGGCAGGAAAATACTATCAAATCACACCTGACAGATGGCAATTCAGTCTCTACTTGAAAACCTCTAGTGAAGGAGACTCCGCCACATTCTGAGGCAGTGGCCTATTCCACTGGCAAACAACTCTTAACATCAGGGAGTTCCTTCTCATGTTTAGGGTAAAATCTTTTTTCCTGCAGTTTGAATCCACTGCTCCATTGTGTCCTAGTCTCCAGAGCAGCAGAGAACAAGCTTCCCCTTCCCCAGTGTGACATCCTTTCAAATATTTAAACACCATATCTCCTCTAAGCCTTCTTTGGACCCTGTAACTTAGGCGGATATATAGAGACTGCTGGTGAACATCTGCTGACAGGTCTTGCCAGGTCTTTCTCTCACTCCATACCTGCAAAGTTTCTGGAGCCTGTTCCACAGTCTGAAGATCCATAGGCTCTTCCGGAGCAGGCTAAGATAACAGAAGTGGGAGATAGGGATGCATCACATTCTGTACTGAACTTCCAGCACCCCCACCCCAAATAATTATGGTAATTTCCTCTTCCAAACCACACTCCACTCTTGGCCTGTCTACATCTAACTACCAATAGTCGTACCACCCCAGAGCCAGGTACAGTACCTGAAGCAACTTCCTCTGGCTCTGAAAAAAGGCAGCTGACCAAAATTTAACCAAAATGAGCCAACATCTCACATTCAGAGTTTGAGTAATTGAGAAGCCCCCTACCGACCTCCAATCTCTCTTTTTTAGAAACTTTTTTTAGTCTAATCACATCTTCTACCCTCAGATCTATAGCCTCCGAACCTTCCCCTTACATACACAGCATTATAAAATACAGCATTGTCAATTCTATTACTTGTACATTAATCTAATTTTATTTGTTACATATAATTATTGTAATTCCTCAACTACAGTCTTTCTTGGACATTTGGTGGTTTAAATTGGCCATTGCTTTGAGTTCCAATCTCTTGTTTGAGACTACATGTGCACAATGTCCAAAGCATGATCATATGTGCACCTTTTATAGCAGGCATGAGCAAACTTCGGCCCTCCAGATGTTTGCAGTTCAATTCCAGGAGCTGAAGTCCAAAACACCTCGAGGGCCAAAGTTTGCCCATGCCTGTTTTAGAACAGTGATTCCCAAACTCTGCTCCTCTAGATATTTTGGATTTTTGACTCCTAGGAGTCTCAACCACTTTAGCGTTGGGTCAGAGATTCTGAGAGCTGAACTCCAAGACACTCAGAAGACCAGAGTTTGGGAACTGCTGTTTTAGATCGTATGCGCACAATATCCCAGACATACGACTGATGCAATGCCCTTCTGGTTAGCCATGCTGGTCTTATTGCAGAGGTAGACTGTTGAATGGAGAACATGCAATGGGACATGTGAGCTATAACTTCCTAGTCCGGTGGTGTCAAACTTGTTCCCCTCCTTGTATTTTGGACTTTAGATCTCATAGTTCTTGGCCACTGGACAAGCTGGCTAGGTTTTTTGGGATGTAGAGGCCCAAACATTTGGAGAGCCACATGTTTGACCCCTCTCTGTCCTAGACCCATTCTGCCATGGGGAGCGTCATAGGCTATCCCTGCCAGTCACTATATTCCTGAAGTGCAATTGCAGCCCTGGGATCATGCTTATCAGATAGCAGAAGCCTCACCTGCGGGGGATCGCCCACCCTGCGGACGTACTGGAGGACCTGCTCTTCCGTGACTGGCATGTGCTCCAGAATGACCTGCAGACGCATGCTCATCATGGTGGTGAGCCAGCTCACCAAGGAGGGGTTCATGTCTGCCGACATCCGCCTCTGATGCCAGGAGGGGAGAAGCAAAGAAAGAAAAAGAGAAGGAACAAGAGCCATTAGGGTCACCAAGAAGAACGGGACTCTCAGGCAATTCTAACTGGTTTTTGCCCAAAAAAGCCGAAAGCCATCTTCCCAAAATTCACTTCCCTCATCAGCTAGGTGTTCCATTTCAAAATGCAGTAGGCTCTCAGTAAACCAGAACTCTCAAGCAACTGGCAACCCCTCCCCTCAAAGGAATAATACTTGAAATAAAAACAGATCTTGATGATCCTGACACAGCCTTCCCAGTGAACACCATATCCATTCTGCAAGATTTTCAAGTGTTTATGTGTGTGTTTGTTATTTAAAGTTAAAAACTCATGTCCTGTGTTTACTATATTTTAATCTTTGTTCTGTGTATTTCAATAGAAATACATTTTAATATAGGTATTGTACATGTTTTATGATGATGTGTTTTAACTATGTTGTGCCCTGCTTCGAGGAGAGCCAGGTAAAAATTATATTATTATTATTATTATTATTATTATTATTATTATTATTATTATTATTTAAAAATGTCAGTGGAGTTCAGTAAGCTGAAAAGTTTATTACCTGCCATTTAACTAAAAATGCTTCTACATTCGCAAAGCTGTTTTTATAATACAGTAAAACTGTGTTTCATGATTTTGTCTTAATTTGTTTTTAATCAGTATCAACAGCAAGTCAATACAAAGTTTATGATACGATATGATATGAGACATAGTATTAGCTAGGCCTATTTTTAATAGTACCTCACAAGCAATCAGAAACTACATTTATCTAACATTCACCAATCCTCACGGGTGCCAGTTAACTGAGAGTCTATTATACTCAAAAGCAGTGCTATCTCCCACTCTATGAACTATCAAATCGCCCAAAACAAGGACTTTCCTCATGTTGCCATCCTTGAGAACTGTTGGCAGGTCTACTGAAATTGATGGCTTCACTGAGGTTATTTCCGGGATTTTTATAACTTCAAAATATGCATTAAGCTCTGAGAACCAGAGTTAATCAAGTAAAGGATAGGAAATGAAGACCAGACGCCACGCAAATTGTTCTCAGTCATGCCTCACTTAACTCACAAGAGGAAAGAAGAGAGGAACAAACCTAAAAACACTTTTGGGGCTGATTGTTTTGTGCATTTAAAACTACTTTCTCAGTCACACTAATAGAGAACAATGTTAAGTCATTTGTTTCACTGCTGCATAGATGTAGAAGTGGGATCAGAAAGGAAAGAATCAAATTGTAACCCTGATAATAAATCTCCAAAGATCAGTTTTAAGATGATACATTGCCTGCCAAGAAGTTTGGCACTGTGAAAGCCTTGAGCCTTAGTCCTGAGTTTGGAAGCAATAAAAAAGCAATAAAAAACATTCAGAGTATTCCTGGCCTAAGAAAGCCCTATGAAACTAACAGGGTTGTGAGTCGTCAGGTGTCATGAAGGCTCAAATAACCATACACACTAGGGTTTGTGCATTTTGTGTAAACCACCATTTGGTGTCCTGGATTTTGGTGGGGGCCCTGATCCATTTTTCAGGAGCCTCCCAAATACGGGAAGACAGAACTTCGTTTTTGACCTGAGAAGCCGAAAGATTTGTTTTCAATCCGGTCCACTGGCGGCAATGGGGGGGGGGGGGGACTTTCCAGGCTCCCCTTCCCGTCATTTTAGGTATCATAAATCCAAGAAACCTGGATTTATGTCAAGGGCTTAAGATAGCACCCACTCTAGGATCCTTTCACTTCTTACGGCTGTCTCCCTCCCCGTACTCCACGTGTAGCCAAAAGAAACTGAAAGCAGCTGTTTTTTAGTAGCTACTATCCTGTTGCAGCTGGGGGAAAAATGGCGGTGGAGCCCATGGCATTATGAGCATCCGAACCAGCTGAAGACCGTTTTTTGGAAACAAATTCATGCATAAGCCTAATACATACAAACACAATGTACTTTCCTATGATGAAAACAGGAATACACAATCAAAGCACCCCCTACAGAGGGTCACCCAGCCTCTGATTAAAAGCCTCAAGAGGAGGCTCCAGAATGTTTCATCATCAAACAGCTCTTTACCAATGTTCAGGGGGAACCTCTTCTGTAGTTCAGGTAGTACCTATTTTGTAGTTCAATATGTTTCTAGATCAGCAGAAAACAAGCTCACCCCCCTCCTCAATGTAACATCCTTTTAAATATTTGAACATGGCAATGTTCAAATATGGCCTTCTTTTCTCTTAGAGAAACTTATGCAGGGCTTTGACTTCTAGACCTTTGAACATTTTGGTTGCTCTCCAAAGGCATCAAAGCTCAGGAACTTCTTCTTCTCAACAGCCTTTGGAGCTAGTCCAAGTGCCTGCAGCTCCCCACATACAAATGAACACATCTTTCTCTTCCAAAGATGTCAACCCCAAACAAAGCAAGCTGCTTGTGGACTGCAGGGAACGGAAAGCATCATCACTTACAATGCGGTCGTTGATGACGGCTGTTAGGGCACCCTGCTCCCCCCGCAAGCAGTAGAGGTTCAAAGCCAAACACTCAAACAGGCCCTGGTTGCACAGCTCCAACAGCCGATACCCAAAGGTGTTATCTGAAAAGGAAGGGAAGAAGACAAGGAAGAGAATCTGAGGAAGGGGACAGCTTTATCGAAAGACCCCTGAGGCACAGCTCGAAAATATGACTCAATATTGCTCCTTGGATCCCTGGCCACTCTACTAAGCTCTGCTCTTAACTCTATAGTTGTCTTACCAGTGCAGCGGAGGATGTGTGTAGCGATGCGGTTGAACTGCTCCTGCAAGAATTCCAGATTGGTGCGGGTGATGTCAACACCATCACGAACGCGGACAGAGGCCTTTAGAGACATTGGGAGGGAAAGGAATAATGAATCACATTTTATCTGTCTTGAGTAGTTTTTAATTTTGTGAACTATTTCTGAACCATTTGTTTCTTAAGATTTCTACAAGATTTCAAACTGAAAGGAGTACTCCTCTTGAATTGCAGCGAGCAGACTACCTGGAGCGCACATCAGCTGCAAAACCAGTAATGTGACCATTCTATGCATCACCAGGACTCCATATACCAAGATGCTTCATAAACACAATATCGTCACAAAATGCAAGTACTGGCTGTAAAACCCAGCTTCCTGAGAATCTCATGTTGTGTGTGTGTGTACACACATACATGTATGTATATGTATATATAGAAATAGAATGAAGTCACTACCCATTAAGGTTGTTCAAGTGGCCAAATACGCAGCGATTCTAATATCTCACATATCTGCTTGTTCATCCCCATGTTAAGGGAAGAAACAGCCAGGATTCCCCCTTAATTTTGCATAATTCTACAGGTTTCTGACTCCAAGATTTTCAGCTGGAGAATTTAAGCATTCAGATTTCTCTGTTTCTCACTTTTAGGCCAGTCTAATCTGGTTTAAAGTGCAAGCAGAAGTGAGTTTGGCCTTGATTCTCCCAACTCAGAACAGGGTTGTTGCACAAATAAAGGAGGATGAGTTGAGAGTGAAACTTACAAAGCTCTCGCGGATGTAGTCCTCCAAGCCATTGATCAAATTGTAAGTGGCCATCTGGAAGAGACAAAAAAGAAAAGCACCTGTAATCAACTGCAAGAGGAGTGGAAGCAGGGAAGCTTAGGGGGAAAGAGAGGGTCCTCCCACCTGGATGTTCCGATCTGTGGGCTCTTGACCATGCAGATACTCCTCCCGGAAGAACCGATTGAGCTGGGGCTGGATCCGCTTCAGGGGCTGGAACTGCCCATGTAGCAGCATCACCATGTCAACCATGGAGAAGTTCTGACAGATCAGGGAAAGCAGGTCTCCAAAGAAGCCTGGAAAGATGGGCACAGAAATAAAAACATGAACCCTCCCAATCTTTTCCATCATTTTGAAACACTCTGCATTTCGTACCTTTTGGTTCATCTAATAAAAGTATCACAAGGAAGTGTATTTTAAATTCTGTTTCATGGCAAGCATGGTTAAAAGACTCCAAAGCTAAATTCTGAATCCGTGAAGGCCAAAAAGAAACATTTCCAAGCACCAATCCAACTATGGCACATCTCAGTCACAAGAAAAGAAAAGGATCACAGACTTAGGAGTAGGAGGCATCTGAATTATCCAACTGAGAAAAAATGCATTCTGAAACTTAGCAGGCAGCCCATTACAAGACACTAGTGTGTTCCTTACCCAAGGCCCCTTCTGTGCCCGGTTCAAAGATGTTACTGGTTCCGCTCAGGCGCTGGATGAAGTCAGCAATGCTCTCAGTGCTGCACTGCTGGGCACTGAGTGAACCCATCATGGACGACAGCACCCCTTGGACGACGCTGGTGAAAAACTCAGGAGGCGGGGCATCGGCTGAGGAGGCCCCTCCGCGAACCCCACTGCCTCCCACACTGCCAGAGGGGGCCTCTGTCCCACTCTGGGGAGCAGAAGGGGGAGGCGGTGGGGGTGGAGTGGCCTCTGGTTGGGGAGGAGGAGGAGGGGGACTCTGTTCAGGAGGGTGTGGAGGCGCTGCTCCCATCTGTGTGGCCTGGAGAGAGAAAAGGAGGAAGTCAGGAACTGGACTAGTGGGAGGTGGAAAAGGCTAAATAGGATTTCAAGAGGGTTCTTGCCAAGAATGTGCACTTGGGTTTATTTGTGGGGGGTAAATTTTGCAAAAAAGGAAAAGCATGTAAATGCATGTAAAAACGTAAAGCCGCAACAACTGTAGCAGCAGTTCAGCAGAAGAGTGATTGCTCGTCAGCAATAAAGGGGCAGAGAAAAGCTTTTAAAAAAATTATAGAACACTTTATTCAAAGAACTACATAACTACATAGGGAAGTTAACAGGATCTAACTATCTAACTCATAGCAGACATCTTGTCTCTCCATATTCACAGAAGAACAAATAAAGGACCATAGATTGTTGTGCTTAGAAAAAGGGTGTCGCCCGGAGGAGAATCAATCTAACAAGAAAGGTGACTGGAGGAGAAAAGAGTAAGACTGGCAGACAGAGACTAATGAGCAAAGGGCTTTTCTCTGTCAACTAACTCATTTGCGTACACCTTGAGAAGGATGTATTTTTTTAAATTAATTTTTTAATATTAGAATATACCATTAATTTTTCCAATTATGCAACAATAAAGAACCAGTATCTATGACAGGAAAATACATGGTATTTTGAAAGAATATTTAACCTCTTAATACAACTTATACATACCATCATTAAACATATTAGCATTTTGCAAACTCGAATCTAAAATAACAATGAACCTTAACAATAACCTGCTACCCATCTAGTTTTCAATTTTCCCGTCTTTAAACATTACGCTTATGTGTTTCACTATACCATTGTTCTAAATGAATTTCCCTTTTATCTTTCCAATTCTTTGCAACTATAAATCTTGCCGCTGTTAGTAAACTACAGGCCAATTCTTTTCCTTCTTGGGTATGTATCCTCTTATCGCATATTGATAACAATGCTGTTTCTGGTACATTTTAAACTCAATTTTTATTATTGCCCTTATTTCATTAAAAATTATTTCTCAGAATTTTTTTAATAAATTTGCAGGACCACCACATACGAATATATGAGCCTACTGCCTGACAGCCTCTCCAGCACTGATTAGAATATTTCTTGTCTATTTGATTTAGTCTAACTGGGGTTAAGTATCACCTACAAATTATTTTATACTAGTTTTACTTAATTCTTATTTACTTATCTTTTAAGATACGCATTTTCAATATTCTTTTCATTTCTTGAACAGAGTTTTTCCTAAGTCTTGTTCCCATAATTCTCTAAAATGACTCATTTTTCTTCTTCTAGTAATAATTTATAACGTCACTAATTGTACCTTTTATTATTTCATTTGTTCAATTGTATACACTCATACAAGGCTATCGCCCTTCCTGCTAATAGATCTTTGATTGTTTTTAAGTTTATTATCTTTAAATCCCAGTCTCTAATTTTTATTTCCCTCTTTTTTTAAACTCTTCCTCTAATTCTTATTTTAAATTTTATTGGGAAATTTTCTAACGTCAATACTGGTGCAGGATGTGTTTAAATTCCAACATTAAATGTAAATTCAGATATGCTCATGCAGAGAAAGCCCCAAACATCCCTGTGGCAAACTGCCCAGGTAAGATGCTATGGAAGGATATTTTAGGTACTCACCTGAAGGAAATCTGTCATGCCTTGCAGGAAAGCAGGCACCCCTGGCATGGCCACAGTAATGGTTGGAGAGCCAACGCCGGCCATCCCAGCCATGGTGGATCCTGTGGCACCGAAGAAATTCCCCAGCAGCTGGGATAACTGAGATAACTGAAGTTCGGCGCCTGCTGTAGGAGGCTGGCTGGACGGGATGGGCCCTCCTGGGGCACCGGCAGAGCTGCCCCCAGCTGCAGTGGTGGCAGTATTTGTTGTACCGGCGCTGGCTGAGGCAGTTGGAGGAGAGGCAGAGTTGCTGGTACTAAAGGTAGCTTGGGTGTTGACGGAAGAAGGGGCTGATGCGGTTGTCCCACTGCCCTGAGCTGGAAAGGAAATATGGAAATGACTACAGGGTCTAGAATCAGGGGAAAGAGACTACGCCCACTCTGTGACTCATCACTTCAAATTGTCCCAATTCAGATTGGCAAACACAAGGAATCTCAGGTAGCTCACTTTTCTTTTGAGTCTAGAGCTACAACAACCCTTTGCTTTTTCAGTGGTTCCTTCCAACTATCCAAGGGCCCTTCCACACTGTCATATAACCCAGAATATCAAGGCAGAAAATCCCACAATATCTGCTTTGAACTGGGTTATTTGAGTCCACACTGCCATAAATTCCAATTCGAAACAGAAAATGTGGGATTTTATTCAGCTGTGTGGAAAAGCCCCAAGTATTAAACCACATTCAGATGTGGTAAATTCCCAGAAATCCCCCACTTTATTCCTTAGCACTTGAATTTGAGAGTATACACCCTCGGTTTAACCCTATGGACCTTGAATAGCACTGGCATAGGAGGAATAAACTTGCTTTCTGTTCTTCCAGAAACTAGAATGTGAACTAATGAATTTAAATGGCAAAAAACAAAGTGCTTGACAGTACAGAGCTGCTTGACATTGCAACATGCTGGACTCTGCTCCTTTGGAACTCTTTAAACAGACATGCATTTCTCAGGACTTTTCTTTTGCGCTCCTACATGGCAGGAGTTGGGACTAGATGGCTTTTGCATTCCTTTCCAGCACAATGATTCTGAGTTCTGGCTTAGAGATGACCCAAGTGTTCCCCAGCACCATCTCAACTTCACATTTTGTGACTCTTCCTTCTCTGGGTTTTACAACCTACCCACAATGACCGGCTGCATGAGGAGTTGTCCCACTAGGCCACTGATCATCTGGGCCAATGAAGCATTTCCACCCAGGCTGGGAGGCTGGAAGGGGAAAAGACAGGTTCAGAAGAAAGAAGACCCCCAACTAGGAAAATAGCTCAATTTTCATCCAGCTGCCCTCCTTCTTACCCCTTGTCCGGGTGCCTGGGGTGACCCTGGGTGAGTGGGCCGCACAGAAGGCGCTGAGGGTCTGGCAATCATGACACGTGTTGGTGCTGACTGGAAGCTTGGGACTTGCTGACCTAAGAAACGGGCAGAGCAGAAGTCCAAAATAGCACATTTCATCTCATAATAAGTCGCCAACGCATAATAGTTACACCCCCATTTTTTGGGGTGGCAAAATTGGAATTTTTGTGGTCCTTGTGTAATAGTCACAGGGCTGCTGATTGGGGCTGATTCCCCCTTCCTTCTTTCCTTCTCCAAAGGGAAGGCAGTTTTAAAACAAACAAACAAGATGGTCATTTGAAGCTGGATCATTCTCCTCCACTGCCTTCTGTCTCGGAGGTAAGGCAGCTTATTTTATTTTAAAAAACAGAAACCGGAAAATCAATGGCAGATTTTCTTTTTCTTTGCATAATAGTTGCAACCCTCCTTTTTTAATCATAAAGAAGTGATAAAAGGTGCAACTATCATGCAAAGAAATACAGTACTTAAAATCTGGGTGCCAAAAGTAAACTGGAAAATTTACCTGCAGCAGCTGAGGCGGCAGCTGCCATGGCTTGCTGTGTTATCTGATGGGCCACAGCCTGCATGAACTCTGGAGGGAGGCTGGGGAGGGGCATATGAGGAGCACCACCTTCAAGAAAGTAAGACCAAGAGAGCCATCACCAAACAGCCAACAACCATGGTGTGAACACACACATACATTTTTGAAATGTACAGAAAGATGCTTTATCCAATAGAAAAGGTCACATACAAAAAGAATGCAATTGAAAAAGTGTGCAGAAAGTGTTTGAGGTTTTTGAAAAGATGTGCAAAATATGTGTATCTTTCTAAAATGCATACCAAGATGATGTATATACCCATGTATAAACTGGGAGTAAGTATGGGTGCCAAAATTATGGATTTTGATACAATTGTTTGATAAGTCAAGGGTCATTCCACAGAGAGGGGATGACATGTGCTGTCTCAGAGGGACAGTCATCCCTGGCTGCCACTGCCATTTGCCTAACCAAGCAAACACAGAGGCCAAAAGCAGCAAACCACAGCAGAGAGTGGGGAGGAGAGCAGTACTTTTAGGATCTTCTGGAATGTTCTAAGCTTTCACCTTTTGCCACTCTACTCAGAGACAATGTTCTTTTTTTTTTGTAAAGGTTAAGGTACAGTACTCACACTCACCTGTGGATAAGTCAAACCAAAATACATATCTGACTAAAATGTCTACACTTATACATGAATATATAGGGTAGATATGCAATCCAATGCAAAATCAGATTTGCCCATCCCTTCTACTCCCACAGCCTAGTAGTCTATCCAGAACACCAACATACTTTGCTCATTCCTTACCCATTCCTGGAGTATGCCCAATTGGCCCAGGAGTTCCTGCTGGTGGTGCTCCACCAGTTCCGCTCCCTCCCATCGGGGAGCTAGAATCTAAGGAAGTGGGGGGAAAGACAGCAACAACTCAGAGGCAAGGTTCTGCATGCAGAATATCACAGTTTAAATCTCCAAACCCTTCAGGTGTGACCCAGAAAGACCACCCACTGGCATGGAGAAATACTAGCAAATTCTGAGCAAGAGAAACCAACTGTCAAGCCTAGCATATAGCAGTGTCTACCATCCCCAAAACCACATAAAACCCAAGACAATCCTATAGCCAAAAAGCAAGCACTGGAGCAAAGAGAAAAAACAAAGGCAGGCTTCAAGCAACACACTGAGTCTCAGAAAGTTGTCTAACTGCCTATGGCATCAAGGATGCTGGAGAGAGTCCCTCCCAGACCCAGCAAGTTCTCATCCCAACTAAATGCTAAGCACTGATACACTTGAAGCACTCAAAGACATTCATGCATTTATTTATTTATTTATTTATTTATTTACAGTATTTATATTCCACCCTTCTCACCCCAAAGGGGACTCAGGGCGGATCACATTACACATATAAGGCAAACATTCAATTAACACAGAACAAAGACAAGACAAACGTGGGGCTCCGAGCTGGCCTCAAACTCATGACCTCTTGGTCATAGTGATTTGTTGCAGCTGGCTGCAGCTGGCTGCAGCTGGTTGCTCAACAGCCTGCGCCACAGCCCGGCCCATGCTTTCATCTGAAACGATTTCAGTCTTTACAACAATAAACCCATACCACAGCTCAGTATTCATATCCACACATTTCACAAATGATGCAGGATCTGAAGAGAACGTTGTGCTCTTCTTTGCAGGTTATGCTGAGGTGAAATTAGAACCTGAAATTCCTACACCACATTGAGAAGGAACCCTCATCAAGCCTCCTTCGACTTATAATATCCTCCTAAACCTCAAAGCATTTTCTTCTATCACTACCCCATTTCCCCAGCATGGTTGCCAGCATTTCTCAAAAGAAAAGTTCCTGCCACATCACCCCTGTTCTGAAGTCCCGTATTTTGTGCGCGATCCCAAGCAGAATGCATAAAGGCTCCTTACCTTGTATATTCATATGCATCATAACCACGGGTTCCACTGTCTGGTGCGAGATACGGATCACCCGGGGGTGGCCTGTCTGGGAGCCCTGTGTCTGAGTAGGGGCGGCCCCCGGGGAAGAGGCTGCAGGGGGGGACCCCTCAGTTGGACGGCCAGCATCTGGAGGAGTGGAAGTGCCCGGCTGAGCAGGAGGAGAGGTCTGGGATGCCGTGGACCCTTCTGAGCTGGTCTGAGCACCTCGAGAGCCATTGCCTGTCATGGTAACTGTCGTGCCAACATTAATCTGCATTGAGAGGAAGTCGTAGAGCAGGTGAGACATGGAAGGACTCCTCTACTATTCTCCCTCCCTGAATCAAAACACTGCAGGCTGGGGACCTACAGCCAGTGCCTGAATCAGGTTTCTGCCACATACCTGGATAGGGATGGCAGCCTGCTGCAGCACCATAGGGGCTGTGTAATGGGACATGGGCCGCACCACATGGAGGTGGCGGGGGGCATTGCAGGAGAGATTGCAGCGCAGGTCAGAGAGCGTCACAAAGGTGTTACCCAGCAGGCGCAGTGACTCCCCCACTAGGTTGATAATTCGCTGGTCCTCTTCACGGCCTTCGGTCTGGCAGAAGGAAAGGCAGGAAGAGAAATGGAATAAACTGACACAGATGGATATTACCTAGCAAGATAGAAGCCCCTGATGGCGCAATGGGTTAAACCCTTGTGCTGGCAGGACTGCTGACTGAAAGGTCGGTGGTTCAAACCCGGAGAGAACGGTGATCTCCCGTTTGTCAGCTCCAGCTCCTCATGTGGGGACATGAGAGAAGCCTCCCACAAGGAGGGTAAAACATCAAACATCCCGGTGTCCCCTGGGCAACGTCCTTACAGACGGCCAATTATCTCACACCAGAAGCAACTTGCAGTTTCTCAAGTCGCTCCTGACACACAAAAAAGACCACTAGCAAGATGCCTTCAACCCCATCAAAACCAATAGTTGGTTGGGCACATTCTGGAGTGAATCCCACAACTAATGCTGCTCAAACGGGGAAGTTTTTAGGCAGATGGAGAGAACCTAGTTATTGACAACCCACCAATCACTTCCAATCCAACAGCTACACCAGGATGCACATCTACGGGCCCTTCCAGACAGGCCCTATATCCTAGGATCTGATCCCAGGTTTTCTGCTTTAAACTGGACAGCCAATATTATGAATTTATTTATTTATGATTTCTAACATGCCTGTGGTGGGATTCACTCACAGCATGGCCTAGCAGAGCAGGTTCCCCAACTTCTTTGCAAACAAACTCACAGGTAACAAACAAAATGGCCTGATCACTGTAATCATTGTGGAAGGGAATGCCAAACTAGATCCAAGAGTGGGAAAAACAAGACATTTTTCCATCAGCAAGCACAATCCAATTCCACCTCCCCTTACATTGTTGTTATAGTCGGCAGAGCCTGCAGTCCCCAGGATCTCCTCATATCTCTGCAGGAAGGGCTGAAGCCGGTTCTCCACGCCTCGGAGCTCCCCTAGTACTTCCACATACTCGCTTGGTGAAGGGTGGCTATGGGAGAAGACAAAAGAGAAATATGAAGAGGTGCCAAGGACCCGATACATATTTTCTATCTCCCTTCTGGTTTCTCCGCTTTCTGTTAAAGACATAGAAACACTGCTTTGAAATGCAATTCTCAGAAACCCACACCTACCCTGACAAATGGGAGTACCAATGTAAAACAACAATAAACAATTTTGGTCCCAGACCACACAACCAAAGGAAAGTTGGCCAAATATCTTCCTTGGTTCCAGTCCAGATTATCTGAACGGCCGTATTTCTGTCTGCAAACTTGACAGATATCTACAATCAACTGGGGATTGCCTTCTCTCTGTCCCACCACCTATTCAAGCTCTAGGGAAATTATCTATTAAATCGACTAGGACCTGTTATCGAACCCAAGCTTATTGCACAATAAGCAGGTTTCAGACCAGGGAAAAACTGTACAGGTCAAATTCTTCATCTGACTGAACATATCGAGGAAGGCTATGAGAAAGGCTGCATTACGGGAACAGTCTTTGTGGACCTTACGGCAGCCTATGACACGGTGCAACATAGAAAAATGCTGCATAAAGTCTACCATATCACCCAGGACTTTGACTTTACAAAAACTGTCCAGACCCTCTTAGAAAACCGCAGCTTCTATGTGGAGTTTCAGGGCCAGAAAAGCAGATGGAGGAGGCAAAAGAATGGTTTACCCCAAGGCAGCGTTCTTGCACCAACCTTATTTAATATCTTCACGAACGATCAGCCACAACCACCACTCACAAAGAGCTTTATATATGCTGATGACCTTGGCCTTACAACACAAGCAAAAGATTTTGAAACAGTTGAAAAGCAACTCACCAATGCCTTGAAAGATCTCTCCAGCTACTACAAAGAGAACCACCTGAAGCCTAACCCTGCCAAGACACAAGTGTGTGCTTTCCACCTACGTAAAGCCAACAGGAAACTGAAAGTTACTTGGGAAGGCCAAGAGCTCGAACACTGTTTCCATCCTAAATACCTTGGTGTCACCTTAGATCGAACACTAACATATAGGAAACACTGCACGAACACCAAGCACAAAGTAGCTGCACGCAACAACATCCTGCAGAAACTTGCTGGCAGTGCATGGGGTGCAGACCCACAAGTAATAAGAACATCAGCCCTGGCCTTGTCTTTCTCAACTGCTGAATAAGCCTGACCTGTCTGGCACAAGTTTGTCCATGCGAAGCAGGTGGACATAGCACTGAATGAAACATGCAGAATAATCACAGGATGCCTTAAACCTACACCTGTTGATAAACTCTACAAGTTAGCTGGCATTGCCCCTCCTGACTTGCGACAGGAAGTTACTGCTAACTGCGAGAGAAATAAGGTCGAACATTGTGAAAGCCATCCACTGCATGACTATCAGCCTCCTCCCACCAGACTCAAATCAAGGAAGGGCTTCATGAGAACCACCACTCCTCTTGACGTTCCTCCAGCAACAGCAAGGGTGTCCCTCTGGGCAGCTAAACCAGGCAATTCCAACTGGATGGCCCCTCATGAGGGTCTTCCTCCCGGGGCAAACCAAGAATGGGAAACTTGGAAGTCCCTGAACAGACTCAGAAGTGGAGTGGGCAGATCAAAAGACAACTTGGCAAGGTGGCACTACCTGGAGGAATCCTCCACCTTGTGTGACTGTGGAGCTGAACAAACAACTCAGCATATGTATGCTTGCCCACAATGCCCTGCCTCCTGTACGGAGGAGGAGATGTTTAAAGCTACAGACAATGCGGTTGCTGTTGCCCGCTTTTGGTCCAAAACTATTTAGTTGCTTGTGATTTCTTTTCTTTTTTTATTTCCATTATTTGAAATGTATTTGTTGTACAATGCTTTTGACACAAAATTAAAAAAAAATCTTTTCGGTGGTTTCTCCCAAACTATGGAACTCCCTCCCAAGACAGACCAGGAGGGCCTTATCCCTGCTGGCCTTTTTGCAGACATTTGATGGAGGATGAGGTTATGGGTGGGGAGTTGGGGAAGATATTTAATTTTAAATGTCCAGGTTACCTGCAGGATTGTCTTCTCCCGTATAATCTGCCCCAAACACTGAGATCCTCGGGGGGGGGGGGGGGGTATCTGCTCCAGCCTGCCAAAACCTGACTAGCAACCACCACCCAGAGGACCTTTTCATCGGCCAATCCACAACTGTTGAACCACCTGCTGGTAGAGCTCTGACAGCTGACACAAGTGAAGACCTATCTCTTCCAGCAGGCCTAGCCAGATAGTTTTGATTTTAAATTTTCAATCTAGGTCTAACTTTCATTTTGTGTTATTGTAATATGTATTTTATGGAAATGTGTTTTAATATGTGTATTCTACAGAGTTTTTTAAATTATGTGTTTTGATATGTTTTAGCAATATTGTAACCTGCCTCGAGCTGTGAGGAAAGATAGGTAAGAAATAAAATCATTATTATTAGATGTAATTTTAACTGTATGAGTATTTTCACTGTGTCTTAACTGTATTTTAACTTGTCTTCCCTGACAAATAATTATTTTTAAAATTGTTTTTAACTTTTGTATTTGCCATGTTTTACATTTATTGGGATGTGTCATGTTATCATAACCCATGGGGAGAAAGGAAGAGTAGAAATAAAGTTAATAAATAATACATAAAACAAATTAAATCTATCAATTTAGGAGAAATGTCACCTACCATCCCCTTCATGAAAACGTTCACAAACAAAATCAAGCATTACTGAGAATGGGTTTATGTCTGAGCTTGAAAATACAAGCATCAAATGAAACATGGTTTAAGTCTGAGCTTATGTGTTCATCGGAGCCATCAGCCATGCAGACTGGAGTAATAATAATAATAATAAACTTTATTTATATCATGCTATCATCTCCTCGAAGGAACTCGGGGCAGATAACATAAAATCAAAATACAGTAGCTCACTTTAAAAACACAGAACATCTAAGGATAAACTAGCTGCCATCAATTCACAACTAAAGTGCCAGAGTGTCAACCTCAAAGCCTGTTTAAACATCCATGTTTATAAACTGGATCAGAAAGACTGAAGGGTGGGGGCTAATCTAATCTTCTTTAGAAGGGTAGTCTTAAGTAGCACCTCTCTTGCAATTGCCCTTCTGTGATCCCAGCAATGCATGGCTTGTCCACACAGAGCTATTGTCACTTTGAACGAGGGAGAGGATACCCATCATGGATATCACTTTCAACTTGAGTCTCTCTCCCTAGTAAAAGTACCCTCTGCTTACTTGGGTGTAGCAGCATCAGGCGCAGGGGGTGGCTCAGTCCCAGATGGCGGTGTTTCCTCTGCTGCCGTGGGCTCACTGGAAGGCTCGGATTCAGCCCCTTCCATTGGCTCCCGTTCAGTGGGGCTGGCGGACGGCATCTCCTCAGATCCTGAGGGGGCCTGGCCATTGGTGCGACCCTGAAAAAGAAGAAGAGAGGCACAAAATTTTTACAGCATATTTCTGATCCACTTGCATCCTCCAGATTGGAAAAGTTACCATATTCAGATGTAGCTCTGAAACTCTGGCCCTGGAGGGGAGATGCGACCTTAAGTTGAGTTTTTCAAGCTCTATTTTACAACTATGCCCAACAACACAAAGTCAGTGTTACACTCACCTCCAGCCGATTGAGGATGCCCTGGACGTCTCGTAACATATGCTGAGCCATCACAAGACGGATGCGAGGTTCACTCTACAATAGCAGAAGAGGAGATACTGCAGATCAAACCAAGGGCACCATCTAGCCAGAATTACAATCCCTCAAGAACCGCAGCATCATCAAAGGTAACATCAAAGAGTCTACAAAGCCCACCTCCCATCACCACCCTCCAAGACCTCCTTCAGGACCCAACCACAACCCTACCCTTTGAGGTTCTACTTTCATTACAGCACCATATATAAGAAAACAGGGATGTGAGCTACTAGTAATTAGACAAAACCACACTGCCTCCCCCAAAGCCCATGTTGCATTAATTCCTTCTCCAGCCACTCAGAGAGCTCCTTTCTAGAAAGAGATGCCTTCTATCATATACAGTAGAGTCTCACTTATCCAACATTCTGGATTATCCAACGCATTTTTGGAGTCAATGTTTTCAATACATCGTGATATTTTGGTGCTAAATTCATAAATACAGTAATTACTACGTAGCATTACTGTGTATTGAACTACTTTTTCTGCCAAATTTGTTGTCTAACATGATGTTTTGGTGCTTCATTTGTAAAATCATAACCTAATTTGATCTTTAATAGGCTTTTACTTAATGCCTCCTTATTATCCAACATATTTGCTTATCCAACATTCTGCCAGCCCGTTTATGTTGGATAAGTGAGACTCTACTGTACTCCTATATCTTTGGAGATCTGGGGGCGGGGGGTCTACTTTTTAAACAGTAAATCCTGACCCCAAATAGGCCCTTTCCTTTTAAACGGCTAATTTGGGGGGGGGGGGGATATTGTTTCCCACAAGGAGGTATTCCATGACCCTTCTTAGTTTTGTTACCTGTATTAACATCAGTGTTTCATACAGAACCGTCATGCAGAATTCTCAGTTGCTAGAAACTGTATAATATGAAGTTCTATATGTAAGTCAGTTAAAACATTTTTTTAAAGGACTGCTGCATATATTATAGACTTATACAACATTCAAAGCAAAAGTGCTTTTGTGCCTAGCGAGTGTTGCCATCTTCATGAGAAAAGCAGGCCGGGGGGGGGGGGGGGGGGGAGATTTATTGCTTATGAAAATATTGGATGACAGCTGCCCGAACTGTCAAGCAAGAATGACCAATGACCATAGCAGCAGGGAATCTGCAGTGTATTCGTCCAAAAAGTAATCTTTCAAGAGCTGTCCAGCAGTTCACTTTATGCATTTAACCTTCGCTTTCAAAGGGGGGAAATCAAAGCTTTTATAGGATATATAGCCACTCACATTTTTTTTTCAATATAGTTAACACGTACAACTATTTCTACAAACACACATATCATCTTCCCTCTTTAACCCAATCACTTCCAGTCTTTCCACCCCTCTTGTACCTGTATGGGAGCCTGGTCCATATTTATATGAACATCCACAGACGATCCATCGCTCTTTGGAAAGCAGGGGATGAGCAGAGGAAGAGATGGTGGGAAAAAGTTAAAAAGAAATAAAAAAGAAATGGGGAGGTGGGAGATGAAAGAAAAAAAGAGAAAAAACAAAATGGAGTAGAAAGAAAAGCAAAGAAACCCAGGAAATCAAACAGTCAAGAATTCAACTATCTCTTATCTATTCTATCATTACATAATACCTAATGAATATTAGGAGTAAGCAAAAACAACATCTAGGCTTATACTGTATAATTCTCTTAATCAAGATACTCTTTTTAATATTATTTTAACTATATATATATATATAGCATCCAGAAAAAAGAGAAAAAATTACTGTCCGGGTGATCCAAATTCTGAATAAAATAGAAGGAATCAGAGGAGTAATAGAAATTATGCAATTGTGTATTGCGGAAATTGACCTTGCTAGTTATTGAATGGCAATGAACAATGGAGGACATACAATTCTACACAAATATTGCCAGTCTCATTCAGCTAAACCTAGGGTTGCTGAGAGTTCAATAGTATTGTGTATACATATTTTGGGGCTAATAATACACAATATATGGCAAAAAACCTGGTTTTTTTTTTAAACCAAAATAAATAAATAAAGAGAACCTGGAATTCAGTAAAATGTGGGTTAAGATCACATCTGCGCTTCACTGTGCTCCTATAGAGCCGAAGCATAAATAAGCTCCACTATTTTTATCCAGATTTTGGATCACAGTTTCAAATTTGACCTCATTGCCCTTTTTCAGACACAATTCATGAGTCTCTCCAGTTTTAATTTTTTAATGTCCAAAAGAAATTATCCGAAAGCCGATTTTGAGAACTAAGTCTCAATACTGATGCCACAATCTCCAATCTATAGGTGTCTTGAACTGGACACTACTGAATTCAATAAGTGTTACTTCTTAGTGATCCTGTACAGGACTGTGAACACAGAACACACATTTGATGAGACTGTCATCAGCTTCTTGAAAGCCTGTCTAATATAGCAGGAAGAGGTGGACAAAAATCTATTAGGTAGGGAGATGCCTTCATTATGACTGCATCTATGTTTTAGAAGAGCAGAGTTTTTTAGATGGGGATAGAAGTGCCCATGTTATCAAAGATATTTAGGATTTGCTTTAAATAGATGCAGTAAAGAAGGGCACTATGAAACCTCCTTGTGTCATCACAAGGGCCCACAGCCTGCCGTCCACCCCCACTCCAGGAGCCTGGAAATGTTATTGCTTTGGACCACAATGCCAAGAATTCCTCAGCCAGTAATTAGAACCTGTGGTTCAAAAAACAGTAACATTTCCAAGCTCTGCTTCACTTCCACCTTTAAGGACACACCTTCCTAACCATTTAATGCAGTTTCAAAATTGTACTTTTTTCCTTCATGATGTCAGGAGCAACTCGAGAAACTGCAAGTCACCCTGAGTCCCTCTTCGGGGGTGAGAAGGGCAGGGTATAAGTATGGGAAATAAATAAATATGGGAAATAAATAAGTCGCTTCTGGTGTGAGAGAATTGGCAGTCTGCAAGGACGTTGCCCAGGGGACACCCGGATGTTTGATGTTTTACGATCCTTGTGGGAGGCTTCTCTCATGTCCCCGCATGGGGAGCTGGAGATGACAGAGGGTACTCAAAAAAGTGGTTTTGCTGTGCAGATATATTTACACAGGAACCAGTTTGAAGCCTGGATGGAAATTACACAAACCACAGAGCAGTGATGTGAATTAAGAACTTACTTTCACACAGTTTTATGAGTGTTTGTGGTCTGGCTGCCTCAGTCTGACTGAAGCTTTGAACTGCATTAAATGGTGAGTGCAGATGGGGCCCAAATCTACAGAGCAAAACAACAGAAAACTCCTCCCTTTTCTAGAGGGCTGCCACTAAAAACAATTCTGGGGAGACACGCAACTCCCTCTTCCCATGCAGTGCAGCACCCTTCTGGCTAAAACTCACTTGTGTGGGTGGCTGAGGATCCATAATGCTTACTGGTAAGTTGAAGGTTCCCACCATGACGTAGCTGTTGGCGTTGCGGTCATGCACAGTGGGGCCTGTCCCCCGAGGGCCGGCACCGTTGTGAGGGACGGAAGATGAGCCAACTCCAGAAGGACCCCCTGAGGAAGGTGACTGGGTCTGGGGAGGTGCACGTTCCACCAAGTGAATGACTTTGCCTCCGACGTCTGCCCACAAAAACAGAACATTTGTGCTTGAAGGGGTTTTTTTTAATCAAAATTATTTCACTCTCACAACAACCTACAGATAAAGGGGTTCAAAAAACAAAACATCCAAACCAAGTCAATAAGCTTTGCACCAAAGCAGGGATTTTCAGCCTAGCTTTCCATAGAATTCAAGCCTGTAAGTTTATGGTGCAATGTTATATCAATTTCCCTGGGAATAAGAAGTTACTTTTTTGGATAAATGTTTAAAAATCAAACCCTTCCTCTAGCTAGAATAGTTAGTCCCCTTTTCTGGTAAACAGCAGCAGTGCAGGGTTTGCTGGTGGGAAGTTCTAGATAGGACACAAAGGGCCAGAGAATAGTTTTTAGTATTTCATTCAGTAAGAGACACAAATGTACCACAGAGCTATGCAAGAATACAAGCACAGGACTCCAATGATTGGACTGCACTAAATTTTCATTTAGAAACAATACAACTCTGCTATTTAACTCAAGGACAAAGTGAAGAATGTAGTATTTTCCAGTGCATTTCACATCTCTGATTTCATCTTCAGTGTACCATCCCTCAGACCCTTTCCCAAGTTCACACTATCTCCCTCATCCAAACCCACAGACACCCGACTCACTGTATTCTTTCAATTTCTTATCATCTTGCAGGACTCTTCCTTGATAAATAAGACGCTGCTTCTCTGCGGGGATGTTAACTGAACTCGCAATATGTTCCTTGAATTCCTTCACAGTGATCTGTAAAACAGAAAGAAAGTTAAGAGGTCCAGCAAGAAATCTCTCCCCTCCTCTATCCCCACAAACTCATTTGTCACTTTTTGGAACTCTCTCTTTCACTAATCTATTGGAAACCATCCCATTTTCAATCATTTGCAGAGGCAAATATCATTTCTGTACTACGCTTTCCAGAATCCAATGGCCAGTATGGCCCATAATATTAGACACATGAATGCTCTAGAATACATAATCCAAAATCTCTACTGTGGGAGAACCTTTATTAGGCCAAATAATAATGCACAACAGTCTTCATCCAACTTTAAAAACTCCCTATATTTCTTCATCAGTCAAATGTGGCTGATGAATAAGGTGTAGGTATAACATTAAGTCTATATATTGTTTTGCAGTGATAGAGGGCCAATCCCACAAGAAAAAGACCACAAGAAAAAACATACATTGCTTGGCTCAAAAATGGCTTTCCATAAGAACATGTGAATAATGTATTTATCTATGCCAGGGCATCTCTTAGCTTCCAAGAACTGTTTCTTGAATATTCTTGACAATGTATTCATTTACATTTGCACCTTTTGTCTATTTCCCCACATCTACTTCTCATTTAAGTATCTCTATAACTATTTCTCAACTCAGGTGATTCTCTACCTTGTATTAAATAAAAACGTCAGTCTTATGCTGTCACAACATTCTCTGTTATGGTTTTTCACAACATTTATTCAGAAAGGGCCTTTTATCATCTGTGACTACAATTTCAATTTCAGCTGTCTTACCTCTTCTTCAACTGTGAAGGTCCTTGTCTGAGAGTCCAAGGTTTTCACCATCACTTCTAGGTTCTCTGGATCTGCCATGGTGCCTGGTCAAATGCTGCCTTCAATCCCTGTGAAAAGGAGTGAACTGGTAAGCTAAACTTATGAGAGAATTCCCAGCAAACTATTGAAGTCGTGGAAAATCAACAAAAGTTCCTTTTCCCAAACATAACTAAAGACATTGCTAAGGCTGTAAAGCAGGGGTCCTCAAACTTTTAAAGCAGAGGGCCGGTCCACAATCCTTCAGACGGTAGAGGGGCCGAATTATCATTTGAAAAAAAAAAACCCGAACAAATTCCTATGCACATTGCACATGTCTTATTTGTAGTGCAAAACAACAACAACAATGAAAGAACAATACAATATTTAAAAATGAAAACAATTGTAACCAACATAAACCTATCAGGATTTCAATGGGAAGTGTGGGCCTGCTTCTGGCCAATGAGATAGTCAAGTTAATTAGGATTGTTGTTGTGCACCTTCAAGTCATTTCAGACTTTGGTTGAGCCTAAGTCTAAAATTATTTATTTATTTACTGCATTTATTTACTACATTTATATCCCGCCCTTCTCACCCCGAAGCTGTATGTACATACAATATATTATATTATTAGCATAACACAATATCAGCATTATATATTACTATATTGAATGATACCACTATACTGTAATATTATATGTAATATACAATTGATATTATTATATGGTATTATTATTATATTGTATAACATTATAATATTATTATCAATATTATATGTATATACAATATATTATATTATTTAAAATGATATAAAATATTATATTATAAAACTGAGGACGGGGGCCAGGTAAATGACCTTGGAGGGCCGCATCTGGCCCCCGGGCCTTTGTTTGGGGACCCCTGCTGTAAAGCATTTCTATGTACACATATCTATATGATGAACGATTGAGATTATAAGGTTAATTAAGACCATTTTAAGGATATACTTAAGAGATAAAATGAGAAATACAGGTATCATTCAATTTCAAAGCAAGAGGGAGAAAAGAATCACTCTTTTGAATGCTACATGCCAATTCAACCTCTTCAGATCAATCTTTGAAAAATGATTTTCTCATGAGACATGTGTATGATTAGTTCAGACCAATATTAATGATGGAAAAAAACACAGGGGTAAAACAGCAGCAAGGGGAAATTATTAACATAAAAATAAGGGTAGATTTTAATGAAATATTAGTTTCACACTGAGTGATGTCGGAAGTCATGGGTGATGGCTCAAAGGTGGGGGAAAGGGGGTGAGTGTGGTAGGCAGATATATTTGCATTATGTGTATTTGATGTATTTCTTTTAATTTATTTTGCATTCTGTATATCAACTTTACACAATTTAAAACATTAAATAAATTAAAAGTTTTAAAAAACCACTGGGGTAAAAAGAGCAGACAAAAGTAAAGAAGAGGCAAAAAGAAATAGACAAAGTATGCCATGATGTAGGCCTGTTCACCACTGGCTGTAAACACAAACCAATTGTACAAGGATAAGAATCATGCCACCTTCTAGGTACTGCTGACTTGTTAATCCCAGCTCCCAGCCAGCATAGTCAATGGTAATAAATGCTGGGAACGGTTGTCCAATACCATCTGCAGACGCACATGGGATTTCAATTTTTATCAAAACAGGGCTGAACATAGGATCAAAAACAACACTCAAACAGGGTTGTTGTCTGTTTTCCGGGCTGTATGGCCATGTTCCAGAAGTATTCTATCCTGACGTTTCGCCCACATCTATGGCAGGCATCCTCTCTTTGAAATCTACCTCATACTGCAAGTGGCTTCAATGATGACATGGGACAGGAGATTCCACATATATTTCCTCAAGCCCCTTGTATGAGGCAAACCTTGTTTTGGGCAACCAAATGATCAAAGGTTTTGAAATCAGTCCCTATGAAGAATGGCTTAGGCAGCTGTATATGTTTAGCTTAAAGGAAAGACAGCTATTTGAAAGGATATCACATTGAAGAGAGAACAAATATGCTTTCTGCTGCTGCAGAGACTAGGACAATGAGCAATGAATTCAAACTTCAGAAAAAAAATTACTTAAGACATTAAGAACAACTTTCTGATTGTAAAAGCTGTTTGGCAGTAGAATATGTTGCGGCCTGTAAGTGCAGTAGAATCTCCTTCTTTGAAGGTTTTTAAGCAGAGGCTGGATGGCTATCTATTGGGGATGCTTTGATAGTGTGTTTCTGTGTGGAAGAATGGGGTTGGACTGGGTGGTCCTTGTGTTCTCTTCTATGATTCTAAGTTCTATTCTTAAGAACAGAGGAATACAAATGATGCATACCAAGTACTCAAAAAATCACTAGTTTCATGGAGCAGATATATCCTTGCCTGAATAAGTAACACATAGCACAAATCAAACAAAACTCTGTGTACTCTCAGCAGCCATATTACCATTTAGCAAAGTATTTTGTTTAGTACTGATAGTGTAATTACATTTTCACTATACTAAAATTAGCAAAGAATTTTCAAAAGTTTGGCCAAGTACTGCTAGTTCTCCACAAAAACACCATGGCACCATCACCAACTGTTACCCCCAAAGCCAACAACTGATATCCCAACACTCAAGGCAACATCAGAAACCTAAACAGCAGATCATAATAAGGATTGTAGTCTTAAAAATGTGTGATAGCGCTGCTTTTAAAATGGCAAAGCTACAAAACTTCTGTAATTAAGAATTCTCAAAGATACTAGCATGATGAAAAGTTGCAACATATGGATTTGAGTAAATCTCTTCTCACCTCTTAACAGTGCAACCAATTTTCTATCTATTTATCTGTCTCTTCTTACCCAGGGAGGCAACCAAAGAAAAAACAGAGTCCTATAACAACTTGAAGCATACTGTGACATAATCTCGAATATATTGGAAGCTTTTATTGATACATGTGTAGTATAGATCCAATTGCATAAGTGAATGTTTGCTGCTGTTTTTATGTTTATGCTTTATTTAGAATGACCATAAGTTGACCTAATAGTGAGGTATTCTGAAGTTTATGAACATTTTTTTGGGTCAGGAGCGACTTGAGAAACTGCAAGTTGCTTCTAGTGTGAGAGAATTGGCCGTCTGCGAGGACGTTGCCCAGGGGACGCCCAGATGTTTTGATGTTATTACATCCTTGTGGGAGGCTTCTCTCATGTCCCCGCATGGAGCTGGAGCTGATAGAGGGAGCTCATCCACGCTCTCCCTGGGTGGGATTCGAACCTGGCAGCCTTCAGGTCAGCAACCCAACCTTCAAGTTACAAGGCTTTAATCCACTACTCCACCGGGGGCTCCGTTTATGAACATGATATACCCACACAAACACTGCAGAGTGTTGAAAGGCAAATGGTGGAACAAACATAATTAAAGCCCTGAGCAATAAATAGTAACCATTTAATACATTATTCCGAGATACTATTCTTCCATTTCAATCAGGAACTGTTATCAAACAGGTCCTTTGGGTTGCAATTCCATGTATACCATCTATAAACCTCCTACAATAAGTCTGCTGTCCCTGACTGAAACAATTCTGTCACTGCAACTTTTACTTTATCTTTTGAAAGAAATGTGCAGCCTTTTCTGTGTTTATTTATGCCGCTAAATCAATCAACATTCTTGAAGCCTGAGGATAGCTCTTTTTAAAAAATTATTAGAAATCCATGACATGACACTCCAATTTTGTCAAGAGATTTCATTCAGCTTTTCCTTTGCTCTCTACTTCTATCAAAATATTATCCAGGTATACTCTTTACTGTCTTAATTAGGTGGCTGTTCATACCAATGCTTTGGTGAATATTCTGTGAGCTGAAAAAAACTAAACTAAGGCTCTCAAACTGACAATGTTGATGACTGAAGTCAAATCTCATGTACAGTCTGCAGGCAGGATTCACTGGAATGCCTCCTTCAAATACATTACAGGGAGAAAGTCTCCCAACTCCAAATTCTCTAATATAGTTGTTTAGGTCTCCATGCTGTATTTGTGTTACTGAACGAATCCACTGAGATATTTCAGATCCAAAAGCAGTGTATAATCTCCATTGTTTGGACACCATGGAAAAAAACCCAAATAAATGTCTTGATACTGAACGTGAAGTACTTGTTCTATTGTCCCCATCTTCAGTTTTATTTCCTCCTGGACTACATTTTTTTATTCTTCAGAACTGGAGATTGAAGATATCTTTATTTCAATCTTTTTGAGCATTTAATATTGTAACATTTTGCGATTACTTTGAGGACCCATTTGTCTGTTTTTCAATAACAACTGAAAAGAAGTAATTTTCCTCAAAGCACTATTTCCTTTTCTATTCTTTGGAGCTTCCAGCTAATCATCTTGCTTACTGTTGTCTTTGGTATTTAAATTACAGCCTTGACTTCTTCCACTGAGACATAAAGCTTCCAATCTCTTTGATTAAAAAAAGCCTTTCCTCTTGGAAATGAAGAGTTCTCATTTCTAAAATATTTTGAATTCAAAGTTCTTTTTTAAGATTGTTGGCAATGCCTTATTTTTATCCTTTCTCCAAAAAATACTAAACCCTCCCCCCAAAACAAATGTTTTCCTTTAAAATGTGTATTTATCAAAATGACCCTGCCTGAATTTGCTGGCACCAGGAATAACTCGCTCATGCCTGAATTTGCTGGCACCAGGAATAACTCGCTAATTGTAGATTGCTTCTTCTACCAACCTGAGAATTGTACCGGAAATTTTCCTCTTGTACATCATTGAGAAAGCTATTGACAACAACTACTACTAATAAATATTATAAAATAAAATTTTATTTTATTTGTAACCCACCTGTGGCTCGAGGTGGTTTACAACACAATTAGCCTTGCAAGTCTACCAAATATACCAGGTCACCACCCTACAAATGTCCTATGTTAATCATCTGTTCTAAAAGAAAGAATAAGTCAAACTTTGTAATACTGGTTAAGTTTTGTTACCTAGAGATAATTCTAACTAACTCCAGATATATTGTCGAAGGCTTTCATGGCCAGGATCACAGGGCTGTTGTATGTTTTCCAGGCTGTATGGACATGTTCCAGAAGTATTCTCTCCTGACATTTCGCCTACATCTATGGCAGACATCCTCACAACCTCTGAGGATGCCTGCCATAGATGTGGGCGAAACATCAGGAGAGAATACTTCTGGAACATGGCCATACAGCCCAGAAAACATACAACAACCCTGTAACTCCAGATAACCTAGCTGATGCTTGAGTCCAATACAACACCCTTCCATGGCATAATAAATTCCCTGGTGCCAGTCCTAGACAGAATTGGGCCAGAGAGGGCGGGGAGAGATAATCACAAATCTACTCTTAAAAACCTACCGCCCATTTTAAAGGAAGAACCTTTCCAGTTCTATCACTTTACAACTAATTAACAAACAAAGTTATCAAAATGAGCCACTTTATGAATTATCATAAAAAGGATACAATGCTCATCTTTCCATTTAAAATAATAAGATTGCAAAAGATACTCATTTTATCACCAGAAATCTTCAGTCCCCCATCTAATAAAACAAAAAATAATCTGTAAAGAACATATTCCCTGAAAAAAATAGAAAAGAGAAGACTTACTACTGAGTAACCATGCCTAGTACCAGGGTTGTTAAGCCTTGTCTCTGACTAATACACTGCTAATTTAGGATTTTCAGAGGCAAACTATTTCCGACAGACCGCTTAAGACTCTCTTACCAGCTTCTGTTTCCTTAGTTGCCCGAACCATTTATAAAGCATGGGACACAACTCAACTACCTATTATCTCTTCTAACAGAGATTAAATGTCATTAAATCCCTGCTCAGCCATAAAGCTCACTGGGCATCCTTATAAAAGGAACAGTCTCCCAAGATTAAAACAAAATAGAACACTTCTTTTTCCAACAGAAAAGGCTAAGACCTTCCTCACCACCATATTTTCACACCCCAAGTTATTTATTATTAGATTTTTACAAGTTGGTAATCCTTTATTTAAAATTCTAAAATCCAAAATAAGAAATTGTACACATAACACATATTTCCTTTATGATGGATAAGTGTACATAAACATTGGTTCATAACCAACATTGTTTAAAATATTACGTAAAGTTACTTTCAATCTATGTATATAACATGTATATGAAACAAATGAATTTCATATATAGTTTTTAAGCAAATGGGTATTCCAAGATCTGAAATCCAAGACACGTCTGGATCCCAAGCATTTTGGATAAGGGATGCTCAGTCTGTATTTCTCTCCTCAGTTTAGACTCAGATGAAGTTTTTCGTCTGTCATTAAACCATAACAAAACAAATACAGTAACACAAATTAAAACAGCATATAACAAGAAAGAAAAGTTAATTAAAAGCTTGTTTCTGTCTAGGTCCTTAAAACAATGCCTGATCATAACAAACGTAAAAATTATCATCCTCATGAAACAACAGAAACAGATAACCCCTGCCATAATTCATAAGTATAAAACCTTTGACCTATTGCAAGAGTCACAAATAAAATGCAAATCCAACAATGATGGATATATATGCTAGACTAGAGTGTGAGTAAGTTACCAGACATGGGCCAACTTGGGCCTTTCAAGTGTTTTGAGCTTCAACTCCCACAATTCCTAACATCCTCAGGACCTTTTCCCCCTCAGCCGGTTAAGCTGAGGGGGAAAAGGAAGGGACCTGAGGCTGTTAGGAATTGTAGGAGTTGAAGTCCTAAACACCTGGAGGGACCAAGTTTGCCCATGCCTGGTATATAGACACACAATACAACAGGTGGATCCCAGGGACTGATCTGAAATTTCATGGCTTTGGGCTTATTCTCTCAAGAATGAGTTGAGAAATCTCCTGATAGATTTCCACCCTCATGAAATGCTTCCAGGATCACAAATTTCTGCTCCCATGTGATCTTTCCACTCAGCTGTCAGCTTCATGTCCTTTAATGCTCAAATTCATATTCTGATGTTCCTCCCTCTAATATCTACAGATGTGGAAACTTGCCTTCTCTGTGTTTTCTTTCCTTCTTCTTCACACCTCCATCAATTTATTCATCTACATCTCTAACTCTATCTCTAATAAAAGTGAAAATATGTATGTATGTGATTTCCAAGATGGCTCCCACATCCAGAGCACTGTGAATCCCACCAATGATGGTACTGGACCACACTTGGCATACCATCACCACCACCATCCATGAGCAACAGAAAATATTGCAGTGGTTTGCGAGAGGGGCAATGACAGAGGATGATGGGAGCTGCAGTTTATCCATATCCAGAGGGCACTGTGAATGCCACTGACAATGGATCTGGACCAAACCTGGCACACACACTCATCATCACCAAATTTAAGGAGTGACAGAGGTTGGAGGCCAGTACCAGAGGATGATGGGAGCCATATTACATCTATATTACAGTCTGGATTACTGTAACGCGCTCTATGTGGGGCTGCCTCTGAAGAGTGCTCAGAAACTTCAGCTCACTGGGCCTGGATACAGGGAGTGAAAAACCACCTGCTGAAGCAGCTCCACTCGCTGCCAGTCTGGTTCTGGGCACAATTCAGAGTGCTGGTTATGACCTTTAAAGCCCTAGAGCAGTGGTTCACAACCTGAGGATTCCCAGGTGTTTTGGCCTTCAACTCCCAGAAATCCTAACAGCTGGTAAACTGGTTGGGATTTCTGGGAGTTGTAGGCCAAAACACCTGGGGCCCCTCGGGTTAAGAACCACTGCCCTAGACAGTTCAGGTCCAGGCAATTTGGCCAACCCTTGTACGAACCTGCCCGGGCCCCGAGATCCCCTTCAGAAGAGGCCCTGCTCTTAGTCCCACCTCCATCTCAGCCCGGTTGGTGGGAACGAAAGAGAGCGGGCCTTCCTTCTCGGTGGCAAATGTCCCTCAACTCTAGAACTCCCTTCTTCCCAGGGAAGCCAGAACGGCCTCCTCCCTGCTATCCTTCCAGGAGCAGGGTAAATCCTTTTTATTCTGACCGGCTTTTAAGATTGTCAGGAGTTGCTGTAACTTAATATGCATTTGATGATTAGTAATACTGTTTTAATACCTGTACATTTGTATATTTTAAGTCATGAGCCACTTTGAGTCTCCGTATGGGGGGAAAAATAAATATAATAATATTATGTGTGAACAGCATCCCCACTGATGAATAAAGCTGGCACACAGATTCATCATGGCTGACTTTGAAAACTGGTGTGGTTTAATGGCAATGGCAGAGGATCATATGAGCTGCAGCTTATCCACATCCTTATGCATATTCTAATGGGGCCATTCAAACAATCCAAAAGCAAACAATGACTTTTTCGAATATTTATCCTTGCCAAATACCTAAACTTGTATCTGGTAAGGTATTTAGTATACTAAATTGTATAAATTGACTCCTAACTTTTGTTCTTCTCTTACCTGGCTCCCTTCTCTGTTTCCTTCCCGCCGAAAAGAGGAACTAATTCCAGCTGGAAAGCCTTGCTTACGGCTCCCAAAACAAGAGACTTCCGGTCAGAGGAACCTAGGAAAACCTCAACCACAGACCCATGAATAAGAGGGACATCTAAGCGGCTGAGGAGGGAAAGGAAAGGGCCTGAGGCTGTTAGGAATTGTGGGAGCTGAAGTCCAAAACACCTAGAGGGGCGAGGTTTGCCCATGCCTGATCTAGAGCCACATCTAGATCAGGCAAGGATTTTTAAAGTGGGTTTCTTCTATTTCTGTTAAAAGGAATGGGACGATCGGAAAATATAAGCCCCAACTGCCCCACTCCAAATGAGATTCCAATTAAAGCGTCCATTTAAAAAAAAAAAACGGAAGTTAACCATGTGGCAGTCTATGATTTCCTAGCTCTAAAGACTCACACCTCTCCAAAATGGCGGCGCTTCCGGTCCCTTCAGCGGCAACCACCCAGCGAGGGGGGAGGGGAATGCCTTCAACGACGCCGATTTCCCCGTGTCTTCTCTTTCTCAAGGGACGGCTCTTTCTTCTCCGAAGTCTTAGGAGGCCGCGAAGCCGTCGCAAGGGGGCGAAAAGGCCGCCTCCCTCGCGCCTCGGAGCGAGTTCCTCCCGGAGGTGTTGCCGTCGTCTCAGGCTCACCCTCACTGCGCATGCGCGCCCAGCCCCTTGCACAAGCCCCCTTGCTCGAGAGCGTTCCGCTTCCTATCTATAGCTGTCTAAGATGGTGCCTGCTGGGAATGTTTGCCTATCAGATCAATACTCGCCTCAAGATGTAATATAAATCGTGGACGTTTGGCGATATTTAAACATATGACTGGCATCCTATTACAAAGTAGTACGGACTCGATATTATTCAAGATTGGCAGGGTCACGCATGCGCACTGGCTACTCGCAGCAGCATAGGCTTTGTGACGTCATTAACGCTCACGCCGGCGAGGAAGGGAAATCTAAGGAACAGAACGGCGAGAAAGTCTTGCCCAGCCTTGAGCCGCCATGACATTTGAGGGCATGTCGCTTCCGCCATCTTTGTTTCGGTTCCTTTCACATTCAAGCGGGCAGCGGTTCCGGTTCCGTTTTTGTTTCCTAGCAACTGGGAGGCCTGCAGAATGATGGTAGTTTTGACACTCCTTTGAGTGCCATTGTTCAATACTATATACATTAAATGGGATTTGGACTTCTATGAAATATTTATCAGCATTCTCTGCCAGAGAATTCTAAAGGTCTTGTAATAATAAAACTCTTAGAAGTAGCCTTGTAGCTGCAAAGCCTGGCTGTTGCTGCCTGGAGGTATCCCTTGGCTGAGAAGTGTTAACTGGCAATTGCTATGGACAAGTCTACATAGGGGCCACCAAACGCAGTAGCATTGCCCAAACATGAATCAAGGAACATGAAAGGCACTGCAGACTAACTCAGAGAAGTCAGCCATAGAAGAACACTTGATGAATCAACCTGGACACAGCATATTATTGGAGAACACAGAAATGCTGGACCACTCTAAGAACCACCATGAAAGACTACACAGAGAAACCACAAAGCTGCTCTGTGTGAAATCCACAAGCATGTGGACAACTTCAACAGAAAGAAGGAAACCAAGAAAATTAACAAAATCTGGTTTTTGTTGTGGTAACCAGCTACCCCCCCCCCCAATATGATACATACTAAGGATGGGATCTGTAGTTTTCCAAGGGAAAGCTATATTTCTCCCTATCTCCCCAAGGGGATTTAGTGCCGGCCAATCAAGGGAAAGAGAGGGAACTTTCAAACTGAACAACTGTGGTGAATGGAAACTTACAGGGCCGTAGTGATGTCGAACACGCAAGCCCCCGCACTCTGCCAGGAGTTCCACAGGCTCATAGGAACTTTGGGTTTTTCCTTTTTAAAGAGACTTCAGCCTCACTGATATATTGTTTCCTCTCTTACGTAGCAAAAACCTCAGGCAGTCTCTCTCCATGAAGACTCCATTGTCTCTCGTTACACATAAACGCAGAGTAATAAATTGTATCCGATTCGCTTTCACTTCCCCGCCTTCAAAAGCAGCCCTTCTTCAGGCAGATCTCTATAACAAAAAATTCCATAATGAACCCCTTTCCAAGCCACGCATCACAGCCGACCGCCTTGGGAGCAAGGAAGTATAGTTCTTTCAATCGCGGATACAGAAACCTATCGGGCCCCGGTATCCATGACTTAACAGATTCACTCCGGACCAATTTCATTTTACTCCGAATCATTTTCTACACTAAACTACTATCTCGCTTTTTGCCGCAATGGCCCCGATTTATCTCCACACCCTTTAACTGGTTTTTTATGAATGAGTTTTGCCTTTTTTATGAATGAGCATAGGCAACACGATCTGAAATGTCTTTTCTGTGTCTTTTTATGAACTTTTGGGTATCAAGGACCCTTTTTCCCCTCTCCTGCATGAACCCCCATGTATTCCTTGCACCGTCTCCTAGTCTTAGAGTAAAACCCCAGTCAGCCCTCTTGCCTACCTGGGCTAATGGGGAACCTCTGGGATCCCCCCTTTTTCCCCTATGGAAAAACACAAAAGGAGATCAAAGCCCTTTTAGACGCCCATAGGACTGACTGTGTTTGTCTCACCAACCCATGGGATGCTGGATCTTGTGATTCTCCCCACAAATGGGCTCCATGTGTGTCTCCTATTATTTTTATTATTATTTTTTAATCTTTATTATTTCCTATGATATCTTACCCCTTATGAATGAGGCATTATGACCCTGACATGAACTCTGACCAGCACATCATTCCAGCCAGGTACCATCAGGATGCCTAAGGCTATGTATTACTAATATGGGTTATTAGAAATCACCCTCTGAAGAAGAGGCAATGGACTTCCTTTCCGGATCTCGGAGGGCACAGAGGGCTCTAGGGAGGAAGGAACCTTTGGACATGCTAAATCAGTCATCATAAAGACCCATTCTCCTGCTAAGGAGACAAGAAGTCACTAGTGTTCAGACAAAAGCCACTTCCTTCCTTGGACTCTGAATCATACACAATCCCATCAAGGTTCCTGCCATGACTGCTTCTTTCACAATGAGGCTGGCCAGTGTGTGTCAGACTCTCATTCATGAAGCTTCTTAAACCAATGAATCCATAACCAGGTCTGGTTTGAGAGCCCAAAGGCTTTCACCATATCGCTTGACAAAGGCTTGCTATAGAGTCACTCATAATCCCATCATCAACATATGTTTTGCCGTTGTTTTCCCATTGCCGCGCCTCCATCTCCCCCATTGGCTGCCGAGGCAGTGATGTCACAAGTGGGGCTCGCGCTCCCATTGGATGAGGTGCACAAGCCCCCAGATCGCCCCTCCTGTCTCCTGACATCAGGTGCTTCCCTGGCCAATCAGCGAGGAGCTGGCTGGCCACCCGGCGGGGCAGGGGCAGGAAATTCAAAATTGTAAAGTATTAAAAGTGCATTTTCCTATGTAATGGCATGTCAGTTCTTCGTGCAATTTACTGCTACTGTCATCCTGCTCCAGCTGGACAGAATAAAGTGTTGATGATCTCTGCTTCAAACCTGGGTGAGCCTTTTATTGGGAAACAGGGACATCTTTTACATTTTGCTTCTCACAAGCTCTCTAGGTGCCGCGAGACCCTCTCTTTGGGTCTGGCACGGGTCTCCTCCTCCAGAGAGACCTTCCAAATCTTTGATCTCCACGTCAATAGCCAGAAAAAAGTGGGTTGGAGGGGGTGAAACTTTTTTTTAGCGAATCATGAAGAATAATTCCATAACGCAAAGTAATTTAGATATCAGGCTCCATCGATAATCTTCCATGGACACTGGAGACAGATAAACTTCAGTGTACACTCATGGGGATTTGGTTAATCAGTTAAAATTCATGACTAAACAAGGTTTTTTTTAAAAAAAAAAACCTGAAAATTTGGGGGGGAGTAGAATCCCTAAACCCCCCCTTTGGCTACAGCCTTGGAAAATTATGTGAATAAAAATGTCTGTTTATGATTATGTTTTACACTTTGTACTTTTTGTGCATTCGTGCTGTACGAGTGTCCTTTTTGCACAAATCTAATAAAGCCTCTGTCCTTTGCCTTCAACCTGATGAGATTCTCGGTTCCTGATTCCCATTTTGTTGTCATCTGTGGTTAGTGAAGCTAGCCAGGCATCCCTTGGGTATCCACAATGAGGGAGACATAGTTTTAAAAGAGAATTTTCAGGGACGTTTCCAATAGCCATAAGTCCCATAGGTCCTGATTTACTGTCATATGACCTAATTTACAAAGGCCCTTGTGAGGCCCATGTGTAAGAAAACACTGACAGTTTGGGAAAACATTGCTGCAGAGAGGAAGTTACTTTTCAAGGATAAAAGTACATCAGGTCAGAACTGGTTAGCTAATAGTCCTTAGGTTTTCCAGTCGTTTTGGAGCTATGCTTGTAACAAAAGAAGTAGATAAGCCTGGCCCGTGGATACAATGCCCAGGGTCAGAGATATAGTTGTGCCATTGTTTGTTCCTTCCTGCCTGTTAAAATTATAAAAAGCCAATAGAAATGCATATTAGTTAAGATGCTTGTGACGTAATCACTTTTAGACTTGTAATTTTCTTTGAAAGTGATAAAAAGCCTTGCAACCCCATTTCAGGTTGCAACAAAACCTTTGATTGCATCCCTGTATGCATTTTTGTCGTAATTGCTATGGCCATGCAATAAACAGCTTTTTGCAGTTTGAAGATCCAACTCTCGCTATATCCTTCCCCACCCTCTCCACTGGAAAGGGGTTCCTGATTTTCAGATTTGGATTTAAGGAATATTTTTGCATCTTTGCCCCTTCAACGGGATATAGAAAAACCTCCAAATTTTAGCATCAATACTTACTTGGCATTAAAGGAAGGGCACAGCTGAAAATTGCCAGGAAAGCTTGCCAGCAAAATTCCTTGCTAGTACAGTAGAGTCTCACTTATCCAATACTTGCTTATCCAATGTTCTGGATTATCCAACACATTTTTGTAGTCAATGTTTTCAATACATCGTGATATTTTGGTGCTAAATTCGTAAATACAGTAATTCTTACATAGCATTACTGCGTATTGAATTTCTTTTTCTGTCAAATTTGTTGTTAAACATGATGTTTTGGTGCTTAATTTGTAAAATCATAACCTAATTTGATGCGTAATAGGCTTTTCCTTAATCTCTCCTTATTATCCAACATATTCGCTTATCCAATGTTCTGCCGGCCCTTTTATGTTGGATAAGTGAGACTCTACTGTATTGCCATAGAGTAGACATGTGCACCCAACTATATTTTATATATTATTTATTTACAGTATTTATATTCTGCCCTTCTCACCCCGATAGGGACTCAGGGCGGATCACAATGTACACATATATGGCAAATATTCAATGCCATATGAACATAGAGACAGACACAGAGGCAATTTAACCTTCTCCAGCTTCCAGCTTCCTGAGGGTATGCTCGATTCTGTCCACAGGGGGAGCAGCTGTTTCATCATCCACTGTGAAACCGACTTCCTCATTCCAAACACTGCTGGACAATTTTTATGGTGTTGTAAATTAGTTAAATTAGCTGCCCCACATAAGTGGTATCTAAATTTCCTACTTGATAGATGCAACTATCTTTCAGGTTGCTTAGGTCAACAACGAGCAGGGCTATTTTTTTTAATGGTCGGGTGCTCACTCCGACACGGGCTGGCCTCGAACTCATGACCTCTTGGTCATAGTGATTTATTGCAGCTGGCTACTAACCAGCCTGCTCCACAGCCCAATCCTTATTTTGTAGATTGGAAGGAGGCAGGCAGACCCTTTGCTATCACAGCTGGCCCCAAATATCTCTTCCTTCAGAAGGAACAGAAGGTTTCCAGGAGAAGGAGAGGAGGTCACCCCAAGAAGTAGAAGGATGTAGAGAGGAAAGGACAGAACAGAGGAAATAAGACAAAAGATACAAACATGAAGGGGCCAAGGTCAGGAAAGGCATTGCAGGGAAACCTCAACCTGATGCATCAATGTCTCGATCGCTATAGGGGGACTACGCTGAAAGCCAGGGTGGGATAATATGCCTATACCAGGGGTCCCCAAACTAAGGCCTGTGGGATGGATGCAGCCCTTCAAGGTCATTTACCCGCTTCCCACCCTAAACGTTACACTTAGGGTTGCCCTGAGTCTGAAACAACTTAAAGGCACACAACAACAACAATCCTAATTTACTTGACTATCTCATCAACCAAAAGCAATCCCATACTTATACTGGTTAAGTGTATGTTGGTTAAAATTGTTCATAATTTTAAATGTTGTCTTGTTATTTCAAGTTTTTTGCACAATAAAATATGTGCAATGTGCATAGGAATTTGTTCATTTTTTTCTAAACTATAGTCCAGCCCGCTAACAGTCTGAGGGACTGTGAACTGGCCCTCGTCTTAAAAAGTTTGAGGACCCCTGATCTACAGCAACGGTTTGAGGCTTTGGGGATCTAGATTCACGGTTTTAGAGAGCCATGAGACTCTGCAGATGAGTTTAATCTGGGTAATAAATTCATTATTATTATTATTACAGTAGAGTCTCACTTATCCAACACTCACTTATCCAACGTTCTGGATTATCCAATGCATTTTTGTAGTCAATGTTTTCAAAACATCATGATATTTTGGTGCTAAATTCGTAAATACAGTAATTACTACATAGCATTACTGCGTATTGAACTACTTTTTCTGTCAAATTTGTTGTATAACATGATGTTTTGGTGCTTAATTTGTAAAATCATAACCTAATTTGATGATTAACAGGCTTTTTCTTAATCCCTCCTTATTATCCAACATATTCACTTATCCAACATTCTGCCGGCCCGTTTATGTTGGATAAGTGAGACTCTACTGTATTATTGTCCTTGGAGAGATCAAAATGTAAGTAAGAAATAATATGAAGACAAAGTGGGATTAGTTTCAGCAAAGAGAAGATCCAAAAGTAAATTTTCCTCTTGACTGGAGATTTTTTTTGGTTTTCTATGTCCCCATCTCTTATAGGACTCAAGGCCATGCAACACTCTACACTGGTAAAGAGGATGGAAAGCTCACTAGGGTTGGGGTTACCCTGTAATTCATGATGACATTTTAATTGTCCAGCAGCAGATGGCAGCAGAGAGGGGAATACAATACAATTAAATGGAACCCAACAGCTATGATTGTAACATACGTGTTGTAAAAGAAAAATGAGTTTTGGAACGTATGAACATTGTTGGATATCAGCCCTGAATGATATCAGCCCTTTTTTCCTGTAGAAAAAAAGCATGGGCGATGGGCCTGTGCATGCAGGGCTTCCAATTGCCCACGCGGAGAAGAGTGGGTGGGGACCCTGGCAGGCCTTCCGTCTGCACGGTGCCGCACGGAGCGACCTATGCAGGTTGGGAGCATGGCCCGGCTTTGCGATGGCAGCGGCAGCAGTGATGACCGTGGCGCCAGCTTTCAAATTGATTTGAACCCGCAGCGGAGAGTTCCGCAGATCCATCACAAAAGGAACAGAGCGGGACCGCAGCAGACTATTATTAAAAGATCTTTTTTTTCTTCACTTTCCCCTTCCCTGAACTATGTAACAAATCCCCCCAATAAAAGTAGCACTCATTTTTAACAGTAACACTCTCTATCTGGTTATTTTGTGTCTTTCCCTGACTCCTTCTTTTGCACGCAATCCCCCCCCCCCTCTCTCTCTCTCTCTAACCCGTCCGACCTTTAAACTCTGGCGGAGGCTCCCCCGCCATAGGTTAATACGGCGGATGATACAAATTGGCTCATATCTTTATCAAAATTACCCCTAGCACGCTCTTCTTTTAGTCCTAACCCTTCCTAAGGCTCCTGACCCAAGGACCACCAGCGGAACCAAAATCGGTCCAGTTCTCGGCACCTCATCAGCTGACTGTCAAACGGAACCGACTGCTCTTTTCAAGCCAGACTGCTCTCTCCCAGCCTTATCCCGGACTTTCCTCTCCCCGCGACCCGCGGGACGGTTTTAAGAGATCCCTGGTCCCTTTCTGTGAACTGTGGATGGGGGATCGCTCTCCTGCTGGGGAGACATAGTTCTCCAAGGACCTTCACCCTCTCTACAGCTGCCAGGAGGGTGCCTGGACGGGCGCCCTCCACGTTTCATTCACACCTTCATAATTTTATGAATGAGAAGAACACCCTTCCCCGGACCTACTCCTGAACTTATGAAATCCTATACTTCCAAAGACTGCAACCCACATGTACCTCTTCCCCATGCTATTTCTATGAATTCCTTCCACCACAGATGAACTCTTTTCCCAATGTATCCGTGAATTTTCATATTCTATGTACCTGGACACCCTCATGAATCACTGTTATATGAATTTCTAATCGTTGGGCTAACTTCATGAATTGTAAAATCATGCTGCTAAAACTCCACTTTTATGAATTTCCATATTGGGTACCCCAGATGTTATGAGCTTTGTTCTTATCAAATATTTTCAATTGTTTATATCATTCATGATTCCCCTTTATGCAATGTAACTCACCTTTATGGATTCTCCCTTATTTCCATGAAATCTATCTATCTGCCTATATGTATTTGTACTCTTTGGGATCCCCGGAAAATATGTATTTTTCCCAGCAGGGTTTATATTCCAACTTTATTTTATTTTTCATTTTATTTCATATAATTGCCAAGTCATGAAATCAAATAGGAAATATTTTGAACTCAACCTGAACCCCAGAACCTATCCCATTTTCTATGACCCAGGCTTCCCTTCCCAAAAACAAAAGGATAATCTGCCCCCGCTAAACCCAATCAAATTCAGATTGCATGGACAATATAGGGCTTGAGTCGCCGAATTCGGAGTGTTGACCTAAAGGTGATTCGCCCCAAGGCAAACATTGTCATATCTCACCCAAAAGGAAAAACCAGGACACCTCAGGAAGGCACCCTGCAGAGCCTGTCAATATGGCTCATCACCACCCATCTTTACTTCCACCTCTGACACCCCAAGGCATATCTAAAATCTGTATACGTGACAGAAACCCGGACATCCTTGATTGCTGCCATTAATCCCTTTAGAAATCGGTCTAGCAGGAATTAATCCGATATTTCCTGCCCTGTCACTTCATTGTTTCAATAACTCCCGCCTTCTCCTTCCTGATTGGCCCGAGTAGAGACAAAAGGCAGCTTCCTATTGGGCCAACGGAGCAAGGCGGGAAACGAAAGCCCGCCTCGTTCAACCTTCTAGCCTATCAACGATCAGATGGGCGGGGGAGCGGGGCGGGAAATTCAAAGGGCTGTCAGACTGAAATTTTGTATAAATATGGCTTTATTTTGATTATGTGGTACCCTAGTAGACTGAATGATCGCTACTAGAGTCCTCTTCAGCTGAATTGCTCAATAAAGACTTCTTGGCGGATTTTCCTTCAACTTTGGCGGACCTTCTTCATTTCGGCTTCAGGTTGTATTGCAGCTCATATTTTCCTATTGGCTCCGCCAAGGTCCGTTCTCTCAGGACCGGATCGGGTCTCTCCTTAAGGGCCCGATCCCCTAAAACGCGGTCGACAACAGCAGGAGGAAGAGTGGAGCCGCCACAAGACTGGGCCCATACTGAGAAGGCCCGAAGGAGGAGGAGGCGGGGGTGCGCACGCAGGGGTGCCTCAACTGCTCCCCCCGGGATTATGGCACCACAGGCAAGTGCCTCAATGGCCTCGCGGTTGAACCACCCCTGTCTACAGTTTAGAATGAATTCTATATAACAGCACTCAGTAACTCAATGCTATGGGAGTTGTAGTTTTACAAGATCTTTTGCCTTCTCTGGCACAGAGTGTTGCCATCTGATCAAACTGCAACTCCCATGGGATATCCTGGGGCTGAGAATGTGTGACTCTCCCCAAGCCATTAAGTATGTTTCCATAGCCAAACAAGGAATTGAATCCTGCTATGGGATCATGGCAGTTGTAGTTTTGTAAGATATCTGCCCAAGGGTGCTATTGCCTTCCCAAACTACAACTCCCAGGATTCTATAGCATTGGGCCATTGTTGTAGATGACGGGAGAGATAACGCAAGAGAGATCCTTCTGAGAGGCCAAAAAGTCCGGTTTATTATATTCAGCTGAGTCTCTGGAAGTGGAATCTCTTCCAGTAAGCAAACCAGAGAGACGATCAAGGCGTGGACTTGCCTTTTATATATTTTCAGACAAAGAACATGCTTTTACATACATCTCGTCATTAGTACGTCACTTCACATGCTTACATACATGGGCATAAATATGCACGATCAGCATTTTCCTATCTTAAGTACTCTTAAAAGCGTATAGCAAGTCACAGACACCACGGCTCAGCTATAGTAGATGGCCCCTTGTCAAAAAGGAGGGAGAGAAGTCAGCTCTCCTTCCATTAAGCTGTGCTAGGAACCAATTCACACTGGAATGTATAGATAACTGGGCCCCCTTCTCCCCCCTGTCCTGTCAGCTTGTGCATCCCTAAAATCTAACACGGAGAGAGTCTGATTTTTCTACATTTCACTGCTTCTAATGTGCATACAATATATGTCTAAAAATCCATATTTTTCGGTTCCTCATCACCATGGCTCAATGTGGTTAAAGTGGCATCGAACTTCATGCATTTTATATCCTAAAGGGAAAAAACAATCCCTTTCTTACCCTCTCTGTGACCTTTTGTACCAATAAGTGCATACTCTCCATCATCTCAAACACTGCTGGACTCGCTCGCCCCTTTATTTGCTCTCTGGCCCCTGGTTTTGCTTGCTAGGGTCTTTCGGGATTTCAGTTTCACCCACAGAATGGACTCTCGACCCCAGAGGACTGAACATTTTGCAAGCGTGGGACAAAGGTGAACCTCACTGGATGTTGGTAGAAGAGACTGGTGCACAGAGCCAACTCCAGCGGTAACTCCCGCAATGTCAGGACCATGGTACTATATCCTCTACCTGTATGGGGTCTTTGTGGATGCTTTCTCCCTGTGTGAAGACCCCGTGAAGTTGCAAGCGAGTGAACTAAACCGAGACCAGGTAACAAAAGAAGTGTGGGAGGTGGGTACGTGGGTGGCTGCTACGGAAATCAAATTGCTTCTCCCAATAACAAACAGCCCAATAGATTGTTTATTATGACATATCCTATTGCACACTACTGTACAACCTCTGCATCTGCAGTTGTTCCCAGATTCCACTTGGATACACAAAATAATTAATAATAGAGAACAGGAACAACATCCATACATTTGGGGATGACCATTTGGTTGCAAAGATCTATAAACTGTTGTTAAATATAGAAGAACAGGTGAAGAACTGTATGGTCTAATGGACACAAAATATAGGTACGCAAATAAAACTGGAGGAATGAGTTTTATAATGATTTTATAAAATTACACTATGTAACAAAATGTGAACAGTTTTCTGTTCCGGGTTTGAAAGTGTTATTTCCTGTTTAATCATGTGGTACTTACTTTGAAAGTAGTTGTTATACTCCAGAAACTTTATTTTTGTGGCTGCCACAAACGACATTGAATTGGTTGAGACTCGATGAGATATTCTTTGAAAAACTATAGCAAAATCTGCTGCAGGATCTCCATGTTTTCTGTTTTTATGATAGAACCAATTAGGAAATGACATTTATAACCCAGGAACAAAAATCGTGTTACATAATGTTATATATAGATTGTATCTGACATCAGAGAGGCTTTCTAATATGTATAAAAGTAGATCAAATAATTATTGAAAATGTCAGAAAAATGTTAGAACATTCTTTACATGTGGTGGTGTTGTAAAAAGGCCGAGAAGTATTTCAACCAGATACACATGATACATGAAGACAATGTAAAAGTTAAAATCACAATGAAACCAGAACTGTATTTGTTGGGGATGCTAGACAATCGGCTAGAAAAGAAACTATTATATATGATTACTGCCGCGATAGTCATCTCTGCTCAGAGATGGAAAGAACCAGATATGTTGATGCAAGAAGATTGGCTGATGAAGATATATGAATAAGTCAAGATGGACAGACTGAGTGTTGATCAAGGATAAATCCTTGACTAAATTAAATAAAGACTAGGACATACGGAGTTACTGTGAGTTTCCGGGTTGTATGGCCTTATACCAGAAGCATTCTCTCCTGATGTTTTGCCCATATCCTCAGAGGCATCCTCAGAGGTTGTGAGGTCTGTTGGAAACTAAGCAAAGTGGGGTTTATATATGTGTGGAATGTCCACTGTGAGAGAAAGAACTCTTGTCTGTTTGAGGCACGTGTGAATGTTGCAGTTAGCCAGCTAGATTAGCATTGAATGGTCTTGCACCTTCAAAGCCTGATTGGTTGCTGCCTGGGGGGATCCTTTGCTGGGAGGTGTTTGCTGTCCCTGATTGTTTCCCGTCTGGAATTTTCCTATTTTCAGAGTGTTGCTCTTTATTTACTGTCCTGATTTTAGAGTTTTTTTTTAATACTGGTAGCCAGATTTTGTTCATTTTCATGGTTTCCTCCTTTCTGTTGAAGTTGTCCACATGCTTGTGGATTTCAATGGCTTCTCTGTGTCGTCTGATATGGTGGTTGTTGGAGTGGTGCAGCATTTCTGTGTTCTCAAATAATATACTGTGTCCAGGCTGGTTCATCAAGTGTTCTGCTATGGCTGACTTCTCTGGTTGAGTTAGTCTGCAGTGCCTTTCATGTTCTTTGACTCGTGTTTGGGCAATGCTGCATTTGGTGGTCCCTATGTAGACTTGTCCACAGCTGCATGGTATACGGTAGACTCCTGCAGAGGAGAGAGGATCCCTCTTGTCTTTCACTGACCGTAGCATTGGTTGGATTTTCTTTGTGGGTCTGTAGATAGTTTGTAGGTTGTGTTTCTTCATCAGCTTGCCTAAGCGGTCAGTGGTTCCCTTGATATATGGTAAGAACACTTTGCCTCTGGGTGGATCTTTGTCTTTTCTCTCGTGGCTTGTTCTTGGCCGTGCAGCTTTTCTGATGTCCGTGATGGAATATCCATTGGCCTTTAGAGCCCAGTTTAGGTGGTTTAGTTCACTGGGACATACTTATTACTTTTATACAGCAAAGTGGGAGATAGTTTTCAATTATTGGTTTTCTGATACAGAAGAATGTTATTAAAAGTAGAAAAGTTTAAATAAAGAGATACTTAAAGGAACTAACAAATAAGAAGTTAAAATCAACAGGCAACAAGTGGGAAGCTGATAGATTATGGTAGTTTAGTAGGTGTTTGCTTAGAATGTTTATAGGTTGTATGTTGCAGAGAAAGCTGTGTTAGTTAATTTTGTATATAAAGATAAAAGAAACCATGAGTATTGGTCCCCTGATGATGATGATTATGATTATGATTATTATTATTATTATTATTATTTCTGGAACACAATACACCAGACCTCACGGTTGTGGAAAAGAAAAAGATTTGGATTATTGATGTCGCCATACCAGGTAACAGTCAGATTGTTGTTTATGCCAGAGCCTTTGCAGTTCGATTTTGAGGTCTTGATAATGGTTGATTTTTTTTCTTGTTGTTGACAACAAGAAAAAAATCAACCATTATCAAGACCTCAAAATCGAACTGCAAAGGCTCTGGCATAAACCAGTACCTGTAGTCCCAGTGGTAATTGGTACACTGGGTGCCATGCCAAAAGATCTCAGCCGGTATTTGGAAACAATACACATTGACAAAATTATGATCTGTCAACTGCAAAGGGCCACTTTACTGGGATCTGCGCGCATCATCCAAAAATACATCACACAGTCCTAAACACTTGGGAAGTGTTTGACTTGTTATTTTGTAATACGAAATCCAACATATATATCTTGTTTGCTGTATCATATTTTTTCTTTGTGTCAGTAATAATAATAATAATAATAATAATAACTCTGATTTATATTCCGCCCAATTTCCCCAAGGAGACTCAGGGCGGGTCACAGTACACATACATGACAAACATTCAATGCCAGAACAGAACAGACAGGAAGGAGGTATGTTGTGTTTGAAGTCCAGCTTCGGTGCCTTGGAGGTTGTGCTTGGAAGGTTGTATTTGAATTCAGCCACAGGGGGTGCTGTTGCTCCATTTTCTATGATGAAGAGCCATCAGGACTTCCTCCTTTCTTTCGATCACCGGCATTTTATAGTGTCATAAAATACCTCTCCCGCTAAATTGGCGGTACCTAATTTCTCTACTTCCAGCTCAGCTGTTTTCAAACTGCTTAGATAAACAGTGAGCAGGGCTTGATAATTGGGTGCTCACTCCCGATGGGGCTTTGAACTGGCCACCTTTCGGTTGGCAGATCTTATCACTGCTGGTGATTTACCAGCTGTGCTACAGTCCAGCTGAGAGTTGTAGTACTATATAGTCCTCTTCGGGAAATCAATAGTTTACGTTTTATATGCAGTCTTGGTACAATTTCCTCCACCTTTGCAGTTTTGACTTTGGTATGCAACATGTAAACTGGTCCCAAGAGTAACTCAAATGCCTTTCCTTTGCAGTACCTTGGCAGATGGCTTTTTGTAGCCGCCGCTTCAGCGTCCCCTTCCTCATTGAGGACATTTACCAGCCTGGACAGCACTTTGTTTAGCATGACGCAGAGCAACAATGCAGAGCAGCTGCAACTGCGGGCGGCCATCCGGTTGTAAGTGCCCTTTCCTCCAAACCACCTGTCTGCTACTTCAAAAGGCAGGTTGTCTTTTCATAGCCCTCCAGCTACTCAAAGATAAGCAAGGGCTGCAGGTGTCCCTTCAAAAGTGGGAAAACAGCAAATAAAAAAGGCTGAATTGTTTTAACTTGAGCAAACTCCTATCTAGGAATCCCCTGGGTCCCCAAGGACAGCCCTTTGGTCAAATTCTGCTTCGCCATATAGCCCCCCTTCCTTTAAACTACTGGAAGAATCATCCTAAATATAAAATGACTATTTGCATATAACCAGTTTTTCATTTTCTTACATTTTGATCACTATGATATCTTACAGTTTGTTCTTCCCCTCCCATTTTACCACCAATATATATGCAATAATTACTTTTTGAAATGTTTTAGTTTAAGATATGTAGGATATGCTGAACTTGATGACTGAACGGTCGGCGGTTCAAATCTGGGGAGTGGAGTAAGCTCCCACTGTTAGCCCCAGCTTCTGCCAGCCTAGCAGTTTGAAAACATGCAAATGTGAGTAGATCAACAGGTACCGCTCCAGCAGGAAGGTAATGGAGCTCCATGCAGTCATGCCATCCACATGACTTTGGAGGTGTTTATGGACAACGCTAGCTCTTCGGCTTAGAATTGGAGATGAGCATTAATCTCCAGAGTCGGATATGACTGGACTTAATGTCAAGAGAAAATCTTTACCTTTTATGGTTAAGATAAATGTTTCCCCCTGACATCGTCCAGTTGTGTCTGACTCTGTGGGTTGGTGCTCATCTCCATTTCTAAGCCGAAGAGCCAGCATTTTCCGTAGACACCTCCAAGGTCATGTGGCTGGCATGACTGCATAGAGCACCGTTACCTTCCCGCCGGAGCAGTACCTACTGATCTACTTACATTTGAATGTTTTCAAACTGCTAGGTTGACAGAAGCTGGGGCTAACAGCGGGAGCTCACCCCACTCCTAGATTTGAACCTCCGACCTTTCAGTCAGGAAGTTCAGCAGCTCAGCAGTTCAACCCGCTGCGTCACTGAGGGCTCCCTTTTATGGTTAGTTTACATAAAGTAGATTTTCAGTTAACTGGAACTCAAGCAAGCTAGGTTGGTCTTGGTTTGGTTTTAATTACAGTATTTCAGTCTTAATATCAAGCCAATACAGAATTTATGATATGGCATTATACATGTTTTTAATAATAACTCAGTAGCAACCAAAACCTACCGTACATTTATTTAACATCTAACAATCCCCATGAGTTCCAGATAATGAGAGACTACTGTGTAATATGTTAGTTAGTATATGTGTTGGTTAGTATATGCTATATGTTAGTTAAGTAGTTAGTTAGCTAAAGGCATATATGTGTTGTAAAATGTAGATGTATATCTGAGAAATGTGCCTACACCCTGTAAAATTTGCTCTTGGTATGCAATCAAAAACAGAATAAAAAAGGGTCAACAGGGTCAGGGAAAGTGCCTTTGGGGAAAGTCTTTGATGTTATCTTAGTCCTTTTATGGAGCTCAAACTGATAGGAATAGATTTTAGATTTCAACTTCCCTAGGAATGGCAGCCAAAAATACAAAATGCCTGAAGAATGTGATCTAATTTACTCTTTGGGCAATGCACTGAATTCCCCAAGATTGTTTCCATGTTAGGGATTATACATTCTAGGTTGAGTCCAGGGAACTTTAACCCTGTACCTTATTTGCTATATCCTGGGCCTCCCTTATGTGGCTGTCTGGTAATGATGGGTCTTACAATCCAACATAACTAGAGGCTACCTTAGCCCTCCAGTCTGATGAGGATGCGAGAAATAGTGCAAAACATTGATGTATTCAATAGTAAGGCAGTTGTATCCATTCTCCTGCAGCTCTATATATATTGGTTTCACCAGTTATTTTCCCACGTATTATTCATCCACACATAACTTTGTTCTCTGTCTCTTTCTTTCCCAGGAAGACAGGCCAGTGTGTTCCCAAATCATGGGTTTACTTGCTTAAGGAAGGGAGTGCTGATCTGGCAACAGAAGGTGAGACCCTACCTCTCTTTTGAACCCGTTGGTGATGGACAGTCTGGTAGAGCTGCCCATCACATCATCTATCAGACCTGGTGGGCAAACACAGCCTCATTAATTGCTCCTTTTTTGTCTCTGGTTCCACTCCTGCAGGTCGGCCCCACATGAAGACAGAACTGTTCTCCGCCAAGTGTCAGGACTCCATCATTGTCCAGGAAACGGACCAAGACTATCATAGAATCCTTTTGTACTGTGAGTACTTTGCCCAGAGTCCTGAATGCAGTTGAAAGCTGAAAGTGATATTTGAGAATCATCATCCCGGAAATAAAATTTCTAAACTTTGGATTTGGATAGTGGTGTTGAGACCCAACTATTCCCAGCAGACTTCTTGGATTTGGTGATACATACCAACATATCCAACCATTTGTCTGATTTCACAAACTAGGCTGATTTGTACATGGATGTGATACTACCAGGATTAGGAAGATCTGAAAACCCGACAAGCTTTCATTGTCAGTCAGATTTGACAATATTGAGCTAAATGGAATAGTGGCCTAGCTTGATATAAAGTAACTTCCTCTATTTGGTTTGAGTTGGGCCTCCCCTTTCTCTCCAGCTCGGGTCCTTCATCCTGCTGAAGAATGTATTGAGGATTTCAAGGACAAGGCATCCTGCCTTGGCATGGAGGAATTCCTTCTTATCCCAAGGACCCAAGGTAAGTATTAGTAAATTAGTAGAAATGATGGTGTCTCTTTCTCTTTCTCAAATAGAGGCTAGGCAGTTTACCTGCTGGGGATGTTCCAGATGGATTTCCTGCATTGAGTTGGACTTGATAGCCCATGAGACCTCTTCTAAATCTAGGACTCTATAAAATGTCTTGATTTCGATTTTGTGAAATTTCCCACAGCTGGTGGCTGAGTGTGAAGGGGAATCTATGCCAGAGTTTACTCCAAACTTTTAAGGTAGCTCTCCAAGGTACTAAAGCTCTTTGGGGAGAATCAAAACCATGGATAGCACCTTTAAAACTCAGATTAAAATAGAGAGGATGAATTACCTCATTGGCACAGAAGCCACCATAGTAGTTGCACTACTCCTAGCAGAGAAGAACAGTTCACGGTTTCGGCAGCATGCAAAAGGCAAAAGGTTTGGGCTAAATATGCTGTTAAGATAGAAATGGCAAAACATGTCTAATCATAGAATAAAATATTGTATGATGAATATGTGGTTGTTTGATAGCACGTAATGACTGTGAATGCCATGATCTAATACCTAAGGGGATGTAGTAATGACTGAGTCATAACCATGTGAGGGTTATTGCAAAGGAGTTGCAACAGTGGAGATTAAAGCCTTCAGATATTTTGGATGAAAACCTGAATCTGTGAGTTTATTAAACAGTGTGTAGATAAGGTCAGATGCTGGCAGTTGGACTCTGCTGATAGGCAAGCTGAAGCATGTTTTTTGCTGTGAAACGACTCTGCTGTATTTTTGCTTGCTTCTGGGACACTTGCTATCCTGCTTGCAGTGGTTCAGGGAGGTCCTGATTTGAAACTATAAATTGCTTCATGTACCAGCACATCCCATAACATATGCCAATTTGAAGAGCATCACCGTCTGTCTTGTCCTAGAGAAACCATGGAATGTGTCCGGACTCTGGACAATGAGAAAACCTGAGACAGATGGATTTTGAGATCTTGGCTTTCCATCTATGGACAACTCTAGCTCTGTCTCAAAGCAGCTTGTAAAACTAGCATCCCACCACTTTTGCTGCTTTGGTTATTTGAGGGCTTGTATATTTACATGGAAGCCTCATCCTCAGGAGATGAGTAGAGGTGGTGTTTGGGAGGCGTGATGTGTTATGTGTTTCTGTTTCACCCAGTACCTCCCTTCCTTCAACCAAGCAAAACAACATGCAACAAGAGGAGGAGATGGCTCCATGTGCTATTTCATTTACCCCATGGGGATCCATTTTTTTTCTCTTCCTGCATGCCACAAATATATGTTTTGCCTCAGCAAAGGAAGGGTTGTACCAATGGAAACAAACACATGGAGCTGGATCCCTAGGGTACGTGACATTTTGGGGATGTGTACGACTTGTTCCTCCTTCTCTTCCCATTTGCTGCATGTCTCTGTTTCCCCCAGTAAGTCCCTTGTTTTGCTTGGATGAAACAGACATTTGCTGTACATGGGAGGAGGAAAAGGAGCTGGGATTCAAGGGCAAGTGAAGTGGCACATGGGCTATCAAGTCACACTCAATGCAGAAAATTCAGGTAGATCAACTCCTCCTCTCTCCCTTGGACCATCATCAGTAGCCCTCTCCTCAGAGATCGTAGTGAGATCACCCCATTTCCCCCTCCCAATATATTCAGTTTTTTTCACTTTTGCCGTACTGCATCTCTAACTCTACGAAATAGGAAGAATGACTATATTTGCCTGTCAAACACTAACACTTTTGTCAAAAGCACGCTTGACTAGAGTTTGAGGGACTTGAAGGACCACAATTCCAGCTGATGTCTTGGAGACTTGAAACTTACCCTATAGAAGCAACTTGACATTTTTGTCCAAAGCAGAAGGTCCATATCCAGTTTGGAGCTGCTGTCTGTGAATGCACATTGTACATGGATGCAGTTGAGCATTTGATTCTGCATCTGGCAGATGGTACAGGGTGGCAAATACAAGGAGAAACAGACTGAGAAGAGATAGCTTTTATCCTAGAGCTGTAACTATATTGAGCTCCATGGTTTTTGATTGATGTGGCGTTGAGGGCTGTGTGGTGGTGGTTAGACTAGAGGTTTGGGTATGTTGTTTTCCTGATGTGTGCTGGGGAAAGCATTTAATTTCATTGTACAATATACAACAATAAAGTTGTTATATTATATTTGACTGCATGCAGAGTCCTTTCATACAGTTGCAAAACATTGCTCTTCAACACAATAATGTAACCCTCTGCTCCGCAGTCCTGATGCAGGAATATCTTTTTTCTAGGCATGTATCTAAATATTGTGTAAATCAGCGCTCTTTCTCCTTAGTTACCTTCACTGTTGTTCTGCAAACACTCATCTGAGGTGGGCTAAATATAGGATGTGAACTTCTAGTTATTCTTTTGAAGGATTCATGTGAACTACAAGTGCCAGTCTGGCAACAGAGTCACTGTTATTGCGAGAGAAAGCTAGAGGAAAGGTCTCTTGTCTTGCTAGGGAACTTCCACAAGAGACCTCTCTACTCACTGTGTGAAATCTCAGGGCTATATGGTTGGCTACCAGCGTTGGAGACCAAACAAGAATGGGGAATCCAAGCTGCAGTTCGACACCACTGTAACTAACTACCGTGGTTCAATGCTGTGGGATCCTAGAAGCTATAGTTTGATGAGGCACTCTTTGGCACCGAAGGTTAAAGACCTGGTAAAACTGCAACTCCCTGTGTGAATTTTTAAAAAGGCACCATAATATAATGGGTTGACTAGGAATGTATGTGTTGACAGCTGATTGGCTGAACCAGCCAGGAGCCAGAATTCCGATTGGCTACTGTCTCTAGCTTACTGCTGAGACAAATGGTTTTAACTGCCACTTTCACCTCGGAGAGTGAAGAGTGCTAACTGGAAATAGCCAGGAAGGAAATGGCTGCCAACTCTCCGAAGCCCGATTATTTATAAAGCAAATGAGGCACATTTAAAGTCTTACAAAATGACTGTTTATTCCCTCTGTTCCCTGTGTGAATTCAGAGAGACTACTGTATATATGTTTGCCCTGTTTGATCTTTTGAACTGAAGTAAAGATACTTCAGTTATCTTTACATGCTACACAAGCCTGAGTGACACTTTATTATACTGCAGGGTATATCTTGGTTCAAAAACTGTGCTAAAGCTTCTATTTACTTATATCTATGACCTTTAACACTTGCATGAATCTAAAACAGTAAGCTGTAGAACTTGAAGTGGTGTCAAACTTCATGCTGGCAGGGGGATAATGGGAGTTGTAGTCCCCCACAAGGAATTTATCCATTCTCTGGTTAGAATATTTTGAGGACTGTAAAAATGTGAATAGCAATGTTGCATCACAGTATTGCAGCTCATTTTGTCTCCTCCTTTACCAGCTGAGTTGCAAGTTCAAGCTCACTTCTAAATTCTCAAGGCCAATGTCACATATCTTATGTAAAAAAAAACCCCACAAATAAATTAAAATATTTGTATGCATTTGTCCTATCTTTTTCAGATTCTTGTGAATTCCAAGATGTTTGACCATCAAGCCTATAGGTAAGAAAAATTATTCTTTACTCCCTCTTTATTCATACTTGGTTGCAAACAAACTCCACCTCAGTGTTTGTTGCCTGGAGCAACTGGTGCATCCACAATGTAGAATGAATGCAGTTTAACACCACTTTTAACTACCATGACTCAATGGTATGGAAGCCTGAGAGTGGCAGTTTCATGAGACATTATTGGAAAGGAAAGGAAAGGAAAGGAAAGGAAAGGAAAGGAAAGGAAAGGAAAGGAAAGGAAAGGAAAGGAAAGGAAAGGAAAGGAAAGCGGCAACAGAGTAAGGGCATCACTTTGAAGGCACACTTTGGACAAATCTTGGGTGTGTTTTTTGTGATCATGCTCTCAGTTCAAGCCGGGGCAACAATGAGGTTCAACAGGCCTAGCAAGTATGCCAGAGGAACTGAAGTTGAAGCAGAGATTCAAATCCCGCAGTGTAGCTCAAGGCTTCACAGAAGTAAAGGAAGTCCTTGTGGTGGTGGAAATTATGCACAAAACCCCTATTATCTCCCTCAGATGGGATAGCCATTGAAATTGGACTGAGAGTTGCAGTCCAAAAAGTAAAATTTTACAATCTGTGATAAAGACATCCTTTGTCAAACTGGTGGATGTTGCAAGGACTGTGTAGAACACATTGCCGTATATCCGCAGCATAAAAAAGATAGAAGGGAGAGGGAGGAAAAAAAAGAGTGTAGCCGCGTCTTTAAGATTAACTGACTTTCATTTCAGCATGAGTGTTTGTGAATAATAATATACATGCAGTCATCCCTCCATATTTGAAGTTTTGACTTTTGTAGATTTGATTATTATGGATGAGATCTAAAACATTCTTTATAGCAATCCTTTGGTCCTCCAATGTGATTCCATGGCCAGTTTTTTCCAGTCATGCTGCCTTTAAGGAGATTTCTGGAGAAAATATCTCATATATAGAGTTGTGTTAGAAAATCTATCATCATCATTATTTAACTATCATTATGGAGCCCCAGTGGCGAAGTGCGTTAAAGCACTGAGCTGGAGACCGAAAGTTCCCAGGTTCAAGCCCCGGGAGCGGCGGGAGTGGCCTGTCAACCTAGCAGTTCGAAAACATGCCAATGTGAGTAGATCAATAGGTACCGCTCCGGCAGGAAGGTAACGGCGCTCCATACATTTATTATTTTCCTCTATTATTACTGGCATTATTACATTTATTATTTTACTCTAATTATTATTATTATTATTATTATTATTATTATTATTATTATTATTATTACATTTATCATTTTACTATTATTCTTATTGCTACTATTACATTTATTTTAATCTATTTTTATTATTATTAATACATATATTATTTCATTCTGATATTATTGCATTTATTATTTTACTCTATTATTGTTATTACATTTATTAATTTACTCCATTATTACATTTATTATTTTACTGTATTTATTATTATTACATTTATTATTTTACTCTATTATTATTATTATTATTATTATTATTATTATTATTATTATTATTAAAAGGATACATGAGCACATTTACATTGAAGAAGTTGAGAATAATGATTTAATCAGAGTTGGACAGTGTTATCTTAATTTACAGTTTTATGTTAATATCCAAAAATGTAATTTTATTATTATCTATATTTATTTCTGAGATTTACCGCTCTCGGCTTATACCTGAGTCAATGTTTTCCCAGTTTTATGAGGTAAAATTAGGTGCCTTGGCTTAAATTTATTTATTTATTTATTTACAGCATTTATATTCCGCCCTTCTCACCCCGAAGGGGACACAGGGCGGATCACATTACACATATAGGCAAACATTCAATGCCTTTTAACATAGAACAAAGACAAACAAACATAGGCTCCGAGCGGCCAAGAACTCATGACCTCCTGGTCAGAGTGATTCATTGCAGTTAATTGCAGCTGGCTTGCTCTCCCACCTGCACCACAGCCCGGGCCCAAATTCGGTGTGTGTATGTGTGTGTATGAAATTACATACACGGTAATTTCTTATGGTTTTCAGCAAGAAGTAATCAAAAGTGGGGGGGGGGTGCCAGCTCTTTCATCTGAAATTCACCGTTGGCCTCCCATCCATGTACTAACCTTATTTGGCTTCCAAAATCAACCAGGATCTGGTGCCTTTAGGTTATTTAGGCTTTAAGCCAGCGTCTTCCCAAGTTTGGAAACTCTTGTCCAAAACCAACCATGGTTAACCTTTCAATAAATGCAGAAGAAACACTGCACCATTGTTTGGTTTGCAAAAGCAAAGGAAAGTTACCGACAATTACAAGAAGGAAAAAACACAACACAAAACTGCAGTGTGTTCTTGATCTCACTGAGAAAGGAAATCTCTGTCTTCCAAAATCTCCTGACCAGATCCTATTTTTCCACTAGTGTTACATCCTATGAAATACGAAGTCTCATATTCTTTCCCCACATTCATTTCCTCTTTCATGTCTTTCTTGTTCTCTCATCAGCTCCAGCTCCGTTGTGGCAGGAATTAATCATCCATGGGAAGTTGAGTTGCCTCGCTTTCTCAGAGAACTGATTTCTTCACACGTCTTGTCAAGTTAAATAAAATTCCTTGCATTGTGTCTAGCTCTGTCTCTCTCCCAAACTGGAAAAGATAGGCCAATGAATGACATCAGAGGCCAAGATTAGTGACATTGGTGGAGGATGTTGGTGGCTGAGAATCACAAGATTAGAGCAATCGCTGGTTGGATCATAAAGTTTCTTGGAATAATAATAATAAAAAGGATCTTTACACAATGCAGTGTTAAATGACCTGATCTGGCCTCTGGAAAGCTATGTCTGCAGTGTAGAATAAATGCAGTTTAACACCACTTGAACTGCCATGGCTCAAAATCTATTGGATTCTTTGGAGTTTTGGAAGACACCAGTATTTATTATTTATTTGTTTACTGTATTTATATACTGCTTTTCTCACTCCTGGGGGAACTCAAAGCAGTTTACAATATAACAATGGCAAAATTCAATGCCAAGATAAAGGTTTTCCCCTGACGTTAAGTCCAGTCGTGTCCGACTCTGCGGGTTAGTGCTCATCTCTATTTCTAAGTCAAAGAGCTGGCGTTGTCCATAGACACATCCAAGGTCATGTGGCCGGCATGACTGTATGGAGCACCGCTACCTTCCCGCCAGAGCAGTACTTATTGATCTACTCACATTTGCATGTTTTTGAACTGCTAGGTTAACAAAAGCTGGGGCTAACAGCTGGAGCTCACCCTTCTCAGATTCAAACCACCGACCTTTCAATCAGCAAGTTCAGCAGCTCAGAGGTTTAATCCACTGCGCCACCAGGGGCTCCTCAATGCCAAACATACATGTAAAAACCAAATCGTAATATCTAAACAATAAACACATAACTATGAGTAAAATCATTAAGTCCATTAGAACACAAGACATAAGCAACATTTAGGCATTAAGACATAGAATTAAAACACCTAATACAAACATTAAACACTTTGGAAGAGAAGGCTAAAGGCTTTGCAAAATGCCATGCCTCAACACTATATGATTCTGTGAGTTGTATTTTTGCAACATCTTTTGCCTTCTCTGCTCACCAAACTACAAATCCCAAGATTCCATAGCACTGAGCCATAGCAATTAAGTGGTATCAAACTGCATTCATTCTACAGTGTAGATGCACCCTAAGACTATTAGTTGGATCACAGCAAACCTAGCCACCCAAACTTCTCCACAGTTTCTATGTAGTTCTTGCAGACTGATACATAGCAAAATATACATTCAAAGATGTGTTTCAATCCATTTAAAAATGCAACATATTAATGCAGAAAAGGGAATAGGATTGTGGCTAAAAATAAGCATGAGAAAGTGACATGGTCAGGAAACAGCTTACCCATCGGAGTAAAACTGCCATCACCCTTCAAGCACAGCCAGTGTTTTTGGATGATGGGAGTTGCACTCCGGGGCAGAGAGTTCCACTGCTGAACAGCTCTCACAGTTAGGAAGCTTTTTCCTAATGTTCAGGTGAAATCTCTTTTCCTATCGTTTGAAGCCATTGTTCTGCGTCCTAGTCTCCAGGACAACAGAAAACAAGCTTGCCCCCTCCTCCCTATGACTTCCCCTCACATATTTATACATGGCCCTCATCTTTTTCTCTTAGCCTTCTCTACTGCAGGATAACATGCCCAGCTCTTTAAGCCGCTCCTCATTGGGCTTGTTCTCCAGATCCTTGATCATTTTAGTCGCCCTCCTTTGGACACTTTCCAGCTTGTCAACATCTCCCTTCAATTACGGTGCCCAGAATTGGACACAGTGTGATTCCAGGTGTGGCCTAACCATGGCAGAATAGAGGGGTAGCATTGCTTTCCTGGATCTAGACACTAGACTCCTATTTATGCAGGCCAAAATCCCATTGGCTTTTTTAGCTGCCGCATCACATTGTTGGCTCATGTTTAACTTGTTCCCCACAAGGACTCCAAGGTCTTTTTCACACATACTGCTGTCGAGCCAGGCCGCCTCCATTCTGTATCTTTGCATTTCCTTTTTTCTGCCTAAGCGGAGTATCTTGTATTTGTCTCTGTTGAACTTCATTTTGTTAGTTTTGGCCCATCTTTCTAATCTGTTAATATCACTTTGAATTCTGCTCCTGTCTTCTGGAGCATTAGCTATCCCTCCCAATTTGGTGTCATCTTGCCCTTCATCTAAGTCAGTGATTCCCAACCTGTGGGCCATGGTCCACTGGTGGGCCACGAGACTTAAAATAAGGTCAGCAAGACATGCGGGGAAAATTGGTGCCAGGGCCTGTTCCTGGGTTTATTTGGGGGTGCTGATTCAGAAAAATTGAAAGACCACATCAGCTCTATATTATTAAATATGATTTTCTGTGTGTAGGCAGATGTGACTACCAGATGGCATATGTTCTGCATCAGAAACTAGAGCTGATGTGGTCTATCCAATGCAATTTTCTGAATCAGCACCCCAAATAACTAAACTGAATCTAAAGTTGACAAGTAACGTTTTTGGTACTAATGCTAGTGTGGGGTTCCTGGTCAAAGTGGTCCCTAGTCAAGTGGTCCCTGGTCAAAAAAAAGGTTGGGAACCACTAATCTTAGTCATCAAGAAAGATGTTGAACAGAACCGGGTCCAAAATAATTTTATGCACAATATTTTCAAAATAATTTTGTGCATGAAACAAACTTTGTGCACACTGAATAATCAGAAAGCAAAGGTATCCTTCTTTCGGCCACCCAAGCGAATGATTTTGCAGGGTTTAGCAATCCTAGATAAGAGATACTGAATCTGCAGTAAGCTAAGCTCTTAAGATTCTATATTTCTGGGATTTACCGACATTTGGTCATATCTGCAGTTTCAGGAACATATGGGAGTCTTACTGTAAATACCGAGGTACAGCAGCAGCAACTCCACAGGGAAGATAAGAAGGAGGATTATTTGCAGACAAGAACTGGCAGTTGCCTGAAAGGTTATGAACTTCTCTCTACCCCTTTTTCCTCCAGTGGTTGGCTGGATTTAGGAAGACGTGTTTGCTGAAACAACATGTAGCTTTGACCCGAACTGCATGAATAAGTACCTTGATCCCGGAAAGCCCCACACAAACTAAGCTTGACGTTTGTTGCTAAAATCCGAAAACTGCTGGCAGGCCCAAGCTTTATGCTATGAGAAATATAGGAAGCGGTCACTCGATCACTGTTCTTTGAACTTTTCCTTTTTATTTAAATATATCATATATTTATATTTATATATATATATTAACACATGTTGGAAAAATAAACAGATTCAGAACAATAGCGTTTAGTGGCTAGACAGTGGTCAAGACACAGATACACAGGTTAGTTTGTGCCCTTCTCCCACCCGCACCCACCCTATTCCCATTTCATGCATTCCCAAGTAAATGAAAACGGGGGATAACTAGTTTCACCCCCAGAAATGGAACACACCCAATCTATTCCCAAACCCACATCCAGCAAGACTCTCTAGAGAAGGCACTAGAGAACATTTAGACTCCTAGCGTGAGGCAAGACTCAACAGGAAAGAGGTATATGTTTGGCTCTTAGGGTGTGTACCTTTTGGGAAACACAGAGGCTCCCGTTCTTCACCCCTTGAGCACAATTCACATGTTTATTATTCCTCTTTACACTTTCCTGATCGGCAGATTTTGTGCCAGCTCAAAATCCTGACGTTAGGTCACCATCAAGAACACACAGATAACCAACACTGCGGAAAGACAAGTCACATCGTTGTGCAATGGCGGCCAAAGGACAACCCTCCAGATGTTGGACTGTAACTCCCAGCAGCACAGGATGTGGTATGGGAATTATAGTCCAATGACATCCAGAGGTTGTGTTTCACCCACTCCTTCCTTAATGCTTCTGTGTGAATGTCATAAGCACCTATGGACAGTACCAATACTACGGACATGAGCTCAACCCCTCACTCTATATTGTCTGCAGTTTTTGTAACCTTTTAGAAAATACGTATAGAGAGAGGGTGAAAGCTCATTAACTTTTCAACAAAAGTAGTCATGTAACCTTTTTGAAAGACAGACTAACTTTTGGCTTTCTTATGGAAATCCAGTTCACAAATCATGACTCAGAATAGAACTACATGTTACGTATCACAATGTTCCTTGCATCATATTTTTCTCTTATTGGGTTGGAGCAGTTCTCAGAGTGATTGAGCTGGCAATCAGAAAGAATTCACCCACCAATGGGGAGATTTTGAGCCCCACTTAAATGTTCTGTCCTACAACTCCCCCAGTAAGGGATTATGGGAGTTGTAATCCAAAATGTTTGCAGGTACAAAAGGTTCCCCATCTTTGGTTGAATTCCTCTCAGCTTTTTAATTCCACAAAAATATCCTTCCACATCATATCCCATGCCTTCTTTCCATAATAAAGAAGACCAAGGAAACTACACAGGGGGAAAAACTATGAAAGGAAGGGTTAATGCATTCTTAAAACCCTCTCCCTCCCATTCATTCTCCTAAGTAAAAAGTTTCAATGACTCACATTCACATAAGCTCAGGACACAGAACTTTGCAGAGGCAATCCTTGATTCCTTGTAGATTATTAATAGGGCTTAAATGTGTAAATTAATTTCAACCGGCCCAACTGGAGATGGGAGGAAGTGCCAGTCTTTTCCTTCGCCTTTCAGGAAAATCCTGTTATTTCAAGTATCACTGCAGAGCTTAATTCCTTGCTTGATTCTTCTTTTTGGTTGGGGGCGGGGGTAACTGCATGCAGGCAAACATCCTGGAGGATACGGAGTCATGCCCACTGTCCAAATAAAGAAGTCAGCATCCACAGAAATCACCAGAAACCCTGTCCAACTTTTTTATGATGTCTGGAGCCTCTCCAAATCTGCCTCAGCCTATTTTCTGGGTTGGCTCTCTTCTTTTAAAAATGCCCTTGCAGGTATTTCAAGAGCACTCAAGCATCTGGAAGGAAGGCGTTGCTCTAAAGGGGTGTTGCAAAAGGGCTTTAGGTAAGATGACATTCAAAATCGTGCGGGAGAACTCTACAAGTTTTTTGCTACATTAAGAAAAATGCTGGTGTTTATGTGCCAGGCTGACTTGTGCCATTCCAGACATTAAAATTATATTATTCGGCATTACAGCGCTAGGTCGATGTCCGACACTAATGTGCCCTATGAGAATTAAAACTGAGCCGCAACGGCTGGCTGGTGCATGTGCAAATTCATTAGTTCTCTGGCTGCGCGGCATTGCCAGATGCGCCCCATGAGGGAAAACAGAGGACAAAACCTCCTTTGTGCCACACAGTTGTCCTTTGGAAGCCAGATCTTTACAGGAATCATCCAAGGATGGTGCGATGTCATGGAGGCATCACATGAGTGGCTGGTGTCAACAGTCAGCTGGATTGGTCCTCAGCCAAGGCTTTAAGCTTAAAGTGGAAGAGACCTACTTGTATACATTTCCAGACTCCAAATGCACCCTGACTCTAGTTAGAGTTTTGAGAAGTTACCTTTAAAATACTGTATCTTTCAGACTTCACCAGCTAACACAGTCAGAAGTCATACCAGACAAAAGATTCTGAGCAAATGCTGTCCAAAAATTCTAGGTTACCCAACATTAGGAGATGGTGAGGATGCAGAAAGCATGCCGGATGTCCCATGGCACCATTCTATCTATCACCATTCCCGATTGCTTTCCATAGAGACACAAAGCAGCAGGCTAAACCATGTGGGAGGAAAATCAGACCTAATGTTTAGACATAATGTTCAGCAAAGTGAGAAACAGCAAGTGACAGCAGAATTCAAAAGATGACTACTTCATATTTATTTGTAAGTCCCAAAGACCAAAGGCTGATCTGTCCCAACCCAAATGTTTCCTCTCCCTTCCTGTCCCTTAATGGGAGATACATTTCATTGAGATTAATGGGAACTACTTTCATGACCCAAGAACAGACCATAATTAAATTGTCTAGGTTTACCAATAATGCTTAGTTTGGTGACCATTACAGTGTCTGGCTAGTCTTCTGAAAGAATAAATAGAGAATGGATTTACATCAGTTGTTTCCCAACCATTGGTCTGCCACCAATTCGGGAACACAACTCCCAGAAGCTTCAGCCAACTTGGCCAACTCTCAAGAATTCTGGGAGCTGAAGCCCAAAACACCAGGAAGACCAAAAGATTGGGAACCATATCGTAATTGGAAGGTAAAGTTTTGATTTTTGCCAGGAACAGATGAAACAATGTTCCAGATCTCCCCGGATAACAGAGTATCCTGAAAATGGCATATCTTACAGTTTTAAGAAATATTCAGAGGTGGCAACCATCTTGAAAAGAGCACTGAAGTATTATTTTTGGCAAGGTTCTGAATTCCTAGGATTATTTCTCACTAGATCAGGGACGGTCAACCTGATACTCCTGCTATTGTTGGACTGTCATCTTCATTTTTAATGCTGCCTAGAACTACTGGGCATTGCAATTTGACAACTTTGGAAAAGTCACAACCTTCGCTCGAGATAATGCACAACATTTCTAATCAAAAACAAGAAGGACATCATTACCAATGTGGATGTACTGAAAAATTAGTCCTGAACCTGCTGAAATATGTTGTCTGGTGTTGCTGCTAATAGATTAATTGTGCTCCCCTTCTCATCATGTGCAGGTTAAACATTGCCACAATTAAAATGAATATATACTGGACCTCAGGAAGGCTGAAGTGACATCTAGACATCAATGGATAACAGCACAGGAATAAATGAAAAACAAGAGGCATAGATGCTAGAATTCAGAGCTGCTGAATTAAGTAGTACAACACTGTCCAAAATGAAAATGAGGAGAGGGATGAACTATATTTATGTTTACAGACAGAAGAGGAGGGCACTGCTTGGAGGAGCAGGAATGGTTTTATGTGGATCCAAGATAATTCATTAGTAAGACCTCACAGTATCCAGAGACTCTTGAAAAAAACAGAAACCTAAACATATAACTTGCTATTAGCATAGTATAGCAGCATCATAGAATTGGTTATTCAGTCTAGAGAGTGACTTTTGTTCTAGAACAGTGGTTCTCAACCTGGAGTCTCCAGATGTTTTTGGCCTTCAACTCCCAGAAATCCTAACAGCTGGCAAACTGACTGGGATTTCTGGGATTTGTAGGCCTAAAACATGTGGGGACCCCAGATTGAGAACCACTGATCTAGAATCTAAGGAAGGAGTGGGCAACTTACAACATCCAGGTGTTGTTTGGATTGCAACTCCTATCATCCCTCACCAGAGGCTACAATGATCAGAGCTGATGAAAATTACACTCCAACAACACTGGGAGGGCCTCAAGTCAACCATTTCTGATCTAAATGATCACAGTGGTGCTCACGGGGATATTCATAAGTCTGTTCAGAATGGCACTTCTTAATGAAAGAAAACAGAAGTTATATTTTCAGTCTTCCTAAGACTATCAACAGTGCTCCAAGCTCCAACCCCAGCTGGAGCTTGGAGATGGTACGCTTTTGGAGTATGGTTCCCCAAATCATGGCATCTGGCTAAGTGGGAGGATTCAGGGAGCTGTATTCCCAAAAAGTTACTTCTCCGAAATGGGCGAGCTCCCGACAACATACATAGACAGGACCACAAAGGTTATACATAGGTCAATTTACCCTGTGGGTACCAAGAGGAACACCTGAACTTCGGAGATCTTAAATCAGAGTGGTTCAAGATCCCTCCAATCATGAAGTGGATAGAGTTTAGCCAAATTTCTCCAGATGTAAACTCTTTCATTCCAAGGAAAGCTGAGTCATCACTTTGCCCCATAGCAGGGTGAGATTTACACTTTAGGCAGGAACGAGAAGTGGTAGGCTTGTCATTCGACTCTCTGAATGGCTCATGCAAAATCAAGCTGAAGGAGGAAGAGTCTGGATGCCTCTCTGCACACAAACAACTCCCTCAAACAACTCCCTTCTGCCCCAGAACCATAGGCTCAGTTCCAGTGAAATAACTGTAATAGTGCTGAGGAAACATAGAAAGCAAGAAAAAAGCTGAAGAGCCAGTTCCCTCTTAATTCTGGAGAGGTTTTTAGATGCTGGTGAGGAGAAGCAAAGGGGCTCTAGGCTCAGAAAAGCTTATCCCTGAGGCTGGTTGGGAGGAGAGAAGACAGAGAAGACCATGTTTCCAAGAATGCATCCTGCCCCATCTCAACAACTTCGTTAGAAGCAGTTCCGAAAATCAAGGCTAACCTCAACAAGGGTATGCTGCTATTTCACTGTTCTTTCTCTCACTCACACACATATATTTTTGAATTCACATGCCTCCTCTGCTCCAAATTATGTTCCCCTGGAAATTTTCTATCCTGTTTTGTCTTAAAGGCAAAGCTACCCTCTCCCCAGATGTCAATTTTTGTCTGGTTTATCTCGGTCTTCCAATTTCAGTAGATTCTTTCTCTCTTTCTCTCAAACGTGTAGTAGATGTGTTCTGTGAAAAACAATCCTTGCTCCAATTGACTCAATAAGAAATCTCAAATGCACACCACTCCCTCAGCTGAGATCACCTACAGTAGTAAGAACTTGAAAAGGTCTACATATTTTGGACTATCACTCACGGATTTCTCCAGTGAATATGGTGAGGAACTAGAGTCTTTAAAAGTCCTTTTTCCAGCCTCCGACTCTGGCTCAGATAATAATGAATCCACTCTTTGGTCCCAATTATCTAAGACTTTCTCAACACACCTCGACATTTCAACTTCTAGCTTGATATGTTGCATCTTGGCCCCATAAAATGCAACTAACCAGTCCTTTCCATACTCATTTTATAAGCCTCCTCTCTCCCCTCCAATCCAAAAATCCCCATCCATAAAAAACCTGCTTGCATACACTTAACTAAGCTTAGGGGTCCTTTGGCCCTTGGTTACTGGGATTTCAACTCCCACAAGACCAAGCTAGTGAAACCAGTGGATTATGGATGGAGGTCGTAGCCCAACAGCACTGGAGAGCAAAAGGTTCCTCAACATTATGGTCAACTGCAAATATAGGAAGTTCTATGGGTCCTCTGGATATGCATGTTCTGGATCTGCGTTTTTCACTGATCACAGATCATCATAACCCGTATCACTAAATGGTGGTAATATAAATGCAGACACATTAAAGTGTGAACATCTATGTCACCCCCTATTTAAGAATAATATGGAACATGATTAACCATGTCTTTCCATATCTGTGGCAGGTCCCAAAACTGAACCAAAGCAGGTGCATCAGGCCCACTGTAATGTGTGCTCTCTACAAACTGAAGACATAATCTCTACCTTGAAAGCTAAGCAAAAAGCTCAAGACCAGTGGAAATAATAGGTCTGTGGAAACCCCAAGACTCGATGAAAATGCACTCCTGTGAAATTGTGAGCTGTGTGTGCTTCATATACACATGTCTGGACTAAAAACATAAACTAGTGGCAAATACAGAGCTTGCCAAAGTAATCTTTTGGGGCTACAAATACCAGAACTTTTAGGAAGTGTCATGCAAACTTAAAAAAGTCCTGCATGGTTTTCTGTCAAAGAATCCAAGAAGGAATCTTACCATCTCTTGTTGAAAGCTTTCATGGCCGGGATCACAGGGTTGTTGTGTGTTTTTCGGGCTGTATGGCCATGTTCCAGAAATATTCTCTGACGTTTCGCCCACATCTATGGCAGGCATCCTAACAACCTCTGAGGATGCCTGCCATAGATGTGGGTGAAATGTCAGGAGAGAATACTTCGGGAACATGGCCATACAGCCTGGAAAACACACAACAATCCTTACCACCTCTGCTTCGCTTCCCATATCTCATAACCACCCAGCTCCTCTGGAAGCAGCTTGTGATGGGAAAATCAATTTCACGCTAGAATATATGTGAAGTGTAGTGAATCCCGTATCTATTCCTTCCTTGATACCTGATGAAGGTTGTCAGCGCAAATGGATCCCCCTTTCCAACCAAATGGCTCTTTGCCTCGTGACAGCTCATAAGTTGATACTGGGGATCCATTGCAGCAAAAGGATTTGGTAACACAAGATCATATTCCCCGGATCACTGTGATTTTTTTCCAAATATGCAAACATACCAGAACGACACCCTGTTCTGTTTCATCTGTCCAGACATTCTAAATAAAAGACATCAGCTCCATCTTCCTGACTCTTCTGGAAGATGATCCCATTATTCTCTTTGGTTTCCATCCCACATGTCTTCCCCAATAAATAAGAGGAGGTGGCTAGAAATACCAAGAGGTGGCTTAAGGACACCCATTTCCTCGTTGTGCCAGTTATTGTTTACTTGTGTCAGTGGCTGACAGTTCCTCTTCCTTGCTTGTCTCTCCCTTCGTCGCATCAAGGTCAGCACCCTGTTCATCTTCTTGGGGCTCCAGCGGTCCTGCCCGGATGCTGACGCATAAAACCAGGGTCTGTAGGAAGCCATAGAGGCACGCAAACTGCACAAGGTACTCCTGCACCAGCCAGAGGGCCAAGTACATGCCATAGGCGGTGACCAAGAAGCAGGCAAAGCCGTGGAGCCAAACCTTAATGGGACCCCCGAATCCAACAATGTCCAAAACCAGTCGGAAAGCTGGCGAGGAAGCGCACAGCAAAGTCACCACGCACAGGTCAAAGAGGTGGCGGGCAAAGTTGAAGCAGATCTGGAAATGCTCCGGCGACTCCATGGAGGACTTTGGTGGGGTCAGGTGCTGAGGTATGCTGGCCAGCAAGGAGTGAGCTCCGCCAGCAGCGTTTTGGCCCCAGCCGATAGCTTCCAAGACCCGGGGCCCGCTCCACCATCTCGCTTTGGAGGGAGGGGGCGCGCGGGGTGGCGTCTTCTCGAACCCTTCCTTCCAGTCCTCCTGAGGCTTGCCCCAAACATCCTCCGCCTTCGGCCTTCGCCAAGGCAGACCGGGGAGCCACGATTTGGCACGGCTGAAGAACATGGCGAGAGGGGGAGAAACCGCACTCTCTCCCTGGCTCAAGACGGACAAATAAATAAATATATATTTTTCTTTAAAAATAAAACAGAAGTGGGTGCTTAAGGATAGATCTTTAGTTGATCTGCGGTTCTTCGAGATCAGCTGCCATTTGAAAGGAAAGAGATAACTATAGTATGTTTCCTCCCAGCCGGCATCAATCTGATTTGCGGCACTTCAGATCTTGAGGGTGCCGCCAAAACCTCCAAGCCAAACCACAGCTGTGGTTCAACCAAGCTGAAAGCTGGTCTAGGCTCTGGCTGTTGGGAATATAATTTCCTCTGTTCCAGGAAATGCATGGGGTGGGTTGTAGTTGACTTCCACAGATGTAAGTAAGTTTAGCTGCTGCCACGTTGCACTGGATTTTCCAATCCTCTTGGCAAACTTACAGGTCAACTTACAATGCACAGGCCCATTTCTCAAAAAGGACATAGAGACGTCCTTCCTTATTTCCAGAAAGGTATATTTGTACATCCACCATATGAGACTTCAGATTCTCATCAAACAAAAAATTTTGGGTCCTGCTGCCTTTGGACAAAGAAAAGATCCTTCACTCCGAAACCTGGAACCAAGCAAGAAATGTTAAGTTAGCAAAGCATTAAAGAATAACAATAAAACTTTATTTATATACCTCAAGAGGACTCAAGGCAGTTTCCAAGCATGTGTGCAAAACAGTCAATTGTCAAAACAACATACAACAACTTAACACAACAGGCATACTAAACAACATCGTAGCAACGTAAAACAATTCAGTTAAAATAGACATAATTACAGTCAGAACCTTCCTTCGGGAGATCAAGGTTCAGTAATAATGAAGGGATCAAGGGTCAAGTCTTAAGGCATGGGGTAGGCTTTCAGGTCCATAGGAAGTCAATAAATTGCATAATGTGGCTCTTAATGTAGAAAGTACGAATTGTAAATTACAAATAGCACTTTTTTTCAGACCCATTTCCCTGAGTTTTTTGGTACCATTTTGGAATAAATTTCATCTCAATGCACAAAAAACATGCATCAACATTCTCTGCAGGAAATGCCCGGATGTTTTGATGTTTTTACCATCCTTGTGGGAGGCTTCTCTCATGTCCCATATGGAGCTGGAGCTGATAAAGGGAGCTCATCCACGTTCTCTCTGGGTTGAATTTGAACCACCAACCTTCAGGTCAGTAACCCAACCTTCAAATCATCAGTCCTGACAGCACAAGGGTTTAACACACTGCGCCAGACAGCCAATTCTCTCGTACCAGAAGCGACTTGTTGTTTCTCAAGTCGCTCCTGACATGAAAAAAAATCCACCGCCACCCCCCAAAATAAATATTCTACATGTCTTTTTTCATCCATATCCTAATCCAGAGCTTTCCAAACATTTCATGTTGGTGACACAAGTTTTAGACATTTTGCGACACAGTAATTCAGTTTTACTAGAAAAAGCAGAAGTTAAACCAACTCCTTATAAGAGATACGGACACAGCAGAAATAATGAAATATATGGAGGAACAACAGATTTCATAGAAACCTTTCATTTATATATATTTAAATATATGATTTATTGCTTATTTCACATTGACTCGGAGGTCTCTCATTAAATTTAATTACAACAACAACAACAAAGAAAGTATTCAATTAACGTCACCAGTGTGATAGCCTTCTCCATCCTGCTGTGCGCCTTCAAGTCATTTCTGGCTTATGGCAACCCAAAGGAAAAGCATCACCAACTTTTCTTGGCAAAATTGGTTCAGAACCAGTTTGTTATTGCCTTCCTCTGAGGCTGAAATAATGGGAAGCGTCCAAGGCAACCTGATGGGTTTCTACAGCCGAGCAAAGTGTGGTCTCTAAAGAGTTCATGACAAAAACAACTACACTATTTTGGCATCCCTTATCCAGAAGGGCGAAATCTTCCAAAATCCAAAATTGTCCACAGGGGTGGCCAAGACAGTAACACTTTGGCTTTCTCTCAGTTCGATGTACACAGACGTTGCTTCATGCGCAAAAATTATATAAATACTATGCATAAAATTACCTTCAGGTCATACATACATAGTTTATATGAAGCATAAGCCACTTTGAATCTCTTTTGTGGAGAAAAAGGGTAAAAGGTAAAGATTACCCCTTGACATTAAGTCTAGTTGAGTCCAACTCTGGGTAGTGATGCTCATCTTCATTTCTAAGCCAAAGAACCAGCATTGTCTGTAGACGTCTCCTAAATCATGTGGCCAGCATTTCTGCATGGAGAGCCATTACCTTCTCACTGGAGCGGTACCTATTGATCTATTCACATTTGCATGGTTTGGAATTGCTAGGTCGGCAGAAGCTGGGGCTAACAATGGGAGCTTCAAACTGCCAACCTTCTGGCCAGAAAGTTCTGCAACTTAGAGATTTAACCCACTGCGCCACCGCAGTCCGTGAAGAAAAAAAGGAGACTATAAATATAATAATAATAATAATAATAATAATAATAATAATAATAATTGAAGTTGAGGTTTAGACTTGTGTCCCATCTCCAAGATATCCCATTATCTATGCTAGAACTCCAAAATCCATACAAATTCAAAACATGGAACACTTCTGATTCATAACATTTCGGCCAAGGGATGCTCAACCTGTACTAACAGTAAGTTCATTGCTCCTTTACGGAGTGCAGTGGGACAAAATCAAGGTTTTATTCCAGTGTAACCTTGCAACAACCCTGTGCTGCAGGTTAAGCTGACAGGTAAGGGCTTGTCCCAAACTATTCAATGAACTTTCCTAAGCAAGCAGAGATTAACAAACAGCAAAACGTTTCCCAGGTTGTGCTATTTACAGGTTGCCAGGAGTAACTGAATGTTGATTTTTAAAAATAATATTAAGTTATTAAGAACCTGATATCATGATATAACTGAACTATTTATTTAACAGGACAAAGAAAAAGCTCACCAGGTGTTGCATATTGTTGTACATTCAAGATGTTTCCGACTTCTAGAAAAGTTTTCATGGGGTTTCTGGGGTTGAGAGTAGTGTAGACTCCTATAATGCAGTTCAGTGCAGTTAAATTGCATTATGTGAGTCTATATTAAGCATATAATGCAGTGTAGACGGGGCCTAAAACTTGCTCATCTTCGAATAAGCTTGCCTTGCTCTTTTTCTTTCGCTGGATCTACACTGCCATATAATGCTGTTTCAGAATGCAGATTATGTGACGATGTAGAACTCAAATAATACAGCTCATTTGGGGACTGCCTGTAGACATAAATAACAAAAAACCCACCCTACTATTAGTGCAGAATATTTGAAACCGAACGCTTTCATAACCATCTGCTTGCACACAAACTCCAATGATCCCTGCCGGAAATTCCAGGATTCACACCCTGAATAATCCAAATTTCGCACACAGCTGCAAGTATAGACATGTACGAGTGCCTTTGAAAACATCTCTATTTTTTCTTTTAAAACTATCACAGGCAACTTCGGAGATCATAAATCATCCAGAGTCCCGTCTAGAAGACATGTAAAGTAGAGGTAATGGCTGCTCTGGGATAATTATAGTAAGATACTATATGTTTACAAGCCACTGTATATTGTGAACCTTGCATGAAATTTTACACCCATCCAAGCCATATTTTGTTTGTGAACAATAGGGACTAAGGATGTATCTACACCAGCCATAGGCAAACTTGGTTCCTCCAGGTGTTTTGGACTTCAATTCCCACAATTCCTAACAGCCGACTATTGTTATTATTTGATACACAACAAGATTAGTACACAGCAGACAAGATCACTATGCTGGCTGTTATTTTGGATCCCACGTCGGACATTTCCCAAGTGCCTTATTAAGGTAAAGGTTTTCCCCTGACATTAAGTCCGGTCGTGTCCGACTCTGGGGGTTGGTGCTCATCTCCATTTCTAAGTTGAAGAGCCGGCGTTGTCCGTAGATGCCTCCAAGGTCATGTGGCCGGCATAACTGCATGAAGCACTGTTGCCTTCCCGCCGGAGCGGTACCTATTAATGTACTCACATTTACATGTTTTCGAACTGCTAGGTTGGCAGAAGCTGGGGCTAACAGCAGGCGCTCGCTCTGCTCCCCAGATTCGAACCTGCAACCTTTTGGTCCTCAAGTTCACCAGCTCAGCACTTAAACACACAGTGCCACCAGGAACCCCATTTTATTATTATTACAAAATTATTATTATTATGAAATCCAGCATATATATGTCATTTGCTGTGTCATACTCTGTCTTCATGTCAACAATAATAATAATAATAATAATAATAATAATAATAATAATAATAATAATAATAATAAATTCTCAAAAGCAAGCTCAATGGAGGAAACACCATCAAGGCCATAAACACCTGGGCCATACCTGTCATAAGATGTACTGCTGGCATTATAAACTGGACACAGGCGGAACTGGACAATTTGGACAGAAAAACAAGAAAACTCCTGACCATTTATCATTCACTGCACCCTCACAGTGATGTTGACCGGCTCTATCTGCCTAGAAGATCGGGGGCAGAGGACTCTTACAAGTAAAACAAGCAGTCAAAGAAGAAGAACATGCCCTGGCAGAATATGTCAAGCAAAGTGAAGAACCTGCTTTGATTGAAGTCAAAAATCAGAAACTCCTCAAAGCACAGCAGACAAAAAACAAGTACAAGAAAACCGCACGACAAACTAGAGCTGACAGCTGGCACAACAAAACATTGCATGGAAAGTTCCTTGACAAAATTGAAGGAAAAGCTGACAAGGAGAAGACCTGGCTATGGCTCACGAATGGGACCCTGAAGAAGGAGACAGAAGGCCTGATCCTTGCAGCCCATGGGCAAGCCATCAGAACAAATGCAATCAAGGCCAAGATTGAAAAATCAGATGATGACCCAAAATGCAGACTGTGCAAGAAAGCTGACAAAACCATTGATCATATCCTCAGCTCCTGTAAGAAAATCGCACAGACAGACTACAAACAGAGTCACAACCGTGGCCCAAATGATCCATTGGAACTTATGCCTCAAGTACTACCTCCCAGCAGTAAAGTACTGGTGGGATCACAAACCTGCAAAAGTAATGGAAAATGAACATGCAAAGATACTGTGGGACTTCCGAATCCAGACTGACAAAGTTCTGGAACACAACACACCAGACATCACAGTTGTAGAAAAGAAAAGGGTTTGGATAATTGATGTTGCCATCCCAGGTGACAGTCGCATTGACGAAAAACAACAGGAAAAACTCAGCCGCTATCATGATCTCAAGATTGAACTTCAAAGACTGGCAGAAACCAGTACAGGTGGTCCCGGTGGTGATGGGAACATTGGGTGCCGTGCCAAAAGATCTCAGCCGGCATTTGGAAACAATAGACATTGACAAAATCACGATCTGCCAACTGCAAAAGGCCACCCTGCTGGGATTTGCGCGCATCATCCGAAAATACATCACACAGTCCTAGACACTTGGGAAGTGTTCGACTTGTGATTTTGTGAAACGAAATCCAGCATATCTATCTTGTTTGCTGTGTCATAAAATAATAATAATAATAATAATATAAAATTAAAATAAAATCAATTTTGAACAGCAATGTAACTGCAATTGCATACTGCATTGAAAAAGCTGCGTTCATAAAACTGTGCTACACTTTGTTAACCTCGTCTTCATTTGCTTTCTTTTAATGACTATATTCCAATCTTACTATCAAGTCAGGATAGAGTTCGATAGTATTAGTTAGACCTATCTTGAATAGTAATTCATAAGTAACCAGAAGCTACATTTATCCTGCATCTACCGATCTCATGATTGCCAGTTAACTCAGAGTCTCTACTGCATTAACATGCAGTATTTTAAGTCATCCGAACACATACATTTAGCTGCACGAGGCATAAATGGAGGGGTCAGATCATATGTGTACTATTTATAGGCTGCTCGTATATCTGTTTCAGAGTCTCCCTGCGGAGAGAACTGGAATTCCCTTTATAGTAGTATTTTATTGATTTGCTTTACTTGTATTTTATCCAATACAGGCACTCAAGGCGGCTTATAGGTCTTCTAAACCACTCAAGGTGCAAAATTTATAGTGCACGGGATATTGTGTATTACAGTATAATATTCATCCTTTGTAATAAATGAATTTACGTAGCTTTCAAATAACCACCATAACTTATTATTATCTGCTAGAGACTCTCAGTTAACCAGAACTCTCAAGAAATCAACAAAAAGAAAAATCAAAGAAATAATACTTTAATATGTCGTTGAAGGTTTTCATGGCTGGAATCACTGGGTTGCTGTGAGTTTGCCGGGCTGTATGGCCATGTTCCAGAAGCATTCTCTCCTGACGTTTCGCCCACATCTATGGCAGGCATCCTCAGAGGTTGTGAGGTCTGTTGGAAACTAGGAAAGTGGGGTTTATATATCTGTGGAATAATGTCCAGAGTGGGAGAAAGAACTCTTATCTGTTTGAGGCAAGTGTGAATGTTGCAACTGTCCGCCTTGATTAGCATTTAATGGCCTTGCAGCTTCAAAGCCTGGCTGCTTCCTGCCTGGGGGATCCTTTGTTGGTAGGTGTTAGCTGGCCGTGATTGTTTCTTGTCTGGAAATCACCCATTTTTATAATGTTGCTCTGCTGTTGGGAGGTGTTAGGTGGCCCTGGTTGAATAATACTTTACATTTTAAAAAGCTGTTTTTAAAAATAATTCAGAAAAGCAATAAAACTGTGTTGCAGTAAACTAGGCTAGGTCTTTATTTGTCCTAATTTGCTTTTAATTGTGGTATTTCAATATTATGATGAAGTCAGTACAGAGTTCATGGTATGGGATATAGTATATATTAGGCTTATTTTTAATCGTAGCTCACAAGCAACCAGAAAGTTTCTTCATCATGGATATTCCACAGATATATAAACCCCACCTGCCTAGTTAGTTTCCAACAGACCTCACAAGCTGTGAGGATGCCTGCCGTAGATATGGGTGAAACGTCAGAAGAGAATGCTTCTGGAACATGGCCAGACAGCCAGGAAAACTCACAGCTACCCAACCAGAAACTACATTTATCCAGAATCTAACAATCCTCACTAAACTCAGAGTCTACTGTATATTATTTTTAGCGGGACAACTTTTAAGCAATACAATTATTTTAATTGAATAGGTCATATATGTGTATGTGTGTGCGTGTGTGCATGTGTGTGTGTATGTATACAATAGGAGCTACATAAGGCAGTTATTGGAAAGCTAAGAAAATACATTTATGTTGAAGGATATTGTTTTATAATATAATCGAATCAGAGTTACTGATTACATTTTAAATGACAATTTTTCTACTATTGGGATCTTTAGTGCTTGTTAAGTGTGTATACATATATATATTAAAGGGGGAGATTGGCAAAAAAACCCCAACCTTATCTTTAATGATATGCTGTTAAGTGAGTAAGTGGAGAAAAAATGTACGCACAAAATATCTTGAATTATTAACGGTTATGGGTATAAATGTTAGTAGGGAGAGAAACTACACACACACACACATATTCACACACAGAGAAACACATACAATGTTCAATTATCACAAGCATCCATTTTTAGGGTATAATTATAATAAATAAATAAATCTAAAAGTATAAATTGTATAAATAAACTCCCGGGGAAGGGTTACAAATATAATAATGATCCAGAATGATAAACTATTATGAGTATAGGCACTGGGGTTGCAAAAAAAATTCCAAAAACAATTTTGCATGATGTAATGTGCTATACATTTTCTAAAAAATTGCAAAACATAAAATCTAGAATGATCAACCTTTATGGGAGTATATACATTTGGGGAAAGAGAATTACAAAAAAAAAGCAATAATTTACAATGATAAATAGTTGATGGTGTATGCATTTAAAAAAATGCAAAAAAAATATTAATCCAGAATGATCAACTGCTAAAAGGCTGAATACATTTGGCAGGGAATTGCAGAAAATAATAATCATCATCAAGATTGATAAACTGTTAAGGGTGTATACATTTTCTGGAGAGAGGGAAAAATGCATATAATAATAATAATCCAGAATGATAAATTATTAAATGTTAAATATACTTTTTTAAAAGCAAAGAATAACAATCCAGGATGATCAACTGCTAAGAGACTATGCATTTTGAAGGGCTGATAACAACAACAACAACAATAATAAGGAATAATCAACTGTTAAAAATATATAAATCAGGGGGAGACTATTCATCTCATCATTATCAACTATCAGGGGGGATGTGTGTGTGTGTGTGTATAATGTTTATTATACATCTGGAGGGGGTCTAATATAATAATATGAACAACAAACCATCTGCTGTTAAGGGTATATTCATCTTGAGGGGTACCAATAATAACAACAACAAATAATCAGCTATTAAGGGTATATACATCTGGAAGGGACTAATAATAAGAATGAATAATCAGCTGTTAAAGGTATATACAATTGGAGGGGGACTAATAATAATGATAACAATAATGACAACAAATAACCAGCAATTAAGGATATGTATATCTGGAGGGGGCCTAATCATCATCATCATCATCATCATCATCATCATCATCATCATCATCCCTACTGGAATCTGTGCGCATCATCCGAAAATACATCACACAGTCCTAAATGCTTGGGAAGTGTTCGACTTGTGATTTTGTGATACGAAATCCAGCATATCTATTGTGTTTGCTGTGTCAGACTATGTCGTTGTGTCAATAATAATAATAATAATAATAATAATAATAATAATAATAATACAAATAACCAGCTATTAGGGGTATATACATCTGGGTGGGGACTGCAAATAATAATAATGTTCCTGAATGATAAACTGTGCAGGTACATACATTTGGAGGGGAACTGCAAATAATAATACAGTAGAGTCTCACTTATCCAACACTCGCTTATTCAACGTTCTGGGTTATCCAATGCATTTTTGGAGTCAATGTTTTTAATACATTGTGATATTTTGGTGCTAAATTCATAAATAGAGTAATTACTACATAGCATTGCTGCGTATTAAACTACTTTTTCTGCCAAATTTGTTGTCTAACATGATGTTTTGGTGCTTAATTTGTAAACTCATAAACTAATTTGATGTTTAATAGGCTTTTCCTTAATCCCTCCTTATTATCCGACATATTTGCTTATCCAACATTCTGCCGGCCTATTTATGTTGGATAAGTGAGACTCTACTGTAATACATTTTGTTAAAAAAATGGAAATAATAATAATCCAGCATGATCAACTATTAAGAAGGCATACATGTTGTTTTTTTCCAGGGCAGGTTGTATAATCCCAGCCCTTTCTAATACCCTTTTTCCAAATAATATAAACCAAGCCCAATCTATCCAGATAATTCAAATCCAAGGGATGGATAGATAAGATACCCTGATTCTCTTAAAATAGCCCCAGTTCCTAATAAGGCCAGGGCTTCCTCCCTCTCTCCCTCCCCACGCGTGTTTCTCCCTCCCCACCCAAAAAGACAGATCCCTGAAAGATTTTTCCCCCAAAGAGGCCGCAAGGCAGCAAAGCCCACTTCTTCTGTACCTTACCTTTGAGAAGGAGGGAAAATCGGCGTGACACCTTTCCACGCGTGGGGGCTCCTTGGGTGGATCCGGATTGGGAAAGAGCTGGGCTTGGTTTTCCCGCAAAAAATAAAATATCTTGTCCTTTTCCCCCTTCCTTGTGGATTTGGGGAGGGAGGAAAGTCCACGCCACGCAGGACCGTGGATCTTTGGACCCTCCGAGGAGGAGGAGGAGGAGAAACTCTTCCGTGGGTCTTCTCTCCCTTATTTTTTTGCTGGAAGGGAGGAGCCTCTGGGGAAAGGAAGCCGAGGAGGAGGAGGAAGGAAGGCAGGCCGAGGAGTGAGTGGATCCGGTGTCTGATGGGAGGAAAGAAAAGGAAGGAAGGAAGCAAGGAAAGATTTGAATGGGGGTTTCTTCCTCCTCCTCCTCCTCCTCCTCCTCCTCCTCCTCTCCTCTTTTTGGACTACAACTCCCAGGTCACCCATAGTGAGCCTGAGCTGCAGAATCCCAGGGTGGATTTTTCCCACTTTTATTTGTCATGGTGCAGGGCTATGGGAGTTATAGTTTCTCTACTCAAAGAGGGTTGAGGCCTCTACAAAGTCCCCAAAAGCATTGGACCATGGGAGTTATAGTTTCACAAGGGCTACAGCCTTCTCAGCCCAAAGAGGGTTGAGGCCTCTACAAAATCCCCGGGAGCATTGGACCATGGTCGTTCAAACGTGTGCACCCACATTTTGTCAGAGAAGCTGAAAGTCCCAGGGAAACTACAATTCCCAGGCTTCCATCGCTTTCAGTCACAGCAGCTCAAAACCTTGGGAAACTACAGCTCCCAGGATTCCATAGCATTGAGCCACGGCCGTTCAAACTCCATAGCCCTGAGCCACAGCAGCTCAAACTCGTGCACACGCATTTTAGCAGAGAAGGCGAAAGACCTTGGGAAACTACAATTCCCAGGATTCCATAGCTTTCAGTCACAGCAGCTCAAACCCTTGGGAAACTGCAGCTCCCAGGATTCCATAGCATTTAGCCACATCAGCTCAAACTTGTTTACCCACATTTTGGCAGAGAAGGCGAAAAACCTCGGGAAACTACAACTCCCGGGATTCCATAGCTCTCACCACAACAACTCAAAACCTTGGGAAACTACAGCTCCCAGGATTTCATAGCACTGAGCCACAGCAGCTCAAAACCTTGGGAAACTGCAGCTCCCAGGATTCCATAGCATTGAGCCACATCAGCTCAAACTTGTTTACCCACATTTTGGCAGAGAAGGCGAAAAACCTCGGGAAACTACAACTCCCGGGATTCCATAGCTCTCACCACAACAACTCAAAACCTTGGGAAACTACAGCTCCCAGGATTCCATAGCATTGAGCCACATCAGCTCAAACTTGTTTACCCACATTTTGGCAGAGAAGGCGAAAGACCTCGGGAAACTACAACTCCCGGGATTCCATAGCTCTCAGCCACAACAACTCAAAACCTTGGGAAACTACAGTTCCCAGGATTTCATAGCACTGAGCCACAGCAGCTTGTGATCGAGATGACCACCCTCCCCCCCCCCCCAGGACTTTGTAAAAGATAGTTCAAAAGTCAAGACTTTATGTTCTATATTCCATATATTTATAGTAGAAGGTGATTGAGACTTTTTACTGGAGTTTACTGTGGATTATCCCGGCACTCTGAGGCAAGAGATAACAACTTCATGAATTGTAAAATCATGCTGCTAAAACTCCACTTTTATGAATTTCCATATTGGGTTCCCCAGATGTTATGAACTTCGTATTTATCAAATGTTTTTCAATTGTTTATATCATTCATGATTCCCCCTTATGCAATGTAACTCACTTTTATGGATTCTCCCTTATTTCCATGAAATCTATCTGTCTGCCTATATGTATTTGTACTCTTTGGGATCCCCGGAAAATATGTATTTTTCCCAGCAGGGTTTATATTCCAACTTTATTTTATTTTTCATTTTATTTCATATAATTGCCAAGTCATGAAATCAAATAGGAAATATTTCGAACTCAACTTGAACCCCAGAACCTGTCCCATTTTCTATGACCCAGGCTTCCCTTCCCAAAAACAAAAGGATAATCTGCCACAGCTTAACCCAATCTAATTCAGATTGCATGGACAATATAAGGCTTGAGTCGCCGAATTAAAGGTGATTCGCCCCCAAGGCAAACATTGTCATATCTCATCCTAAGGAAATTCCAGGACACCTCAGGAAGGCGCCCTGTGGAGCCTGTAAATATGGCTCATTACTACCCATCCTTACTTCCACCTCTGACACCCCAAGGCATATCTAAAATCTGTATACGTGACAGGAACCCTTGATTGCTGTCATTAATCCCTTTAGAAATCGGTCTAGCAGGAATTAATATGATATTTCCTGCCCTGTCACTTCATTGTTTCAATAACTCCCGCCTTCTCCTTCCTGATTGGCTCGAGTGGGGACAAAAAGCAGCTCCCTATTGGGCCAACAGAGCAAGGCGGGAAACGAAAGCCCGCCTCGTTCAACCTTCTAGCCTATCCGCGATCAGATGGGCGGGGGAGCGGGGCGGGAAATTCAAAGGGCTGTCAGACTGAAATTTTGTATAAATATGGCTGTATTTTGATTATATGGTACCCTAGTAGACTGAATGATCACTACTAGAGTCCTTTTCAGCTGAATCGCTCAATAAAGACTCCTTGGCGGATTTTCCTTCAACTTTGGCGGACCTTCTTCATTTCGGCTTCAGGTTGTATTGCGGCTCATATTCTCCTATTGGCTCCGCCAAGGTCCGTTCTCTCAGGACCGGATCGGCTCTCTCCTTAAGGGGCCCGATCCCCTAAAAACGCGGTCGACAACAAGCTCAAAACCTTGGGAAACTGCAGCTCCCAGGATTCCATAGCATTTAGCCACATCAGCTCAAACTTGTTTACCCACATTTTGGCAGAGAAGGCGAAAAACCTCGGGAAACTACAACTCCCGGGATTCCATAGCTCTCAGCCACAACAACTCAAAACCTTGGGAAACTACAGTTCCCAGGATTTCATAGCACTGAGCCACAGCAGCTCAAAACCTTGGGAAACTGCAGCTCCCAGGATTCCATAGCATTTAGCCACATCAGCTCAAACTTGTTTACCCACATTTTGGCAGAGAAGGCGAAAAACCTCGGGAAACTACAACTCCCGGGATTCCATAGCTCTCACCACAACAACTCAAAACCTTGGGAAACTACAGCTCCCAGGATTCCATAGCATTGAGCCACATCAGCTCAAACTTGTTTACCCACATTTTGGCAGAGAAGGCGAAAGACCTCGGGAAACTACAACTCCCGGGATTCCATAGCTCTCAGCCACAACAACTCAAAACCTTGGGAAACTACAGTTCCCAGGATTTCATAGCACTGAGCCACAGCAGCTCAAAACCTTGGGAAACTGCAGCTTCCAGGATTCCATAGCATTTAGCCACATCAGCTCAAACTTGTTTACCCACATTTTGGCAGAGAAGGCAAAAAACCTCGGGAAACTACAACTCCCGGGATTCCATAGCTCTCACCACAACAACTCAAAACCTTGGGAAACTACAGCTCCCAGGATTCCATAGCATTGAGCCACATCAGCTCAAACTTGTTTACCCACATTTTGGCAGAGAAGGCGAAAGACCTCGGGAAACTACAACTCCCGGGATTCCATAGCTCTCAGCCACAACAACTCAAACCCTTGGGAAACTACAGCTCCCAGGATTTCATAGCACTGAGCCACAGCAGCTCAAAACCTTGGGAAACTGCAGCTCCCAGGATTCCATAGCATTTAGCCACATCAGCTCAAACTTGTTTACCCACATTTTGGCAGAGAAGGCGAAAGACCTCGGGAAACTACAACTCCCGGGATTCCATAGCTCTCAGCCACAACAACTCAAACCCTTGGGAAACTACAGCTCCCAGGATTCCATAGCACTAAGCCACAACACCTCAAACTCGTGCACACAAATTTTAGCAGAAAAGGCGAAAGTCCTTGGGAAACAACTCCCGGGATTCCATAGCTCTCAGCCACAGCAGCTCAAAACATTGGGAAACTACAGTTCCCAGGATTTCATAGCACTGAGCCACAGCAGCTCAAAATCTTGGGAAACTACAGCTCCCAGGATTCCATAATGATTAAGCCCTGGCAGTTCAAACTCGCGTATCCAAATATTGGCAGAGGAGTTACAGATCTTGGGAAACTACAACTCCTGGGACTCCATAGCATCGAGCCATGGCAGTTCAAACTTGTGCACCTACATTTTGGCAAAGAAGGTGAAAGATCTTGGGAAACTACAGCTCCTGGGATCCCATAGCACTGAAACACAGCAGCTCAAAACCTTGGGAAACTGCAGCTCCCAGGATTTCATAGCACTGAGCCACAGCAGCTCAAACTCGTGCACACACATTTTAGCAGAGAAGCCAAAGGTCCTTTGGAAACGACAATTCCCGGGATTCTATAGCTCTCTGCCACAGCAGCTTAAAACCTTGGGAAACTACAGCTCCCAGGATTCCATAGCATTGAGCCACATCAGCTCAAACTTGTTTACCCACATTTTGGCAGAGAAGGTGAAAGACCTCGGGAAACTACAACTCCTGGGATTCCATAGCTCTCAGCCACAACAACTCAAAACCTTGGGAAACTGCAGCTCCCAGGATTCCATAGCATTGAGCCACATCAGCTCAAACTTGTTTACCCACATTTTGGCAGAGAAGGCATAAGACCTCGGGAAACTACAACTCCCGGGATTCCATAGCTCTCAGCCACAACAACTCAAAACCTTGGGAAACTACAGTTCCCAGGATTTCATAGCACTGAGCCACAGCAGCTCAAAACCTTGGGAAACTGCAGCTCCCAGGATTCCATAGCACTGAGCCACAGCAGGTCAAACTCATGCACACAAATTTTAGCAGAGAAGGCGAAAGTCCTTGGGAAACAACTCCCGGGATTCCATAGCTCTGAGCCACAGAAAGCTCAAAACCTTGGGAAACTACAGCTCCCAGGATTCCATAAGGATTAAGCCCTGGCAGTTCAAGCTCGTGCATCCAAATTTTGGCAGAGGAGTTAAATATCTTGGGAAACTACAACTCCTGGGACTCCATAGCATCGAGCCACGGCTGTTCAAACTTGTACACCTACATTTTGGCAAAGAAGATGAAAGATCTTGGGAAACTGCAGCTCCCAGGATTCCATAGCATTGAGCCACATCAGCTCAAACTTGTTTACCCACATTTTGGCAGAGAAGGCAAAAGACCTTGGGAAACTACAACTCCTGGGACTCCACAGCATTGAGCCATGGCAGTTCAAACTTGTGCACCTACATTTTGCAAAGAAGGTGAAAGATCTTGGGAAACTACAGCTCCCGGGATTCCATAGCACTAAGCCACAGCAGCTCAAACTCGTGCACACGCATGTTAGCAGAGAAGTCAAAAGTCCTTTGGAAACTACAATTCCCAGGATTCCATAGCTCTCCGCCACAGCAGCTCAAAACTTTGGGAAACTACAGCTCCCAGGATTCCATAGCATTGAGCCACATCAGCTCAAACTTATTTACCCACATTTTGGCAGAGAAGGCAAAAGACCTTGGGAAACTACAACTCCCAGGCTTCCATAGCATTGAGCAACAGCAGTTCAAACTTGTGCTTCGACATTTTGGAAGAGAAGGCAAAAGACCTTGTCAAACTACAACTCCCAGGATTCTATAGCACTGAGCTCTGGCAGTTCAAATGATGTTAAAATTGCATCAATCAATTCTACAATGTAGATGCACCCCAGATATCAGCACTTACTAAAAGTATTATTGCTATAAGTGGAATGTTTTTGTTGTTGGGATTGAAATTGTATTTAGTCCTGGATTCATGGTGATGGTTTATTCCTTGCGTTTATAATTGCTGGACAGGAAATTAATCACAGAGGAGATAATAATACATAGAAATGCCTGGAATGTGGAAGGAGCTTCAAATCAATCCCAAGAGGAACCAACATCCAGGGAGGTTAAACACCCTGGAGGGATCTACACTGTAGATTTAATGCAGTTTAACAACTCCTTAATTGCTATGGAATCTTGGGATTTGTAGTTTGGTGAAACACCAACACCTTTTGGCAGAGAAGGCCAAAGACCTTGTAAAACCGCAGCTCCCACGATTACATAGCATTGAATCAAGGCAATTAAAGTGGTGTCAGACTGCATTCATTCTAGGTAAAGGTAAAGGTTTCCCCCTGACGTTAAGTCCAGTCATGTCAGACTCTGGGGGTTAGTGCTCATCTCCATTTCTAAGCCGAAGAGGCAGTGTCGTCCGTAGACACCTCCAAGGCCATGTGGCTGGCATGACTGCATGGAGTGCCGTTACCTTCCTGTTGGAGCGGTACCTATTGACCTACTCACATTTGCATGTTTTCGAACTGCTAGGTTGGTAGAAGATGGGGCTAACAATGGAAGCTCACCCAGTTCTGCAGATTCGAACCGCTGAATCTGCAGTAGTTGCTTTTAATTGCATTGAAGTGTAGGTTTTCCCTTTATGGTTTGCTCCATGTTAAATACTGTAAATAAAGCAATTTTTTTTAAAAAAAATCCTGCATTGAAAGCTTCCATGAAGCTGCTGCATGGCAGTTGTGCTTTAAGTGAAACTAGGACATGCATTTGTTTAAAAATTACTTGAATCAGGTAGCAATAGCCCCCCTCCCCATAAAAAAAAAACCCCAAATGCATCCACAACGTTTCAACTTGTAATGCATTCTGCTTTTACAGGATTCCCAACTCTCCTCGTGTTTTTAAACCCTATCTTCCAAACAAATGTAAAAGCACAAAAGACAAAGGCATTTTGGATTAAAAATAGGATGATTTATGTAATGAAGCTTAGGATTTCAGGATTTGATTTAAACAGGTTCAGAATCAGTAAGGACTTTCTGGTTGCAGTACATGTTCAGTTTCAGCTACAAAAAAGAGGGGGCCAAATGTGTGATTGTTGCTATGGAAACAGAATCTACTTTGTGGACAAGCTTCACCTCTAGCAGACGCTGTTGTAAGCCGAGCAAAACCGTGCCAGGGCTCAGAAAATGTTTATTAATATGGCAAGTGATGAATTTAGCATAATGTAATTGGAAACTAGTTGATTCAATCTTGAGCCAAGGCTGCATCTGCACTGCAGAACTAATACAGTTTGATACCACTTGAACTGCTATGACTCAGTTCTATGGAATCTTAGGGTGTGTAGTTTGATGAGGCACCAACTCTCTTTAGCAAAGAAGACCTTGCAAACTATAACTCACATTGCAAATCACACTATTTTCACTTTAGGTGTTCTTAGGAGGCCTTGAGATTTTTATATAATCATCCATCAAAAAAAAAGGGAAACGCTAAAGAATGCTCCAACTTCTGTACAGTGGCACTTATTTCCCATGCCAGTAAGGTGCTCAAGATCCTGCAAGGCAGACTCCAGCAATACATGGAGCGAGAGCTGCCAGATGTCCAAGCTGGGTTTAGAAAAGGCAGAGGAACAAGAGACCAAATTGCCAATATCCGCTGGATAATGGAGGAAGCCAGGGAGTTTCAGAAAAATATCTACTTCTGCTTTATTGACTACTCTAAAGCTTTCGACTGTGTTGACCATAACAAACTGTGGCATGTACTTGGTGGTATGGGGATACCAAGTCACCTTGTCTGTCTCCTGAGAAATCTGTATAAAGACCAAGTAGCCACAGTAAGAACAGACCACGGAACAACAGACTGGTTCAAGATTGGGAAAGGAGTGCAGCAGGGCTGCAGACTTTCACCCTACCTATTCAACTTGTACGCAGAACACATCATGCAACGTGTGGGGCTTGACGATTCCAAGGTTGGAGTTAAAATTTCTGGAAGAAACATTAACAACCTTAGGTATGCAGATGATACCACTCTGATGGCTGAAAGTGAGGAAGAGCTGAGGAGCCTTATCACCAAGGTGAAAGAAGAAAGTGCAAAAGCTGGGCTGCAGTTAAAGATCAAGAAAACCAAGATCATGGCAACCACACCTATTGATAACTGGCAAATAGAGGGAGAAAACATGGAGGCAGTGACAGACTTTATATTTCTAGGTGCAAAGATCACTGCAGATGCAGACTGCAGCCAGGAAATCAGAAGACGTCTACTTCTTGGGAGGAGAGCAATGGCCAACCTCGATAAAACAGTGAAGAGTAAAGACATCACACTGGTAACAAAGGTCCAATGGTATTCCCCATAGTAACCTATGGATGTGAGAGATAGGCCATAAGGAAGGCTGAGCGAAGGAAGATAGATGCTTTTGAACTCTGGTGCTGGAGGAAAATCCTGAGAGTGCCTTGGACCGCAAGATCGAACCAATCCATCCTCCAGGAAATAATGCCCGGCTGTTCACTGGAGGGAAGGATTTTAAAGGCAAAGATGAAGTATTTTGGCCATATAATAAGAAGACAGGAAAGCTTGAAGAGAATGATGCTGGGGAAAATGGAAGGAAAAAAGAAGGGCCAACCAAGGGCAAGATGGATGGATGGTTATCATTGAAGCAAATGGCTTGACCTTGGAGTTGGGGGTGGCGACATGGGCTGAACAACTAACCATAAGGATTCCCTTTTTTTAAAAACGGTGCTTACTACTATACCCAACCCTTTATATAATGAAGCTGAATTTGAGGAATCAACTCTATTAGTTGCAGGATTAGATTATTCTGGAGACCAGGTTTCCAATCCCCACTTGGCCATGAAAACTTAATGGTTAATGCTGGGCAAGCCACTATCTCTCAGCACCCAAAAAGCTTGTAATTTGATAGGAAACAGATGTTATGAGTGTTGCTGAGAGTGGGCCAGTAGTTTACTTGCCACATAAATGTGCCTGGAAAGCTAAATTCTTGCAAAATTGAAATGGCTTTATCATTTGGGAGGGGAAATAAAGGCAAGGTTCACTCACCCCTTGCTACAGTGGAATGCTTTCCTTCAGGACACTCTCATAGTTTAGCCTTTTTAAACCTTAAATCAAAAACTACATGTGCATGAGGGCCTAAACACTTTTTTTTCTCCCATTGGGGAATTACATATCCCCAGGACACTTTGGTCAGCCTTTAAGCACTGAGAAAGTAATTTGGATTAAGATTTATCCATTCATCTGAGAATGGCAGGTCGTATCTTCAACTCTTGTGTTTTAATTTCAGGCTGATATTTTTATATTCTGGCACATCTCTCTTCTGACGCACTAGAAGACATCTTTAAAAATGGTCTCAGCCCCCGTTTGTTGTTTATTTTTAAGCACCCAACACTGACTCACTGTCACACATCTCCTCCATCTAACGGAGGGGAAAACAAAATCATGCTGTAAAGAATGAAGCCACACCAGGAAAAGGTTATTCACAAGACTAGTTTAATTCGACACCCATAAGACTGGGTTCCTTTATTACCAAAAAATAAAATAAAATAAAGGGGGTATCAAAGGGGGGAAGAAAGAACAAGCCACGGCTAAAACATCTGTCGATTTCATACTACTAATTCACCTGCCAGAAGAGACCAGCTGGGACAGGGGCTTCATATGTTAACATGCAAACAAATTTTTTAAAGGACGGGGAACAAGCATAAGAAAAAAACAGAAGCCTTAAAAACGTCATGAATGGCCATACCAAAAAAAGATGTCTGTGCATTTAATCCCTCCCCCCAGAAGTTTTTCCCCCCTTGTACAACAAAACGTAATTTTAAATGCCAGAAATTCAGAGCACCGCCATCAAAACTCCTCCTGCTTTTGCACCTCCCAACGCAGGAAGACGATCACCGGGTAAGCACTGATGGGAAGAGGAAGCAGGGCAAAGCTGACAGGCAGGCAGGTGAAGCCCCCAAATTGTCCTGGCAGGCAGGCAGGCAGTGGGAATCCATTCAAACGTGTGTCTCGCATGCAGGCGTCGGTAGTGGGACCCTCTGTATCTCTTAAATGCCGGCTGAGCAAAGAGACAGTCAGCCTGAGAGCTTCTCATGGGACTCTGGGGAGCTCAGGAGACACCTTTTCCTCTTGGGACAGCAACTCTTCCATCCCTGCTGCAGGATTTGGGTTATTGGGGTGTGTGTTTGTGTGTTCCAGGCTGCCGGTCCCCTCGTTCTCCATCAGGTGAAATTAAAGGTGAAATTTCAGGGAAGCGGAGGTGGTCAGGAACTAAAACCATGGTGAACGTAGAGAGGGAAGGAGTCCCCCTTTATCGGGTCTGTTCAACTGTTAAAGAGACAATGATGAGTGTTAGCCAGAACTAAACTTCAGTCCCTCCAGGTGATATGGACCTCTGCGGAGAGAGGTCGAGTTAAAAATAAAGTATATTATTATTATTATTATTATTGGACGTCAACTCCCACAATTCCTAACAGCCAGCTGTTAGGAATTGTGGGAGTTTGCCCATGCCTTTCTCTTTCATGCCCTTTTCTTTCAGTTTGCTCATGCTTTTTACTTGCAGGGGCTGGGCTTAGCTCAGCAGACTAAACCGCTAGCTGCAGAAAATCCTGCCAATTGAAAGGTTAGCAGTTCAAGCCTGGGTTGGGTGAGCACCCGCCATCAGCTTCAGCTCCCTGCCCACCTAGCAGATTGAAAACTGAAATGTGAGTAGATAAATAGGTATTGCTTTAAGGGGGCAGTAATAAAAGGCGCCCATAAGGACATGCCGGTGATCCAATCAGGGGGACATCTAAGGACAACAAAGCTCCTCAGCATGGAAGACGGAGCAACATCACCACGCCTCCCCCACATGGCCAGAGTTGAGCACAGCCTCCAAATGCCAGAAATAGAAAAGATGGGGAAAGCCTTGACGTGTTTGTGTACTGTCTGTCCTTGTTAATTGTACAACAACATTGAATGTTTGCCGTATATGTGTTCTGTAATTTTCTCTGAGTCCCCTTGGGGAGATAGAGCAGAATATAAATAAAGTGATTAAAATGGAGCACTCACTGTAGGAAGAGATGTCGATCTCGTCAGGAAGTTCACTGATGTTCACCTCAAAGCGGTCCTGCACTTCGTTGAGGATCTTGGCATCATTTTCATCCGACACGAAAGTGATCGCCAAGCCCTTGGTGCCGAAGCGCCCAGCACGTGCCACCTGCAGGATCCGCAAAAGAAAAGTCATGATTTAGTGCCAGCATAGGGCACTTCAGGTACTTCAATCAAGCTCTCCATGCAATTCAATGAACCCAAAAGGAAAGGGAGCCAAGGTATTGATTTTTGAAAAAAACATGCACTTAGGCTGACATTAAGTAACCTTCAGGTTTCAGGGCTTTTGAAATCCTGGGTGTTGTGGTTGTTCTAAGGTCTTTAGTCTTTCCCCCCCAGAGTGCTGTCCTAAAGATTTGACAGATAACAGGAAACCCTACTGAAATTAAAAGACCTCTGGCTCACGAAAGCCTACCAAGGCCAAGAGTGCTGCTCAGGGCTGAAAGAGACATCAGAAAGTCAGAGACTCTAGTCTAGCAACCTCATCAGGGCAGCTCTACCTCAGGACTTTATATATAGATATAAAAACGTGTCTCCCCATTTTCAGGACCTTTGAACCTCAACTCACCCGGTGCAGGTAGGTGTCTGAATCTTCTGGCATATCGTAATTGAAAGCGATATTGACCCGCTCAATGTCCATGCCACGACCAAAGAGATTGGTTGCCACCAAGATACGGCGCTGGAAATCCTTGAACTGCTGGTACCGTGACAATCTGCAAGAAAAAAAAATTAAGAGCCCCATGTACACACAAACCAAGTTAGCTACCTCTTCTTCCCTAGAAATACTGTTTCTTTAATTCTAAGATAATTTTCCCTAAATAAACATCTCTAAAAAATGAGGGAATCTTACAATTGCAGGTGTATCTTTAACAATGGATGAAATACAACACCTCCTATTAAGGCACCAGAAGAAGGCTCTTTCACTCACACACTTTGGTAATCTGGACACCACAACTTTACTCAGCTCTCACTGAGTGTTTTACTTGAAATCCTTCCCAGTAAGTCTATGAAGTTTTCAATCCAAACCTATTATCCCAGAAGGAATGTGAATTTAGCCTCATGTGTTGGATCCTGACCAGAAGACAATAGGATACATCCTGCTAAATAAATGGCCATAGCTTGCTGGCTTCAATATTTCAAGCAAGGACTTGGGATCACAAAACATGGACCAACACAAAAACAAGCTTTTGCTACTGCTTTCAAATCAGATTAATTCTCCATCACATTACATGTGGGCCTATAAAGGATCTCTTAAAAGTCTTCTTTCTGCCAACTTACAGTTGGCAAACATCTGCTTGCATCTCAGCATCAATCATATCTGCAGGGGCCGCTGCTCAGCGCTTAAGAGGAACTTCACAGAAGAGAATCAGAGACTCTAGTCTGAGCAAGCTCATCATTGCAGAGGAGACCCTCAGATAAGACCCAAGGCCCAAACCTCCCTCTCTGCCACTCACTCCCTTAGTTCCTTCTCACCTCTCTTCCTGGGGCATGCCCCTGTGTATGGCAATGGCGGGGAAGTTCTGCTCCACCAGCAGCTGAGCGAGTGCAATGCAGCGCTGCACAGACTTCACGAAAATGACCACCTAGATGGGAAAAGGAAAGGTCAATCACAGCTCTCAGCAGTGAGGGCCAGGGATCTTGTTTTTCTTACATATGGTACAGTCAGCCCTCAACATTTGCAGATTTGATGATTCAATGATTAATTAATTGCACAGGACTTTTTTGTCCCTCAGCCACAGCAAATGTGGAAGGATACCTCTATCATCTTGCTGAAACTCACTGCAAAGCCTGTCAGGATGAACACCAAACCCTCATTCACAGAAAGAACCCAATTGTCCAACAGGCAAACTACCCCAGAGTCTGTTCCTACATGCTCAAAGCTCAGTTAAAATTCAGTATCTAAACTTCCTGACTTGGACCAATCACAAAGTTTGCATGTGTAGCCCGTTCCTCATGCTCAAGCTGTACAACCCGAGGTTGTTGTTTTTTTTAATGGGCAAACCCCACCTAAGCAAGTTCTTGTCTGGGGGAAGAGTAACTTCTGATTCAGAGCTTGGAAACATTAGCATTAGTGCTAATGCGTTAATTTTAAATCCTAAGAGACTCATAAAAATGAATTATAATTAGAACTCATTCATTTGTTCAATTAAAAGTATCCTTTGTTACAAATAGTAACAAATTAAGTAATAATATTCAACACCCTCAAATATTTATTGGCATCACTGCTCATTTATTATTTTTTCTTAAATCAAATTACTTCCAAGATCCAAACCATCCTATTAAGCAGCTTTTGTTTTTCATGTTTAGGGATTGAAGGCAATAGGCTCCCTTAAAGTACAGACAGGATTGGCATGGAAGGCAAGCTCTGGTTTGCAGACTGGGAAGTCAATGCATCGAGGCTCACTTTCAAGAGCTCTGCTATGCTTTTAACAGCTGGCATCCCGAGGCAAGTTGGTAATATTTACATCTGCTCCACGCACTCTGTTTTGATCCAATCCCAAATCGTTCCTTCCACCTCCCAAGACTGGTTTCTCCTCCCTCATCCTTGAAGTGGGGCCCACCTCCCCAAGGCACCTGATTGAACTCCAGTACATCAAGCAGGTCAAACAGCTTGCGGTTCTTCTCGTTGTCTTTCAGTTTGACATAGTACTGCTGCAGACCGTGCAGCGTCAGCTTGGTCTCATCGTCCACGAAGATCTCCATGGGCTGAGGAGCAAACCCAGGGCCGGTTAGACCAGGGCAAGGCAGACCTGGGTTTGGAGGGAGGGGTGAGGGGCGAAAAGCACGGACGGACCTAGCAACAGCATCTTCCCCTGCCACACACACACACCCCTGGCTTCTGCAGTCCCTCAGGAAATGCGCTATAAGCAAAGTGGTGACCCACCCCTTTCTGCAGACAACAAACCCAAGCAGCCCAAAGCTTCTAAGGAGGAAGATTCTCTCCATATGGCTACAAAGCTTCCTCCAAAGCACCTGTGGCTTTAAAAAAAGACTTTCCCTTTCCAAAGCACTAACGTTTTATCTTATCTTTGCAGGATCTGAACTTGAAAAACACCTCCCTCCCACTAAAAAGCTATGTCTTCCTTCAGATACGCAAAATAAAAAGAGAAACACAACAAAACTTGCATAGGGAAAGTGATTAGTGTTTGTTCCAAGACCTGCATCCTAGGCTATGCTGCCCTTAACCATTGTATCAAAGGTTCAGGCTCCAGGCTTACATCCCAATTCCGAAAATGTATCAGCTATCTGGTATCAAACGCCAGAAGAGCAAGGACAATGGCAGCTGCCCCTTCCATTTTTCTAAACAAGCACAAAAAACCACCCTAATCCTATTGCTTCCCAAATAAAGAATATTGACCTCAGAGACATAGCTAGTTGAAATGCTTTTCCTTTCAGTATTAACTGAATATTCCCAAGATCACTACTGAGAGATGAGTTCCACCCGCTCCTGCTATGTAACTACATGGCTCCCTCAAAGCAGTTTCCTTCCTTCCCTTCCTCCCTCCCCTCCCACAGGAGTGCACTTCAAATTGCCACTTTCCCACAAGGCAGAAGGAGAAGGAAAGGGGGAGGAATCAAAAACAGAATGACGCGCTTTTGCCAGTTCACAACTGAAAAAAGGATAAAACTTCTCCTCCAGGTCACCAGGCGTCTGCTCCACCGGCTGTCGCCGATCTCTCCGATCCTCCAAGGAGTCCTTCGCCGCAGGTCTCCAGAGTGTCAGCCACAGTGAGTGGACGGGAGGGACAGGGCAGGGAGGGCAGGAACGCGTATCTGCATGTTGCGTGCGAGTGGACATGGCAGTGAGAAGAAAAAGGCTCCACTTGCCTGTGTGTATGTGGGCCAGGCTCTTCGGATCTTAGGTGTATGGGGGCCAAGATCTTCCAAACATGGTGCAGGCACGGAGATGGGTCCCATGCGCAGAGAATGCAGGGAATCAGGACAGCAGGAGGGGTGCAATTAATCGTGCACCACCTGCCCAGTGTGACGGTACAAGAGGATCCTTCTGGAATGGATCCCCTTCTGAACAAAACATGGACGCTCCATACGCCGAGCAGCGTTAAAAAAGTAGAATGAGATCTCATTGAGTGATTGCTCTCTAGCCCTATTGGGAGAGGCCTATCATTTGTGTTGTATATGTGGCTATTCTGGCTAGTGTAACCCGAATGATCTTCCGGAAGGTGTGTGCCCTACAGATGCCTTAGGGGGGCTGGGGTAAGTGATGGGCGGCAGCAGCACAACCCAACAGTGCTGTCGACGGTGGTGGCGCTCTCTCTAAGCTCTGATCCCGTCCTCCTTCCCTGGATGGAAGGGAGGGAGGGAGAGAGGGAGGCTGGTCAGCCGGCCAGCCAGGTGAATAAAGAAGGTAGAAGGGGTGTAATTACGTCTTGCATGAATTTGCGGCACACAGGGCGGATTTCCTTGCTGAGAGTGGCACTGAACATCATGACCTGCTTTTCATGAGGGGTCATGCGGAAGATCTCCTGGACATCCCGGCGCATATCTACAAAGAAAGCAGACAGGTTAGAAATGATTGTGCTACTGTGAGTACCCAGTAAATCTCTAATACTTCTCAAATAGGCAGAACTGGAGGGGGAATAAATAGACTAGAGTTTGCAGAATTTCTCAAACATGACCAGCAGCCACATTGGCAAGAAGATAAAAGTTGTGGTGAAAAAGGGAACATCTCCAAGCTCCACTAGGCCACATCTACATTCAATAGTTATTCCAGTAGCTCCTGAGCAAGGAAAGGAACAGGGGGTATGAGTATTTTTAGAGCTTCTAGTCTGAAGGACCTTCTAGGTTTTGAAAATCCCCAATGTTTCACTGTCCTAAAGGGAGCCACACTCTTCAAAAATGGTCCTGGTGGCCAGGTGTTTTCTTGCAAGCCATTTCTAAAGTTTGCAGGGTATGTTTTTTGGAAGGGAGGGGGGAAACTGTGGCTGGTTAATAAGGAAGATTACCACAGAAAGCTTTTTTCATGCAAGTACCTCTCTTGACTAGAGAGGAGAGGTTCTCATCCTCTCTAAAAAGCTACACCGATAGGACTCCTTTTCATACAACTTCATCCTAGCTACAACCAACGCACTGGCTATTTGGCAAGAAAAATAAAATGCAATATATGACACAAACTAAATTATGATGTTAGGAAAGCTATTTCTAGCTACAACCTCCATTTTCATTTCAGGTTCATTTAAGAGAAAATAGAGCATCTGTATTCTTCCTGAGGCAGAAAGGTAGTAAACTTGGGACAAGGAAGGTTACTTCCATTTCAGGCTCATGATCAAAACTTTCTTCAGTCTGCCTCATAGGCACGAGTTCAAAGAACAACTAGAGCAAAGGATCACCGTACTGCTTCAAAAGTAGTCAACACTGCTACTTTTGCTTATGGATGCCCAAGAAATTCAGACCATAAGTTTTCCTAACCTGACCCACTCCTCATGCTAGTCGTTCTGCACCGCATCCACATCTTTACCCCACCAGAGCAAGGACCCCTATCTCACCAAGCTGCTCAAGCATCTTGTCACATTCGTCCAGGATGAAGTGCTTGATATGTTTCAGGTTGAGGCTCTTGTTGCGGGCCAAAGCGAGGATGCGGCCCGGGGTTCCCACCACAATGTGCGGGCAGTTCTTCTTCAGCACCTCCTCATCCTTCTTGATGGACAGGCCCCCAAAGAACACCGCCACCTGGGTACAGGAGAGAGTGAGAAAGAAGTTTCACACTTTTCCCATCACAATCCTCTAGATTTACTTTTGCAACATTTTTCATTTGTGCTGGTAAAAACTATGCTTTGGTGCAAGAAAGAGATAGAAATAACTCATGAATCTTACCTTGACACTGGGCATATACTTGGAAAAGCGTTCATACTCCTTACTGATCTGGAAGGCCAGCTCACGAGTGTGACACATCACGAGCACAGACACCTGTCAAGGAAGCAGAAATGCATTTGTAATTCCTCATGTTATCATAGATGACATATTCCCTCAAGTCCTTTCGCTAGGAAGATTATCATGGCCCTGCTATGCCCATCCAGCCCTCTGCCCCCACAAAAAAAGCTGTTTTGGTTTTCTAAACATACCTGTCCTGTGACTGGCTCCAACTGCTGAAGTGTGGCAAGAACAAAGACAGCAGTCTTGCCCATACCGGATTTGGCCTGGCAAAGAACATCCATGCCTAAAATTGCCTGGGGGATGCATTCATGTTGCACTGCATTGGAAATGAGAATACAATCAATACCTCCTGGTTCTGCAGATCCCAAAAGCTCTTGCTTTCAGCTCCCCTCTAGCCTATAACTTCCCACCAGGCAATTCCCAAAATAAGGGTTTGATTTGGGCTCACCTTCGGAGGGGTGCTCAAAACCACAATCGACAATGGCACGGAGAAGTTCCGGTTTTAACAAAAAATCGCGAAAACCAGAACTGTGGATGGAGACATAGGACCCCTTGACGTCTTTCTTAGATGGGACATCCACTCCTTCTCCAGCTGCCTGGTTTTCCACCTCATCATCTTCATAATCCAACAGCTCATTGTCAACATCGTTCTCAGTCATTATGATGGCTTTCTCTATCGCTCTAAAAAATGAGAAAGGCTTCAGTGAAACTAGAGCAACAACCATCAAGATGGAAATCTCTAGCTACACATCAGATATAGCAACTCAAGATAAACCAAATCCATGCTCATTTCAAAGAGTGGGTTCTTTCTGCAATAGAGTTAGCTGTCATTATCTGCTGCAGAGAGATCACTAGGTCTTTTAACCACTAATGGATCTATTGCTTGTTTGCAACTCCTTTCGGCTCTAGCCAACATGGCATACTGTGAGAAATGATGGGTGCAGCAGTCTTAACTATATATGGAGGGTCACATTCACCAATCCTCCTAATTCTATTAATGTTATTATATTCATTTGTACCATGCCCTTACAATAATGGAGCTCAAAGTGCCTTACAATATTTTACACCAATGTAACCCAACATTCTCTACCCAGTTATAATAAAGCAGGAAGTTATTTGGGAAAAGGGCAGAAAACGGGCTGTCAAAACATACCCAGATCCGCAAAATGTTTAACACTATATTCTCCCCAGTATGTAGCCCACCCCAACTCTAAACACCTCAAAATCAAAGAAATTTAAAGGATCCATTGAGGAGGGGGCATGATTAGGTTTCCTGTTTTTCTGGAAACTAGGACACAGAGCAATGGAGTCAAACTTCAAGAAGAGAGATTCCACCCAAACATTAGGAAGTATTTCCTGATTGTAAAAGATGTTTAGCAGTGAAACATGCTACCTCAAAATATAGTGGGTTTTCCTTCTCTGGAGGTTTTAAAGCAGAGGCTGGGTGGCCATCTTTCAAGGGTGCTTTGATTGTGTTCCTGCTCTGGCAGAATGGGATTGGATTGGAATGTCTTTTGGCCTCTTCCAACTCTTATGATTCTAAGTACCAAAGAGACATCGTTTCTAAAATGAGATGAAACAGACTGTGTCGTATGGATGTTTGTGTTATGATTCCTGCATACCACAATGGGTTGACAACAGTGCCCTTGGGGGGTCTCTCCCAACTTTTTGAGTATAGGAAATGAGACTAGATTGCCAGATTTTCTCCTACTTCATTCAGAAGTATAATTGGTTTTTTTTTAAGCCAATGGGATTCTACTACTAAAGCAGTAGCAGTGGAAAGGGTGAATAAATAGCATCATGAAATGGTATTTCTCATGGCCTATGAGCAGCTCTGTGTCTGCTTAGAATACCTTTGATGGTGGGAAAGGAAGACTAAAGAAACAATATTAGAGCTAATTCAGTAAGAACCTCCCTACATTTCTCCTGCACAAACACACTTAGGTGCAGCAGTTTCTTCTTGACCTACAAATACACAGAAAAAGGAGAGACATTAGGAAGAACTGATTGTAATAGGCTTCTGGCAATGGAATATGCTGCCTTAGAGTGTGATGGAGCCTCCTCCTCTGGAGGTTGATTTTTTTTTTAGCAGAAACTGGATTGCCACCTGTCTGGGAGCTTTTAAAAATTATTTTTTAGACAGTTTAAAAGAAATCTACATAGAGGCAAACATACAAAAAAAAAACCCCAAGAAAAAAATCAACAAAAGATTTAAAACACTTTTTCTAGAATAATACTACATCCTAAATATCAAAAAACAATGAGGATGTGAAGACATTCCCTTCCAAGAACGTGTTTAATGAAGCCAAACAAGTGGTAGTGGAAGCTTTGGGTTTTTATCTTGGTTTTAATGTTCACATGGTTTTAATTGTGTTTGCTGTTTGAAATATTTATGCTTAATTGTTTGTTTTAACTTTTGTATTTTATGTTTTCATTATGCTGTAACTGCCTTGGGTCTTTGCTCAGAGAAAGGAAGGATAAACATTTCTCAAATAAATAATTAACTACAAACAATCTACGTTATCTAATCTAAGGGCTTTACATTCTCTGCCTTGGAGCATCTAGAGGTTTTTAAGCATAGGCTGGATGGCTATGTCAGGTGCTTCCTACATGGCAGGATGAGGTTTGACTAGATGGCCCTTGGAGGTCTCTTCCAATTCTATGAGGAACTTCTTTACATATTTCTTGAGGAATCTTCTCTCATTCTGACAATTTGACCTTCTAATCTTAGGGAACATAGGCCGTATCTACACAGCCATACAACTCAGTTTCTGAATCCAGATTATCTGCTTTGAACTGGATTATATGGCAGTGTAGACTCATATAATCCAGTTCACATCAGATAATCTGGATTCAGAAACTGGATTATGCGGCAGCATTGACCCAGCCATACCCCATGTGGGTATCACTGATTGAGAGGTTACGCCCATTCATTTGATATGAAGGACAAAAGAACAAATAACAAAAGGGTGCTGCTTTCTTTCTTCCTACTAAAATGGTTGCAGCATATTAGTCCTAAACACAATCCCAAGAGAAGCCACATGAGGTTATAGGGCCCCTTTAAGAATGTGTGTGTGTATATATATATTCTCATTCTTTTTAAAGCTGTTTGCTATCCTATTCGAGTCCACCATTCATTGCTTTGAGCTTTCCCCGATTCTTTTATCACCCATAAATACCAAAATGCACTAAGAAGTATCTGCATTTGAGCTGCATCTTCTATAATAATAAGCAATATAATTTAAAAATCTACATTTCAAAATGGAATAAAAGGTGGTGCCAAATTGCTTGGAATAACGTCCTTCAAAACGGGCCAAAGAAGCAAAATACGAAGCTGCACTACAAAATCATACAGCGCTGTTAAAACTATATAAAAACCCTATTAAAGTATAGAATGGGAGGGGGCAGATGGAAAGGCCAAAGTCAAACCCTTTTAGATTTTTAATTTCTCTACCAATTTCCACTTAAAGGGGTGCAGAAGAGTTCCCTCTCGCCACCCAACCAGGAACTGAAGAGCTACCTAACAGCATCCAGCCGATGTTTCAAGATTACAAACAGCGCGGTGAAAGCAACACCAAAGCGCCAAGACGTCCGCCATCTTGGATTCACTCAATAACAATGAACGCATTACCCCCCCCCCCCATCTTTTAACCCGGTTTTAAGGCACTTGGGTCGGAAAAACGCCCTCAAAAAGCGATCCATCGGACGCACGATCGCTTAAAAAACCGATATCGACCCCGTGATCGAGCGGATGGCAAAACGGAGCGCCGATGGAGAATAGATAACGGAGGAGCATCTTACCTCTGGCAAAGGGGAGGAGCTGGTCGACTACGCGAAGCGGCGGCCACAATCGAGTGAGAACGACTTCCGGCCAGCGCAGAGCACGGCGGAAGCTCCAAAAGGGACTTGATGCGAGGACCTCGCGGCTTTCTCGCGGGCTTTTTGTCTCAATCAGTGCCTAATTAGAATAATGGCAATAATTATGATTATTCGTTTTCTCGTTCGAAAAAGCCTTAAAAAAGCACATGCAAATTATTTACATACTTTATGGCGTTTATTCAAAAATATTCAATAGTATAATAATATTTTTTTGAATGAATGCCATAAAGTATGAAAATATAGAATCATAGAATAGTAGAGTTGGAAGAGACCTCATGGGCCATCCAGTCCAACCCCCTGCCACAAAACAGGAAATCGCATTCAAAGCACCCCCGACAGATGGCCATCCAGCCTCTGTTTAAAAGCCTCCAAAGAAGGAGCCTCCACCACAGTCCGGGAGAGTACAATTCAACAGTATTATTCAACAGTATAATAATAGAGCACCTGGTGGCGTAGCGTATTAAAGCGGACCAAAAGGTTGCAGGTTCGAATCCGGGGAGCGGAGTGAGCGCCTGCTGTTAGCCCCAGCTTCTGCCAACCTAGCAGTTCGAAAACATGCAAATGTGAGTAGATCAATAGGTACTACTCCAGAGGGAAGATAACGGCGCTCCATGCAGTCATGCCGGCCACGTGACCCTGGAGGTGTTTATGGACAACGGCGGCTCTTCGGCTTAGAAATGGAGATGAGCACCAATCCCCAGATTTGGACATGACTGGACTTAATGTCAGGGGAAAACCTTTACTTTTTAGTGTAATAAGATTTTAGGGGAGGCGTCTGCAAAGGACACCAAATAGGAGAAATGCAGTTCACTTTTCGCGGCCTCGCTGTTTTGCAGGTTTTCAATAAATATTAATGTACAGTACACCATTTATTGTGGTATTTTTGCTGTTTCGCAGGTTTTTACGGTGTGCGCATGTGGCGACCCCTCTTCCGGTTCACGTTGGACTGTCACGTGTGTGTTGTTTTCGTCTGCGGTGTTGTATGCACTATTCAAGCCCTATGATGTCACCCAAACGTTCGGCAACGGCTTCTGGCAGCGAGCCTAAGTGTAAGTGAAGGATACTTACCATAAAAGAGAAAATCGAGCTTCTCAACATGCTCCAGAAAGGGAGATTGTATGCTGCAGTTGGCTGCCATTACGGGATTAATGAATCAACAGTTCATTATATTAAGAAGGAAGAGAAGAATATCAGGTCTACAGCAACAGTGACTTTCAACAAGACGGCAAAAAGGGTGATTACTCTTCATAATAAGTCGATCGTAAAGATGGAATCTGCATTAGCCTTGTGGATTAATGATTGTCGTAAGAAAAATATTTCTTTGGATACAGACACCATAAGGACTAAGGCAAAGCAACTTTACGACCACATGGCAGAGAATATGGAGAATCAAGAAGAGGAGGACGGGGATGATGAGGCAAGACCATCCACATCGACTGGTTCTCCCACCAAATCAGATAGATTTGCTGCCAGGAAGGGCTGGTTTCATAAATTTCAGAAGCGCTATGGACTTAAGGGCGTTTGTCTGCATGGAGAGGCTGCCTCTGTGGATAAAGCCGCCGCCAAGGATTTCGTGAACAACACATTCAAGGAGATATTAAAAGAAGGGGGCTATCTTCTACCAGAACAAGTTTTTAATATGGATGAACCAGGGTTATTTTGGAAAAGGATGCCACCTCACACTTTTATAATGAAGGAGGAAGCTACAGCCCCTGGTTTTGAAATCGAGCTAGAATTTGGAGGTCTCCTTACAATAGAAAGGGATCTGGGACCCTCCAAAGGGTTCGATGCCGCTGGCGAGAAGGAGAGAACCGCTAGGAATCAGAGTTTACCAGTCCCAAATAAATTTCATCATAGGCTGAAGAAGGAGCACTGAAATGTTTAATGCGATACAGCTGGAAAAGATGTCAAGCCACAATCATTCATCAAGCAAGACATGCCACATAATATACCACAACACTTTTTATAACATAAAAACAGGGCGGTCAACTTTGAATTTCCTGCGGCCGCCCCTTTAAACCAGCCTCATGCTGATTGGTTGTTGCTACCAGCTGGAGGTGAGGTGGAGGCACGCCGACCAATTAGAATGCCTGTGCCGCTTCGGCCTTTCAGCCAATCAGGAACAGGGAGGCGGGCCGAGCAGGAAATAATGAACCGGGGATGGTTTCTAAGTGGATTAAAGTGACTCATTGAGGACATAATGGCTGGCGAGAACCCCCTGCTAAATATTGTCTTGCAGGAGTGGAAATATACATCTGTGTCTGGCAGATATGCAGAATCTGGTTTTCTAAAGGCGGAATATTGGATCAAGCAGGTGGGGTTTTGACAGTGGGATCAGCCAGGTGTGTAGACAAAGGAGTGAGATGGTTTGGGTAATCTCCACTTTCCGAAGGCGGATGGTTTCCCCCATTGGAATGTGACAAGCTTGTCCAGGTGGGCATACTCCGAAGCCATTCTTTAGTGTCCATGCAAAGTGCCTTGATTGAGTCCTTTGTGTGGGTATGATTATGTGTCTTGATGACGAGAGCTTCCAGAGGCTGGGGTCGTGCCGAGGTGACATTTCATATTTTAAAGTTCATATATGGGGTATTTTGGGAAAGGGAGACATACAAGGGATACTCATGAAAGAATACAGGATATCATATTGACCGCTCCCACCCACCAGAACAGTCCAAGACAAGTTCATAAAGTTTCATAGGAAAGTCCAAAATCCAAGGAAAATGATAAGGGGTTTCATTGAATGTCCATAGCATGGCCAAGCTTAGCCAAGATCCAGTGGGAGGAGGTCGATGGAGGCTTTGATCATAGCCTGGGGCAAGCCAGTTACACCCAGGTCGAGGCATGTTTGGCCAGAGTTCACAGCGAGGTCACTTTGCTTCAATATTGCACAAGGAAATAATATTGACAATAAGAATAATAAAAATGTGTGTCAAAGATGATACAGAGAAGCAGAAAGATAAGCAGAAGAAATAAGGGCAAGATTGTAAAGCATGTGGTTTAAAATTGGCTTTTTTTCCTTTGCCTGGATATGTCTCAACCCTAAACAAAAAGGGAGTCCTTTTGTTTGTGAGTCACTGGTGCAGGAAATTATTAGGAGAGTCATTATCTCTTGCCTCAAACTAAAAGGTCAAACACCCTTTGTGCCAGGATTTTAGTAAATCACAGTAAATTCCAGTAAAATATCTCAGTTACCTTCTGCTATAAATATATGAAATATAGGACATAAAACCTTGTTTTAAAATGTACACACTATCTAACCTGGGAAGGTTACTTTTTGTTGTTATTGTGGTCTTTGCAAATTGACCAAGACATCCAGCCTGATGTCCTTGCCAAAACTATGAATTCCCTGATTTTTGAACTATCTTTTACAAAGTCCTGGGGGGGGGGGGGGTTACCTCGATCACAGTTTTAAGGCTCAAAAAGATTTTCACTTATTGCAGGTGGTCCTGGATACATGAGGGAACACTGTACAGTATAGTACAAGGTCAAGAGCAGACACTGTGGTTCAACACGTATCATTTTCAAATAGGTTTGGAAGAAACTCTTTATAAATAATGCTCCTGAAGCTTTAATGATGCATAGAAAAGGGCATTACTAGCAAGCATTATGTAGCCCCATCTACACTGTCATATAATGTTGTTTGCGTGATCAGTGTAGATGGGCTTGTGTCACATAATTTGAACAGAAATTCAACAGAAAGGAGGAAATCGTGAAAATGAACAAAATCTGGCTACCAGTATTTTTTTTAAAAAACTTTAAAATCAAGACAGTAAATAAAGAACAACACAGAAAACGGGAATTCCAGACAGGAAACAATCAGGGCCAGGTAACACCTCCAAACAAAGGATTCCTCCAGGCAAGAAGCAGCCAAGCTTTGAAGCCATTGACCTGTGGGGTTCCGCAGGGATCTATCTTATCCCCCATGCTTTTTAACATCTACATGAAACCACTGGGAGAGGTCATCCGGAGTTTTGGAGGGCGTTGCCATCTCTACGCAGATGACACGCAAATCCACTACTCGTTCCCATCTGACTCCAAGGAAGCCCCTCGGATGCTGAACCAGTGCCTGGCCGTTGTGGCGGACTGGATGAGTGTTGTCGACCGCGCTTTAGGGGATCGGGCCCTTAAGGAGAGTCCCGATCCGGTCCTGAGAGAACGGACCTTGGCGGAGCCAATAGGAGAATATGAGCCGCAATACAACCTGAAGCCGAAATGAAGAAGGTCCGCCAAAGTTGAAGGAAAATCCGCCAAGGAGTCTTTATTGAGCGATTCAGCTGAAAAGGACTCTAGTAGTGATCATTCAGTCTACTAGGGTACCATATATCAAAAATAAAGCCATATTTATACAGTGTTTCAGTCTGACAGCCCCTTGAATTTCCCGCCCCGCTCCCCCGCCCATCTGATCGCGGATAGGCTAGAGGGTTGAACGAGGCGGGCTTTCGTTTCCCGCCTTGCTCTGCTGGCCCAATAGGGAGCTGCTTTTTGTCCCCACTCGAGCCAATCAGGGAGGAGAAGGCGGGAGTTATTGAAACAATGAAGTGACTGAGCAGGAAAGATCGGATTAATTCCTGCCCGGCCGAATTCTAAAGGGATTAATGACAGCAATCAAGGGTTCCTGTCACGTATACAGATTTCAGATATGGCTTGGGGTGTCAGAGGTGGAAGCAGGGATGGGTGGTGATGGGCTCAGCAGGGCGCCTTCCTGAGGTGTCCTGGATTTCCTTTTGGAGGAGATATGACAATGTTTGCCTTGAGGGCGAATCACCTTTAGGTCAAATACTCCGAATTCGGCGACTCAAGCCCTATATTGTCCATGCAATCTGAATTTGATTGGGTTAAGCGGCAGCGGATTAACCTTTTGTTTTTGGGAAGGTAAGCCTGGGTCATAGAAAATGGGGCAGGTTCTGGGGTTCAAGTTGAGTTCGAAATATTCCCTATTTGATTTCATGACTTGGCAATTATATGAAATAAAATGAAAAATAAAATGAAGTTGGGATATAAACCCTGCTGGGAAAAATACATATTTTCCGGGGATCCCAAAGAGTACAAATACATATAGGCAGATAGATAGATTTCAAGGAAGTAAGGGAGAATCCATAGAGGTGGGTTACATTGCATAAAGGGGAATCATGAATGATATAAACAATTGAAAACATTTGATAAGAACGAAGTTCACAACATCTGGGGAACCCAATATGGAAATTCATACAACAGTGATTCATGAGGGTGTCCAGGTACATAGAATATGAAAATTCACGGATACATGAGGAAAAGAGTTCATCTGTGGTGGAAGGAATTCATAGAGATGGCATGGGGAAGAGGCACATGTGGGTTGCAGTCTTTGGAAGTATAAGATTTCATAAGTTCAGGGATAGGTCTGGGGAAGAGTGTTCTTCTCCTTCATAAAATTATGAAGGTATGAATGAAACGTGGAGGGCGCCCGTCCAGGCACCCTCCTGGCAGCTGTAGAGAGGGTGAAGGTCCTTGGAGAACTATGTCTCCCCAGCGGGAGAGCGATCCCCCATCCCCAGTTCACAGAAAGGGACCAGGGATCTCCTAAAACCATCCCGCGGGTCGCGGGGAGAGGAAAGTCCGGGATAAGGCTGGAAGAGAGCAGTCTGGCTTGAAAGGAGCAGTCGGTTCCGTTTGACAGTCAGCTGATGAGGTGCCGAGAACTGGACCGATTTTGGTTCCGTTGGTGGTCCTTGAGTCAGGAGCCTTAGAAAGGGTTAGGACTAAAAGAGGAGCGTGCTAGGGGTAATTTTGATAAAGATATGAGCCAATTTGTATCGCCCGCCGTATTAACCTATGGCGGGCGAAGCCTCCGCCAGGGTTTAAAGATCGGACGGGTTAGTGAGAGAGAGAGAGAGAAGATTTCATGCAAAAGAAGGAGTCAGGGAAAGACACAAAATAACCAGGTAGAGAGTGTTACTGTTAAAAATGAATGCTACTTTTATTGGGGGATTTGTTACATAGTTCAGGGAAGGGGAAAGTGAAGAAAAAAAGATCTTTTAACAATAGTCTGCTGCGGTCCCGCTCCGTTCCTTAGGTGATGGATCTGCGGAACTCTCCGCTGCGGGTTCAAATCAATTTGAAAGCCGGGGTCACGGTCATCATGAGGAGGAACAAGCTGAGAATCAATCCCGACAAGACAGAGGCCCTCCTGGTCAGTCGCTCGTCTGATCGGGGTATTGGGTGGCAGCCTGTGCTGGACGGGGTTGCACTCCCCCTGAAATCACAGGTCCGCAGTTTGGGGGTCCTCCTGGACTCAGCGTTGACGCTTGAGGCTCAGGTGTCGGCGGTGGCCGGGAGGGCCTTTGCACAACTCAAACTTGTGCGCCAACTGCGACCATACCTCGTGAAGTCTGACTTGACCACGGTGGTCCATGCCTTGGTTACCTCTAGACTGGACTACTGTAATGCACTCTACGTGGGGCTTCCCTTGAAGACGCCCCGGAAATTACAATTGGTCCAACGCTCGGCTGCCAGATTAATAACGGGGGCAAGTTACAGGGAGAGATCCACTCCCTTGTTTAAGGAGCTCCACTGGCTGCCGTTCATCTTCCGGTCCCAATTCAAGGTGCAGACCATCATCTATAAAGCCCTAAACGGTTTGGGACCCACCTACCTCCGTGACCGTCTCTCCCTCCATAAACCTGCCCGATCTTTACGATCATCCGGGGAGGCCCTTTTATCACCACTGTCGTTATCCCAGGCCCGCCTTGTGAGTACAAGGGAGAGGGCCTTTTCTGCTGTGGCCCCCCGACTATGGAACTCACTGCCTACTGAAATCAGGCAAGCTCCCACTTTGTTAGCTTTTAGGAAAGACCTGAAAACATGGCTCTTCCGCTGTGCTTTTGGTGAGTAACCTCTGTTATATATTTCGGTGTTACTCCCCCCAAACATCTATCCTCTAAACTGCCCCACTCTCATATGTCCCTGTACACATTGGATTACCCCTCTGTCCCTCACACTCCGGGTTTTATCTTTGTGTTCATGCGGCCTGCTCTTGTTTGACTGTTTCTTGATTTCTTGATGTGATGTTTATTATTATGTATTGTATTATTTTTAATTATGTTATGATATGCTGTTTTATATTTTATTATATTGTATTGCTTTGGGCATGGCCCCATGTTAGCCGCCCCGAGTCCCCGCTGGGGAGATGGTGGCGGGGTATAAATAAAGTATTATTATTATTATTATTATTATTATTATTATAAGCTGCAAGACCATTAAATGCTAATCAAGGTGATCAAGTGCAACATTCACACTTGCCTCAAACAGACAAAGACTTTTTTTCTCCCACCCTGAACATTCCACAGATATATAAACCCCACTTACCTAATTTCCAACAGACCTCACAACCTCTGAGGATGCCTGCCATAGATGTGGGCAAAATGTCAGGAGAGAATGCTTCTGGAACATGGACATAAAGCCCGGAAAACTCACAGCAACCCAGAAATTCCTCCTGCACAACCATTAAATCCCTGTTTTCCAGAATCAGCTGCCTTATGGGAGCATTGTTTGCATCTTCATATGTGGATTTAAACTTGACGAAGTTGGCCTGGTGCATTTGTGCAACTTCAATCTTGAGTAAAGGGCTAGTGTTGCATTAGTATGTAGTGAAACGGCCAATATTTGGTGTGCACTGGTGCCTGGCACACAAAGGGACTCATGCTCATTGATCTCAATGTGCATTAATTGCACATGACATTGGTTCTGATGTCACTGTATCCTAGAGATGGAAAAGTCCCCAAAAGCCATCCAGTCCAACACCATTCTTCCATGCAGGAACACACAAAGCACTGAGTTGCTTGGAGTTTTTCAGGCTGTATGGCCATGTTCCAGTAGCATTCTCTCCTGAAGTTTCGCCCGCATTTGTGGCCGGCATTCTCAGAGATTTGTTCAGAGGTCTGTTGGAAATGAGGCAAGTGGTGTGTATATATCTGTATAATGTCAAGGGTGGGAGAAAGAACTCATGTCTGTTTGAAGCAAGTTGAATGTTGCAATTAGCCAGCTTGATTATCATTGAGTAGCCTTGCAGTTGCAAAGCTCAGCTGTTGCTGCCTGAGGGCATCCTTTGTTTGGCACTTGCCTATGTAGACTGTTGTTCCTTCGTTCAGTCGTTTCCAACTCTTTGTAACCTCATGGACCAGCCCACGCCAGAGCTCTCTGTCGGCTGTCGCCACTCCCAGCTCCTTCAAGGTCAAGTCAGTCACTTCAAGGATAACATCCATCCATCTTGCCCTTGGTCGGCCTGTCTTCCTTTTTCCTTCCATTTTCCCCAGTATCATGATCTTCTCCAAGCTTTCCTGTTTTCTCATTATGTGGCCAAGGTACTTCATCTTTGCGTCTAATATCCTTCCCTCCAGTGAGCAGTCGGACATTATTTCCTGGAGTATGGACTGGTTGGATCTTCTTGCCGTCCAAGGCACTCTCAAACCTGTTTCTGTGCATTTAATTTATATTGTCAAAGTGTTGTACCATACATTTCTCCCTGCTGAAATTAATCTTGATACTTTTGGCCCAGCTATCTAATTTATTAAGGTCATTTTGGATTCTGATCCTGTCCTCGAGAGTATTAGCTATCCCTTCTCATTTGGTGTCATCTGTGAACTTGATAAGCATGTCTTCTATTCCATTGTTCAAGTCATTGATGAAGATATTGAATACACTGGGCTCAGGGCAGACCCCTCTGGCACCCATTTGTCATTTCTCTCCAGGAGGAAGAGAATGAGCCATTAGAAAGAGCAAGGGAAATTGAAACTTTAAAAATAGTATGAGTTAGTTCACTTAGGCGATCCCTCGTAGCCCACCCAAGGATGATGGCCTCCAAGTGTAGAGTCTTGGTGGTGGATGCGTAGGTGGCTGTAAGATTACCTCACTGAAAGGAGAATTAAATATACGAATGGACATCCTAAGGAGAACTGGAAATCAAAATGAAAAGGGCTTATAGCCAGTGTAAAAGGGAAAGGAAAATATAAGGATTTGAATCAGACAATCTTCATGACTGAATAAATAAAATAATACAAAGAGCAGGGGTACAACTGTATCTAGAGAGAGGAAGCGGGAAGGGGAAAATTGGATATGTGTAAGCAGTAGATAATAAAAGATAGGAACACAGGAGTCATCATCATGTTATGAGAATTAATGGGAAAAAATGGTAAATGTAACTGTGATGATGTTATAATTTACTTATATAACCAAACAAAAATATAAAAAAGAAAAAAAAGAATCTCAGGTTCTCAATTTTAATCATGTGACTTTTTATTCATCATGACCAAAGCTAACCATGTGGCCAGTTGTAAACATATACCCTTCATGGGATGGATGATTAGAAAGAATTAAGCAGCATGTACTGGAGAACAAAGACAAGGAACCACATTTTCAGCACACATACATACCAGCAAGCTAGAAGGGGTGTTTGTAAAGCCTCCGATTCATGAGAAATACCCCTTTATTCCATAGTAAGGGAGAGTATTATGGAGAAAGGCATCTAGAATTATTATGTGGACCAGGACAGATCCATATCATATGGTTATGGGCCTTTTCAAAGTATGATCCCATCTTAACTGCATCCCATGGAATCCTATGATTTGTTCTTTAGTGAGGAACTACAGCCCTTTGGATAAGAGTTCTAAAAACATACCTACCAGCTGTCCCACATCAGCAAGTAAAGTCGCAATTAATCCTTTGTCCCACTTCTAAAATGTCCCAGTTTCTCTCATTTCCTCCCATTTTCAGCTTACTTCAATGGCTTCGAATTAAGTTCAAAGTGCAAAAGTAGTATGTACTAAATTAGCTCAGTACAGAGTGAGAAGTGGCAGAATACTTCCCTTCCCAATAAGCACAGGTCCCTTCCACACTGCCGTATAATCCAGGCTATCAAAGCAGATAATCCACATTACTTGCTTTGAACTAGATTATATGAGTCTACACTGCCATATAATCCATTTCAAAAATCCAGATAATCTGGATTTTATATGGAAGCATAGAAGGGTCCTCAGGCAAAAGTAAACTGCTGCAGCCTGTTTTTTTTCTCATTAATAACATTTTCCCACTATGATGTTGCTTGCCCCGCGTGTCCTTGTTTTCATTTGTAAAGTGTTGAGTGATTATGAAATACCTTTTTCAAACTGCAAATCAGGAGATTCCATAAGGTGCAGACAGGCAGATAAGGTGGAATCATACCACATCAATGGAATGTGAAATGGCATTAACTCATTCCATAGAATAGTAACTAATAATGAGGGAGTAAAATTACAAAGTGCTAGATGACTACAATGGTTTACCAAAACTGTGGATATGACCAGGTCATTAAATTGCAGTCCCAGCATACCATAGAATTCAATAGGAGAACCTATAAATTTCTAGAGAGGAATCTCTTCTAGCAGTTTGTTAGATCCCTCCAATGGAACCGTATATTAACTTTGGGGAAGCCTACTGCAGAATCACCTGGAGGGCCTATCAAATTCCTAAAAAGTTGATTTTCTCCTGGGTGCAATTAAATGAAACCACGAATATGGATTCCACGATTCCAGGGGTCTTATGTATACATACATTAGTATATGTAAACAATCCTTCAGAATTGAATTAAGTCTGCAGCATAGGGCTGAAGGCATCCCTGCCATTTCTTGAGACAATCCGCAGTATTTACGATTATGAAGACAACCCCATCAATTTTGCTATGGATACTGATATATTATTAAAAACAATGGATTGAAAGATTCTTGGGGCAGAGATCATTCAGTCAGGTGGTATTAAATTTTGCACACAGGTTTTATATTGTAGGGGGGACATCAAGACAGACCCACAGCAATAAGGAGACTAATACTAGCCAAGGCTTTTTGCAAGATATGAGTCAGGAAGGTTTTCTTGACAGCCCAGTGGAGATGGTGGCCTGGGTCAGTGGGTCCCCCTAAATAGCTGCACGGTAATTGGGGTGTATTTGGGGCCGCACATCCCAAACAATGGTGAGAAGTTGGCGCAGGACCCGATCCTTGCCCCGGGCCTGTCCTCCTTGCATCGCCTGCAGTTTCTTCCGGGTCTGTGCCTCCACCTCTGCAGACAGGTTCCCCTGAGAGCCCAGAGCCTGGAGGGAGAAGGAAGGCGAAGGGTCAACTTAGCCCCAAATTATGATAGATCTGGAATTACATGTGTCTCCCAAATCTGCACATTCAGTTTCAAGATTTGGTCAGAAGCTTTTGAAATGTCCTAGTTTCAATCTCCTCCCATGTTCATCCTTTGTACCCATCTTGCTTCAATGATTGCAGACTGAGTAAAAATATGCACAAATGGTTTGCATTTAATGAATGAGAATGGAGGGGAAGGAGCAGAAATATGCCTTTCCCAGGAGGCCGAGGTAAAAGCAATCAGCTCTAGCATTTCTTAGCTTGTCTGTTCTTTCTTATTACTTTGCAATCTTTACCACAATGTTGTGTTTAGTATCACATGAGCTGATTTTTCTCTCTGGAATGTTAGAAGGTATGGAGTTATCATCACAATTCCTTAAATATATCACAACAAATCCTTTGCAATCCCGTCCCTGTTGTTGTTGCCCTTGACTATAGTCGGCCCTCCACATTTGCAAGTTTAGGCTTTGCGGGAAGTTGACCATAGTGCGAGAGAGTCCTTGCATTATCACAATCAATTTATTTGTTACCTCGCTCTCCTTACAGCTCAAGGTAAGGTACAACGCAGCCAAAACAGAGAGACAAAACACAACACCACCAAAATACATACAACAAAAGACATACTAAATCAACACCAATAAATGCAGGTTAAAATTCACAGTTAAAAATTGACACATCTCTAGCAATTTCTACATCCTCTGCAGAACTTCATAGCCAATGTCTGGCAGAAGTTGATCATGAGAGAACACACTGGAAGACCTAGAAATTATCTCAGGTTAAAAAAATAGATTTTTTCCCAATTCACATTTTTTCCACTTCTGTGGGGGGATTCTGCACTCCTAAACCTAGCAAATGCAGAGGGCTGACTGTATTACTTCTGAGACTCAAACTCCAAGTTTTCCAATGACCCCATGAAACCCCAAACAACACTCCTCAAAAAACCTATGTCTCACCGCCTGCTGCTTCTGCTGGAACTCCCTCTCACGCTCCATGCGGTATTGCTCAATCTCAGCCTGGGCTTCTTCCTTGGCCTGCTTCAGCCGCCGAGCCTTCCCTAGGATGGGGATCCAGGTGGGAAAGGAAGAGAGAGACATACAGGAAAAGCTGGAAGGGTTTTCTAGACCCATTTTAAAGATGGGGAGGTGGGTCTTCACATATATTCCAAATCATATAAATCTTGTCTGAATTTTAAGAGGTATTACCAATTTATCTTATTTGTTATGATTATAGTATTATAAATACAGTAGAGTCTCACTTATCCAACATAAACGGGCCGGCAGAACGTTGGATAAGCGAATATGTTGGATAATAAGGAGGGATTAAGGAAAAGCCTACTAAACATCAAATTAGGTTATGATTTTACAAATTAAGCACCAAAACATCATGTTATACAACAAATTTGACAGAAAAAGTAGTTCAATACGCAGTAATGTTATGTAGTAATTACTGTATTTACGAATTTAGCACCAAAATATCACGATGTATTGAAAATATTGACTACAAAAATGCGTTGGATAATCCAGAACGTTGGATAAGTGAGACTCTACTGTATGTAATACTGTTATAAAATTTTAGATTTCACGCAAGCGTTGCCCCGGTGTTGGAGAGACCACTGCTCCCCTCCTGCTATCATACCTTCTTCCTGTTTCCCTCCCCTTGCATTGTTTCCTCTTTCTTTTCCCTTCCTCCCTTCTTTCCTTCTTTTCTTTATTTCTTCCTCCTTCCTTCCTTCCTCCCTTCCTTCCTCCCTTCCTTCCTTCTTCCCTCCCTCCCTCCCTCCATTATCCAGCTCTGAGAGAGCCTACCTCACAGTGTCTTCATGGCAAAATGGCTCCAGTGACACCAAAGAGGGCCACTTCACCCAGCAACAGCCAATCTAGTGACATCACAGAGGGCCACTTCACCTAGCAAGAGCCTTTGTGGCGCAAAGATACCTTGATTCCCTCCCCCCTTCTCTCTCTAGATACACACACACACAAACACACATACATAGTAAAGGTAAAGGTTTTCCCCTGAGATTAAGTCTAGTCGTGTCCAACTCTGGGGGTTGGTGCTCATCTCCATTTCTAAGCCGAAGAGCTGGCATTGTCCATAGACATCTCCAAGGTCATGTGGCTGGCATGACTGCATGGAGCGCCGTTACCTTCCCGCTGGAGCGGTACCTATTGATCTACTCACATTTGCATGTTTTCGAACTGCTAGGTTGGCAGAAGCTAGGTCTAACAGCAGGGTCTCACCGCACTCCCCAGATTCGAACTGGCGACCTTTCAGTCAGCAAGTTCAGCAGCTCAGCAGTTTCACCTGCTGTGCCACCAGGTTATATACACACGCGCATATATACACACACACACTCACCTTATGTTTTATTTATCCTATATTCTTTATTTTAGTGCTGGTCAGTGACTGAAATGAATATATACATTACATCAATTTTGACAATCTTAATACACTACAGGACACAGGTGTGGATCTCTTTCTCTTTCCAAATATGTTGAACTTCACCTCCCAGAGACCCCATTCAACACAGCCTATGGCAAGGGATTATGGGAATGGTAGTTCAAAACATCAGAGGGGGAGATATTCCCTGCCCTTGCTCTGAAGGTGAGGGAAAAGGCTGTGTTCAAATTAGCATTCATCCTCTCGGCACTTAAGTGTCTTGAAAAAAACTATGGAACATCTCTCCTTTTCTAAAAAAGGAAAGACATTGGGTGATGCAGATATTTTTCTGAGTCGCTTCTTCCCAATCCCACTCTGTATTATTATATACTCGCATGCCCATAAGATGATGATTATTATCAGTTAGATCAATAATCAGAAAAGAAGGATCCCAGCTTACGTTTCCGAGCCTCTGCCACCTTCTCGGCGGCCCTCTTTTCGGCCTGCAGCAGCTGCTGGATTCCCTGGGTCTGGCTGGCCATGGCTCCTTAGCAAGGATGCTCAGAGCAGCAAATCCTCCACCTCTTCCTCCTGCATCTGATGAGTGGAGTACCACTTCCTACCAAAGCTCCTCCCAGGTCCTAGTGCCTACTCTTTCTGCCTGTTCTGTCACTGTTCTGCAGCAAGACAAAAACAGCCCCTCTGCTTTCCCTTGCATTCTGCCATGTCCACTTTACTGATATACTCAGGGATGTTCAGACCCCGAATCTCCAGGTTTTTTTTTTAGATCGTCTCCAGCAAAACTTCCAGATAAGGTATGAGAGCATCTATTTGCAATGATTTTGCAAGGCGGAATGGTTTCAAGACTGTTTATAATCATTACAGAAAGTATTCTTATTGGTTTTCAAAAATCAATCATCTCTTTGGATTAACTATTGATTACGTCATCAATATCTTTTCTAACACACGTTCTTATTGGTTTTTCAGTTCTAACAAGCAAGACAATAGCTTCTTATGTGTTCTTGTCCCTGAGCTATCTCTCCGGGCCAGGTTTTATCTACTTGTTTGTTTCATTACAAGCATGTGAGAAATTATGGAGTGCTGGCTAGTTTTGATGACCGTCACCCCGGCTTTCAAATTAATTTGAAAACGCAGCGGAGAGTTCCGCAGATCGCTCACCAAAGGAACGGAACGGGACCGCAGCAGACTATTATTAAAAGATCCTTTTTTTTCTTTCACTTTCCCCTTCCCTGAACTATGTAACAAATCCCCCCAATAAAAGTAGCATTTATTTTAACAATAGCACTCTCTATCTGGTTATTTTGTATCTTTCTCTGACTCCTTCCTTTGCATGCAATTTCTCTCTCTCTCCCGTCCCTTTAACTCCGGCTGAGGTTTCTCCGCCATAGATTAATATGGCGGACGATACAAATTGGCTCATATCTCTATCAAAATTACCCCTAGAACGCTCCTCTTTTAGTCCTAACCCTTTCTAAGGCTCCTGACTCGAAGACAACCAGCGGAACCGGAATCAGTCCAGTTTTCGGCACCTCAACAGCTGATTGTCAAACGGGACCGACTGCTCTCTTCCAGCCTTATCCTGTACTTTCCTTTTCCCGCGACTCGCGGAGTGGTTTTAAGAGATCCCTAGCCCCTTTCTGTGAACTGGGGATGGGGAGATCGCTCTCTCGCTGGGGAAACATAGTTCTCCAAGAACCCTTACCCTCTCTACAGCTGCCAGGGGGTGCCCGGACGGGTGCCCTCCACGTTTCATTCATACTTTCATAATTTTATGAAGGAGAAGAACACTCTTCCCCAGACTTATCCCTGGACTTATGAAATCTTATACTCCCAAAGACTGCAACCCACATGTGCCTCTTCCCCATGCCATCTCTACGAATTCCTCCCATCACAGATGAACTCTTTTCCCTCATGTATCCATGAATTTGCATATTCTATGTACCTGGACACCCTCATGACCCACTGTTGTATGAGTTTCTGATCGTTGGGCTAACTTCATGAATTGTGAAATCATGCTGCTTGAACTCCACTCCTATGACTTTCCATATTGGGTTCCCCAGATGTTGTAAACCTCATTCTTATCAAATGTTTTCAATTGTTTATATCATCCATGATTCCCCTTTATGCAATGTAACCCCCTTTATGGATTCTCCCTTATTTCCATGAAATCTATCTATCTGCCTATATGTATTTGTACTCTTTGGGATCCCCAGAAAATATGTGTTTTTCCCAGCTGGGTTTATGTTCCAACTTTATTTTAATTTTCATTCTATCCCATATAATATCAAATCAAATGGGAAATATTATGACCCCAACGTAAACCCTAGTCCCCATGATCCAGACCTCCCTTCCCAAAAACAAAAGGATAATCTGCCACAGTTTAATCCAATCTCATTCCGATCGCATGGACAATATAGGGCTTGAGTCACCAAATTCCTAAAGGTGACTCGCCCCCAAGGCAAACATTGTCATATCCCAGGCCAGGACGCCTCAGGAAGGCACCCCTGTGGAGCCCGTCAATGACGGCTCATCACCACCCTTCTTTACTTCCCCCTGACACCCCAAGGCATATCTAAAATCTGTGAACGTGACAGGACCCCGGACATCCTTGATGGGTGCCATTAATTCCTTTAGAAATCGGCTGGGCCAGGATTAATCTGATATTTCCTGTCCTGTCACTTCATTGTTTCAATAGCTCCCGCCTCCTCCTCCCTGATTGGCCCGAGTGGGGACAAAAAAGCGGCTCCCCATTGGGCCAGCAGAGCGAGGCGGGAAACGAAAGCCCGCCTCGTTCAACCTCCCAGCCTATCCGCGATCAGATGGGCGGGGGAGCGGGGCGGGAAATTCAAAGGGCTGTCAGACCGAAATATTGTATAAATATGGCTTTATTTGAAACATATGATACGCTAGTAGATTGAATGATCGCTACTAGTGTCCATTCAGCTGAATCGCTCAATAAAGACTCCTTGGCGGATTTTCCTTCACCCTTGGCGGACCTTCTTCATTTCGGGCTTCAGGTTGTATTGCGGCTTATATTCTCCTTTTGGCTTCGCCAAGGTCCGTTCCCTCAGGACCGGATCGGGTCTCTCCTCAAGGGCCCGATCCCCTAAAACGCGGTCGATAACAGTTTCAACCTTGAGAACACAGAGAATAATCATTTTCCTGTTGTAGCTTTTTCCCTAAGCATCAGCAGGTTTTGGTTAGCAAGGGCTCTGAATCAGGACATATGGGACTTATAATCATTAGAAAAATTGTATTTAAAATCATGTCCCTCTCACTTATTTTCACTTATTGCGGGTGGTCCTGGAACGTAACCCCCGTAATAAGTGAGGGAACACTGTACTCTATAACAGTCACTGAGAAGCCCTCCCCCATCATTAACTGCCATTCCACCAGTCGCTGAGTGGGAGGGAGCAAGCCTACCAACCAGGCACTCTCTAACAGTCACTAAAAGGCCCTTCCACCATCTTTAACAGTCATTCTGGAGACCCCAGATGGCGTAGTGGACTAAAGCCTTGTGACTTGAAGGTTGGGTTGCTGACCTGAAAGCTGCCAGGTTCAAATCCCACCCGGAGAGAGTGCGGATGAGCTTCCTCTACCAGCTCCAGCTCCATGCGGGGACATGAGAGACGCCTCCCACAAGGATGGTAAAAACATCAAAACATCCGGGCGTCCCCTGGGTAATGTCCTTGCAGACGGCCAATTTTCTCACACCAGAAGCGACTCAAGTTGCTCCTGACACAAAAAAGGTCATTCTGAATGACTTCAAATGACATATAATCATCGGAAGTATCACTGAAATATCTCTTTTTAAACCCACGTCCCCCTCAATTCCACCAGCCGCTGAGTGGGAGTGAGCTAGCCTACCAACCAGGTACAATCCAACACTCACTGAGAGGCCCTTCCGCCATCTTTAACGGTCATTCTGAATGACTTCAAATGACTTAGAGTCATCGGAAGTATCACTGAAATATCTCTTTTTAAAACCATGTCCCCCTCAATTCCACCTGCCGCTGAGTGGGAGTGAGCCAGCCTACCAACCAGGCACTCTCTAACAGTCACTAAGAGGCCCTTCCGCCATCTTTAACCGTCATTCTGAATGACTTCAAATGACTTATAGTCATCGGAAGTATCACTGAAATATCTCTTTTTAAAACCACGTCCCCCTCAATTCCACCAGCCGCTGAGTGGGAGTGAGCTAGCCTACCAACCAGGTACAATCCAACACTCACTGAGAGGCCCTTCCGCCATCTTTAACGGTCATTCTGAATGACTTCAAATGACTTAGAGTCATCGAAAGTATCACTGAAATATCTCTTTTTAAAACCACGTCCCCCTCAATTCCACCAGCCGCTGAGTGGGAGTGAGCCAGGCTACCAACCAGGCACTCTCTAACAGTCACTAACAGGCCCTTCTGCCATCTTTAACTGTCATTCTGAATGACTTCAAATGACTTATAGTCATCGGAAGTATCACTGAAATATCTCTTTTTAAAACCACGTCCCCCTCAATTCCACCAGCCGCTGAGTGGGAGTGAGCTAGCCTACCAACCAGGTACAATCCAACACTCACTGAGAGGCCCTTCCGCCATCTTTAACGGTCATTCTGAATGACTTCAAATGACTTAGAGTCATCGAAAGTATCACTGAAATATCTCTTTTTAAAACCACGTCCCCCTCAATTCCACCAGCCGCTGAGTGGGAGTGAGCCAGGCTACCAACCAGGCACTCTCTAACAGTCACTAACAGGCCCTTCTGCCATCTTTAACTGTCATTCTGAATGACTTCAAATGACTTATAGTCATCGGAAGTATCACTGAAATATCTCTTTTTAAAACCACGTCCCCCTCAATTCCACCAGCCGCTGAGTGGGAGTGAGCCAGCCTACCAACCAGGCACTCTCTAACAGTCACTAAGAGGCCCTTCCGCCATCTTTAACGGTCATTCTGAATGACTTCAAATGACTTAGAGTCATCGGAAGTATCACTGAAATATCTCTTTTTAAAACCACGTCCCCCTCAATTCCACCTGCCGCTGAGTGGGAGTGAGCCAGCCTACCAACCAGGCACTCTCTAACAGTCACTAAGAGGCCCTTCTGCCATCTTTAGCGGTCATTCTGAATGACTTCAAATGACTTATAGTCATCGGAATTATCACTGAAATATATTTTTTAAAACCACGTCCCCCTCAATTCTACCAGCCGCTGAGTGGGAGTGAGCCAGTTTACCAACCAGGCACTCTCTAACAGTCACTAAGAGGCCCTTCCGCCATCTTTAATGGTCATTCTGAATGACTTCAAATGACTTATAGTCATTGGAAGTATTGAAAAAAAAATGTTTGAGTATCACTGAAATATCTCTTTTTAAAACCACGTCCCCCTCAATTCCACCAGCCGCTGAGTGGGAGGAAGCAAGCCTACCAAACAGGTACTCTCTAACAGTCACTGAAAAGCCTTTCCGCCATCTTTAACTGCAATTCCACTGGCCAGTGAGTGAAAGGGAGCCAGCCTACCAAACAGGCATTCTCCAACAGCCACTGAGTGACCCCACCATCTTTAACTGTCATTCTACCATTCGGTGAATAGGAGGGAGCCAGGTTACCAACCAGGCATTCTGCAGCAGCCACTGAGAGACCCTCCCACCATTCTTAACTGCCATTCCACCTGTTGGAGGAAGCAACCTTAGCAAACCTCCTCTATGTGATGTTTGGCTTTTGTCATGTTTTATTAATATATAATTTTATATCCTGAAGCAAATGTTTCTTTAGTTTGCAGATACCTGATCTCTATATATCTAAAACAGTGAGAGGGATTGTAGGTCATGTGACTGCTCAGTGACAGTTTAGAATGTTCAGTTTTTAAAAGGATGGCAGTTAGAACTTTCCGTTAGGGCTCGAGCCTTGAGCTTCTTAGAAGTCGCCCTTGAATTATAAAACCATTTAGGCTTGTATTTCCTTTGAAAGTAAACTGTTATTAAAAGGAGCTATATAAATCATTATAGTTTATGAAGAAATGGTCAAAGTTTATAAGTCAAATGATAGAAACTATCTTAAACGCTATTGAAGTTTTTAACACCTGACAAAGAAAAGTGCCTGTATATTTGAATTCATTAAGTTATGAATTCATGAATGGATCATGTCATTATTTTTAAAAAGTCTGCTTGTATCTTTGCCTGCCTAAAGCATCAAATAAACTCAAGGAACACTCCTGTCAAACTCTGCTACTGAGGGAGAAGTGGATTTAAAAAGAATTTTCAAAGATACTTGTAATGACTATAAGTCCCATATGTTTTGATTGACCTAAGTTGCAAAAGGCCTATGTTTGAGGAAGTCCTGCGCTTGAGAGAAAATGCTGATGTTTGGGGAAAGAGTTGTTTCAGAGAAAAGAAGTTACTTTCAAATAATAACAATACATCAAGTCAGAACTGGTTCCCATACGATTTCGAGCATATACTTGCAACAAGTCAGGGTCAATAACATGAAAGCACCATTGTCTAAAGAATTACATGTTGTTACAGCATAGATAACCAATGGGATTGCATGATGGTTAAGATGCTTGTGACGTAGACAACATTAGACAAATGGGGTAAATGATCTTTGTAAGCCAATAAGGATATGCTTGCTAATTTCTGTGGAGGTGATAAAAACCCTTGCAACCATTTTGGAAATTTGGACAAATCCTTTGATTGCATGTATGCATGTATTTGTCACATTGCTATGGCCACGCAATAAATAGTTATTTTGCAGTTTGAAGATCCAACTTTTGTGGTGTTTTTCCTCGTCCTCTCCACAGAAAAGGGGCCTCCTGCTTTTGACTTTGGATCGAGAGGAGTATTTTTACATCTTTTACATCCTTGCCCCTTCACTACTTTAATTTGATTGTGACCCTAATGGTTCATAATCTATATCCCATCAGATTGTGATCTTAACAGTTCATAATCTGCACCCCGATTATTTTTGATCCTGGCGGGTCGAGGCCGGTTTGTGGGAGGGAGCTAGTCTACCCACCAGGCACTCTCCAACAACCACTGAGAGACCCTTCCACCATCTTTAATTGCCGTTTCACCATCCGGTGAGTGGGAGGGAGCCAGCCTACCAACCAGGTATTCTCCAACAGCCATTGAGAGACTCTCACGCCATCTTTAACTGCCATTCCACTGGCCGGTGAGTGGGAGGAAGCTATTCTACCAACCAGGCATTCTCCAACAGCCACTGAGAGACCCTCCCGCCATGTTTAACTGCCATTCCACCGCCTATGGTCTCACGCAGACCATAGGAGTGCTACGACTTGATTGGCAGCTTCCCTGAGCTGCACTCCACTCAGCCTTCTCTCCCACTGCCCAGCATCGACCTGAAGAGATTGGTGTAGCAGAGTTGCACTACAGTCGTTGCCATTTTCCGTTACCGTGCTATGGCCTAGCTGCTAGCTAGCTACAGCTTGAAGTTACTTGAGGTCACTGATACCTTATAGGATGACAGTACTGGGGATTTTAACCAACCAGCCCCCCCCCTTGACCATCAACTTGGTACTGAAACTGGGCTTGGCTTGAATTGGGATTGCTGACATCTTTGACGTTCAGCCTTTGACTGTTCCTCCTGGGCTTTAGTGAGGAGTTTTGTTTTGTTTTTTAAAGATTTTATTTATTTTGTGGAAACTTCTCTTTAATTTTCTCACTGGCACACCGATTACTGAGCTTAGGGAAATATACTTTTTAATTGATGAGTCTCCACAATAATTGTAATTGGTTTTAAATGTTTTTAATCCTTAATATTTGTTTATATTTTATTTCTGGACATTATTATGCTTTGTGTGATTTTTGCCTTGTATTTTATGTTAAATGTGCTTTGATTTGTATTGTATTATATTTATACATTGTGTATTTGCAATGTGACACTGAAGTGGCCAAACAGTAAGCCACTCTGAGTCCCCTTCGGGGTGAGAAGAGCGAGGTAGTAATATAGTACATAAATAAATAAATCTCTAGTTCTTCCCCTCCTGTGCAATTCTGTGTTGAACTTCCAGAGAGGCTGAGCACACAGTCATGCTGGAATAACAACAACAACAACAACAACAACAACAACAACAACAACAACAACAACAACAACAACATGTAAGGAAAAGCTGATAAGGAGAAGACCTGGCTATGGCTCCCGAATGGGACACTGAAGGAGACAGAAGGCCTGATTCTTGCAGCCCAGGAGCAAACCATCAGAACAAATGCAATTAAGGCCAAGATAGAAAAATCAGCCGATGACCCAAAATGCAGACTGTGCAAGGAAACTGATGAAACCATTGATCATATCCTCAGCTGCTGTAAGAAAATCGCACAGATGGACTACAAACAGAGGCACAACTATGTGGCCCAAATGATTCATTGGAATTTATACCACAAGTACCACCTCCCAGCAGTAAAGAACTGGTGGGATCACAAACCTGCAAAGGTAATGGAAAATGAACACGCAAAGATACTGTGGGACTTCCGAATCCAAACTCACAAAGTTTTGGAACACAACACACCAGATCTCACGGTTGTGGAAAAGAAAAAGGTTTGGATTATTGATGTCGCCATCCCAGGTGACAGTCAGATTGATGAAAAACAACAGGAAAAACTCAGCCGCTATCAGGACCTCAATATCAAACTGCAAAGGCTCTGGCATAAACCAGTACAGGTGGTCCCGGTGGTGATTGGCACACTGGGTGCTATGCCAAAAGATCTCAGCCGGCATTTGGAAACAATAAACATTGATAAAATCACGATCTGTCAACTGCAAAAGGCTACCTTACTGTGATCTGCACGCATCATCCGAAAATAAATCACACAGTCCTAAACGCTTGGGAAGTGTTCGACTCGTGATTTTGTGATACGAAATCCAGCATACCTATCTTGTTTGCTGTGTCATACTATGTTGTTGTATCAATAATGGAAGATCTAGAAATTTCTAGAGAGCTGTTCTCTCAGGTTAAAAAAATGCAATGTATTTATTTGCAGATTTGAACTTTCACAGGGATTTTTTGCCCCAACCTCAATGAAAGTGGAGGCTGACTGTAAAAGGGCGACCCTTTTGCTCCTTTGCCATACAATGGTCTGCTTCATTACAGCTGTACCAGTTGCAACATTCTCTCCCGAGTCGATCAACGAAAGGTTTATCTGATTAATCTCCTGATAAAGAATAAAATTGTGTGTATAACATAGTCCCGGTTCTTTTTTTCTAGGAATTTGCCTGAGCAAGGTGTACTGTGTCACTTGGTTGTCGTCCAAGCGCAGTGTGAACATATGTTATGTTTATTTATGAGCCCTTCTGTTGCCAGGGGTTACAAACACCTCTTCAACCAAGGATTCTGAGCAGAGTTAAGCTACAGAGAAATTATCTGATTTAATTCTCTACCAAGGCCTAGAAACAATGATGTCGTCAACAGGAAATAAATCCAAGGTGCTGGGTCTTCTTTGCAACTTCGTGTTTTATGGTGCATCTACAACCCCATCTACATTAACCATTTAATACGGATCGAACTGCATTATATGGTCAGTGTAGACTCATAGAATGCCATTTAACTGCACTGAGCTGCATTATATAAATCTACACTGACCATGTAATGCAGTTCGATTTGCATTAAAGGAGCAGCATCAATGGGGTCTACACTCTAGAATGAATGCAGTTCATGGCACGACAATATGATACTGGCAAGCTTGAATGTGTCCAGAGAAGGACAAGTCACAGTCTCGTAACCTCAGGCTCCTTCCACATAGAACTGAATTATATGGTAGTGTGGACTTCGATAATCCAGTTCAAAGCAGATATTGTGAATTATCTGCCTTGATATTCTGGTTTATATGTCTGTGTGGAAGGGCCCTCAGAGGAAGGCAATGGCAAACATCTTCTGAACAAATCCTGCCAAGAAAACCTGGTGATAGGTTTCTCTTAGGCTGGATCTACATTGACATAAATCCCAGGAGCTGATCTCAGATTATCTGGCAATATAGACTTTAAAGTTTAAAGCAGATAATCTAAGATCATATCCTGGGATATAGGGTAGTGTAGATCCAGCCTTAAGAATTGTCATAAGCCACAACATGAAGAAATAGCATGAAAGCACAAATCAAGAGCAAGATAAAGGTGCATTAATTAGTTTATTAATTATAAGAATGTCCATCCAGTTTCCTTCTTCCCAGTAGATTTCACTGATAAGAAATGGTCCAAACTGGATTAACAATTTGCTCCATATCATTGGTTATTGCCATCTTGCATTCTTCTTCTTCCTTTCTCACATTCTCTCCCCTCTTCCCCTCCATAAAACTCTGCCCTCCCAGAAATTCAGTAGCAGCATCTAGAGTCAGGAGTGTTTCTGAGGTAGTAAGACAGCTCCAACAGCACTGTGGAGAAAGGATGAGGAAGGCCTGGCCTCATCTGGCCCGCTGGGGAGGCAGGAAGGGCACATAGGATGTAATTTGGGGACAGATGCTAGGCTCGTGACACCCTTGGCCCACTCCTGCTTGAGCAGGGCTCCTCTGAGCTCCCTGCCCATGCCTTATAGGCAGAACTGTCAGGCCTCCTCACCTTTCCTCAGTCTCAGTGCAAATTCCCTTCTATCCTTAACTTGGCAGTCACAAGTTCCAAGAGGGATCAAGGCACGTGGGATGAAGGGAGGCAACCAAGGGCCTACGAGGTTGGTCAGAGCTTCCCATCGATGCTAATCTTGGCCACTGAGACGCTGTCTGTGGAAGTCAGCCGACCCTTCTCGTAAATGATAAATAGGCTCTGGGCATCTTCAGGGGCGGATCCATCCAACGCCGTCATGGAGGAGTAGCCGCTGGCACCGCTCCAGATCTGCAAGGGTTCTTTCCACCATGAAGAGCCATTGGTGAAACTCCAGCGGAGCGTCATGTTGATTCCTGGGGCAAAGGAGAGGGAGAAGGTGGGAGTCAGGTTCAGACTATGATCTTATACTCTGATGGTTTTTAAATAGCAGCTGCGGGGAGCATCTGCTGGGAGTGCTTTGACTGTGTATTATTTCTGCATGGCAGAATGGGGTTGAACTACAAGGCCCTTGTGGTCCATCCAACCCTATGATTCTATGTCCATGCAGCAATGGCATACGCAAACTTCGGCCTTCCAGGTATTTTGGACTTTAACTCTCCAATACTTTAAATCCAAAAAACCTGGAGGGCCGAAGTTTGCTCATGCCTGATGTAGCACATCCAGCTCTAGTAAAATAGCTGGAGACATCCCCACTCATCCCCCTGCTCTCTGAAAACACAGATTGCCTTTCTGGAGGAGCTGGGGTGTTTATAAGGCAGGCTGGTGAGCATTTTTGTCAATATATAGTGGGAACAATAGAAGTTCGACAGCCACGACAATACAAAGGTGAGTTGCATTGGCATTAGTCATCATAATTGCCAACAGCTGTTTTAACTCCTGGGATGTTTTGATCAATGGACCACTGGGTCTAGAGCAGTGATTCCCAAACTGTAATCATCCAGGTGTTTTGGATTTCAGTTTCCAGAAGCCTCTGTCATCTGGGCCTATGATGAGGGATTCTGGAAAATGAAGTCCAAATACCTAGAAGACACAAGTTTGGGAAACACTGGTCTAGAGCTTGCTAAAGAGGGAATGTTTATATTAATTGACAAAGGAGGTTGTAGCTGGTGTCTAGACTAAATTGCTTACCTACAAATGTATCGGGCAATTGCCAGTCCTTTAGTCCTACAATGTACTCAGATCTATTCTGTTTTCTTAAATAAAGCATCTAGACTAGGCCCATGCCTGATCTAGACTTTTGAGGGCTTTTCTTTTCTGAACTAAAATTTGCCTGTACCTGTATGTGTAGGATGACCTATGCAGGTAGTATATGTCACTAAAAGGATGCCCGCCATTGTATAGCAGTATCTCTCACACGTGCACAAACATATTCTTGCACTCTCTCTCTCTACTTCTCTCACACACGTGTGTTGTGATTTCTCACTCACGTTCTCGCTCGTGGGCTGGGTTGCTGAAGAAGACGAGGCCAGATTTGACCAAGGCTCCTGCAGCCACGGCTGGGTCCACTAAGGTCATATCAAAGGTCACGTTTTCCAGAGGGAGTGTCTCACAGGCATCGTAGCTGCGAATCACAATGCGACAACTACAGTGGTAGAAGTTCTGGTTCCTGGCATTGATCACCACAGAACCATCTGGCAGCTCATAAGGCTGTGAAGGAGAGAAAGATTGGAATGAACTTGGGGTGAAGAAGTGTGTGGATGAGTACTTCCCTCCCTTAGTCCCAGTAATCTTTTTCTTCCTCTTGAACTATTTAGCATTAGGACAAAATATCCAGGGAAGGAAGAGCCAATTGTCGGATGAGAACAGTCTTGGATTCGAAAAGACAACATCAAAGAATACTAAGCTCCAAACCAAGCATGAATGCCTATCAGGATTTATCACCTACTCTGCAAGGTAGGCAACCAGTTCCCCAACTCAGCCTAGGTCAGATTTCCATGCTTTCCAGGAAACTCCTAATAGTCTAAGAAACAAGGACTACATCACCACACACTGTTCTACAGATTTAGGCCAGAAAACATCATAAACTTAGCAACCAAGAGGGACAATACTAGATGAGAACCCCGATCTTTGAAAGGAAGCAGGCACACACACATACATAACTCTACCTAAGGAGGAAAGGGTTATTTACAAGGGTAAAAGGAATACAGTTGGCCCTCCACATTTGTAGGTTTGACTTTTGCAGATTTGATTAAAACATATCGAAGGAATATCTAAATTTTCCAAACGACATAATGGTCAATGTCCTCTGCATGTTGACTGTAGGGTCACACTGAAGGACTAGATATTCTTAGAGAGAACACATTGTTATGAATCTCTAGGTCACATGTGTCAAACTCAAGGCCCATAAGCTGAATCTGGCCGTTCATGTCACTTTATGTGACTTTACAGATGCTGGACTACATCATTACACATCATGACTAGAACTGCTATTGTATACAATAGCATCTGAAAAGCTGCAGTTTTTTTCTGTTTTGTTCGATAGTGAGGTTTGAATTTAGATGAATTGAGATGAATGCATAATGCCTGGCATTAAAATGTCCTTTAACCTTTCTCCAACCTCAGAGCCACAAGTGCTATTGGGCTGCAATCCTCATTATTCCCAGCCCACATGGTGGATAATCAAAAGTGATTGGAGTACTCATTCAATATCTGGGGACCCAAAGTGAGTAAAAATTAAAGAGCATTGACTACTATATAAAAGAATTATAATTGGCCCTCTGTATCCACAGATTCGATATCCATGGATTCAACTGCACTTTGAGGCACAAAGAAGGCTGAGGTGGTCCTTGATGAAAATGTGTTTAACATCCCTGCTGTAGGTCCTACATTTTGATTCTACATTCAGCTTTCAGATATTTTATTCGTAGTTTTCCCACTTTCATGAGGCTCCTGTGCTCTTTATCCCAGTGCATATGGAGGGCGGACTGTATTAAGAAGATATATGGACATTTTTGGGAAATATACAAGCACGCAAAAAAAATTTTTAAAAAGGAAAAAAAGCTTGGCTAATCCTACTGGATACATACCGAAATACAGGCCTCAACAGAGTAGGATCCCAGGACCAAAAGAACAAACAATGTAAGACACTAGCAAGCTATAAGGAATGGAAGAAATGCCAACTCCTATCCACTACTTTTATATATCCAAACCCATAGCAATCCTAGGTAATGCCCAATGACCGATTGCTACCTGACTAACCATTAGCTTCTCATGCTTTCCTGAAGCCACATATTTCCATGGGAGAATAAACAAATAATTAAGTCCCAATTAGTATGGTTTCTGCTTTTGCCTTGAGCCAATTAGATAAGACACGGATGGCCTGATGGGACTGTGCATCCCCAAGCTCAGCACACAGATGCTGCTAGAAACACAGAAGGAAAAATATGGATTTCTTCCCAGGCAGGAATATTGTTGGCCCTCCACATTTGCAAGTTTAATTTCTATGGTTTTGATTGTTTACAGATTTGATGTCTCTCTAGACGTCTTTAGGTTCTCCAGTGTGATCTGATCGTCAATCTCCAACAGAAGTTGATCATAGTGCTGCATAACAAGACCTAGAGATTCCTAGAGAGATGTTCTCCTAGGAAAAAATGTAATTTTACTGCCATGGTCCCACTTTTGTGAGAGTTCTACATGCCTATCCCTGTGAATCTGAAGGGCTGACTGTATATGAGAGTATATTTATTCATTTCTTCACCTACCTTCTTGAAAATGAGGTACTCAAGGCAGCTACCAATAATAGCATAAGGAAATATACTGAGACAAAGACCCTCAACGTTTTTTTAAAAACCCACCTATTTAAATCCACAACTGAATAGCATACATGTCTGAATAAAAAGGTCTGTGCATGTCGGAGATGAACAACAGTGAGTTAATAAATTCAGTGTTTCTTAGCAGGGAGTTCCAAAATCTCTCCAACATGAAGCTTGGCCCTTCTTCTTAAAGATACACTAGATCACTGTTTCCTAAACTGTGGCTCCCAACTTCAAATGGGGTCCCCTCTTAGTTCAATGTTAAAAACATGAAACAAATTGATAACAGTAAAAGGTTTCTAAAGGCTACCCATTTACACAAATCTGTTAGCAACAATGTGCAGTGTTTACGGTGGACCCTGCAGAAATGCTTCCGCTGTACTCCATAAAAAAGAACACCAGCCTATTTAACAAGTCTTCAAAATGCTGGTTTATTATCAGTAAATATTTGATTTTTATTCCTATTTTAATACCTATACACCTGGGATCATGTAAAATTTCTCAGGTGGAAAGGGGTCGCAAGTGGGAAAAGTAAAAAAAACCCTGCTCTAGATCCCTTTCTTCAACAGTCAGATTTGAGTTTTTAAAAATATATTTCAGCCACTTTACTGAAAGAGACATAAAGAAAATAAACCTCTGATGACTACACTGCTAACTTGCTCAGTTAAGCTTGATCTCTGTGTTTGGACCAATGATGAAAACATAGAGAGCTGCCTTACGTCAAATCAATATCTTTCCATCTAGCTCAAGGTTGCTTACTCTATGGCAACACCTGTAAGATATTGTGTGGGTTATTTCCATCACGTGTTATCTGATCTTGGATAAAATGTCAAGGATGGAGCATGGGCTCGAGCTGCCATGTCAGATCTGGGACAGGGTTGCTGTGAAGTGAGACAGGTACCTTTGTCCTGCTTCATTTACCAGTTCCTGTTTCAAGATTTGTTTAGGATTAAGGATTCTTGTTCACTAAACCAGGGCACGGCTTAATCTTTCGCTCACATCCTCAAAATGGCCTCCAATTGGCTGCAATGTGCTAAAAGTGCTGGTGCCATGGCTGAGTTACTGCCTTTGCTACCCATGGGGTTCAGGACAATCAAATCAGTGGAGCTTTTCATTATGCCACTGTCTTCCCTATGCTATCCAAAGCTCATGCTCGCTCTCTCCCTCCTCCCCATCTCTCTAGATATCTGGAGTTGTACTTAAAAATATACCTGAGGACAAGTTAAAACGTAGATGTGGCTCTTAATGAGACATGTCACATTATCACAGGATGTCGAAGCCCCACAGCACTGGAGAAATTATATTGTTTAGCCGGTATTGCACCACCTGACATCCACAGGGAAGTAGCAGCCAGCAATAAAAGGACCAAAGGCCCATCCTCTGTTCGGATATCAGCCAGCATGCCAACGCCTTAAATTAAGAAATATTTTTCTAAGATCTACAGAGATACTCGCAGGAACACCTCAGCAAGTGAGAGCCCAAAAGTGGCAGGCTAAAACCTGGAACCTCAATCAATGGCTGATACCAGATGAGAGCCTGCCTTCTCGACACACAGAAGACTGGGCAACTTTGAAGGCTCTGAACAGACTATGCTCTAGTACCACGAGATGCAGAATTTAGAAATGGGGCCACAAAGTGGAGTCCACAACATGTGAGTGTGGAGAAGAGCAAACCAAAAAACCTCTTATTACAATGCAAACTGAGCCCTGCCACATGCACAATGGAGGATTTTCTTATAGCAACACCAGACGCACTCCAAGTGGCCAGCTACTGGTCAAAAGAGATTAGTATAATGCCAAGTTGTTAACTTTGTTTGTGATCTTAAATACATTACAACTGTACTCTCGGTTTGTTTCTGATACGATAAATAAATAAATTTGCAGACAACAGGGGAATGGGCACAGAGCAGAATATGTAGCTATAGCCATTCTGTGTCCTTTACATTTGTTGTTTGTGGCTGTTTCCTCCCTTTATTTCAAGCCAGGGTGACCCAATCCTCTTATAAAAGATGATGATGCACATTCAAGATGATGGCACCTACCTGGCATTCATCAGGATTAAAGTCACTGAGAAGCTTTGTCTCGCCATAAGGGATCCCATGCAGGGGCTGCCGCCCATATCGCCAAGTCAACCCGTGGTCGTCGCTGAGGAGGCAGGAGATCCCATCACGCGTCAACGTCCCGTGGCCACAGACTATCAAACGGCCCTTCTTGGGCGCATAACGTTTCTGAAAGACAGATCGAATCTCAAAGAAACTGAGACCTGCTTCCTGCTATAGCTTCCATAGAAATTCAGTTGGTATTCCTAATTAAAGTACACCAACTGGAACAAGAAAAATGTCATAAATTATTGTAAATCCTATTGGTTTAATTTGTCTACTGTAGTTTGTATTTCATGGCATTTCATCTTAATTGCTGTTGGAAGTGAAGAAGCATCAACAAGAGCAATGAGGGACAGCCTATAGTAACTCAAGCTATTTTGGCTTCTTGCCTGCATTAAAGGCCTTCCACACAGCCATGTAACCCAGAATATCAAGGCAGATCATTGGACTGGGTTATCTGAGTCCATACTACCATACAACCCAGTTCAAAGCAGGCAATGTGGGATTTTATACAGCTGTGTAGAAGGGGCCTTAGATCTCATTTTCCTCTTATTCCCAAATGTCTTAAGTGCTTTACTGCCTTCTGTTTGAAGAGGGAGTACATATGGCCTATTCACACACATGAGAGACTCTTCTAAGACTGGATCTACACTGCCCTATATACTAGGATCTGATCCCAGATTATCTGCTTATCCCAGACTTTCTGGCAGTGTAGACTCATATAAACCAGTTCAAAGCAGATAATCTGGGATCAGATACTGGGATATAGGGCAGTGTACATCCAGCCTAAGTTAGGCAACTTTTTTGTCGATCAACTCTTTTAAACAAGATGTACCACTTAAAACAATAAAAGTTAGCTTCCAAAAATATTGCATAATTTTTCTCTTGTTTCCTACAATGAAGCTCACATACAGCACTAGCTACGTTGCACTCTGTTCTGCTATAGATATCAAATACAGCTGTTACAAATGCATGCTACCACCTTTCAGTTCTGCTGGCTCACTACACACTCGACAACCAAGCCATCTTTCTGTCTGACACGTGTGCGCTCACCTGGATGCCATAGCCTGGGCCAGGAGCAAACATGGTTGTGCCGATGTCTTCAGAGAGGTTTCGGGGGACACTCCACGTGACACCGTCATCGCGGCTGCGGATGATCATGGTGCTGGCAGTGGTGCATTGGTGGTAGTGGGCACACAGAGTATACACCAGGAACACAATGTCTTTTTCCCAATCCACCGCCACAGCTCCAAGGTTGAGGCCATCTGCTAAAGAGCCATCATCAACTATGAATGAAGTTGGGCTCCAGGTAGCACCTTGGGAAAGATGCACAAGGACAAATTGTGATGCTTTACTATTAACGTTCTGTTGTATACAGAGATAGTCAAAATAGTGTTCTGCTAACTGCATTTTAACCTTAATCCACACAGTACTGAAGATGCCAGCCACAGATGCAGGCGAAACATCAGGAGAAAATGCTGCCAGAACACAGCTATACAACCTGGAAACCACACAACATCCCAAACTGCACTATTTAATTGTTTTTTAAAATTGTATTTGCACCCCATGGCATAGCGGGTTAAACCGCTGAGCTGCTGGAAAGGTTGGCGGTTGGAATCCAGGGAGTGGGGTAGCCCCAGCTTCTGCCATCCTCACGGTTTGAAAGCATGCAAATGTGAGTAGATCAATAGGTACAGCTCCGGCGGGAAGGTACCTGTGCTCCATGCAGTCATGCCAGCCACATAACCTTGGAGGCATCTATGGACAACGCCAGCTCTTCAGTTTAGAAATTGAGATGAGCACCACCCTCCAGAGTCGGACACGGCTGGACTTAATGTCAGGGGAAACCTTTCCCTCTACCTTGCTTTGTTTTAAACTGTGATCAGATTGTGTGGTTTTTGAGTCTCCACAGAGAGAAAGGCAGGGTATAAATAAAGAAAAATATAAATATAAATCATATTTTGATGCATTAAAACAACTTGGTCGGCTTTAGATACGATGTGCCTTAGTTTGTGAGGAATGAAGAACCTCATTTATCCAACTATTCTGAACCTCTTATGCTAATCTGCTTTTTTAGATATAGGAACTACACAGAATAAGCACTCGGTTATCACATGCTTGTTACAGGTTGGAATTAATAAACAGAAACAATCTAGTTTAGCAGGTTATCCAGGTTGTCCGAAGAGCTCTTTCTTCCTATGTGAAACAGTCTTAAGATCTTTGGGTTGGTGCCAACACATGTTGACACTGGCTATATTCTTATAAAATTAATGTTTTATGTTATTTCTATTTGCCTTCAAGTCCTTCCCAATTTATGGCGGCCCTATCACCATAGAAAGATTTGTCAAGAAGATGTTTGCAGCCTCCACAGAACTCCTCTGCTCAGCTGCATTTACACAACAGATTTGAAATTCTTACATCATTAACATACAATCAGGAAACACATCTTGTGGAGGACCACAGTTTCTTAGATACCACTCAGTGGACCATCCTGGATCAATGCGCAGGGGATAGCCCTGACAGGGACAGTGCATCACCACAGTCACACTTATGTAATCATGCAAATGCTCCATCCCCAATCATAGACCAGGAGCAACAGGAACATCCTTGGGAGAGTAATGGGCTCTCGGATGTATCTCAATGGATTGTCATTGATGAATGCACTGGGGATGTTGAGGAGGAGGACAACACTTTACACCTACATGATTCACTTCAACAGGAACACTCTTCAGGGGACATACACACTGTCTTGCACAAAAGGGACCCTGTCAATCCTCAAAGGAAACAGGTCTTGGTAGTAGGTGACTCCCTCCTTAGAGGAACGGAAGCCATCATTTCCAGACCGGATGGGATGGCTCGAGAAACATGCTGCCTCCCGGGGGCAAAAATACACCATATCACTCAGAGGCTCAGCAGGCTCCTAAAGCCCCATCACCCTCCCCACCTTATGTTGATTCATGTAGGTACCAATGACACCGCTAGGCATACTTTTCAAAAGATCACAAATGATTTTCGAGCTCTGGGAACAAAGCTAAAACTGTATAATGTACATGTGATCTTTTCATCCCTCCTCCCCGTTGTAGGACATGGCTCTACAAGGGCCGGAAAAATAGTACAGGTCAATAACTGGCTCAGAAAATGGTGTCAAGAGGAGCATTTTGGCTTCCTTGACCATGGTCTACTCTTCCAAGAGGATGGACTACTGGCAAGCGATGGGGTGCATCTCACACAAGTAGGAAAACATCTTTTTGCACACAGACTCACAAACCTCATCAGGCGCACTTTAAACTAAATCCACTGGGGGAGGGGAACAACAGCCTGGCGAACACTATATTACCCACGACCACAGGGAACCGCCGTAAGGCTAAACGGAGGGCTGCACAAACACAGCAAGGACCAAGTACAGAGAGCACAATAATCCCAAATAAACAGTTCGAGGGGAGGTCACAGGGGCTTACATGTCTTTACACTAATGCTCAGAGCATGGGAAATAAGCAAGACGAACTCCAACTCCTAGCACAGCACCACACATACGATGTCATAGGCATCACTGAAACCTGGTGGGATGACTCCCATCACTGGAATTTAACCATTGAGGGCTATAACCTCTTTCACAGAAATAGAACAAAGGGGAGAGGAGGGGGAGTAGCTTTATATGTCAAAAACAGTTACGTTGCAGAAGAAATGCAAGACTGTAATCCGGGAAACCAGCTTGAAAGCATCTGGATAAGAATCAAGGGAACCGGGACTCAAAAAGATCTTGTCGTGGGTGTCTACTACAGACCTCCGAGTCAGGATGAAGGACTTGATGAAGCCTTCTGTCAACAGCTGACCAAACAGGCACAAAGAAGAGATATAGTAGTCATGGGCGATTTCAATTATCCCGATATCTGCTGGAAAACAAACTCAGCCAAGAGTACAAAGTCCAACAAATTCCTCACTTGCCTTGCAGATAATTTTATGGTCCAGAAGGTAGAAGAGGCAACAAGGGGATCAGCAACTCTTGATCTAATCTTAACAAATGTGGAAGACCTGATCAATACAGTTGAAGTGGTTGGATCCTTAGGGGCAAGTGACCATGTGCTCCTGCAGTTTGCAATACAAAGGAATGCTGAAACTAAGACAAGTCAAACACGCATTCTGGACTTTAAGAGAGCTGACTTCCAAAAAATGAAGGAATTACTGAGCGGCATTCCATGGACGCCGATATTAAAAAACAAGGGAGTTAAGGATGGATGGGAGTTTTTCAAAAGTGAAATACTCAAGGCGCAAATGCAAACAGTGCCAACAAAGAAGAAAAATAAGACAAGTGCAAAGAAGCCAGAATGGATGTCCAAAGAACTTCTAACTGAGCTAAAGCTCAAAAGTGACATGCACAAGAAGTGGAAAAGGGGAGAAATCACCAAAGAAGAATTCAAACGTATAGCCAACTCCTGTAGGGAAAAGGTTCGCAAGGCTAAAGCGCAAAATGAGCTCAGGCTTGCCAGGGACATAAAAAACAACAAAAAAGGTTTTTTTGCTTATGTTGGTAGAAAAAGGAAGAAAAAGGAGGCGATAGGGCCACTGCAAGGAGTAGATGGGGTGATGGTGACAGGGGATAGGGAAAAGGCAGAACTGCTTAATGCCTTCTTTGCCTCGGTCTTCTCACAAAAAGAAAGCCATCTTCAACCTCAGCAACATGGAATGGACGAAGGATTGGGGGAAATCCAACCCCAAATAGGGAAACAAGTTGTCCAGGAACACCTGGCCACTCTAAACGAATTCAAGTCCCCAGGGCCAGATCAGCTACATCCAAGAGTATTGAAGGAACTAGCGGAAGTTATTTCAGAACCACTGGCAATCATCTTCGAGAGTTCTTGGAGAACAGGAGAAGTCCCAGCAGATTGGAGGAGGGCGAATGTGGTCCCTATCTTCAAGAAGGGAAAAAAGAACGACCCAAACAATTACCGTCCGGTCAGCCTCACATCAATACCAGGCAAGATTCTGGAAAAGATCATTAAGGAAGTGGTCTGCAAACACTTAGAAACAAATGCGGTCATTGCTAATAGTCAACACGGATTTACCAAAAACAAGTCATGCCAGACTAATCTGATCTCTTTTTTCGATAGAGTTACGAGTTGGGTCGATACAGGGAATGCCGTGGATGTAGCATATCTAGATTTCAGTAAGGCCTTCGACAAAGTCCCCCACGACCTTCTGGCAAACAAACTAGTAAAATGTGGGCTAGACAAAACTACGGTTAGGTGGATCTGTAATTGGCTAAGCGAACGAACCCAAAGGGTGCTCACCAATGCGTCGTCTTCATCATGGAAAGAAGTGACAAGTGGAGTGCCGCAGGGCTCCGTCCTGGGCCCGGTTCTGTTCAACATCTTTATTAACGACTTAGACGAAGGGTTAGAAGGCACGATCATCAAGTTTGCAGATGACACCAAACTCGGAGGGATAGCTAACACTCCAGAAGACAGGAGCAGAATTCAAAACGATCTTGACAGACTAGAGAGATGGGCCAAAACTAACAAAATGAAGTTCAACAGGGACAAATGCAAGATACTTCACTTCGGCAGAAAAAATGGAAATCAAAGATACAGAATGGGGGACGCCTGGCTTGACAGCAGTGTGTGCGAAAAAGATCTTGGAGTCCTCGTGGACAACAAGTTAAACATGAGCCTACAATGTGATGCGGCAGCTAAAAAAGCCAATGGGATTTTGGCCTGCATCAATAGGGGAATAACGTCTAGATCCAGGGAAGTCATGCTCCCCCTCTATTCTGCCTTGGTCAGACCACACCTGGAATACTGTGTCCAGTTTTGGGCACCGCAGATGAAGGGAGATGCTGACAAGCTGGAAAGCGTCCAGAGGAGGGCGACTAAAATGATTAAGGGTCTGGAGAACAAGCCCTATGAGGAGAGGCTTAAAGAGCTGGGCATGTTTAGCCTGCAGAAGAGAAGGCTGAGAGGAGACATGATAGCCATGTACAAATATGTGAGGGGAAGTCATAGGGAGGAGGGAGCAAGCTTATTTTCTGCTGCCCTGCAGACTAGGACACGGAACAATGGCTTCAAACTACAGGAAAGGAGATTCCACCTGAACATCAGGAAGAACTTCCTCACTGTGAGGGCTGTTCGGCAGTGGAACTCTCTCCCCCGGGCCGTGGTGGAGGCTCCTTCTTTGGAGGCTTTTAAGCAGAGGCTGGATGGCCATCTGTCGGGGGTGCTTTGAATGCGATTTCCTGCTTCTTAGCGGGGGGTTGGACTAGATGGCCCTTGAGGTCTCTTCCAACTCTACTATTCTATGATTCTATGATTCTATGATTCTATGCCTTCCTCTGAGACTGAGAGAGTGAGGCTTGTCCAAGGTCATGCAATAAGTCTCCATGGCTGAATGGGGATTCAAATCTTAGTCTCCTGAGTAGGCTTGGGCAAACTTCAGCCCTCCAGGTGTTTTGGATTTCAACTCCCACAATTCCTAACGGCTGTTAGGAATTATGGGAGTTAAAGTCCAAAACACCTGGTGGGTTGAAGTTTGCCCAAGCCTGCTCCAGAGTTATAATCTAACATTCAAATTAATCACTATACCATGCTGTCTCTCCAGTTCCTTCTACACCCTATTTATGGTGTTCCTGTTTTGTCAATGAGAAATAGCAGATGATTTTCGAAAGGAGGAAAGGCATCACAGAGGGCAGCATCTGCTGTGCGGCTTTGTTTCAGCTGCCTTAAAAATAACAGGATATACCAGCCTCACTTTTGGCTCTGGAAATGAATAGTATTTTAATTCTATGGGCGGTATGAATAAAATGACTGGCTGATTCTAATTCCCTCCCAGTGTTTGGTTTTCCTGTATTTCTATGAGTGTTTGAATTGCAAGGGGAAAAGATGGTAGAGAACCTTTCACGAATCCCTCAATGAATCCCCTGGCACTCCAGAATGTTAACCAAAACACTCCTGTTGTAAAACTCGAGCTAAAAGGATAAAATATATAAGGTCAAAGTGTGAAATCCAAGCCTCCTGAATGTAAAGTTGCCAGAATAAAAACTGGAGACCATACCTGTAGCTGTATTGGGGAAAGGGGGGACAAAATTAAATAAAACAAATTGTGGAGAAGAGGGAATTTCGGCAAGTGTTGTTGTCACCCAGTTGCACAACCAGCAATATCTTCCAAAATTCCCCTTTCTCCACAACTATTAATGGGAAGGGAGCCCTCTTTAGTTTTCAGCCTGGTGATCCTACCAAGTACCTGAGGTCTCATGGCTGGCTGGGAAATTTTGTGAGCTATAGTTTAAACCATGTGTCAAACTCAAAGTCCACGAGCTGAGTCTAGCCCGCTATGTCATTTTAAGTGTCCCTACAGCTCTTGTATTTCTCATCATTAGACATCATGACTAGAGCTGATGGGAGCTGTGATACAGTAGTATCTGGAAGGCTGTAGTTTGTTCTGTTTAGTTGGGATGAGGTTGAATTTAGATACAAGGCTTGTTGTTATGATTTCTGCTTCAATATGTCTTTTTAACCTTTCCCCAACCTCAGAGCCACATGTGCAATCCCCATTATCCCCATTCCACATGGCGGATAAGTAAGTGATGGGAATTGTCATTCATTAACATAAGTGGACCCAAACTGGGTAAAAACCAGAGCACCGACCATTATGTTAAAAGAATTATATAGTTGGTCATCTGTATCCACAGATTTTCCATCCATGGATTCAACAGCTCTTTGAAGGCTGTGTTTGGATTTGTTTTTACTGTTGTATTTTTATATTGTTTGGGCATGGTCCCTTTGTAAGCCGCCCCAAGTCCCTTTGGGGAGATGGGGCGGGATATAAGAATAAAGTATTATTATTATTATTATTATTATTATTATTATTATTATTATTATTATTATTATTATTAGGCAACCATAAAGCTGATGTGGCCCTCGATGAAAATGAGTTAGACACCCCTGGTTTAAACAGTAATCTTTCCAAGTTTTCTTATTCCTGAAACACACAGAAAGAAGGGGTCTTCGCCCCTTCCATTACTTCCAGCCCTCTTGAGTCTGTTCAAACCTTTGTCCTGTGACCTGCGTAAGGCTATAAATTTAGCCCCGATGTCCGAGGAGGAATGCTTCCTGGCTTCGGAGAAGGCCAAAAGGGTGCCTCGAGGCGTTGCTGCAATGAGAGGGATCCTGAAAGTGTTCACCTCCCCGATCACACTGCCGCTCACCCACAGCAACTGCTCCATGGCAATGATGGGCTTCACCTGCAGAGACAAGACCCAAAAAAGAAGAAAAATAAAGGGTTGGCAGGCCATCTTTGTGGAGAACATATTATGCAATGATAAAGATCAGTATCTTTAACTGCCATGGCTCAAGGCTATGGAATCCTAGGAGATGTAGGTTGACAAGAGACAAGCACTCTTTGGCAAAGAAGGCCAAAGACCTAGTAAGATTACAACGATCACGATTCCATCGCAATGAACCATTAAAGTGCTGTCAATCTGCATTGCTTCTGCATTGTTGATGCACTCCTGGATGGGTTCTGACACCACAAGAGTTTTAACAAACTTTAAAATCCAAAATTAATAGAATGCACAAGAGCAATGAAAGAAATAGGCCAGATAAACTTTGCATAAGTAGATTAAAACATTTTGAAGCTTCTAGAGACCACTTAAAGGCTTCTTCCGAATAATATCCAAAATCTTTCTCTCTCTTCTTCCCTTATGATTTCCATTTTAGTGGGCAAACTAAAATGGAAACTACAGAGCTGAGGATAGCCAGTGAGGCATATCTGTAATTTATTTTTATCTGTTTACCTGTTCTGCTGTTTTCCTATTTAAAAACTTTGGAGGTAGCTGCTGTTTATCTTGCCTGCTGTAGGAAGGCACACACAATTACAGTAGTCTATTAATAGCAGTCTTTATTGCATTGTTTACTGTATACAAACTGATGCAACCCAGCACTGAAGACTTTATTTCATGGATATCTCATTCTTTGCAAAGTGTTTGGTGGCAGAGAGAAAGAGAGGGAAGTGGCTATTTCAAAAGTTGTTGTTGTGTTATAACATATTGACATTTCCTATACCATTCTCTCTTTGAAATAGTTGGCTTTTAAAAAACATTTTTCTCCATCCACATGTTGCTTGCCTTATGATCTCATGCGTGAATTCAACTTTTTAAGCTCAGTTTATTCAAGCTGCAACAACTGAGTTGCTCAGCAACATTTTAGCATCTCTCTTGAATACAGTCTTTTATACCAAGCCAAGAAAGATTCTGGAACACAAATGACTGATTTCACAGAACTAAAATCTTTTTGAATATGAATGCATTTTATTAATTGTTATGCTCCATTGTGTTTTACAGATTTGAACAGAGAAGCAAAACATATGCTTAACTCACAATCGGAGCTTTGGAAAATTATTCATCTCTTAAAGCTCTACTCTCTTGAATACAGTCTTTTATACCAAGCCAAGAAAGATTCTGGAACACAAATGACTGATTTCACACAACTAAAATCTTTTTGAACATGAATGCATTTTATTAATTGTTATGCTCCATTGTGTTTTACAGATTTGAACGGAGAAGCAAAACATATGCTTAACTCACAATCGGAGCTTTGGAAAATTATTCATCTCTTAAAGCTCTACTGTGCCACAAAAGAAATAATCTGGAATGTAAAATGTGTATCACCTTGAATAGAGTCAAGCTCTATTTCTATTGTTATGTCTTTCCCTATAATAACACGTAAAAGCAATGGAAAAAAATGATTACTAGAAAGCAAATATATTAAAATGACACTGTAACTATATACAGACAGTGTGGTATAATGGTTTGAGTGTTGAACTAGGGCTCTTGGAGGCCAGGGTTCAAATTCTCATTCAACCATAGATTAGGCAACCTTGGGCAAGTCACAATCTCAACCTCAAAAGAAGGCAATAAAGTCCCTCTGAATGAACCCCATGATAAGGTTGCTGTCTGGAAGACACATAGCAATGATGCAATAATGACAAATGCTGCGATATTTTTTTATCCCAATTCAACCACAGAAATCTATTGGGTGGCCTCAGGCAAGTCACACTCTCTCAGCCTCAGAGGTAGGGAAAGGCAAACCCCTTCTATACAAATCTTGCCAGGTAGTGTAATCTTAAACAATCTGAATACAACAGCAGCAGCATTATCCATCATGGGTGATGAATCTCTTTCAGCCAGAAAGCGTTCTTCTCAGAAGCATTCCTGTCCTTGGTGAAGCCAGAAGCAAAAGGGTGGGGCCCATAATACCAGCAGATATCAGTTTATTATATCTCTTAATGAAAGTAGTAAAGCCTTAGGGAGGGGCATTCCAACCTTCAAGGAAGGGGGAGGGATTGTATAACTGTAGAGAAGCTATGAAACAAATGTTCCCATTTTAGGCACATATAACTTCCTATCTCTAACTGGGAGTATACTGGGGAATTGTGTTTGATATTTCAAGGGGTCCTGGGTGTGCTTTGTGTTCCTTTCAAGGTGAAGGTGTCAGAAGCCAGAAGTATCTATTTGGATACCCTCTTTAGCTGGGAGACCACCTGCCCACCCATGCTTTCCTGGTTTGTCTGCTGATCCACCTATCTTTCCTTCTTTCCATCCGCATCATGCCTGGGAGAAAAATGTCAAGCTGACTGTAACCTTGACTATTTTGTTCCTCTGGTGCATGGCCAACCTTTGAAATGCTGAGCAATAAAAAAAACTTCCCTTTACTAATTGCTGGGACTATTAAACAACCCTTGGCTTTAACTGCAAGCCTGTTATTTTTAAGGTTGCTGAAACAAAAGCACACAATGAGTCTAGTTGAACAAACAGAATAAACAAGCTGCTTCTTGGATTTTGCCCCAGTGAGGTATTTAGTTTGAATTCCAGCACAATGAAGTCCAATAAAACTGGAACCCCCGCTTAAAAACAAGAGTAGAGAAAATGTATTTTCTGCATTTTAGACACTTCATGCTAACAATCCCTCAATTTTGAATTACAAAAGTTATGCAATTCATTCTTCAGTAGTAAAATAAATGAAAAAGAATGAGGATCAATTCAGATAAACTCCATTATTCGTGTGTAAATCTAGAATTTGTTTCGGTATTGACCAACCCCCCCATCTTGAGTCAACCTATTAATGAGTCACACTATACCTTAATGTTTATCAAAAAAGGGAGCCACCCGCTTCTCTGAGTAGAGTTGCAAAAGAAGAAAGCTATTAGTTTTTCCAAGGAGGGAAGTATGGATTTTTATATTCTTTAGTTTATTCCCTTTAAACACTCTCATATAATCACCCTTCTACTTTTAATACAATTTAGTAACAAGCTATTTCTTGCCTTTCTGAATGCCAGAATGGAGAAACCGTGGTGGCAAGGGCAACTGGCCCTCTTAGCTGTCATAGATGCTTTCTCCCCTGTTGAATGATCCTCGACTGATACACATCAAAACCCATAATTTTGGCCAGTAAACTTGCCCTTGACTTATACACGAGGTTGACTTATACACGAAACAGAACCTGGATGGCCATCTATTGGAAGTGCTTTGGTTGTGTCTTGCTGCCTGGCGGCATGGGTTGGACTAAATAGCTCTGTAGGGTTTCTTTCAACTGTAGGATTTTACAAGTAAATACAGCACTCTTTGAATGTCTTTATTATAACTAACAGGAGGGTAATGTGTATAGGAAATAATAATAATAATAATAATAATAATAATAATAATAATAATAATAATAATACTAAAATAATAAAAAGTATTGGAAAATAAACATGCAAAAATACTGTGGGACTTCCGAATCCAGACTGACAAAGTTCTGGAACACAACACACCAGACATCACAGTTGTGGAAAAGAAAAAGGTTTGGATCATTGATGTTGCCATCCCAGGTGACAGTCGCATTGACGAAAAACAACAGGAAAAACTCAGCCGCTATCAGGACCTCAAGATTGAACTTCAAAGACTCTGGCAGAAACCAGTGCAGGTGGTCCTGGTGGTGATCGGCACACTGGGTGCTGTGCCAAAAGATCTCAGCCGGCATTTGGAAACAATAGACATTGACAAAATTACGATCTGCCAACTGCAAAAGGCCACCCTGCTGGGATCTGCGCGCATCATCCGAAAATACATCACACAGTCCTAGATACTTGGGAAGTGTTCGACTTGTGATTTTGTGATATGAAATCCAGCATATCTATCTTGTTTGCTGTGTCATAATAAAATAATAATACTGTAATAATAATAATAATGGGAGTGACATATAGTTTTGTTTACCACCCCCTTTTAAAAATATAGTCTTACTAATTCAATAAACAAATTACATTTCAAGAGTCTAGATCTCATTGTCAGCCTGATTCAACTAGAAGGATCAGATGGCAGGTTGAACTGGCCTCATATTTTCCTAATCTTTCCTCCTAAACTTGGGAAAGTGGTTGCAGCCATAGGACAAGCCGGATCAAAGGGAAGGAGGTGCATGTGACCTCAGGAACAGAGAAAAAGAGACCAGTGCTGCAAACAAGGGAGGAAAAAGCAGAGAGGATGTGAATTCTCTTCCTCCAGGGGAAACCAAGCATGCATCAGACGCCTGATTGACTCATAAGGGATGTGACTGACCCACATATACATGTGAAAAAAGCCACAGAGCCATTTCTTCTTAACTGCCATCAAGCTGACTTCAAGTTATGTATTTCATATTTCTGCATATGGTTCTGAAAGCTGAACAGTGAAGAAAGCCAATAGGGGCAAAAAAAAATCCATTTCAAAAGTGGGGCTGGGGAAGACCACTTAAGTTTCACATAACATGAAAACAGCACTATGTGACATGATTTTTGTTCCTGGGTTATACATGTCATTTTCTAATAGGGTCAATCATAAAAACATGGAAAAAGTTTATTAAACTGCAGAAACTTTGTTTTGGTGGGATGTCCTGCAGCACATTTTGCTATAGTTTTTCAATGAATATCTCTTCGAGTCTCAACCAATTCAACATAGTTTGTGGCAGCCACAAAAACAAAGTTTCTAGAGTAAAACAACTACAGTAGAGTCTCACTTATCCAATCCTCGCTTATCCAAGCCTCTGGATAATCCAAGCCATTTTTGTAGTCAATGTTTTCAATATATCGTGATATTTTGGTGCTAAATTCGTAAATACAGTAATTACAACATAACATTACTGCATATTGAACTACTTTTTCTGTCAAATTTGTTGTATAACATGATGTTTTGGTGCTTATTTGTAAAATCATAACCTAATTGGATGTTTAATAGGCTTTTCCTCAATCCGTCCTTATAACCCAAGATATTCGCTTATCCAAGCTTCTGCCAGCCCGTTTAGCTTGGATAAGTGAGACTCTACCGTACTTTCAAAGTAATTACCGCACAATTAAACAGTAAATAACACTTTCAAGCCAGGAACAGAATTTCTTTCAAATTTTGTTACATAGTGTAATCAAGACATTGGAAAGGTTAGAGATTTTCCATTCATTAGAATGGAAACTGCGGCCAAGAAATCAGAAAAAGACAAAAGACATGGAAGGGCAGCTATGATTGAACTAGACAAGATCCTGAAATGTCAAGATATATCACTGAGTAGTAAAGTTCGGATGGCCCACTGTATTTCTCATTACTGAGTACGGTTGTGAAAGATGAACAGTGAAGACAGTAGAAAGGAAGAAAACCAACTCCTTTGAAATGTGCTGCCGGAGGAGAGTTCTGTGGGTTGATAAAAAGACAAATAAATGAGTCCTAGAAAAAATCACGCCTCAACTCTCCCTAAAACACAAGATTACTCAAGTGATATCATGTGAAGACATGACTAACTGGAAAAGACAATAATGCTTGGCAGGGTAGCAGGCATTCAGAAAAAGAGAACAATCTCCTTCTAGATGGATAGGCTCAAAGAAAGAAGATATCCAAATCTGCAGAGCTGTTGATAATAATGGGGTGCCTTGGAGGTCTTTCGTTCATGAGATCAAAGTCAACTTGAGGGCAGCTAACACCAACAATAAAGTACTTTACAAGACTTATGGGTTATGGATTTTGGGAACCCACCCGTACATTGGATGATGGGGTCCCATTTGTCACAGGCTTGCAAAATTGAAAATTACAAGTATTTAAAAATGTGTGTTAGTTCACAAACTATATGCAGGCTGACTGTACTGTACTTATATTTTAGCATCAGCTTTTGTAGGCATCAATCTACTTCCTAAAAAGCATGCACAGAATTCAGAGACAAAGCATCCACATATTTGTAGATACATGGAGGTTTCTATTCTTCTTCTAAAAGCAGATTAGAAATTAAACAAACGCCCGCTTTAGTTGTCCAAGAGGTCTCCTGCTATCACTATTAGATGTATTAGATTGATCTAGGAAGGTTAATGTTTAGACAATTCTGACAGGAGCATAAGGAATAGGAGTGAACTTAAATCTAGTTGAAAGATTGAGGATTTTATGATAACATGGCACAGAGCTAAGATTTCTGAAAAGGCCCCAAAAGAAATAACACTACCTAACACGATTTTTGTTCCTGGGTTATAAATGACATTTCCTAATTGGTTCTGTCATAAAAATATAGAAAAAGTTTATTAAACTGCAAAAACTTTGTTTCTGCGGGAGGGACATCCTGCAGCACATTTCGCTACAGTTTTTCAAGAGTATTTAAAGGGTATAACTTTCCTAGTAAGGACCACAAAATTAAACAGGAAATAACTCTTTCAAGCCAGGAACAGATTTTCTTCCAAATTTTGTTACCTAGTGTAATAGAAAATATATTGCTTTCACAGATGAGATAGAAGCATATCTTAAGAGTAGATTTTAAATAAATGTATTTACTTTTACCCCGCCCTTCTCACCCCACTGCATGTTTTGTTTTCAGGAACTTTAAAATGCATTTGAGGAATTAGGTCAAAGTATTAGGCTGGGAACACTAACCTAGGTCAGCCCTGGTGGTTAAGTAAATGGATGAGAGACTGTCAAGGAATCCCAGATGCTGTAGGCTAGATTTCAGAGGAAGGAATTTGCAAAACTGCCCAAGTAAACCCTGTGAAATTCATAGGGTTTCTATACATCTCTTCCTTATCTCTTCAGGCAGGCCTGCCCAGTCACCTTTAATCATGAATTTTAAACTTGCATCTTCACTATAATTTAGTCTTTGTTCGGTGTATTTCAATATATATATATATGTGTGTGTGTGTGTGTTCTGTAGTAATATATTTTAATATGTGTGATTTATATAGCATTTATGATGATTATGTGTTTTTAGCTATCTCAAACCATGAGGAGAGGCAGGTAAGAAATAAAATAATAATAATAAAAATTCGTGTCAGGAGCGACTTGAGAAATTGCAAGTTTCTTCTGGTGTGAGAGAATTGGCCGCCTGCAAGGACGTTGCCAAGGGGACGCCTTGATGTTTTGATGTTTTACCATCCTTGTGGGAAGCTTCTCTCATGTCCCCGCAGGGAGCTGGAGTTGATAGAGGGAGCTCATTTGCGCTCTCCTCGGGTTGGATTCGAACCCGCAAGGTCAGCAACCTAACCTTCAAGTCAGCAGTCTGCCGGCACAAGGGTTTACCCATTGCACCACCGGGGGCTCCATAATAATAACATTATTATTATTATTATTATTATTATTATTATTATTATTATTATTATAAATCAACAGTCGACAAAAGTCATGTGCCCCAAATGTTGCATAACTGGTAGTGGATATCTTTTTTTTAAAAACCCTGAATTTTATTTTCAGCCTATGTATTTTCTACCCTAATGATCAGAGATTAATGTGGGAGAAAAAAATGAGGAATATCCAGTTTTAAGAAACTGAAGCAAAACTGGTCTGGGAGCAGGGTTTTTTTTCTCATTTTCACTTCCCCATTACTCTCGATTTTTCAGTGTGACGCTCATGTCTCCATGGAAAAAACAACCTATATTTACAAAACCGGTTTTTTTAAAAGTTAGGGGTTGAATTCATAGGCACAAAGAAAAATATGAAAAATCTGCATTTCATCTAGTTCTAAGACCTAGAAAACCTGGGTAGATTGTGGAGGTTTCATTGTTCTTGTGCCTACAAATATTTTTTTTTTGTCTTCAAGAACCCTAAGGCATGGAGTCTTCTTGGCAAGATTTGCTCACAAGAGGTTTACCATTGTCTCTTTCTGAAGCTGAGAGTGTGTGACTTCCCGATAGTCTCCCAGACTTGTTTTCTGCTGCCCTGGAAACTAAGACTTGGAGCATTTGGGTTCAAATTACTGGAAAGGAGATTCCACCTGAACACTAGGAAGAACTTCCTGACATAAGAAACACTGTTCAACAGTGGAACTCCTGCCTTGAGGCTTTTAAACAGAGGCTGGATGGCCAACTGCCAGGAGTGCTTTGATTGTGATTTTCCTGCATGGCAAAAGGGGGTTGGACTGGATGGCCCATGTCGTCTCTTCCAACTCTATATTCTATGATATGTCACTTTACAATATAAAAGTAAATGGCACAATAAATATATGTCTTATAGAGTTAAAGCAACTCACTCCAAACCTTACAAAGTTCTACATTGCGTCACTTGCAATGTGGACCTATCTGGGTCAAAAAGCTCCTCTAAAGAGGGTTTCCTTTTGATCTTACCACCATCAAAACCACAATTGGTGAGAGGATTTATTATTGCCTGCCAGCCAGTAAACCTAGATTGGCCTCTATTTATTTTCTTTTCACTGGCAGGCAAAGATTTCTTTGTTTACATAAGCCTTTGATTGTAGCAGAACCTTTAACTGGGGCATGCTATGTATTTTACCATTATCATGATGTTTTAAGTGCTTTTTACATTTCTGCAAGTTACTTTTTTAAAACACAACTGCTTATTATACATTGTTTGGACTATATTCTATTTTAATCTGCTTGGGATGTCACATTGGGAGAAAAACAGGATATAAATTAATTTAAAATGAATAATAACAATAATATGTTTAAATAAAAATGTAAAAATCCTCAAAATCAACTTTACGCAGCAGTTATTTGTCACTATAGAAACAGTTATGGATGAATAAAGGAGGCCCCTTCTACACAGCTGCATAAAATCCACAATAAACTGGATTATATGGCAGTGTGGACTCAGATAATCCAGTTCAAAGCAGATATTGTGGATTATCTGCCTTGAGATTCTAGGTTATATGGCTGTGTTATAAGGGCTCCCAGTCTAAATCCTATTGTGTGATTCAAGTTACCTGGTGAAATTACCTCCTTAGCCAAAGAATATTCAGGATTCATCTACACTGCCACATAATCCAGTTTCTGAATGCAGATTATTTGCTTTAAACTGGATTACATGACAGTGTAGACTCAAATAATCCAGTTTTAAAGCAAATAATCTGTATTCAGAAACTGGATTATATGATCAGTGTATATGGCCAGATAACCTCACAACCTCTGAGGATGCCTGCCATAGATGTGGGCGAAACGTCAGGAGAGAATGCTTTTGGGAAAAGGCCATACAGCCCAGAAAACTCACAACAACCCTGTGATTCCGTCCATAAAAGCCTTCGAAAACACATTTTAGGATATTTTGGGTTTGGAGATTCCAGGTAAGTGATGTCCAACCTGTATTTTAGAGCCACTATTTTTAGGGCGAGGGGTTTGGCCCAATTTAACTTCTATGGGAGGGCATCAAGATTTTAACTATGAATATAAAATCTAGATTTTAATAGTGTTGGTGTTTTAATCTTTATTCTATATTTTTAATACAGTATATGTTATATATTTAAAAAAACATAAGAATATATATATATTCTTATGCTCCTTTGTTTTAACTACAGGGTGTCCCAAAAGTCGCCAAACACAGGGAAACTGGAGCTAAATGCACAAAATAATTCATTAGATATAAATTAAAAATAAAAATGATAAAATACTGGAAATATATCAATATAAAAATATGAAAATTATATAATATGTGTTTGCTATTTCTATGTATGGAGGCTTTTGGGACACTTTGTATGAAGCCGTAGATCAGTGGTTCCCAACCTGAGGTCCGTGGACCCCAGTGGTCCGCAAGAACTAAAATATGGCCTGTGGCCTCACCATTAGTACACCGTTGCTACGAGAGCAGCTGGTCTTGCGAAAGCCTCTTATAGTGCTGAGGCAACAGGGGCAACAGGGATGTCGGGAAGGGAGAAGCTGACTACCCACAAAAGGCGCGACAACAAGCCTCCTGACTGCTGCTTCTCTTCCTCCCCTCTCCTCCTGAGCGGAGCCGTTCTATGCGGTGCCTGGAAGCAGGAGTGCCTTGGTGTCTTCGTTTTTAGGCCTGTTCCTGGGAATATTTGGGGTGCTGATTCAGAAAATTGCATTGGTTAGACCACATCAGCTCTAGATTATTAAATATGGTTTTCTGTGAGCGAGCAGATGGCGACTACTGGATGACATACGTTCTGTATCGGAAACTAGATGTGCTCTGATGTAGTCTATCCAATACAATTCTCTGAATCAGCACCCCAAATTGAATCTAAAGTTGACCAAAAACTGATTCGTAACCTTTTTGGTACTAATGTGGGAGAGTGGTCCCTGGTCAAAAAAAGGTTGGGAACTACTGCCGTAGATAAATGTACAAAATGATTCATTATACAAATTATATAAATTGACAATTAAAATGATAAAATACAAGAAAAATAATAAGATATATAAAATAAAAATATTAAATATGTGTTTGTTATTTTATTTTCTATGTATGGACGCTTTTGGGTCACTGTATGAAGCTGTAGATCAATGCACAAAACTATTCATTATACAACATATATAAATTATAATTAGAAATTATAAAATAGAATAAAATATAAAATATTTTTTTTAAAAATATACAAAATATTCCTTTGTTGTTGTCTATGTATGAAGGCTTTTGGGACACTGTATGAAGCTGTAGATCAATGTACAAAATGATTCATTATACAAAATATATAATTCACAATTAAAAATGATACATTACAAGAAATGTAATAAAATATAAAAGAAAAATATTATAAAAATATGCAATATCCCTTTTTAAAAGTATGGAGGCTTTGGGGACACTCTGTTTGTATTTACTATTTACTATTTACTCTGTCTGGCTGACAACAAATAAATATTATAATTGTTGTTATTATTTACCTGGTCTGGAGTGGCCACTCCAAGCACATCCCAGCAGCACAGGCCCAGAACCAACAGCCCCCCTAAGCAGAAGCCCCTCCGTGACAACACAAGGCTATTCCAAGTCTCGGATCTCCTCTTGGGATCACGTCCGGCTCTCATGGTCTCGACCGACTGGATCCCCTCGACCGACTCCAAAAAGGGACGCTTCCCCTTTAAGAGCACATCCTCTCCCTCCCTCCTTGCTCTGTTTGTTCTAACAGACTGTAGCAACCCTTGGGAACGCCCCCGATCAGAGCAGCGCTTCCGATTGGCTGGCTCGAAGAGGGGAGGAGTCAGACCAAGCTAACGTCAGAGGAAAATCACGTGAGCCAACCAGGAAGCGAAAGGAGGGATGCGAAAACATGAGTCTTTACTTTTGGAGACTACAACTCCCAGAAGACTCGGCTACTTTCGCTAACTCTCGGGAATTCTGGGAAATGGAGTCCAACACTCTTACAGGCCCCTACGGTTAGAAAACATTGCTGTAAAAGGTCTTTCAGCATAGAATTAGAGACAAACCAATAGTGCCTTTGGTTTTTTGTGTTGTCGAAAGATTTCATGGCCGGAATCACTGGGTTTCTGTGAGTTTTCCGGGCTGTATGGTCATGTTCCAGAAGCACTCTCTCCTGACATTTCACCCACGTCTATGGCAGGCATCCTCAGAGGTTCTGAGGTTTGTTGGAAACTACGCAAGTAGGATTTATGTATCTGTGGAAGATCCAAGGTGGGAAAAAGAACTCATGTCTGTTGGAGGCAGGTGTGAATATTGCAATTAGCCACCTTGACTGAATGGCTTTGCAGCTTCAAAGCCTGGCTGCTTCCTGTCTGGGGGAATCCTTTGCTGGGAGGAGATTAGCTGGTCCCGAATTCCCCTGTTTCTGAGTGTTATTTACTGTCCTGATTTTAGAGGGTTTTTTTTTAAATTCTGGTAGCCAGATTTTGTTTATATCTTGTCTGCTTGAGGCAAGTATTAATGTTGCAATGGAGCACATTCCAGCAAAGGATTCCCCCAGGCAGGAAGCAGCCAGACCTTGAAACTGCAAGGCTATTTAATGCTAATCAAGGTGATCCATTGCCTTGGTTATCAATTCACACTTGCCTCAAGCAGACAAGAGTTCTTTCTCCCATCCTGGACATTATTTCACAGATATATAAAACCCTGCTTGCCTAGTTTCCAATAGACCTCACAACCTCTGAGGATGCCTGCCATAGATGTGGGCAAAACGTCAGGAGAGATTGCTTCTGGAACATGATCATACAGCGTTGAAAACTCGCAGCAAAGCAGCTTTTGTTTTTGCTGGGGAAGTTAGGGCAAATAAAATAAAAGCTGAAGTTGGGGCTTCCCCAATCTTCTCAATTAAAGCTTTTTTCCTTCTTCTTTTTTCCGTATCCGGAGTAACTTGAGAAACTGCAAGTCATTTCTGGTGTGAGAGAATTGGCTGTCTGCAAGGACGTTGCCCAGGGGATGTCTGGATATTTTGAATTAAAGCTTTTACTGTATCATACATGGTGTTGCCCCTTGAAATCACTGCATATTATTATTATTATTATTATTATTATTATTATTATTATAATATTTATTTATATCCCGCTTTATCTCCCCAAAGGGGACTCAAAGCAGCTTGACATAAAAGCATTAGTATCCAATTTAAAATATACAAATATATAAACATTAAAACAGAATTAAACACAAACAGCACTAAACACAAGTATACATGTTAATATTTACATAAATACAAATTCAAATACCTACATAAATACAAATGTAAATATTTACATAAATATGAATGCAAATAGTTATGTATTTATGTAAATATTTACAGAAATATAAGAAACAGAAATGTAAATATTCCCTTGAAAGCATTAAATAGGACCTAGCCAAAGGTAAAGCACAAGATCGGCTTCCATTGTAAGGCTTGAATACTTAGTTTACTCACTACAGTGTTCCCTCACTTATTGCTGGGGTTAGGTTCCAGGACCACCCGCAATAAGTGAAAATTCGCAAAGTAGGGACGCTATATTTATTTGAATATTTATACCTTATTTTAGCAGTTATACACAATTTTAAGTCTTTATCAACCAATTGTGTGTTGATAAATTGCCTCCTTCTCCTCCCGTTGCCGCTTGGGTTCCTTTTCTCTACCTTCGGCTTCTCCTTCCTTAGGATGTAAATTGTAATTTTTTATGATTTATAATAATCTTTTAGAGTTTATTGAAAAACCGTGAAACAGCGAATCCGCAAAAAGTGAACTGCTTAGTAGTGGGTAGTGCAAACCAATGTGAGATCCAGATTTTTTGGGGGAAAGTCTTTTAAGAAAGCAATTCACTGCAATAATTATTCCCCTAATTTTCACACTCCCTTCTTCTGACTCTAATCTGCTTTTGTATTGTTTTAAATCTGTATTTAATTGCTTATGTTTTTATTCTTTTGTATTGTTGTGTATTGGCATTCAATTCTGCCAGTTTTGTAAGCCGCCCTGAGTCCCTTCGGGTGAGAAGGGTGGGATAGAAATTATGGAAAAAATAAATAAATAAATAAATAAATAAATAAATATCACATGTTCAGCACACTGATAAATCATTGTTTAAAAAACCATCAAGTGTTACTGATGTTTCTTTCCGCCCAGTTTTCATGCCTACTTCCTCCGAGTCTAATCCTACTTTCTGCATATTTTCAACATGAAAGCTAAATAGATAGAGTTATAAAGTGTAGCCTTGCCTGACTCTTCTGCTTATTGGAAACTACTCTAGCCTAAGAGTAGCCTCTTGTCCTGAGTACAGTTTACTCATATGTAGTGGCATGACCATTCCTTTAAGAGTGATCCATTTTTTTCTCAATAATGTATAACACTATATAACAAAGTGGTTTCACAGTATTATTTCCTGTTTACTTGTGCGGTTTTTACTTTCAAAGTAGTTGTTTTACTCCAGAAACTTTGTTTTTGTGGCTGCCACAAACTATGTTGAATTGGTTGAAATAGTTATTGAAAAACTATAGCAAAATGTACTGCAAAAAACAAAGGTTTGGCAGTTTAATAAATTTTCCCCATGTTTTTATGACAAAACCAATTAGGAAATGACATTTATAATCCAGGAACAAAAATCATGTATTTTTGTTCCTGGATACATAGTGAATACATAGTGTATTCCAAGACTTTGCTGCAATGCATAAAAACAGTTGATTTTCTCATGTATTTTTGTTCCTGGATACATAGTGAATACATAGTGTATTCCAAGACTTTGCTGCAATGCATAAAAACAGCTGATTTTCTCTTCAAATGGAGTAGTACATTTGACACCCTGGCTCAATACATCAATCAGAACAGAGACTCTAGTCAAGAAATTTTTAAAAAACAGGAACTTGGAAGGGAGCTATGAAGGAAATAGACAAGATCCTGAAAGTGTCAAGATGTATTACTAAATATTAAAATTACCCATGCCATTATTTTTCCAAATTCTGTGCATCGTTGCGAAAGCTGGATAGCAAAGGCAGGTTATAGGAAGAAAATCAATTCATTTGAAATGTGGTGTTGGAGGAGAGTTCTGTGGATTGCTAAAAAGAGAAATAAATGGGCCCTAGAGCAAATCAAGCCAAAGTAACTAAAAGAAGACCTAGGCCATTATCATGAGAAGATATAGCTCACCTGAAAAGACAATAATACTTGTTAAGAAAGAAGGCAACAGGAAAAAGAAGATCACACTTGAGGTGGATAGACTCAGTCAAGGAAACCACAGCATTGAGTTTGAAAGACCTGAGCAAAGCTGTGGGTGGGAACATGACTTGGAGGTCTCGCATTCATGGGGTTATTACAAGCCTATGTCAACTTGGCCGTTAACAAAAAAATCATTCCAAAAAGAGGCATCATTATAGTTTCACTTTGCTTCCCATCTCTCAAAACTTTTAAAAATACAGTAGAGTCTCACTTATCCAAGCTAAACGGGCCGGCAGAAGCTTGGATAAGCGAATAACTTGGATAATAAGGAGGGATTAAGGAAAAGCCTATTAAACATCAAATTAAGTTATGATTTTACAAATTAAGCACCAAAACTTCATGTTATACAACAAATTTGACAGAAAAGGTAGTTCAATACGCAGTAATTTTATGTTGTAATTACTGTATTTACAAATTTAGCACCAAGATATCACAATATATTAAAAACATTGACTACAAAAATGACTTGGATTATCCAGAGGCTTGGATAAGCGAGGCTTGGATAAGTGAGACTCTACTGTAGTAACATTTAATTATCTAAACATCATCTGCATGCCATTAATTGCTGCCCTATGCAAAAGAATATGCCTTGTTGTCATCTCAACAGAACTGGAAGCAGCACTGTGAACCATTTGGCATTCTTTCTCCAGCATTAAGTGAAGCCACATCCCTGTAAGTAAACATTACGATCAGAAAATATTTATGTGTCTTGTTAGGTCACAGTCCAGTCAAATATCAAGAAGAAAGAAAATCATAACCATGATTACATAGCCAAGCTAATAGTGAAGATGTAGAAATGGTTAAAGATTTCCTAGGCTCAATCATTAACCAGAATGGAGACTGTAGTCAAGAAAACAGAAGAAGACTAATTGTGCATCTACACTGTAGAATTAATGCAGTTTGACGCCACTTTAAAGTAACATGTAAAAGGTCTAATTGAAAATATACGTCAGCAACACAAGTCCTTCCTTCTACCCATACTGCACCTATCAGAAAGAGATATTATAATTATAATTGTCATTCCCTAATTGGGAAAAAATTATTAAATTGCAAAACTTTTTTTTGTGGGAGGGACATCCTGCAGCACATTTTCCTATAGTTTTTCAATGACTATCTCATAGACTCTCAACCAATTCAACATTGTTTGTGGCATCTGGAGTATAATACTTTCAAAGTAAGTACTGCACAATTAAACAGAAAACAATACAATACTTTCAAACCAGGAACAGTACATTTTTCAAATTTTGTTACATAGTGAAATTCAACATGTAAAGAAGAAAGGCAATTTGTATTTAAAATGTCAGTCCATTGTGCCAAATTTCACATAAATAATAGTCAAAATGTTAGACCCAGTCGATACTTGAAAACACTGGCTGTAAACAGCTGGTTTTGCATGCAATTTTTCCAAAGTGCAGGAGACTTCCCCTTCCTTTCTTTGAACACTGCCGCATTTTAACAGATATGTCTCTTCAACCTGCTCAGTTGAGTGATATCAGTTTTGAAAAGAAGCCTACATATCGCACAAACAGAGTTTGATGCTGTAACACTAATGTTGTCTTTTTGGCTGATCGCTATGTCGGAACAATTGCTCTTGACCTAAGGAATACAGAATTCAAGGGACAACCCTTTTCAAGGGCAGTTTTCTTGCAAAGAGCATGTACTTATGTGGTTCTGCGTCATCAGAGTCAACCAAGCACAGGTCAGAAATATTAAGAACAAAAAGTAGACGTTGATCGCGCTGCGAACTTTGCTGTATTTAGGTGATCCCTCGTTGTCCGAGTAAGATGGCCCTCCAAGTGTAGTGTCTTGGCAGTGGGTCCATAGTTGACTGTAGAGGCCTATTCTTGATCTGCATGTTCTTCCGCAGTGAGGACATCGGTTTCCAGGTGGAAGGCAGTTCCAGTCAAGATTAGCTTGACGAGCCTTCCACTTGGCACATTTCTTCCTTTCGTCCTCCATTTGTGCCTCTTTAAATTTCACAGTTCTGTTGGTCACAGCTGACCTCCAGTTAGAGCACTCAAGGGCCAGGGCTTCCCAGTTCTGTGTCTATGTCAGTTTTTAAGGTTAGTTTTAAGCCCATTTTTACATTTCTTTTCCTGTCCACCAACATTACGTTTCCATTCTTGAGTTGGGAGTATAGCAACTGCTTTGGGAGACTGGGCATTCGGACAATGTGGCGAGTCCAGTGGAGTTGATGTCAGAGGATCATCACTTCAATGCTGGTGGTCTTTGCTTCTTCCAGAATGCTGACATTTTCCGCCTGTCATCCCAAGAGATTTGCATGATTTTTGCATGCAACGCTGATGGAATTGTTCTAGGACTATAGTGTGATGTCTGTAGGTGGTCCATGTTTCGCAGGCATATAACAGGGTTAAAGGACAATAGCTTTATAAACAAACACCTTAGTATCCCTACAAATGTCCCGATCCTCAAACACTCTTAGCTTCATTCGGAAAAATGCTGCACTTGCAGTGTTATATTTCTGTGTCACTGTTGATTTCTGTGGAGAGGTGGCTGCAAAGGTAGCGGAAATGGTCAACATTTTCTAATGTTACACCATTAAGCTGTACTTTTGGCATTGCAGAGGGATTGGCTGGTGTCTGTTGAAAGCACTTTGGGTTTCTCAATATTCAGTGAGAAGCCGAGCTTCTCATATGTGTCTGCAAAGGTGTTTAAAGTGGCTTGTAGATTTTATTTGGAATGAGCACAGACTACATTATCATCAGCATATTGGAGTTCTTTAATAATGTTGTTGTGACCTTGGTTTTGGCTTTCAATCTGCTAAGGTTAAATAGCTTGCCATCTGTCCGACAGATCACTTCCACACCAGTGGGAAGCTTCCCATCAATAAGATGAAGCATCATTACTATGAAGATGGAAAATAAGGTTGGGGCAATAACACATTCCTATATGTCAAACTTTGTTGTATCCTGCTGCTGTTTTATAGAGCCTCAGTTTTTCATTTGAGTTGATCTCATGTCATATAAGGGAACCAGTCTTGGAACCAAACTCACCAGATGACAAGAGCTGGCTATCTATCTATCTGGTCCTAGATATACCTTTAGAAATAGTGGCTGCTGGAAAAGTGCAACCATGCTCTCAAGTTGGATATGGCTAAAATAATGCTTGACCAGATAAGCATTCTTAGATACCAATGTTTAAGTCTTTGGTATCTTTGGTGAAAGCAGTCCAAGCAAGAGAACATAGGGATCTGCTTACATTTTGCCAATCCAGCAGTATAACTTATACAATATAGCCTCTACTGACTGGCAGCAACTATAACATTCAGACAGAGCAGACATAACTAGAAATAATAGGGCCAGAAGCTGGGAGCTTCTGAGTTCTGAGCACAGGTCCTATTGTTGAACCTCTTTTAGAATAGACCATAGCATCACAACCTTTGGCCATCAGTGGAAAGAAATTAAACAAAAGGCAAGAGAGAAAGGTAAGTTTTTAATTCAGGGCGTCTGAATCTCTTGGCAGCCCAAAGTTCAGAGTGCATGGAACATATCCACTCCAAACACCGTAACGAATTAATTGTGGAAAATGTTTGACGTTGGGTGTTTTTACCCTAGATGGGTAGGCATAATATGCTTCACTATCTTCAGATTATGGCCAAAGATCACAGTTCAAGCTCCTATTCTCATCATAGTCTTCTCTGACATTGCAATCATTACTTGGCAGTTATATGGCCTGCTGAAGTGCTCTCTTCATATGGAACCATATTAAGTGCAAAATACATTATCCATCCATTCATAAATAAGTTATTTCTCTGTGGCTTATAGTTCAAAGATTCTCATATGCGAGAATCACCTTCAAGAGTCCCAAGTAAAGTCATTTCAAGCACATCTCTGATGAACAATAACGAGGTTCGTGTTTAATCATCTGCCAATCGGAGGAGTGTTCCTGTCGTAGTCGGCACACTGGAAAGGATAGAGAAATTTCTCAGATTATTTTGAAAAAATACAACGATCTTAAAATGTTGGCAAAGGAAATAGCACTGGCAAATACACATTTTGGTGCCTCAAACATTAGCCTTGTTTCTGGGATGTTTTTGAGCTCTAGATTCCAAAATGTCATTGGTTTTCCATTATCCCTCTAGGATAGAGTAAGAATTGTGCAACCTATGAGTTACATAGACCTTGGCTCGGTCAGAGCCTTACTCCAGAACAAAAAGGATAAAAGCTCAGAATTATGCCTTCAGAGTCACCCCAGTGGTGAAAGTTCTCTATGCTATTATCTCGCTACACATGGCCTCTTATTTTCATCTCAATCATTTCTATTTCTGAAAAACAAAGTGAGTTTTTGGGCACTTCATGAAAACATAACAGCCTCTAGACCCTTCACAGTCACCCATCCCTACCGTAGTGGCACTTAGCAAATTTATACCAGAGATAATTTTTCAAGTGGGGATATATCTAGCTCATAAATACGCAGCTTGAAATTGGGAACCAAAGCTCTTGGGTCCCCTGTACAACAGTAGGAGAAAACATAAGTACAAACCTACTCATATCCTTTTATGTCAACCCACATGTGAAGCGCTACTAGGATTTAATGCTGGAAAATGTGTGGTTACACTATACAAGGCATGGGAAAACTTTGGCCCTCTAGATGTTTTGGACTTCAACTCACACAATTCCTACAAGGCTGTTAGGAATTGTGGGAGCTGAAGTCCAAAACACCTGGAAGGTCTAAGTTTGCTCATGCCTGATCTATACCAGTGCTTCCCAAACTATTTGGCAATTTTCTCCATAGTTTGTGAGTGTGTGTTTTGACATGCCTTCAAAATCACCTGTCAAATCATAGGGACCCCATGAATTTCATAGGTGTTTCTTCGGTAATGAATGCTCAAGAGTTCCCTCTTCTGAAATAGAGACTACATCAACTGATGGTTGCGGATGCTCTTCCATCAAAGTATGGGCCTTGCTTAGCTTCTAAGGCCAGATCTGGTGCCTTTAGAGTACTAGTACTATATTTGTGCTCAATGATTGCAAAGGTTTCTTTATTTCCTTGCTAAGGACTAACAGCTAGGAGTCAACACATGGGAATCAGAGTTGGACGAGAGCCTAAGGGCCATCCAGTCCAACCCTCATTCTGTCATGCAAAAATACACAATTAAAGCTTTTGGGAGATGGCACAAGAAAGAGAAGGAAAAATCTAATACCAGTCAACCAGCTGGGCTCCAATGATGTCATGTATGTGGTAGGGAATCCCCAGTTTCACAGCACGTGGAGTTCGACGGTTCTGTAAATCAGATAGTAGAACTTCCTTATATTTGGATTTCTGGATCATACCCAGCACAGCTTTTCTCCCTGGGAAAAGATACACAGATTAACAAGATGTTGTTTCACTCATTTCTGATATCTGCTGGTTAGTAAATGAAAGCTAGTTCTCTAAAATATTGTTTCCCAAATGGGGTTTCCTTAGTTCAATGTTTTATTTATTTACAACATTTCTACCTCGCCTTTCTCACCCGAGGAGAAACATGACAACATGAAAGGATTTCTGAATGCCACTCATGTACATAAACATGCAGACTTTACAACAGACGTTGGAGAAGATGCTTCAGCTACACTTCATAACAAGGAAAATCAGCCTGTTTAGCAAGCTTTGCAAATGCCAATGAATTATTAATAAATGTTTGATTTCTATGCCTATATATTCAGGGCAAGTGGGAAAGATTTAAGAGGCCCTGCTCTAAAACACCAGTAATATAAAACAAAACCACTAAAAATACAATAACCCAGCAGAGAAAAACAAAATCACGTAGCAGAGATCATAGCACCTTGAAAAATGTAACAATCCAAAAAAGAACCCAAAGATATATGTAAGACTTTTAAGACATAAAGACTAAGAAGGTTATATATCAGGCACACATGGAAGGCCACAAATTTGACACCACAGGCCTACAGAAGTGGTATTAGCCATTAAGCCAGCATGATATACATGAGCTGACAAAATATTGACAACCCTGGACCACAATGTATTTATTCCTTCGAGACTATTGCTCTTGTTTGGAAGAAAATGAAGGTTGCAAATAACCTTTAATGAAGTATTTGACAAAATGGCCTGCTCTGGGCACAGCCAGCCACCAGCTCCCAGCATCGCGGACAGTCAGGACCCCAGCATTCACCAGTTGCCTGAACACAAACACAAGAGGGGAACACCATGGAATACTATATTACCAGTCTTGATTCCCTCTGCTCTATTGACTGCATGGATGTGCGACAACTTTCCAACAAAAGTGTACTCTTGGATCCCTGTGTAAATACAGCCTTTCTTTCTCTGTGATTTTGCATTTATTCGCTATGCAGCTTTGACTCTCCCTTGAGGAGAGAAAAAGCATGGGATTAAATAATAATAATAATAATAATAATAATAATAATAATAATAATAATAATAACAGCTTTATTTTTATTTCCCACCACCATCTCCCCGAAGGGACTCAGAGCAGCTTACAAGCGAGGCCAAGCCCAGTAACAACAAAGTAAACAACCAAAACCACATTTAAAAACATAATAAACAAATAACAAATTAAACATAAAACAGTAAAGTATAAAAGCATCATTAAAATGAATCAAAACAAACCTCAATAAAATATAATAATCATAATAACTATAAAAATAAACATCATCATCATAATATGCTACATATTACACTACGTAACAAAATTTGAAAGAAATTCTGTTCCTGGCTTGAAAGTGTTATTTCCTGTTTAATTGTGCGGTACTTACTTTGAAAGTAGTTGTTATACTTTATAAACTTTGTTTTGTGGCTGCCTCAAACTATGTTGAAATAGTTGAGACTCTATGAGATATTCATTAAAAAACTTTAGCAAAATGTACTGCAGGATGTCCCGGACAAACAAAGTTTTTGCAGTTTAATACATTTTTCCATATGTTTATGATAGACCCAATTAGAAAATGACATTTATAACCCAGGAACAAAAATCATGTTACATAGTGTTATTGGATAACAAGTTTAATATAGCTCCCCTGTCATTCATGACAGTCTATCAAGAAAAATCTGTCAGTCTGGTAAAACAAAACACTTGTTAGAGGTAAGAAAAATTATATACATTAAGTCTTTCATAACTGGGGAACCAAGTTCTGTGTTGTCATTTACTTGCATCTTGGGAAAAATAGTCCCTTTAGATATTTTTAAGTGCGCCAGGTAATTTTATGGTATGGTTCTCTAAGACAATATAATAGAGCTATGTTGGAGAGCAACTCCCTAGGAAACTTTAGGTCTTCCAATACAACCATGTGAGGCAATTTCATAGCATCATAATGTTGGAAGAAGACACAAAGGCCAACCCATTATTTAATGGTGTTCATTTATATCTACGGCTTCATGTAAGCAAGATCCAGCCGGGAACGTAAGCCCCATAGATGCAGGAGCCTTACCTATATATACTTACTCATTTATATGGCTCCCAAGATACCTTTGCTTCACTGGTGCACCCTCTTGCCTCTTTGCCACCCTGCCAAAGAAACATTTACTCACGTAATCTCGGTGTCCTTAAATCCAAATTCATTCAGCATTCTCTTCTTGTCATAGCTGATGTCTGGACAGGAAGTAACAACAGAATCCAAAAACTTGGTCACTGTACGAGCAAATTCCTTTCCAGATGCAAACTCCAGAACCTGATAGAGATGGAAAGAGAGCCATTACTACCTTCCATGCATCTCTGCATCTCTGGACATCGCACAAACCTCCAGGACAGAGCTAAGACCTTTGATTTATAGGCGTCTGTGAACGTCACAAAAAAGGTTTCTGCATCCAAGCCGTGCTGGAATATCCTGATGCGTCCCTCATCCTTCAGTTGGCTCTAAAGGGAGAAAAGAAGGATTGATTTACTCTTCATTTATTTTCAAAACCACATGTAAAAGGTGAAAACAATGTAGTTCTTCTTCTATGTAGCTGCTCTAAGAGCACCAAAACCTTTGGGTGTAGCACTGCAGCCACCAGGTTTCCTGCTGCTTCAACCAGCATTACAGTGCATCTATACTGTGGAATGAATATAGTTTGATTCCACTTTAACTGCCATAGCTCAATGTTATGCAATCCTGGGAACCATAGTTTTAAATGGTCTTTAGCCCTCTACCAAAGAGTCCAGTGCCTCACCAAAGTAGAAATCCTTAGATTGAGCTATGGTAGTTAAAAGTGGTGTCAAACTGCATTAATTCTTCAGTGTTGATGTGCCCTTAAGCATTTGTTGAGAGCACAGTAAAATCCAGAATACTCTCATGTTCTATAGAGTCCAAGAAGGTCTGGTCTGGGCAACAACCATCATTATCATCATAGCCAATCCCTCCTAGTAGAGTCTTGGTGATGGGCCCATAACTGACTGTGGAGACCTGTTCTGGATCCGCATAGTCTTTCACAATGAGGACATATATTTCCAGATGGAAGGCGGTCCTTGATGCAGCATCCTCTAGGCACGTTTCTCCCTCCATTTGTGCCTCTTCAAAATCCATAGCATGTTAGTAACAGCTGACCTCCAGTTAGACCAGGCATAGACACACTTTGACCCTCAAGGTGTTTTGGACTTCAATTCCCACAGTCAGAGGTCCAAAGTTTGCCCATGCCTGAGTGAGTTGCTTGAGGGTCAGGGCTTCCCAGTTCTCAAGTGTTTATGCTACTTTAATAATAATAATAATAATAATAATAATAATAATAATAATAATAATAAATCAAACTTTATTTTTATCCCGCCCCATTTCCCAATATGGGACTCAAAGTGGCTAACAACATAAAAAGGCAAATATTCAATGCCAACAAGTACATACATACAGACATAACTTAATAAATAGCATTTAAAACCCAACCACATTCAATAATTAAAAAATCATAATAAACAATACAACACAATACCACACTAAGCAATGTCTATAGTGTTGAAAGCCATTCTTTAAGAGTAACTTTAAGCTCATTTTAAAATCTCTTTTGCTGTCCACTGACATGGCATTTTCCATTCTTGAGCTCAGAGTAAGTGCTTTGAGAAATGGTGATCAGGCATTGGGACAACATGGCCAATTCAGAGAAGTTGGGACCCATGATTGAGCTAGAGATGGGAGCCACTTACAGATCTCCAATCAAGGAGTCTTGTCCATAGGTTGAGTGTCATTTAAGAATTACAGTAACCAACTAGAGGAGGAGCCATATTGCTCTGGACCACAAAATGCCACGGTAGATCAGGATGGAAGAAATCAAGGGAAGGAGGGTCTCCTACCAGGCGCCTGTCCACAGTTGTGCGGTCTTTGACGAGGCTGTAGATCTGGTGTCTTAGGATCAAGGGTGGCAGGGAATCCTCAAACAACTTGCGAGGGAAGAGAGAGGCCAAAAACTGGAGAGCAGAATCCACTGCTTCGGGGCCCTCTGGTGACAGAAATATCATATGTCATAAGAATTCAGTATCCCTGGCATGCAGCAATCCCTCTTTCAGGGTGCATCTATACCAGGCATGGGCAAACTTGGGCGCTAGCGGCTGAGGGGGCCTGAGGCTGTTAGGAATTGTGAGAGTTGAAGTCCAAAACACCTGGAGGGCCCAAGTTTGCCCATGCCTGATGTACACTGCCAACATAATGCAGTTAGACATCACGTAAATGCTATGGATTTGTAGACTGGTGAGGCACCAGTCTTCTCTGACACAAAATACAAGAAAGAAAATTGAGACCATAGAAACAAACAAAAGCACAATTTGTTGTCGAAGGCTTTCATGGCAGGGATCACAGGGTTGTTGTATGTTTTCCGGGCTCACAACCTCTGAGGATGCCTGCCATAGATTTGGGCGAAACGTCAGGAGAGAATACTTCTGGAACATGGCCATATAGCCTGCAAAACATACAACAACTAGAGACCTTGTCAATCTACAACTCCCAGGATCTCAAAGCATTAAGCCATTGCAGTTAAAGCAGTTTCAAACTTCATTAATTCTACAATGTAGATATAGTCTCAATCTCTCACCCTACCAGAAACAATGCTTCCCTTCTTATCGTCACTCCAATTTAAAATCGAACATTTCTTGCGTTCTCACCTTGTTCTGAAGGCTCTGATCCGAACGCCAGCTTCTGTTTCTTGGCCTTGAACGTATCAGAAATGAGCTGATGTTTCCTTTTCATGTGGCTGGAGGGAAGCACTAAGTGTGGAAGACACGGTTATAATGTAAGCGGGCAGTCGATACTGTTTATTTTGTTCCGCATTTCCCAAACGGCTGCCTTTCTGAAATAACCTCTAATCTAGATACGGTAATAATTCCTACTAAAACTCATGGGTACCCACGACCTTCTCAGCACTTTCTATTTAAAGCAATAAAATATTCCTTTCATCAAAATGCATGCAGAACACACATAGTATAATCTTATAATCAACTTCATGGAAATAATGGTTCTCATGGTTTTGATCATCCAGCTGCTTTGGTCTTAGACATGCACTATTTTGTGACACAGTAATTCAGTTCAGATTTACACCAGTAAAATTTCTGGGGGGATACAGGAAAGCTAGTCTAGTTGTGTATTACATATAGCAAGGAATTGGTTTGCATGATAGTTACACTCACACAGCTATCACACCAACCTATTCCACTACAGTCCCATTTTCATAGCACAGTCCAACAACTTTTTTCTTGGTATCTAAATTTTTAAGCCTGTTCTTGAAGTTAATTGGGGGCTCATTCAGAAAATTTCATTGGCCAGACCACATCAGCTCTTAGATATAGTGGACATATTTTTCTATGGGCAAGCCAATGGCGATGGACAGATACCAAATGTTCTGCATCTCAAAACTTAGAGCTGATGGGGAGAAACAGATGCCATTTTTAGAATCAGCAGGTCAAATATATCCAGAAACAGATCTAACATCTGAGGCACCAAAAGGCGTGTTGGCCAGTGTAATGCATACCTACAATTGTTGATCACCTTTGATATACCTCTCTTCAACACCACAATCAAGTAAACAAATTCCTTATGAGCAATACGTACATAAATTGTAATAATGAAATGTAAGGGGACACAACATGTCTCACGCAAACCTATAATTTATAGGTTGCTGTGAGTTTTCCAGGCTGTATGGTAGTGTTCCAGAAGCATTTTCTCCTGATGTTTCGCCCACTTCTATGGCAGACACCCTCAGAGGTTTTGAGGTCTGTGGGAAACTAGGCAAGTGGGGTTTATATATCTGCGGAAAGTCCAGGGTGGGAGAAAGAACTCTTGTCTGTTTGAGGCAAGTGTGAATGTTGCAATTGGCCACTTTGATTACCATTGAATGGCATTTCAGCTTTAAACCCTGGCTGCTTCCTGCCTGGGGGAATTCTTTGTTGGGAGGTGATAGCTGGCCCTGATTGTTTCTTGTCTGGAATTCCCGTCTTCTGAGTGTTGTTCTTTTTTTACTGTCCTGATGTTAGAGTCTTTTAATACTGGTAGCCAGATATTGTTCATTTTCATGGTTTCCTCTTTTCTGCTGAAATTGTCCATATGCTTGTGGATTTCAGTGGCTTCTCTGTGTAGTCTGACATGGTGGTTGTTAGAGTGGTCAAGCATTTTTGTGTTCTCAAATAATATGTTTCCAACACACCTCATAAACTCGGGGGATACCTGACATAGATGTGGGCGAAATGTCAGGAGAGAATAATAATAATAATAATAATAATAATAATAATAATAATAATAATGCTTTATTTTTCTATCCTGCCACCATCTCCGCACAGGGACTCGGGGCGGCTAACACGGGGCAAAGGCCCAAAAGAAATATACAAAGTACAAGTTAAGACACATTACCATAAATAAAAACACAATAAAATCGACATCATGCGAGAATGATACATTGACCATAAAAACTGATTTAGAGCATAAGATGAGTAAAATTAAAATAGTATAAAATGGACCACCAGGTTGATAAAGGAAGATAGCATGGAGGGGTCATTAAATGCTTCTGGAATAGAGCCACGCAGGCTGGAAATCTCACAGCAACCCAGTGATTCCAGCCACGAAAGCCTTCTAAACACAATATATATATATATATATATATATATATATATATATATATATATAGTTTGTTTTACTGTCTGTACCCTTGGCTAGAAGATTTCACCTCACTTTCTGTCCCTGTGAAAATGAGATTTTGATCATTTGGCTTGTTGTGTTAACAAGGATTGGTGATGATAACAACTTTCAGGGTGGGTTGGCCATCTGCTGGGAGTGGTTTGACTGTGTATTCCAGCCTGGCAGAATGAGGCTGGACTGGATGGCGTATCTCCCAACTCTATGATTAAACACTAAATCACTGCATTTCCTTGTGGCTTCATTACTATGCCACGATGAACTGCAACTCCACAATGTTTGTGTACTCCAGGATGGGAAACTAGTCCAACAAGTAGGATGAGCATCATACCCTGTTTCCCTGAAAATAAGGCGTCCCCTGAAAATAAGACCTAGCAAAGTTTTTGTTTGGAAGCATGCCCACCAAACAGAACACCAGAGCATGCAGGATTGGTAAATGTACGTACCATAGATTGTTATACATGGAAATAATGGTAGTAACAAGAAATTCTTGATAGGCTTCACAGTTTGTCTGGTTATGCTGGTTTGTGATGACAACCAATGTATAATACATGATAAATGCTCATTTATTTTGTTCAACAATAAATAAATTCTTCTTCATGGAAAAATAAGACATCCCCTGAAAATAAAACATACCGGTAGCACAACTTTGGGAGCAAAAATTAATATAAGATACTGTCTTATTTCTGGGGAAACACGGCACCTATAGCAATTAGATCAGATAGGGATTTGTATTCTATTTAGGATTACAGTAGAGTCCCACTTATCCAACATCCGCTTATCCAACGTTCTGGATTATCCAACGCATTTTTGTAGTTGATGTTTTCAATACATCGTGATACTTTGGTGCTAAATTCATAAATACAGTAATTACTACATAGCATTACTGAGTATTGAACTACTTTTTCTGTCAAATTTGTTGTATAACATGATGGTGCTTAATTTGTAAAATCATAACTTAATTTGATGTTTAATAGACTTTTCCTTGTTCCCTCCTTATTATCCAACATATTCACTTATCCAACGTTCTGCCGGCCCGTTTATGTTGGATAAGTGAGACTCTACTGTATATATCAGGCCTGGGCAAACTTTGGAATTGTGGAAGTCCAAAACACCTGGAGGGCCCATGCCTGTTGTAGAGCCCATTCAAGGAATATTTCTTCCTGTTTTATAATAATTCAAGTTTCTCTTTCTATGAACCCACTTAAACAACCTGAGACTTACAGCTTCCAATGGAGGCCTCCACACTTCACTCCTCTCTTTGTTATCACTATCAGTGGTTCACAATAAGGAAACCCTATTAATTTTCAAAGGCAAGTTCCTTAAGCAAATACTATTCTCCCACCCAAACACTCACCAGGGCTGACCCTGCTTAGCAACCTTTAAAGACACAGCCCACCGATCAGCATGCTCAGCTCCACGCCGGCAAACCGCCTTTGCTCCTCTTTCCTCTGCTTTTGCCTTGAGCGTTCTCCAAACCCGAAGTGTTATTTGCATACTCGCTCCTCATTGGGCGAAGAGGCATGATTGACAGTTTCCCCCTCCGGGCGTGAGGCCGCCATCTTTGTAGAGGGAAGCTTGGAAAAAGAAGCAAGCCTTCCCAGCGGCGCCTGGCGATGGCGTCATCACGCCGTCGCTGCCGCCAAGAAACGAAACCTGGCGTTGTTTTGGGTCAAGATGTCGGGCGTGCTCGTAGCTGGCTGAAAGGGGAGCGCGAAGGAAGCAAGGCCGCTTCGGTCCTCAGGGAGGCGAGCGATTGGCTGCCCTGCGATGACGTCGGAGCAGGTCAGTACAGGTGCCGGGAAGGGTCAGAACAGAAGACAGAGGGGCTTGTCTTCTTGATTTGTGACCTGGGAGATCTCTGAATCCTCCCCAGGATCCATAGGCCTATTAGGATTATTATTGTTGGTAATAACAATAGTAATACAGCCCGGAAAACACACAACAGCCCAATAGTAATAGCAGTAATAATAATAATGATCATAATAATGTAATTTGTAATTGCCATTTAAAATAGGCCTAGTTAATACTATATAGGTGAAGGTAAAGGATTTCTCCTGACATTAAGTCCAGTCGTGTCCAACTCTGGGGGTTGGTGCTCATCTCCATTTCTAAGCCAAAGAGCTGTCCGTAGACACCTCCAAGGTCATGTGGCCAGCATGACTGCATGGAGCGCTGTTACCTTCCCACCGGAGCGGTACCTATTGATCTACTCACATTTGCATGTTTTCGAAATGCTAGGTTGGCAGGAGCTGGGGCTAACAGTGGGTGCTCACTCTGTGCTATAACTTGCGTCAACAGTGTTGCTATCACTTGCGTCAACAGTGTTGCTATAACTTGCGTCAACAATGTTTGGAATGGGATCTCGGAGGCCTAGGCCCCTTCCATATAGCTGTATAAAATCCATATTGAACAGGATTATATGCCAGTGTGGACTCAGATAACCCAGTTCAACATAGATATTGTGGATTGTCTGTCTTGATATTCTGGGTTATATGGCTGTCTGGAAGGGCCTTGAATCTACACAGCCTTTTTGAAAATGGCATTCATATCCATTTGGATATGGTTGGGTTGCTGACCTGAAGGCTGCCAGGTTCAAATCCCACCCGGGGAGAGCGCGGATGAGCTCACTCTATCAGCTCCAGCTCCATGCGGGGACATGAGAGAAGCCTCCCACAAGGATGGTAAAACATCAAAACATCTGGGTGTCCCCTGGGCAACGTCCTTGCAGACGGCCAATTCTCTCACTCCAGAAGCAACTCCGGTTGCTCCTGACACGAAAAAAAAAATCCATATGGAGATCATAACCTTTTGGAAAGGCGTGACCTTTCAGAGAAGAGCCAACAACCCGTTTGAGTAGAATCTTTTCATATGATATACAACCAGATGTAATATGCAAGGCAATTGGCTTCAGTTGTTAGACTGAACGTATTGTCTCTGATCAGTTAGGAAAACAGAGAAAATGCCAGTGCATAAAAATAGCAGTTATTCAGAAGTGTTTTTTCCGTGCCCAATATATATATATATATATATATATATATATATATATATATATATATACACACACACACACACACACACACACACACACACAGTAGAGTCTCACTTATCCAACATAAACGGGCCGGCAGAATGTTGGATAAGCAAATATGTTGGATAATAAGGAGAGATTAAGAAAAAGCCTATTAAACATCAAAATAGGTTATGATTTTATAAATTAAGCACCAAAACATCATGTTATACAACAAATTTGACAGAAAAAGTAGTTCATTACACATTAATGCTATGTAGTAATTACTGTATTTACAAATTTAGCACCAAAATATCACAATATATTGCAAACATTGACTACAAAAATGCGTTGGATAATCCAGAACGTTAGATAAGTGAGTGTTCGATAAGTGAGACTCTACTGTATATATACACACTTTTCCATAAAATAACTAGTTTTATATCATGCTCTCAAGAGACAAAAATGAAGTAGACTTTGGTAAAAAATAACATATTTGGTTTACTCACAACTTCATGTATTTATCATAACACAGGTACATAGCTTATCCGTCCAGTTTCAGATATGTTTGAGATAATCTCTGTCCCATCTGGCCAGGAACAGTCATCAAGCAAGTGTTTGCTCTTAGCAGTCCAAAGTCTAAAAATATATATATCTAAAAATGGAGTCTGAGGTCTGAACAGTCTCAGATCAGATCATCATGTGGTCTACAGCCCCCCTCACAACTTCTCAAAAAACATAGAGCAAGGGAAACTGCATACCAGAACATATATACAATACAGTAAACAAACAGAATCATAGATAAACACATTACTAAAGGAGACTTTATGAAGTTAATTTCCAACACTGCCAGATAACCCAGATCAAAGCTGATATTGTGGATTGTGTGCCGTAATACTCTGGGTGTTGTATTTTGGTGTTGATGTTGACTTTTGTGGAGAGGTGGCTGCCAAGGTAGTGGAAATGGTCAGCATTTTCTATCATTACACTATTAAGCTGTATTTCTGTGTATCCACTGCCAAAACACTACACTTGGAAGGCCACCATACTCAGATGAGGGATCGCCTAAACTAATTTCTGGCATTGCAAAGGGATTGGCTGGTGACTGTTGGAAGAGCACTTTGGTTTTCTTGATGTTCAATGAAAGGTTGACCTTCTTGTATGCTTCTGCAAGGGTGTTTAGAGTGGTTTATAGGTCTTCTGAATGGGCACAGACAACATTATCATCAGCATATTGGAATTCTATAACAGATATTGTTGTGACCGTGGTTTGACTTTCAGTCTGCTGAGATTAAATAGCTTGCCATCTATCGGACTGGTGGTTTCCACGCTGGTAGGAGCTTCCTATCACAAGGTGCAGAATCAAAGCGATGAAGATGGAAAATAAGGTTGGGGCAATAACATATCCCTGTTTGACACCTGATTCCACCTTAAATGGGTCACTTTGGGAGCCATTGCTGTCCAAGACTGTTGCCATCATGGAGGAGCTGCAGGATGCTCACAGAGTAGTCAGGGAATCCAATTTTTTGGCAGATGTTCCAGAGAGGACTGCGATTCATTGTGTCAAAAACATTTCAGATGTAAAATACATAATGTATTTCTGTGAGATGCATATATTAAAATATACAGAATCAAGATTAAAATACAGTTAACTCAGGACATGAGTTTAAAATTCATAGTTAAAAATGGCTGGTTAGATCTCCAGAAGAGACATGTCTTCAATTGTCTCTTAAACAGCTGATTTAGCTGTTGGAGCTCTTCTGGTAGGTCAGCCTACAGTCTTGGAGCAGCCAATGAAAAGGTCCTCTGGGTGAAAGAGGTCTTGTAGGTAATCTGGGCTCAAACCATGTAGGGGTTTAAAGGTCAAAATCAGCACTTTGTACTTAGCACAGCCCTGTTACAGGAAGGCTAGATGAAACGAATTGAACAAAAAATTGCATTTCATGTTTTCTCTTTTCCTATTGCAGTTGTCAATTAAGATGTCTCTCAACCCTGAAACTTGTGAACGAAAGGAGGACAGGGATGTCCCGAAGGACTGCAGTGCCAAGCGGCAACGGACTGACCCAAAGGTCCCCCCTACCTTGCCTGCCGGCCCCTCCCGCTATGATGGCCCTTTTCCTTTTTATCGCCGTCCATCCGAAATGGGACGTTTTTCCCTTGATGGTCAGCGCTGCTACCATGGGGATGCCCGCAAACTTCGCTACTATGCCCCGCCTCCTATCGAGGGACCCTCCCCGGGATTTGACTTGCGGGATGGCTACCACGACCGCTATGTGCGGCGGGATGAAAGCATCCGTGAGGGATTGGAGCATCTGCTGAGATGGGTCTCTCAGAATCGGAAATTGTTACAGTCAGAGGACAAAGGGTAAGGAAGGAAGGGACACCTATGTTTGTAGTTTACAAGACTATAAACCAGAATAAGGAAAAAAATGGCTGTTTTGGAGAATCTCCAAATTCATACTCTTCCTTTGCTTGGGAGTGGATCCTTAGTCATCAAAGTTGGTGATATTTTGCACTATTCCCCATCATATTTTGTTTGAAGTACAATAGTCCAAACTGCTCAATAATATATATTTTTTGTAATTTTTATTCAGGGATAAAGAAAAAAATAAAACAGGTAATAGGAGTTGGAACAAAAACTTTACAAACAGAACAAGAAGAATACAAAAAAAAAGCAAATTTGCATAATTATAAAATTAAAACTACTCTGTCTAGTGCAACTAAATCTAAAATATTCGCCCTATCCTAAAACACCAATAAACACATATCAGACACACAACTACTGGAACTATTATACCAACTTCACACTCATTGTCTGTTAATTTTCATACCGTGTTTTTCCTTCTCCCTTTAGATAACACTGTGCAGTATATCCACACTTCTACTTGTATAATAACATTACAATATAGTACTAACAATAATACAATATAATATTAATTATATATTATATATTACATGTAATATTGCTAATAATATTGCACTATAGTGGTATAGTACAATATACTAATATGTAATGCTAATATGGTGCTATGCTAATAGTATAATTTATTGTATGTACATATTATTTGTAAGCTGCTCTGAGTCCCCTTTGGAGTGAGAAGGGCAGGATATAAATGTAGTAAGTAAATAAATAAATAAACACTCCTCAAATTCATAAATCCAAACAACAGCTGAAAATTGCCCCATCATTGCAGATCCATCATCAGTGGGGTTCACAGTGGTTTCCAGCTCCCATCATCCTTTGTTAATGATGAATATGTGTGCCAAGTTTGGTCCAGATTCATCAATTAACTACTTTCTGTGCCCAAAATGTGCTTTCTCCCAGGCCTTGTTTTATAGTCACCCATCCTGTTTTCTTCTCCGTCTGCAGGCGGCCCCTGAATGCAGACTTCATCACGTGGCGGGGACACCTCACTAAAGTGTTAACCACGCCATATGAGACTCAGGAGGGCTGGCTGCTGGCTGTCAGCCTCTTCCGTGGAACCCTCTACATCAGTGAGGTGGAGACAGAGGCCGCCCGGAAACAGCGGGAAGAACGCTCGGAGCTGCTGAAGGAGCTCACCTACATGGGATACAAGTTTGAGCAGTACATGTGTGCAGGTAAGCTAACTGGAGAACTGCAGGCTTCCCTTGCTTCTAATCCGCCTTCCATAATACTATGTAACATGATTTTTGTTCCTGGTTTATAAATGTCATTTCCTAATTGGAAATTACGAATATTTAAAAATGTGTGTCAGTTCACAAATAATATGCAGGCTGACTGTCTTGTACTTATATTTTAGCATCAGCTTTTGTTGGCATCAATCTACTTCCTCAAAGGCATGGACAGAATTCAAAACCCCACACCAAAGACAAAGCAATCCACATATTTGTAGATACTGGAGGTTTCTAATCTTCTAAAAGCAGGTTAGAAATGAAACAAATGCCTGGCTTTAGTCGGCTATCACTATTAGGTGTCTTACATTGTGAACTCTTTCAACGGGTTGATCTAGGACGGTTAATGTTTAGTCAATCCCTGATAGAAGGAGTGCAAGGAATAGGAGTGAATTTAAATCTAGTTTAAGGACATCTACGTTGATGATTTTATAACATGAAAGAGAGCTAAGATTTCTGAAAAGGGCCCAAAAGAAATAACACTATGTAACACATTTTTTGTTCCTGGGTTATAAATGATATTTCCTAATTGGTTCTGTCATAAAAACATTTATTAAACTGCCAAAACTTTCTGGAGTGTAAACACTATTTTCAAAGTAAGTACTGCCCAATTGAAAAGGAAATAACACTTTCAAACTAGAAATAGATTTTTCGTCAAATTTTGTTACATTGTGTAATCATCATTATCATCATCACAACAATCTTCTCTTTATATATAAAAGTCAATGTGTGTATGTATGATTGTTGGTACTGCAAAGACTCCTATATGGCTTGATGGGTCTGAACCAAACTTGGCAAATGGCCTTCATTACCTAACCTAAAATAATTAAGGACTTTAAACAAATCAAATTTATTGTTTATTCTTTTTATGAAAGAACTACCCCTTTTTGGGCCCAGAGCTGAGGGAAAGAAGTGAGTTCGCAGTTGCTAGGTGAAGGATTGACTGTTGCTGGGTGAAGTGGCCCTCTGTGATGTCCCTGGGAAAGAAATGGAGTGAAGTGACTTGGCTGATGCTATGTGACATGTGTATGGAAGGAAGGAACTAACAAAGAAGGGGAAGGAAGGAAGAGAAAGTAAAGGGGAAAATTTAGGAGGGGAGGAAAGAGAAAGAAGGGAAGTACATGGAAGGGAAGAAAGGGACAAAGGAAGAGAGGGAAGAAGGAAGGAAGGAAAAAAGGAAAGAAGAGGGGAGAAGGAAAGGAAAAGAGAATGTGTATGAGGGAAATGGAGTAAGGAAACAAAGAGCTAGCCCACTATTGCCAGTGTTGCCATGAAGACATTGTGAGGTAGGCCTTCTGAGAGCTGAAGAAGGGAGAAAGCAGGGGGGCTGTGGCCCCTTTGATACCTGGGCAATGCCAGGTATATATGCTAAGATAAAGGTAAAGGATTTCCCCTGACATTAAGTCTAGTTGTGTCCGACTCTGGGGGTTGGTGCTCATCTCCATTTCTAAGCTGAAGAACTGATGTTGTCATATGACCGGCATGCCATCATAAAGTGCAATTACCTTCCCACCGGAGCGGTACCTATTGATCTACCCACATTTGCATGTTTTCAAACTGCTAGGTTGTCAGAAGCTGGGGCTAACAGCGGGAGGTCACCCTGCTCCCCGATTTCGAACCGTCAACCTTTAGGTCTACAAGTTCAGCAGCTCAGCAGTTTAATCTGCTGCACCACCAGGGGCTCCAGTATATATGCTAGTTATAACATAATATTTTCTTATCTGCTTCTCCCCGTGGATCAAGTCAAGAAAACATCACAGATTAAAATGCAACACTCATTGGTTAAAAACGCATACGTTGATTTTAAATATGAATTTTAAAATTTATTATTTATTAACTGTATTTATATCCCTCCCTTCTCACCCCAAAGGGGATTCAGAGTGGCCATACACTAGGCAATAATTCAATGCCACATAAAACAAACATATAATAAAATAAATATATACATTAAAAATATAAAATTAAAAACATATAAGCAATAAAATCAATTATTAAAACCACACAATCCGATCCTTTACCTACCAAAGGCAAGCAACTTTCTGTAAAGGGAAAGTTTCTCTATTCATATTGGCGGAGTCCTTTGTTGGGTGGTGATAACTGGCCTTGATTGTTTCTTGTCTGGATTTCTCCTGTCTTCTGATTATTGTTCTTTATTTACTCTCCTGATTTTAAATACTGGTAGCCAGATTTTTTTCATTTTTATGGTTTCCTTCTTCCAAGGCAAGAAACAGCCAGGCTTTGAAGCTCCCAGGCTATTCATTGCTAATCAAGCTGGCCAATTGAAACATTCACACTTGCCTGAGGCAGACAAGTTTTTTTTTCTCCCACCCTGAACATCCCGCAGATAAATACATCCACTTGTCTAGTTTCCAACACCTCACAACCTCTGAGGATGCCTTCTATAGATGTGGGTGAAACGTCAGGAGAGAATGCTTATAGAACATGGCCATACAGTCTGTAAAACTCACAGCAACACAGTGATTCTGGCCATGAAAGCCTTTGACCACACATTGTCTCTTAAATTATTATGTTTGTTTATATTGTAGTAATGCTGTAACCCTCCTCGAGCCATGACGAGAGAAATAAAACAAGTTCTGCCAGCTGATTTATTTGTCAGAGCTCTTCCGACAGGTCACTCCATAGTTTTGGGGTGGCGGATGAAAACGGTGATGGTCTCCAGTCAGGTTCTGGTTAAGGGGCGGATCGTATAGTAGAAAAATATTCTGTAGGTAATCTGGACCCAAACTGTATAAGGCTTTAAAGGTCAAAACCAACAGTTATTAAATTCTTTTTCTGCTCCAGATACTCCAGATGGGACCCCAGATCCAACTGGAGTGGTGAACACAAACGAGGGTTTCTGCACAGTCATCCGGACCCGCTTGGGAACACACTCACTTCTCTTTTCTGGTGAGGTGGATTGCACAGACCCCCGGAGCCCCTGGCCGGACCCACCCAGCTGCTACGTGGAGCTGAAGACGAGCAAAGTCATGCACAGTCCTGCCCAGAGGAGGAGCTTTTATAGGTGAGGCAAAGAGCAGCAAAGGTGGTTTTAGGGGAGTTCTGCCCAGGCCGCATAGTGGAGGCACCGCTGGCCTTGGGCAGTGTGAAGGTTAAGAGAGGCCATGATAGCCATGTTTCAATGTTTGAAAGGATTCTCATATTGAGGTAAGGCCAACTCAGCACCTTTCCTGTTGCAAAGTTGACTCAGGGCCCTTCCAGACAGGCCCTATACCCCAGGATCTCACCCCAGGTTTTCTGCTTTAAACTGGATTATCTGGCAGTGAGGACTCACTGCCAGATAATCTGGGATAAACAGAAAACCTGGGACCAGATCCCTGGGATATAGGGCCTATCTGGAAGGACCCATAGTAGCTTGTAACACGGGCCTCTTGGAGGGTATACAGGCAGTCCCCGGGTTGTGAACAAGATCAGTTCTATAGGTTTGTTCTTAAACTGAATTTGTATGTATTGTAACTCAAACATATCCTGGCGTAAGTTTGTAGTCCTCATCAATGGCTTAGATAGGTAAATGAGTTAGTTGGCAGGGAAAAGCCCTTTTGTTCTTCTCATGTGAACATGGAGATGTAGCCAAAATGAGGCAGCATGTCTTCTGTAAGTTAGATAGCTAGGCCCTGTTAACTTTCCTATCTAGATATGCAGTGTACCATACTAGTCAAAACTAACAAAATAAATTTTATATGGAGTTATACTTCAAATGCAGCCTGGACAGATGTTTTTCTTAACATGGTATTTATTTTTACATGTGCATGTAAATACTTAAATATTTTCAAATAAAGCAAAAGATCCAGTGTGAATTGTTGGCTGGCATGTCTCAGCAGTGGCCAGGGGAGCATTTGCACAACTAAGACTTTTGCGCCAGCTGCGCCCGTTCCTTGGGAGGTCTGACTTGGCCACGGTGGTCCACGCTCTGGTTACATCCCGTCTGGACTACTGCAACGCTCTCTACGTGGGGTTGCCTCTTAAGACGGCCCGGAAGCTCCAACTAGTACAACGGGCGGCAGCCAAATTAATAACTGGGGCGGCATACAGGGAGCGCACCCCCCCTGCTAAGCCAGCTCTACTGGCTGCCAATATGCTACCGAGCCCAATTCAAAGTGCTGGTTTTGACCTATAAAGCCCTAAACGGCTCTGGCCCAATCTACTTGTCCGAACGTATCGCCTCCTATGAGCCAGGAAGATCCCTAAGGTCATCTGGTGAGGCCCAGTTCTCGGTCCCACCTGCCTTGCAAGCATGGCTGGTGGGAACGAGGGACAGGGCCTTCTCGGTAGTGGCTCCCCGGCTGTGGAACACCCTCCCCAGAGATGTACGACAAGCCCCAACCCTTTTGAGTTTTAGAAAAGCCTTAAAAACATGGCTATGTGCTCAGGCTTTTAATGAATAAATGACAAAGACGACCCAGACTGATTTATGGATGAACGGATTTTAACCAGATGTTTTAACCAGAAGGGCGGGATAGAAATGTCTGCTACCAAGCCCATCTGGCGGTGCTATCCCCTATGTTGGTAACACAAGAACGGAAAACGGAATGTTGGTGGGCGGGAAAAGAGATTTAAAGATGGGCTCAAAGGCAACCTTAAAATCTGTGGCATAGACACTGAGAACTGGGAAGCCCTGGCCCTTGAGTGCTCCAATTGGAGGTCAGCTGTGAACAGCAGTGCTGCAGAGTTCGAAGAGGCACGAATGGGGGGCTTAAGGGAGAAACATGCCAAGAGGAAGGCCCGTCAAGCCAACCCTGACCAGGACCACCTTCCACCTGGAAACCGATGTCCTCACTGCGGGAGAACATGCAGATCAAGAATAGGTCTCTTCAGCCAACTACGGACCCACCCCCAAGATCCCACAAATGGAGGACCATCATCCTCGGCCTACGAGGGATTGCCTAAGTAAGTAAGTAAGTAGTCAATGTGACTGAAGTATTTTACAGAGGTCCCCTTTTTGTTCTCAGACACAAGATGATCAAATGGTGGGCTCAGTCCTTTCTGCCTGGAGTGTCACGGATTGTGGCTGGATACCGGGGCCCAGATGGTACCATTGTGGGGCTGGAGACCTTTGAGACCATGAAGATATTTCAACTCATTCGGGTGAGAGTATGGCAGGACCCCAAGTTAAATTTTCTTGAAAAAAAAAACACAGTGTGTGCTGCATCTATAGCTAGTCCCTTTTCTCAAAGGTGGAAGTAGTGACAGCTACAAAAAAAGTTTCTGTTATTGGTGTCTTTTGGCTTTCCCAAACAGTACTGGATACTAGGAATGGAACATTTCATCCCACTCTTTATTCTTCAGCATTGGGTAACAATCAGCTTCTGATGTTGATTCAAAGTAGAGGTTCTAAATTTTAAAGCCCTTAATAACTTGGGACATAAAGATAGCGGGAGGGCTTCTCAGTGACTGTTAGATGGTATATGTTTGGTAGGCTTGCTCCCTCCCACTCAGCAGCTGGTGGAATGGCAGTCCAAGATGAAGGAAGGGCTTTTCAGTGACTGTTAGATAGTGCCTGGTTGATAGGTCAGCAGCTGATGGAATACCAGTTAAAGATGGGGGAAGGGCTTTTCAGTAGCTTTTAGATAGTACCTGTTTGGTAGGCTTGATCCCTCCCACTTCGCGGCTGGTGGAATGGCCGTTAGACTGTTAGAGAGTACAGTTAGAGATTTTATCATAGCTGTAAAAATTTTCTTGCTCGTTTTAAACATCTTTTTAATATTTGAATATACCAAATATTTCAACATCATGATTATATATGGACAGTCGTTACTAAATTTTCTGTAATATTTACGATGCTACTGGCTTGGTTGTATAGCTTTTAATTATGCAAGCTGAGTACACTACCGAAACATTTTAAAATAAATAAAACTGATAAAAGAAACCTTAATTACAAAAGAACTTGATCCAGGTTGTCATTGACCTAAGTGCAAACCATTATCTCTTTCCTCTCTGAAGGGGATGAATTTAGTCACAGAGCTGTTTGGAAGCATACAGAAAACGTGTATTATTCCCATTTAACACACACATTCCTTCTCCTACCTCACAGGAAGACCCAGGTTGCTGGAAGCCAGCTGTGTGCATGAATTTCTGTGCAGCATTTCTGGCTTTTGTGAAGAAAGTGGTGACAGAAGACAATTCAAAGTGAGTAGCTGTAACGTCTTTCCTTTATCCAGCATTAAGAATTATTTCCAGTATTTTCTGGGTTGATACCAAGGATCTTGTTTTGGCAACTTAAGGTTTGCAACATGATTTTGTTCCTGGATTATAAATCGTGTTTCCTAATTGGTTCTATCAGAAAAAAATGGAAAAAGTTTATTGATCTACAAAAACTTTGTTTTTGTGGGACTTCATGCAGCATATTTTGCAGTAGTTTTCCAATGAATGTCTCATAGAGTCTCAACAAATTCAACATCGTTTGTGGCAGCCACAAAAACAGTTTCTGGAGTATAACAACTACTTTCAAAATAAGTATCATACAATTAAACCAAAAATAACACTTTCAAACCAGATACAGAAAATGTTTCTAATTTTGTTTCATATTATTATTAGCCATTTTAGTTATAATATATAAGCCATGGAAAATGTATAGTATAAGCAAGCCAACCTTCTTTGTTAGGTCTTAGTTCAACATAAATGGATGCAGTTGGTACACCAGCCAAAGTTTTAAAAAGTGACCGGCTGCAGCACCAGATCAATGTATGTGTATGCTTCCATTTGTATGCATGAAGGGTATTCAAAGTGGTTTAAAACCTGAAACCATTGAGTTGAAAGGGACTTCCAAGTGCCATCTACACCAATCCCATGGTATATAGGAAGACACAACTAAAACGTCAGTGAGATGTCCATGCAGTCACTGTTTAAAACCTCAAAGGAGAAAGAGTCTGCCATGCTTTGGGTGTAGGTTACTGTTCTTCCTAATATTTATTTTTTCAAATTTTATTGTATTTTAACTTTGTAGTCAGGACACAACTTTTTTTAAATTTTATATTTGTCTTGTTTTTCAATGTTAGTGGGTTGTGTCATAATACTGTTAATCGGCTTGAGTCCCTATGTGGAGACGGGATAGAAAAATATAATAATCATCATAATAAAAGTGTGGATCATCAATGTTGTAATCCCAGGTGATAGCAGAATAGACAAGAAGCAACTGGAAAAGCTTACGCAATACGAAGATTTAAAGATCGAACTGCAAAGACTCTGTCACAAGCCAGTAAAGGTGGTCCCAGTGGTGATCAGCACACTGGGTGCAGTGCCTAAAGATCTTGACCAGCACTTGAAAACAATTGGCACTGACAAAATTACCATCTGTCAGCTGCAAAAGGCCATCCTACTCCAAACTGCATGCATTATTTGCTGATATATCATATAGTCACTTGGGAAGTGTCTGACATGTGATCCAATACACCAGCCAGCATAGTGATCTTGTTTTCTGTGTACTAATCTTATTGTGTATCTAATAATAATGATGAGGATGAGGATGATGATGATGAGTGTTCAGAATCAGCTTGAAAGCACTGTGAACAAAAATGGCCAAGAGATAGTCATATTTTCTTCAAAAATGTGTTATAGAGACCAGATATTACAAAATTAACATGAATGAAAAATGAAAATTAGTGATCAAGTAATAAACATAATGAAGGTCATCCCTTATGATAATCTTCCATAAAGGAAAGACCTATACATTTCTAACAGAAAAACCCTTTATAGATGGGAAAACTAGAAGGTTTGTCTCTGAAGTTTAAGCAAAGAAATTTCACTCAGAATACCATACAAAAATAAAAAGATGTTCACCAGAGATACAAAGAGGTCTTAAGAAAGCAGAATGGGCAGAACTGATGAAGAGGAAAAGATGAAAGAAGATTTTTAAAAAAATAGAACAAAAGAGACTTGGCAGAAATCTGATCCTTAAAAATGACAGAAGTTTCTTTCTTTAAATATTCAAGAATTAAAGAAGGAGGAGTTGACAGAGTCTTTGCTTTCCTCTGTGGCAGAGATCGTGTGACTTTTCCAAGGCCACCCAATTAGTTTACATGACAGAGTGAGGACTTGAACTCCTAATCCAACCACACTGGTTTGTTCTCTCCTCAACTTGCTAGACAGTGTAAAATGTAAGAACTTTGGGGGTTTGTTTCCGGTGCAGCCCACTTGTCCTACTGTATTTCATTGCTTTGCGGGGAGAGTATCTCACCTTTGATCGGCTTTCCTGTTTCGCCTCCCTCTGCAGGTTGGTCCACCTCTTTGCCTGGGAACCTGGGCAACCCGTTTCCTTCACGGTGCATCGTGACTCCAGCTACACCTTCCTGCCCGACTGGTATGTGGATGCCCTGAGCACGGAGAAACCCCCGACGCCACGGATCCCAGACTGATGAGCTTGACCGGGGTTTCAAGGGTGGGGCTGGAGGGGGGGATGGAGGGAACAAGCTGCTTTTCTACTTAAATATTGGCACATTGGGAGAGGCAGTGGCTAGAAGCCAATAGGGGTAGGAGAGATCTATTGGCCCCTTGGCCACCAGGAAGACAGAATGAAGTAATAAATTAAACTGTAAATACATCGTTTCTTATCAGTCCTTGTGGGAGGAGGGTCTGTCTTTCCTTTGCTCCTCATTAATGCCTCATTGCGGAAGAAAATGGACACAACTGTGAGGGAAATAATGGGCCCAGAAAGGAAACATTCGTAATCAGAGGCAGTACACATGGGCAGGACTTGGAATTGTTAGCTTTTTCAATTACAGTCCCCAGAATCCTCCATCCAGCTGAAGTCCGGTTGGTTCTTTTAGTTGCAGGAGACAAGAAGTCATATTTCAGGCAGCAAAATATCTTGGGAAGGAGGTCTACACTTGCTGAACTTTCATAGAATCAGTTGAAAGGGACCACATGGGCCATCTAGTTCAACCCCCTGACGTGCAGGAAAAGGACAAAGTACTCCTGACAGATGGCCATCCAGCCTTTGTTTAAAAGCCTCCAAAGAAGGAGATTCCACTACACTGAGGCAGAGAGTTCCACTGTTGAACAGCTCTTCCTGTCAGGAAGTTCTTCCTAATGTTCAGGTGGAATCTCCTTTCAGTGAATGCAGGTCAGAATTGGCAAATTTGAATTCTCTGAAGGCTTTTAAGCAGAGGCTGGATGGCCATCTGCCAGGGGGTTGATTCTGTTTGTCAATGAATTTGACTGGATGGCCCTTGTAGTCTCTTCCGACTATGATTCTATGAAGGAGGAATTGGAATGCATCTGTTCTCCCTTCCTGGAATGCCATGTTTTCTGGCCCCAGTGTTTCATCCACTTCACCATTTGAGAACTACTGTGAAGAGGACAAATATCTGACTTCAAATGATCTTGGCTACAATTGGGCCAAGTGGGACCTCCTGGTGTTGACGGATTGCAGCTCCCATCAAGCACAGCTAAATGACATCTAGAATCTGGCTCAAAGAGTTGAATAAAGTTCTCAGCTGTATTGCACATTTGTGGGATGATTTTCGGGGCAAGAATCATGCAGAAACAAACTGAACCAAAATATTTCCAATGACAGAGACTGGAAACGATTTTCAGGGAACAGAACTAGATCAAGGGGAGAGGTGTCAAACTGATTTTCATCAAGGGTCACATCAACCTTATGACTGCCTTAAAAGGGTCGTTGAATCCATGGTTGGAGCATCTATGGATACTGAGGAACAACTTTACTTTTTAACGTAGAGATTAGTACTCTTTGGTTTTTACCAAATTTGGGTCCCCAGATGTTATTGAAGGACAACTCCCATCACTTTTGATTATCCACCATGCGGGCTTGGAGTAATGGAAATTGCAACCCAGTGGCACTTGTGACTCAGAGGTTGTTTAAAGTCAGGAATCACACCTACAAGTCTTGTATCTAAATCTAAACTCCACTCTCCTGACTGAACAGAACTGCAGTCTTTCAGATGTTACTGTACCATAACTCCCATCAGCTCTAGCCATTATGTCTAATGATGAGGAATACAGGGATTGCAGTCCAGCATCTGGAGGGACATATAAAATACATGGTGAGCTGTATGCAACCCGTGGTCCTTGAATCTGACACATGCAAACTAGGGACTTTAATAAGTCAGTGGGTGAGATGTTCCCCACAACTGTCACGTGTCTCTATGAGTAGCAATTCTCCATTTTGAACACACACCTGAGCTGAATGGGTTTGCGTGCTGCAAAAATAGGTCCCTTTCTATTGTATTTGTATGACCTACAGTAAATCTCCCATTTCCACTCCTGTTGACAATAAAGCATCTTTTATTCTTGATCTCAGCCTCTCAGAGGTCAGAAATTTCTCCCAAGGAAGTGAGATGGACCCAAAGGCACCTCATTGAGTGTAGAGGCTGGCAGCAAACACTATGTCCCTCTTGATCATGTTGGAAGCTGCTTCCATCTTGGCATGGAGCGTGGGCTCCCCAGTGACCCGGGCAGCATTGCGCATCTCGCGGCAGGTCTCGTCCAAGCGTTGGATGCAGCGAACAATTATACCTTCCTGCACGTCTGTCAGGCGGGCGATTTCGGCAAATGGCTTGGGAGGAAACAACAGGATCAGTTAGCTCAGAGGTGTCAAACTCACAGCCCTCTAAATGTTTGAGCCTCCAACCTCCAGAAGCCCTAGCCAGCTTGTCCAATGGCCAGGAATTCTGGGAGCTGAAGTTCAGAACACCTGGAAAAAAACACGTTTGACCCCCACCAATTTAGCTAGCATAGCCTCGTGCTCGTCTTCAGATTGACCAGCTGGGACTGGGTATGAGACCAAGCTTTAATTCTCTTCTTTTAAAGCCATGCTGATTCAGAAAAGATATTGCCTCCCCTATATCTGCTTTTGTGTTCGATTATATTTTCAACTTGTAAAATTCATATGAGAAAAAAATCTTGTTCTACAAAATTTGCACCACCCCCCCCCCCCTTCCTTCCAGAACACGGGCTCTTTGGTCTGGTTCATACTAGGACAGAAACTCCCAGCTATAATGAGTATTGTTAATATACAGTATTCAAAACATTTCATATACTGTATACAGTATGGTCCTTGTACCTGCACTTCCAACACAATATACTTTATATCAGAGCTGCTTGACTGGTGGCCCTCCAGGTGTTTGGGACTCAAACTCCCAGAAGCACTTGCCAGCTGTAATTCAAAACACCTGAAGGGCCACAGGTTGTGCCATACTGCCTTATATACCCAGGTATAACTCTAGAAATTTTAGTTATAAAAGGTTGAAGATCTCCAAAATTGGGTCGACATAATAATAATAATTACTATATTTTGTATTATATGTGGCATTAATCTTGCCATTATGTAAGACCACTCTGGGTCCCCCTGGGGGAGAAGAGAGGTATATTAATTAATTAATTAAATAAATAAATAATATTAACAACAGCCAGCAGAGTGTCTGCTGTGGACTCATCTTGTTGTGTTTCAAATAATAATAACTTTATTCAGTGTGAGTACTGTATAGAGTGGTGTAGACGTAGCCCATCTCGAGAGAACCTAAAAGAACGACTGACTCTTAACTCACTTCCATGGGCTTTTGGGGCTTTTTGAATGCCCGAGTTGCAACATAAGGCAGTGGCCAGGGGCAACACTGATGTTTTCTCTTCTTCATGGAATGAACCTTGACTTATCCATAGATCATATCAAAATCTATAATTTTTATCCCTGAGGTTAACCTACGCATCACTATATATAGCAGCCTCTGTAGCCATTTTAGCCCCCCAACACACCTAGAGATTCTTAAGAGGTATTCTCTCTCGAAATCTCTAGGTTCTCCAGCATGACTAAGGAAGCTGACCACAGAGTCACACTGGGGGGCCTCGAGATTCCTAGTAAGAACATTTTACATCAAATTTGTAAATAATAAAATCTACAAAAGTCAAACCTGCAAATGTGAAGGGAAGAAAGTGTAACCCATCCAAGTACTACCCAGGGCTAACTTTGATTAGCTTGCAAGATCAGACAGGATTTGGTCCCTTTCAGAGTCTTTATGGTATAGGTAGTCATGTCTAAGGTGACCAAGTGTATACATCGAGAAAACAAGCCTGTTCCCTCTTCCTTATGACAAGCTTTCAAATATTTAAACATGGCTATCATGTCTTATCTCAACCTTCACTTTTGCAGGCTAAATATATCCAGCACTTGAAGCCACTCTTCATAGGGATTCATGGTCTCCAGACGTTTGATCCTTTTTAGCCGACCTCCTCTGGACATGGTCTAGCTTTTCCATATCCCTCTTGAATTGTAGTGCCTAGAACTACTGGACACAGTCTTCCAGGAAAGTGGACCAGTCATAAAGTCCAAATGCTTACCATGCCACGGGCCCATTCGTAAACCACCTCTACCAGCCCAAATTTGTACTGCTCCACGAAGTCCTCCACCGACTCCTGTAGACCACACTTCCGCTGTAACAGGGCAATCTCCTCTGCCACTGATCGGATGTGCTCTATGCCCTGAAGGTTAAAAGGGAACAGGGAATCATGACCCACAAAGCCCAGGCTCATGAATAGCTAGGTCCCAACTCCCAGAGTTCCTGATCATGAGCCTGTATAAGCTGATAGGATTTGGGAGTCCGAAACATCTGGAAGGCACTAAGTAGGGAAAAATTAAGTCTGCAGTCAAAAATTAATTTCTCCAGTGTTTCGGGTTGCCTTATGAATGTAAGAGCGAATGCTGAGAGCCCATCTTGTCCCGCATGGTGATTTCACAGTTGACAGCCACTTTTCCCCTGAGTAGGACCTGAGAGCAATGTCAAACTTGTGCTCATTCACCCCAGCAAGCAAGTTCCAGAGGCATACTGAAGATGTATCTGTTGCAATGAGTAGCCATTAATAGCGCCCTCTGGAATGTATGTATTCAACCTCATAGAATCATAAAATGAGAAGAGATTCCAAGGGACAACCAGTCCAATCCCATTATCTCATGTAGGGACACATCCCAAGTACTCCCAACAGATGACCATTCAGCCTCAATTTTAAAATGTAGACTAGAATAATAGAGTTGGAAGAGACAACATGGGCCATCTAGTCCAACTCCCTGCCATGCGGCAAAGCATAATCAAAGTATCCCTGAAAGATGGCCATCTAGCCTCTGTTTAAAAGTTTCCAAGGAAGGAGCTTCCACCACACTCTGAGGCAGAGAGTTCCACTGTTGAACAGCTCGTAAGTTCTTCCTAATGTTCAGGTGGAATTTTATTTTCTGTAATATTCCTTCCTCTGAGTCCTAGTTTCAAGGGCAGCAGAAAATAAGCCTGCTCCATCTTCCTGATGACAACCTTTCACATACTTATACGTGGCTATCATGTCTCCCCTCAACCTTCTCTTCCAGAGAAGGAGGCTCCATCACATCCCCTGGCAGTATATTCCACCACTGAACAACTCAGTATCTGGAAGCTGTCCCTACTTGGCAGCCATCACTGCACCTTGAGGCAAAGGCGTTCCAGAATTTCATGATACACACCATGAAAGATTTCGCCTATGGTCCCCGCTCCCACTTCCTCACCTTCTGGAGGACAGAGGGAAGCTGTGGCTCCTCTTGGGTGCGCACTTGGCAGACAGTGCAGCTGAGCAAGGCCACAATCTCCTCTGGCCGCAGATCCGTCAGGGCGTTGTCCAGGAGTAGCTGCGTCAGGAGCAGCTCATGGTTGCTGATCTGGCGGGCCACGCTTCCCTTGAGCTCCACAGCTCCATTTTCATTTATGTAGCCCAGAGAACGGAGGACCTAGAATTTGAAAAACAAGGAAGAGTGTGATTTTTGTGAGGAAGAGGGATACAGCATCCCAGATTTGCCAGGCAACACCTATCTCCTGGCTTCATCTTGTGAAGGAACTAGAGGTCTCTCTCACAATGTTAATTCTGCTACAGGACTTAGTATGGATACGCAAAGCTGCAGCCCTTGCCTTCCCCTTCTCCAGGAAAGCATGATATGGCCAAGGTCAAGGCTCCTTAAACTTTTCCCACTCACTCACGTCCAGAGAGCACTGTGAACCCAAACACTGTGGATCAAACCTGGCAAAGGTACTCAACATGAGCAACTTTCAATTCTGGTGGGGTTTGAGTCCCGCTGGGGAGATAGGGCAGGTTATAAATAAAGCGTTGTTGTTGTTGTTGTTGTTGGGAATTCATCTGTGAATCTGGAAGTTTTAGCATACAATCAAAGAGCATTTTGAATCCAACCAGCAATGGATCTGGACCACATATCGCAAACATACCCAATATGGCCAACTTTGAATACTGGCGGGGTTTGAGGAGTACTGAGTCAGGATTTGGGAACTGTACTTCACCTACAATCAAAGAGCAATGTGAACCCAACCATCGATGGATCTGGATCAAAGTCTTGCCACACATACTCAGTATGGCCAACTTTGAATACTGGCAGGGTTTGTGGGGAACTGACCCATGATGTTGGGAGTTGGAGTTCACCCACATCCTTATGCATTTTCAAATGGGAGTATTCATAAAAACAAGAGCAAAGATTGACTTTTTATAATAAGTAGTGTTACAAATTGCCTAACTTGGGCAACACTGAGTACCTAAGCTAGTAAGTACATAGGTGAAGGTATACATAGTAGGTGTGTAATAGGTGTAGAAATCAAACGATTATTGATAATAAATGCATATTTGTAAGGCTTGCTAAACAGACTGATTATAGTCATATATCTTCAATTCATTTCTGACCTATGACAACATAATCAGGCCTTGATTTTGGGATTGTTGTTTTTTTTTAGCAAGCTTTATTGAGAGGGGTTTTTGCCTTTCTTTGAAGCAGACAGAGGAAAGTCGCCCAGCAGGGTTAAGTGACCGAGCAGGAATTTGAATAAATCTTGACCTTTTACATTGCTCAAACCACTACACGCGTATCAAACTCAAGGCCTGCCATGCCATTTTATGTGGCCCAGATGCCAAACTACAACTCCATGTATTAGATATCATGACTGGAGCTGATGGGAGTTGGGAGACAGTGACTTCTGGAAAGCTGCAGTTTGTTCTGTCTAGTCAGGAGAGTGGGATCTGAATTTAGATACACAGCTTGTGGATATGACGTCTGTTTTTAACATCATTTAACCTTTCTCCAACCTCAGAACCACAAGTACTGCTGGGTTGCAATTCCCATTACCCCCAGTCAGCATGGAGAATAATCCAAAGTGGTGGGAGTTGTCATTTGATAACACTTAGGAACCTAAATTGGGTAAAAAGTAAGAGCACTGACCACTATGTAAAAAGATTATAGTTGGTCCTCTGTATCTATGGATTCTCCGTCAATTGATTCAATGGTCCTTTGAAGGCAACCATAAGGCTCATGCGGCCCGCGCTGAAAATAAATTTGACACTGCTGCACTACACCATGCTGTCTCTTTTTTTTCCTTTTTGAAATTATTTTATTTATTGTTTGACACAAACAGTCTAATATACAATCAGATAATATACATTAAAAATAATGTAATGTGTCTAGATCTGTCTCTTTACATACATGGCATGAAATATTGGTCATAGGATGTTTGATGCTCTTACCTCAACACGCTGGTGATACTCCGGCAGCAGCAGGAGGGACTGGTCAGAAAGCAGGAATCGCAGTTTCTCCAGTTCCTCCAGCACCCGTTGCCGTTCTCTGAATCGCACAAACTAGAAGAGATGGAAAGAAAAAAGAAGTGTGCGATGATGCAGTTTGTGAAACTCTTAGCAACGCTGAACCAAGATCAGACTTTTAGAGTATGAAAATCATAAATCAGAGAAAGCTATACATAAGGAAAAAATGGAACATATAACCACTGCAATGCTTGAGCTGAGTGGACTAAAGTTGGAAAGAAATGGGACATTTTGACTAAGATTGTGCAGGAAGAGCACAATCAAAGCTCCACTGACAGATGGTCTTCTAGCCTCTGCTAGAAAGCCTCCAGAGAAGGAGAGCCCACCACACTCGGAGAAGAGCCAGAGAGATCAACAGGATGTAAATAAAATAAATAAATAGAAAATAAATAGAGTTGTTACGAGCCTATAAATATAAATGGGCAACATGTGGTCATCCAGTTTTGTTTGTTCCACAACACCTATCATCCACAACCAACAGCCCATGACAAGGGATCATGTGGGGTGCCGTTTCAGGTCCCCAACACTTGCCCTACAAGGTGATTTGGCTCATGTTGGCTAGAGATTCTAGCAGCCAAATCTAAAAAAAAGTAACTTCCCCTAGCTTTTCAAGAAATTCCCCTGTTGTCAACTGACCTCCACGTGGAAGCGGGGGCTGTGCACGCACTGGAATCCCAGTAAAATCTCCTCCAAGTGCCGGGTCTTGATCACACTCTCCACCACTTCCAGATCCTTTAGCTGAAGGTCATTAATGGGGTCCAAGAACGGGAGGCCTTCCGGGTCACCCTCGGCCAAGCGCAGCAGTTCTTGGGTTGCTGTGGCTGCAGATGGTCCAGGTGGATCATTCCTGCACACGAAGAAAGCAAATAAGGTGGGGGCTCCAGAACACTTTTTAGGCTTGAACCCAACAGCTTAGGCTCAAGATCCCCCAATAAACACCTACTTTTGCCCTCAAGTCAATACATTGACCGTCAACATTTGACTGTGTGGTCTTCAAAGATGTTTTCATGGGGCACACTGTGGCCCAGATCCAACATGCCTGTAGCATAGCATAAATGCCCACATATTGACATAAGCCATGGATGTACTACTCAATCATGAAGACTAGCAACCTTGTGTGCAATTGCTCTATACTACATACACAATGAACAACCACAATGTAAAGTATCAAATGCACAACTACATCACGTACCTTGCAACTTGAGAAGGCACAACACTAATGAAAATGCAGCCTGTGCAACTCGGTTTCCAAATATGTTCTGTGTGCAGTAGTCCCTTTTTGACACTACACCCAGAGGAGGACTTGTACATGCATATGTTCCTCAATCATTTTCAACCTTTCCTTGCAGCTCACCTGAATCTGGGGATCTGTCGCTTCTTGAAATCCTCCAGAATACGCTCAGCATTGATGCGCAGGGTTTTGGTGGTGATGCCAAAAATGTCAGATGGGCCCAGCTTCTTGATGGTATGCCCACAGGGGCCTGCACAGAATTGAGGAGGGAAAGGTTTTAACAAATGACTATCGTCAGCCGTAACTCAGAATAGACATTGACTACATCTCTCATGTGGGTTTTCTACCAGAATCACACTTTCCCCAGCTACATAAATTATAAACTATTTTGAAAAATGAAGTTACTAGCAAGTATGCTCTTGCTAGAAGTATCAGGGAAAGTCTACTAATAAAAGGATGCTGACCATAGGCTGGGCTGTGGCGCAGGCTGGATAGCAAGCTAGCTGCAACAAATCACTCTGACCAAGAGGTCATGAGTTCGAGGCCAGCCCGTGCTTGCGTCTTGTCTCTGTCTCTGTTCTATGTTAAGGCATTGAATGTTTGCCTTTATGTGTGCAATGTGATCCGCCCTGAGTCCCCTTCGGGGTGAGAAGGGTAGAATATAAATGCTGTAAATAAATAAATGTTTCCATGCTCAAACCTTCTTGCTTTTTTCCTGTGGTAAATCTAAATCTTCATAGCATTTAATATTCAAAAGTTATATTTGCATGAGACTGTTTGCTACATCTTTCCACAATATGCTACTAGAACACCTCCCAACAAAGGATTCCCCCAGGCAGGAAGCAGCCAGACTTTGAAGCTGCAAGGCCATTCAATGCTAATCAAGGTGGCCAGTTGCAGCATTCATACTTGCCTCAAACAGACAAGAGTTCTTTCTCCCACCCTGGACATTCCACAAATATATAAACCCCACTTGCCTAGTTTCCAACAGACCTCACAACCTCTGAGGATGTCTGCCATAGATGTGGGCGAAACATCAGGAGAGAATGCTTCTGAAACATGGCCCTACAACCCGGAAAACTCACAGCAACCCTGCTACTAGAACTCTTGATTTTTCTTCCTTACTATTGCAAAACCACAAATCTACCCCAGTGATATTATGGCAAAATATGAAGTCCAGGCAATCACTGTTCTGATTGTCCCAACAGATCAACTGTACATCTCAAAGGAATCTAAAAATGCAGCCAGCTTTTTGATCTGTGTTGATAATGCAGATTTTATTCCCACCAGGATGTCTTTTGTACAGCTAATGAGCCTTAATTGCAGAAGGGGCTCTGTGTCTCACTAGTCTGTGTGACATGAAGTGGGAGGATACAGAATAGGGCCTTCTCAGCTGTGGCACCCCAACTGTGAACTGCTTTTCCTTGGGAGATGTTTGTGCAAATGCTGATAAAGGGATGGACAGAAGTGTTTCAATAAACAAACAAACACCTGCTTCAAGACTAAGTCACCTCAAAATACCTTTGCATTGGCACAGGGACACAACAATATACAGTCATCCCTCCTCATTTGCAGGTTAAATTCTTGTGGATTTTGCCTAAGTGAGTGAGCAAGGAAATATTCCCTTAGACAAGGCATTCCTATTGGCAGTTAGGAATTGTAGGAATTGAAGTCCAAATACCTAGCAGGACAGTTTGCCCATGCCTGCCTTAGACATATTCCTGTTCCATCTTGTGCGACATGCCATTGTCTTACCCTCTGGAAGGAAGAGCTTGGTGCGCAGCAGGTCATTGGGCAGGGGCACTTCTGAAGGAGAGGAAAGATGAGTCTGCGTGTCCGTCTCCTTATCTTCCTCGGGGGGCTTTTTCTCACATATCACCAGGGTGCTAAAGGTCCGGTTGGCAGCATCAGAAGACACCTGAAGTTGGGAGTCCAACAACTGGCTTTGGAAAGGTATCAGAAGGCTGTGTGTCTAAAAAAATAAGCACAACCACTCCCCCACCCCCATATGACTTTCAGTCCAAACTAAACCACAATTGAGCACTGCAGAAAAGTAATAGTTAACTCACACACTTGCCCTTTACAGGTTGAGCAACCCTTTTCCAAACTCCAAAATGGCTTCTCATGTTTTTATAATAGAACTAACTAGGAAATGACATTTATAACCTGGAACAAAAATTGTGTTACCCAGTGTCATTTCAGATTGAGTTTTGTTAGTTGTTGTAGGCTGGTGTTTTATATCAAGAAAAGAAATGGGTGGGGTCTTTTTGTTTTGCATAATTTGTCTCTCTGATACGTCTTTTTTTTTTTTAACAACTGTAGATTAATTTCTTTGAATAATAACACACACACACACAATCAGAAAGCTACAAAAGAACATGCAACATGTGCAGACAGTTTTATACCATGAATCTCAGATTCCTGAGTACAACAGGAAGTGGTACCCACCATCCCTACCTGCAAAATCATCCCCAGGGCATTCTTGTGCTCTTGGTTGTTCACCACGATCACTCGCCCCACAGAGAGGGCCTTCAAACCATTCAGCGATTCCATGACTCGCCTCTGAAATGAGAAACAACCAGATAGGAACCCATAGGTGCACCCACCTTGCTATCAATGGAAGGAACACTAGAATGGAAAGAACATGGACTCCACCCTTCCCCAACCCCCATCAATCCCAGCTCCATATCAAACCCTGACTGTGGATGATAGATGCTGCAGCACAGGACTGAGGAAAGACCTGTTCCTCCATAAGGTTTTTCTCCCGGTGGCTTCCATGTAAATGGTGTGGTTACTCTGCTCTGAGTTTTGACCCAGGATTTAAAGGTGTCATAGACAGAACGCCTCCAAATAGAATACAACACAGTTTATTGAGGTTACAGAACTAAAAATTGCCCGTAGGAAACAAAAGACTAGGCAAACACTGGTCTTCAGTATGAAAAGTAACAAAAATAGCTTCGTTTGAGTTTAAACAGTTCAAAAGAATAAACCGGATTAAACAAGTTTAATCCGGGTTAAATCAAAGATGCTTACTTCAGCCTGGCAATTAAACAAACAAAAACTGGTTAACAAAAGGTCAAAATGAACACAAAACCCAGCAGCAGATTCCCCTCTGCTACTCAAGAGCTACAGAAGTAACTTGGGCTGTTGCTCCACCGTGCAACGGGCGAAAACCAGGTCCAGGCACATCAATCAGGGCAACGACGGTCAGCGGGGTCCCAATCCAGTCCGAGGTCGAAAGCCAAACGCAGTCATCTAAGGTTCCACAAGTTCCACCGATAGCCACAGAAGGGTTAGTCCAGAGTCGTAGTCAGTCAGTCAGTCCAGCATCAATCCAGAGTTGGCAAATAATGTCCGTCAAAAAGATGACGGAGGTCCAAGGTATCCAGCAAACGAATCACACCCGTCTTCAGGAAGTTCCCCAACAAGAGCCCAAGCGTTCGTCCAGATTACCTTGCCCAACGCAATTAGCCATTGATTCTAGACCCCATTTTATGCCAGTTCATAACTCCTCATCGCTGTCAGCTGCTATCCTAATTCCAGGTACCTCCTCATCATCATCCTCATCAGAACTAAAACACCTTTGACTACGCCCCACAGCATCCCCAGCTGTGGATCCCGTTCCATCCCTCCAGCCCGTCCACGGGTCCGATCCTGCAACCCGCCAGTCGCCTCCCATGCTATCATTGCCAGTGAAACCCAAATCCTCTCTCACACGAGTCCATTCCATGTCATCCTCCTCTGAGCTAACCACCTCTTCCTCCATTCCCTCGGTAAAACCCTCAAAGGAGTCTTCGTCAGTTGGTTCTGCAAATAAGTCCCGGAGCCGTTTCCTTTCACGCTCCTCAAAAGAGTCTGACTCTCGAGGAGTCTTACGACCTCATCTCCTAGTATCGGAGCCAGAAGGCTCAACCATAACAAAAGGCATTATTCAAAGTGCACAAACCTGTTCTCTAAACAGTTTAAATACCTTGGAGAAGCTCAATAATAATAATAATAATAATAATAATAATAATAATAATAATAATAATAATAATAATAATAATATTTTTATTTCCTACCTGCCTCTCCTTTCAACTTGAAGTAGAGCACCACAGAGTCAAACACATCTATACAATCCCATATTGTATTTATTCAAATCTAACTCACTTTTTTGGGCTAAATCACTTTCTCAAAATTAGGATACACATTAAATTCTTAGTGTTGAGCTACAGGGGAAGCTGCTTTAGGAGCATCTGGAGCTCCTATTTGATGGATGTCATTGGTAATTTAATTGTCATAACTCAATGTTATGTAATCTGGGATTTGTGGTTTGGTGAGACATCCACACTCTTTGGCAGAGAAGGCTCAAGGTCTTGTAAAATTACAGCCCACATGACCCCATAGCATTGAGCCAGGGCAGTTAAAAGTGGATTCATTCTACAGCAGAGATGCACGTAAGCTTTCTTTTCCATTGCTGGAAGCTTTGGTGTTCTAACACTTTTGTTTTTAAAGAGGGGATCCCAAGCAGGCAGCAACTGTAATGGCCATTTTACAGAATTCACCTTTTGCTGCTGCACATTACATTACTCAGGAAATACTTTTTTTGGTTTCAGGGTTTTGAAAATGGAGGTGTGCATTTGATTGGATGGCACATTAGACTTGAGTAAATACAGGTATTAAAACATAGTTTAAAATGCAACCATAAAAGCATATATTAAAAAACATAGGTATTAAAATACAAAAGTTAAAACACAATAACAGAGAATGTGATTTAAAAGTCATAGTTAAAATAGACTAGGTAGGCCTTCAGCTTTGTTTGCAATCTGCACAGCTGATTTAGCCTCAGAGCAGAATCACAAAGATGGAATCAACAAAGTACAGGCTTTCTCCACCTTTTGCTGCTTTGCTTTCTGATACCTTATTATCTCAGCACTTTCAAATGGGAACTTTCATTGACAAGAGGTCTACTGTTTTCGTCAGTTCTTTTGCCAGCAAGGCTCAATTAGGACTACTTGAACACAAGTGTGCAGTTCCAGGGCTTGCCTGTAGAAAGAGCAGACCCCTCCCTAAATCACTTCTGAATGCATGCAAGGGCTCTTTTGGCTGGTAGGCTGTTAGGAATTGTAGGAGTTGAAGACCAAAAGCCATCTGGAGGGCTGAAGTTTGCCCATGTCTGCCCTAGAGCATATCTGAGTCATATATCTAGGATATCCACCAGTCAAACCTGAGGCAGGAAGAAAAACAAAGCAAGGAAATTGACTTTCTCAAATCAGTTACCTGTATGAATTCCCGAATTTCCTGCAAATCTTGGACTGCCCGGTAATATTCTTCCAAATCACTGAGCTGTCCTGTTGTATCTGGTATTTCCATGTTGGCCAAGATGGAGCTCAGCTGGGCAATCCTGTACTCATGGGCCTGGGAAGTGTGGGCAGAGGGAAGATACAGCACTGAAAAGAGCAGAGGAACAGGAAAACCCTATGCTTTCCTTCCCATCTCATCCTGAAAGTCCTCTGGCAGCAAAGAACAGCACAGTGGAAATGTTTAAGAAGCCTCACTCTATATAAGATTATCTCAGATATAACTAGATAGTCATGTCATCTCCCAGTCTCCTCACAATCGCCACCATCTATAGTTTCTTCCTGTTTTCTCTCCCACCTACAATTCAAAATCCGGGATAATTGAGGGGAGGTGTTCATACATCCCATAAGGTTTCAAGGATCACATTTCCATTACCCCAGTCAGCAGAGGTAGTGCACTTTTGTACATCACCTTCCTACCTTGCTGTCCTTCCGGGTGTGGAACTCAGAGAAGCTCCTCTTCATCATGTCCTCCACGCGAAGGGCTTCTACCCTTAAGAGATTCAGGATCATGGTGTAGGTTAAGCGGAACTGGGACTGCAGCTGAGTTGGTTTGCCCTAAAGAAAGAGGACAAAGGTTAGAGCAGGCTTGGGCAAACTTCGGCCCTTTAAGTGTTTTGGAGTTGAAGTCCAAAACACTTACTGTATTTTCAAAATAAGTACTGAAACAATTAAACAGGAAATAACACTTTCAAACCAGGAACAGAAAATGTTTCAAATTTTGTTACATAGTGTTATTCTACCCTGTATATCCTGAAATCTCCAAAGCCAGATAGGGGATGGTTGATTGATTGCTGAACTTTTTTCCAGTTCAGGAGGACCCTGATAGCCTCTCTACAAACACTATTTGCAAATTTTAAAAAATAGTTTAGTTCTAGTGTATAGCATGCAGCTCTGTAATTATCGTATTTCTAAAATCTCAATTTCTATGTTTTACTTTGTTTTTCTTGAAAACAAACGTATTTTAAAAAAATACAAAATGCTATATGAGAAAAAGATGCCAAAAGAAAGAGAGAGGAAAGAGAGAAACAGTCACTCACCAACATCATCCGGTGAAGATCAGCCATCTCAGGCACTTGGTTTTTGCACAGAATGATCACCATCCCAGTAGTATCAAGGCCACGGCGACCAGCCCGGCCTGCCATCTGGATATATTCAGCTATTCAAAAGGATGCCAGCAAAAGAAAATATGAACAGAGATTGTGACACTAAGAGCCAAATGTAGTTAGCTGTATGCCCTAGGTGTACTAGGGCATACACCTAGTAGATTTAAGCACGACAATGGACCAAGTTTCATTTTTGCTTCTCCACAATCACAGAGTAAATTGCCTCCAGGCCACCAAAGGTGCATCTATACAGGGGTCCCCAGACTAAGGCCCGTGGGCCAGATGCAGCCTTCCAAGGTCATTTATCTGGCCTGTGACCTCAGTTTTAGACTTAGGCTCACCCTAAGTCTGAAATGACTTGAAGCCACACAACAACAACAACAGCAATCCTAATTAACTTGACTATCTCATCAGCAAGAAGCAGGCCCACACTTCCCATTGAAAACCTGGTAGGTTTATGTTGGTTAAAATTGATCTTATTTTTAAATATTGTATTGTTTTTTCATTGTTGGGGTTTTTTTTGCACTACAAATAAGACATGTGCAATGTGCATTGGAATTTGTTCTTTTTTTCAAACGATAATTTGGACCATCAACAGTATGAAAGATTGTGGACCAGCCCTCTGCTTAAAAAGTTTGAGGACTCCTGCTGTAGAATGAATGTTTTTGGCACCACTTTAACTATAATGACTCAATGCTATGGTATGTGGTAGCTGTAATTTTAAAAGGTCTTGAGCCTCCTCTGCCAAATAGTGGTGATGCCTCTCCAAACTACAACCATATTTTAAGTTGTATTGTAATGCTTTTTAATTGTGAACCGCTTTGAATCTCTGTATGGAGAGAAAAAGCATGATATAAATAAACATAATAATAATAACTCTGAGGTTTTCACAGCATTGAGCCATGACAGTTAAAGTGGCACCAAACTGCATTCATTCTACAATGTAGATGTTGTCTTGCTGCTATTTTAATCTTGCTGATTTAAAATTAAATGGGAGAATGACTTATTGTTTTGTGCTTGTTTGTTTTCAATTGGAAGAGAAGCGGCAATGCAAGGTTACGTCAGTTGCATGCAAACATAAACACATTTTGAAAATGGGCCCAAAAGGAGCACCAATAGAGACAACTGTGCTGCACTGCTGTTTCTCTTGTCATAAAACAAGCAATGCGACCCAGACCATTGTCCCTAGTGTTTCATCTTTTTCAGTTCCAAAATATGCAGTTGGAATAACAGCTGGATAAGCAATTGGGTGAGTAAACGTTAATAAACTTTTCTCATGTTTTTATGATAGAACCAATTAGGAATTGACATTTACAACCTAGGAACAAAATATAGTGTCCTCAAACCTATAAAGTCAAAACCATAAATGCAGAGGGACAACTGTGTTTTAAGGCTATAGTTAGCCATCCTGGTTTTGATAAAGAATATATCTCCAGGCAGGGAGAAATTAAATTACTCTAGATTCCAGCTTCTTTCCCCTACCTGGCACCAGGTCCCGGAAATTTGTGCCATCGTGTTTACGGATCGAATCGAAGACCACGGTCCTGGCTGGCATGTTCACCCCCATGGCAAACGTCTCTGTGGCAAAGAGGATCTAAATGGAAACAAGAGGAGAAGCCGTGCTGAAGGATGCTTTTCTAATGCAACGTCCCACTAGTCCAGGCATAGGCAAACTTTGGCCCTCCAGGTGTTTTTGACTTCCACTCCCACAATTGCTAACAGCCTCCCCCTTCACAATAAGGCCAACAGGACTCACTTTGACAAGGCCCTTGCTGAACAGCATCTCTACTACCTCCTTCAGGATGGGCAGGATGCCACTATGGTGGACCCCAATGCCACGCTTCAAGAGGTCCACCATGTGAAGAACCTGAAAGAATAAACATGAGGGGGTTGAATACATTTTTTGAAAGACTTGTGGCCTGCTTTCTTCGATTTCTCTACTTTTATATGTCCAATTTGAAAAAGGAGACAGTCATTAAAGAGACAAGAGACAGAAGTTATCTATAGTCTGACCTGGTGCCTATATTATTTAGATTCAAATAGACAACTTTTCAGGAAAGTGTTGTTATTTGAAAGTCTTCATGCATTCTCTATGCCCCATAAAAACAGGGATCCTAGATATTCACAGGAATTTGGTTTTACACAAGTTCTTGTATATTATGTAAGAATATTTGAAAAAAATTGTTCCTGGTTTGAAAGTGTTATTTTCTGTTTCATTATGCATACGTTACTTTGAACATAGTTGTTAAACTCCAGAAATTTCGTTTTTGTGGCTGCCACAAACTACCGTGTTTTCCTGAAAATAAGACAGTGTCTTATATTAATTTTTGCTCCCAAAGATGTGCTAGGTCTTATTTTTAGGGGATGTCTTATTTTTCCATGAAGAAGAATTCACATTTATTATATACTGTACAGTAGTTGTCATCATAAACCAGCATAATCAGACAAACTGTGAATCCTATCAAGACTTTCTTGTTACTACCATTATTTCTATGTACAACAATCTATGGTATGTACATTTACCAATCCTGCAAGCTCTGGTGTTCTGTTTGGCAGGCATGCTTCCAAACAAAAACTTTTCTAGGTCTTACTTTTGGGGGAGGCCTTATATTTAGCAATTCAGCAAAATCTCTACTAGGTCTTATTTTCTGGGGATGTCTTATTTTCGGGGAAATAGGGTATGTTGAATTGGTTGAAACTTTGGAGATATTCATAGAAAAACTATAGCAAAATGTGCTGCAGGATGTCCCGCAAAAACAAAGCTTTTGCAATTTAGTAAACCTTTTCCATGTTTTTTATGAAAGAACCAATCAGGAAATGATGTTTATAACCCAGGAACATTATGGTGCTCCTTTATAGAAAATGGCAAAAATCAAGATTGACTTTTGGGATTTTTTTAATCAGGCAGGGAACTATTTTCAAGAACTTTAAGAGTTATAGGTTTTAACTGTTTATTTTATTTATAATACTGTTCATGTTTAATTCAGTTTCAAAGTTTTTATATTGGGTTGTATTGGTTTTATTAGGAGCCATGCTGAGTCTCTTTTTTAGAGGGAAAAGGTGAGATACAAAGGAGGAGGAGGAGGAAGAGTCTCCACTGAGCCATTAAACTCAGTGGGTAAGCTAGGATCAGCCTCTTTCTCTCTCTCTCTCTCTCTCTCTGGCCCCTTCTGCACTGCGATATGATCCAAATTATCAAAGCAGATAATTCACATTATCTGAACTATATGGTAGTGTAGACTCAAATAATCAAATTTGAAGCAGATAATGTGGATTATCTGATTTGATCATCTGGATTATATGGCAGTGTAGAAGGTGCCTCAGTGTTGTTACTGAGGAAAAAAATAAGGAAGAGAAGAGCCATGTATGGCATCTTGAACTTACTGAAGAGAAGATGGATTTAAATGAAGCTAATACCCAAATACATAAACTTATCCCCCTGCCTAAAACTCATATTCTCCTTCTTGATTGCACTACTGATTTTAGATTGAGGTCCCAAAGATGAAAAGAGCAGCAGCAGGTCAAAAGGCCCAATTCACATTTTTGCCACTCTGTAATGCAGAATATGTTTTCATGTTCTTGCTGCTCTGACCTGAGGCAACTGTCGGTCCGTGCCCTTAAGGCGGGAGATGCACTTCTGGAAGAAGACATGGATCTCACTTTTCTCAGTGGTGGTGGTCAAATCCACAGTGGTCAGCATGGAGGCATTCTCGTCACAGCGGTTACGGGAGAACGTGAAGGCCACCACTGGCAGCTGGTCCTTCTTCCGCAGCATGTCAATTAGTGACAGCCAGATGTTCTTGTCCTGGAGGGGATGCAATATGTCAAGGTTTGCTCAGAGCCAAGTTTCAGGATCTCTCCTCATTCCAGTTGGGAAAGCTGGGGCTTTACTCCCAATTCTGTTGCTACCTTCCTTCCTGTCTTTTCAGATATTCCAAAACATAAACTATTGGAGAATACTCAAGAGCAGGCATGGGCAAACTTTGGGAGTTGTGGGAGTTGAAGTCCAAAACACTTGGAGGGCCAAGGTTTGCCCATGCCTGCTCAAGAGGATAAGAAGGCTAGTTTTGCGGGTTTGGGGTCAGATTTCAATGGATGTAAAAAACAAAAACAAACCCTTACTTTGGTCTCCTCCAATTCTATGATTCTATCAAAAAGGACAAGAGGTTCTGTGAACACAGTAACCAACCCATGGGCTCGGCCCAGCATACCTGCCCTGGCCCGGCTCCTGCATGCATTGGCTGTTTGGCCCCAAAAGTCTGTGAGTGTTTGCTGGCCCGCTCCTTTTTGGCCTCCACAGCATCATAATACCTGGAGAAAAGCAAGTAAATGTGTTAAGGAAATTGCAGATACTAGGCTTGAGCGATCCATGAAAAAATTGATTCTAAACTCGCTTCAAAAGTAGGGGGCGCTAGCGTTTCGTTTCTGATGTCATTTCCGAATTTTGCCCCTCAAAAATTTCGAAAATTCGTTAATTTCAAAAGTAATTCGTTAATGGTGGACGCGCATGCACAGTGGCCAAAAAAAAACAGTGTGTGGGGGGGGAGACTTTGCAGGTCTCTCCCGCCCTCATTTTTTGAGCTATCTTCTTCAAACTTGGTACAGTGGTAGAACACATTTAACACTGATAGCTCACGAAAATTCAGAACATTTCCCTTATCGTCTGATTTTTGGCGAATTTTTATAGCTTTTATAATAAACCATTTTATAATAATTGCAGAAATCTGTTCCTGGTTTGGAAGTCTTATTTCCTGTTTCATTGGGTTGTCTTTACTTTGAAAGTCATTGTTCTACTTCAGAAACTTTGTTTTTGTGGCTGAAACTTTGTTAAATTGGTGGACTCAGGAAACCATAATGCACTACACCAGGAGTCCCCAAACTAAGGGCCGTTGGCCAGATGCGGCCCTCCAATGCCATTGACCTGGCCCCTGTCCTAAACTTTACACTTAGGGTTGACTTAAGTCTGAAATGACTTGAAGGCACACAACAACAACAATCCTAATTTTGGACTATTTCACCACAGTCTGGCCCCTCAACAGTCTGAGGGACTATGAACCCCTGCACTACATTACACCATGGTGTCTCTCTCTCTCTCTTTTTTTTAATGAATGCTCCCATGAGAAAATGTATGGGTGAACTACAATTCCCAAAAGTCTTGGGTCAACCATCCAAAACCCCCCTAGGATTCACAGCTGGTGTGTGCCAAGCTTGGTCCAGATCCATCACTTTTCTTCTTATCCCAGATTATCTGCAGAGAGAACTCATATAATCCAGTTTAAATCAGATAATCTGAAACTAGATCCTGGGATATAGGTTTAAAGCGCCCCAATAGCAAACAGCCAAGCACTCCAGCACACCCAGACCTCTCCCCCGCTCGTTCTCCAAAGCGGATTAAAGCCGCCCATTGCAAGCAACAGCCAAGCACTCCAGCACACCCAGACCTCTCCCCCGCTCGTTCTCCAAAGCGGATTAAAGCGGCCCATTGCAAGCAACAGCCAAGCACTCCAGCACACCCAGACCTCTCCCCCGCTCGTTCTCCAAAGTGGATTAAAGCGGCCCATTGCAAGCAACAGCCAAGCACTCCAGCACACCCAGACCTCTCCCCCGCTCGTTCTCCAAAGCGGATTAAAGCGGCCCATTGCAAGCAACAGCCAAGCACTCCAGCACACCCAGACCTCTCCCCCGCTCGTTCTCCAAAGCGGATTAAAGCGGCCCATTGCAAGCAACAGCCAAGCACTCCAGCACACCCAGACCTCTCCCCCGCTCGTTCTCCAAAGCGGATTAAAGCGGCCCATTGCAAGCAACAGCCAAGCACTCCAGCACACCCAGACCTCTCCCCCGCTCGTTCTCCAAAGCGGATTAAAGCGGCCCATTGCAAGCAACAGCCAAGCACTCCAGCACACCCAGACCTCTCCCCCGCTCGTTCTCCAAAGCGGATTAAAGCGGCCCATTGCAAGCAACAGCCAAGCACTCCAGCACACCCAGACCTCTCCCCCGCTCGTTCTCCAAAGTGGATTAAAGCGGCCCATTGCAAGCAACAGCCAAGCACTCCAGCACACCCAGACCTCTCCCCCGCTCCTTCTCCACAGCGGATTAAAGTGGCCCATTGCAAGCAACAGCCAAGCACTCCAGCACACCCAGACCTCTCCCCCGCTCCTTCTCCAAAGCGGATTAAAGCGGCCCATTGCAAGCAACAGCCAAGCACTCCAGCACACCCAGACCTCTCCCCCGCTCGTTCTCCAAAGCGGATTAAAGCGGCCCATTGCAAGCAACAGCCAAGCACTCCAGCACACCCAGACCTCTCCCCCGCTCGTTCTCCAAAGTGGATTAAAGCGGCCCATTGCAAGCAACAGCCAAGCACTCCAGCACACCCAGACCTCTCCCCCGCTCGTTCTCCAAAGCGGATTAAAGCGGCCCATTGCAAGCAACAGCCAAGCACTCCAGCACACCCAGACCTCTCCCCCCGCTCGTTCTCCAAAGCGGATTAAAGCGGCCCATTGCAAGCAACAGCCAAGCACTCCAGCACACCCAGACCTCTCCCCCGCTCCTTCTCCAAAGCGGATTAAAGCGGCCCATTGCAAGCAACAGCCAAGCACTCCAGCACACCCAGACCTCTCCCCTGCTCGTTCTCCAAAGCGGATTAAAGCGGCCCATTGCAAGCAACAGCCAAGCACTCCAGCACACCCAGACCTCTCCCCCGCTCCTTCTCCAAAGCGGATTAAAGCGGCCCATTGCAAGCAACAGCCAAGCACTCCAGCACACCCAGACCTCTCCCCCGCTCGTTCTCCAAAGCGGATTAAAGCGGCCCATTGCAAGCAACAGCCAAGCACTCCAGCACACCCAGACCTCTCCCCCGCTCCTTCTCCAAAGCGGATTAAAGCGGCCCATTGCAAGCAACAGCCAAGCACTCCAGCACACCCAGACCTCTCCCCCGCTCCTTCTCCACAGCGGATTAAAGCGGCCCATTGCAAGCAACAGCCAAGCACTCCAGCACACCCAGACCTCTCCCTCGCTCGTTCTCCAAAGCAGAATAAAGCGGCCCATTGCAAGCAACAGCCAAGCACTCCAGCACACCCAGACCTCTCCCTCGCTCGTTCTCCAAAGCAGAATAAAGCGGCCCATTGCAAGGAACAGCCAAGCACTCCAGCACACCCAGACCTCTCCCCCGCTCCTTCTCCAAAGCGGATTAAAGCGGCCCATTGCAAGCAACAGCCAAGCACTCCAGCACACCCAGACCTCTCCCCTGCTCGTTCTCCAAAGCGGATTAAAGCGGCCCATTGCAAGCAACAGCCAAGCACTCCAGCACACCCAGACCTCTTCCCCGTTCGTTCTCCACAGCGGATTAAAGTGGCCCATTGCAAGCAACAGCCAAGCACTCCAGCACACCCAGACCTCTCCCCCGCTCGTTCTCCAAAGCGGATTAAAGCGGCCCATTGCAAGCAACAGCCAAGCACTCCAGCACACCCAGACCTCTCCCCCGCTCGTTCTCCAAAGCGGATTAAAGTGGCCCATTGCAAGCAACAGCCAAGCACTCCAGCACACCCAGACCTCTCCCCCGCTCCTTCTCCAAAGCGGATTAAAGCGGCCCATTGCAAGCAACAGCCAAGCACTCCAGCACACCCAGACCTCTCCCCCGCTCGTTCTCCAAAGCGGATTAAAGCGGCCCATTGCAAGCAACAGCCAAGCACTCCAGCACACCCAGACCTCTTCCCCGTTCGTTCTCCACAGCGGATTAAAGTGGCCCATTGCAAGCAACAGCCAAGCACTCCAGCACACCCAGACCTCTCCCCCGCTCCTTCTCCAAAGCGGATTAAAGCGGCCCATTGCAAGCAACAGCCAAGCACTCCAGCACACCCAGACCTCTCCCCCGCTCGTTCTCCAAAGCGGATTAAAGCGGCCCATTGCAAGCAACAGCCAAGCACTCCAGCACACCCAGACCTCTCCCCCGCTCCTTCTCCAAAGCGGATTAAAGCGGCCCATTGCAAGCAACAGCCAAGCACTCCAGCACACCCAGACCTCTTCCCCGTTCGTTCTCCAAAGCGGATTAAAGCGGCCCATTGCAAGCAACAGCCAAGCACTCCAGCACACCCAGACCTCTCCCCCGCTCGTTCTCCAAAGCAGATTAAAGCGGCCCATTGCAAGCAACAGCCAAGCACTCCAGCACACCCAGACCTCTCCCCCCGCTCTTTCTCCAAAGCGGCGCTCGTTCTGCAAAGCGGATTAAAGCGCCCCATAAGCAGTCAAGTAGTCCAGGAGCCCTTTGCAAATGCTTGCCCCCTCCGAAACATTGGACACCATTCGAAAAATTGGCAATCAAAGGTTCGATATCGTGGGATACATACGACAGGATAACCTTTTTCTAAACACAGTTCAAAAGTGAGAAAACATACGAATTGGATACGACATCAAAGGATTCGAATTTTTTGCCCAACCCTAGCAGATACCAGTTTTAAAGCTGTATGAAGGTTACAATGTTAGTAGTGAACAAATGTAGCCATGGAGTACAGATAAAGGGGGGGGGGACCATCATGCTATCTCTTCTCTGGAGGTTTTTAAGCAGAAGCTGGATGGCCATCTACAGAGAGTGCTTTGACTGTGTATTCATGAATGGCAGAAAGAGGTTGGACTGGATGGACCTGGGGTTTCTTCCTACTCTATTATTTTCTAATACCAGAAGCCAGAGTTATTCAACAAAGCCGAATGATAGGAAATCCAGGATATACAAAAAATGATAGCAGAATTTTATTTAGTTTTTAGTTTTGAACATGTTTTTATGGATTTTAACAGAATTGCTTTTAATACTAATGATGTTTAATTTCGTTTTAATATTTGTATATTTTACATTGTTTTGAAATAACTTTAGTCCAAACCACTTTGAATCTTCTTGTGAAGAGAAAACGCGGGATATAAATGAGCATAATAATAATAAGGCAAAATGTATAACCCCTGGAAGCTGTGAGGGCCCATTTATTCCAGCCCCATGCTGAAATGGCTCAATTTTGCTTTTAACCCCAATGCTTCACGGTGCATCCCAAAATCCATGGAAGCTCAAATCCCATTATATACAATGGCATAAGTAAAACGGTGTCCCATATATAAAATGGGAAAATCAAAGTTTGCTTTTGAGGAAATTCAAAGAAACGTATTTTCAAGTTGTGGATGGTTGAATCGGTGAGTACATAATCTGTGGATATAGACTGAGGGCCAACTGTACATGAGAAAGGAGGGCAGAATATGTGTAGAAAGAGAGGCAACATTTGACATGGGTGGACTTACCCCTTGGTAAGAAATGTCCCCCGGGCATCAACTAGGAGGAAGAGCTCGTTTTGGGTTTTCTGACTGTTGCCTGTGTACAGGTAATGCTCCAGAGGGACAGGTCGCTTCAGCGTACTAATCACATAGATCTTCTTCCTTTTGATCCTCCTGCAAAAAGGGTGAAAAAATGCAGATGTTCTACCAGGATCCCACTGAAGACTCTTCGTTCCCCAGCTTCTCCTTGGGCTTGTCTATATTCCAAACAGTCTACTCTACCTATGCAGCAGAAATGAGACTGCAAACAATAGAAGACCTCTTAGTGATCTCCTAACATTGAAAATAAAATTGATAATGAGGTGAAAGGCAAGCATAGCAGAGAAACTAGCAGGAGTTACTAAAGAAACCATGCATGCAAAGGGACCTGGTACCACATTTGAGGTTAACTGAAATAAGTTGTAGTACAAGCTTTTGTAGTTATGGGATGTATACTGTAGAATTAATGCAATTTGACATAAATTTAACTGCCATGGCTGGAGGCTATGGAATCCTGGGAGTTGTAGTTTAGAACTTAGAACTATCTAAAAATGACACTATGTAACTTAATTTTTGTTCCTGAGTCCCCAGGGGAGAAGAGCTATATATAAATAAAATAAATAAATAAATGTCATTTCCTAATTGGTTCTATCATAAAAACATGGAAAAGGTTTATTAAACTGCAAAAAATATGTAGGAGGGACATACTGCAGCACATTTTGCTATAGTTTTCCAATGATTTTGTGTAATTTGTATCTTTTAACTGTACACTATGGTCACATGTTCAAATCTGGGGAGTGTTAGCTCCAGCTTCTGCCAACCTAGCAGTTCAAAAACATGCAAATGTGAATAGATCAATAGGTACCCCTCTAGCGGGAAGGTAACGGCGCTCCATGCAGTCATGCCGGCCACATGACCTAGGAGGTGTCTATGGACAACGCCGGCTCTTCGGCTTAGAAATGGAGATGAGCACCAACCCCCAGAGTCAGACACAACTAGACTTAACGTCAGGGGAAACCTTTACCTTATATCTATTTCCTATATATGCTGTATATAAACTGCTTTGGAAGAATATAGGAAAATGTAGTCCCAGAGACAGCTAAACCTCAATGACTTTGCTGGAATAGGAAGGTTAGGCAAATAACTCTGGCTGTTTCCCAATCCAGATATCACTATGTAATAGGATTTTTGTTCCTGGGTTATAAATGTCATTTCCTCATTGGTTCTATCATAAAAGCATGGAAAAGGTTTATTAAACTGCAAAAACATTGTTTTTGTGGGACAAACATCGTGCAGCATATTTTGTTATAGTTTTTCGATTAATATCTCCTTGAGTTTCAACCAATTCAACATAGTTTGTGGCAGCCACAAAAACAAAGTTTCTGGAATGTAACAGCTACTTTCAAAGTAAGTATCACACACTTAAACAGGAAATAACACTTTCAAACAAGGAACAGTACATTTTTCAAATTCTGATACCTAGTGTAATGAAAAACATTAAATCCATTAAAACAGATTATTATTATCAAGGTAGCAGTTGTTGTAACTAGGTTCCCGTTTTCCCAAGCTGGCTTCTATATAGTATGTGATCTTTAAAAAAACAATTCAAGGGACTGGTAGATAATGAGACTTATCTTTACAGTTTATTTGACTTACCAGGCCAAATAGGGTTATTTGGAATATTTTTTTCAATATAATTTCTAAATAACGTTAATTTTAATCAGCTTGAGTGGATTCAAATAAATTACTAACAAACCAAATAAAGACCAAGCCAAACATAATTGTAAAATATAATACTAAACAAAAAAATATGAAACATATGGTTTCCAACTTGCTATAAAAGCATGAAACTCAATATATAACATTTTTATCCTATAAAAATAACTGAAACAAACATATGCTGTGGGATCATGGGAGTTATATTTTTACAAAATCTTTATCCTTCTCTGTCAAAGAGCGCTGGAGCCTCACCAAACTACAAATCCCTGGATTCTGCAGTATTGAGCCACAGCAGTTTGAGCAGGATTGTACTACATTAATTCCACTGTATAAATGCATTACAGTTCTCCCAAGAACTGGAGAACAGGGAGATAAGATTAAATTAGTTTGTCTGTGGGTTTTCTCAAGTGCATTTGGCAGGCTACTGTGGAAAACGGGATGCTGGACTAGATAGGCCTCTGGACCACACAGACTTTGGGTTTGATCCCCAAGGCTCACCCAATCCAATCTGCAAACTCCAAGGTATTGGGAACAGTGGCGCTCAGCAGGATGATGTTCACGTGGTCTGGCAGCATGATGAGGACCTCTTCCCACACCACACCCCGCTGCAGAGAAGGAAGAGGGAAAATGAGACAGGGGAGACTCACCCCGCCACTTTTTGGACAATCTAGTATGTAGCTCTTACCTCAGAATCGTTAATGTAATGCACTTCATCAAAGATTACCCATTCCAGGTCTCTGAGAACGTCGGAGCCATTGTACAGCATGGACCTGGGACCAGAAAAGAGGAATTGCAGAACTGAACTAAGGCTAACTTTTGAGTGTTGGAACTCATCTACATCCTGCACAAGTTTATAGACCTCATCAAAGAAAGGCAGATAGGTTAGATGGCAAGGAATGACTTTCCCTCATTGCCTTCTTTGTCTTCCTGTGTCTCTATTCTCTCCTACTACTTCAGTTTCTTAGAGTGATGCTTCCCCGTTTCTCTTTGCTCATATCTTAGAGAATCAAAAAGAGCAACAAGTTCACAACAGGGTCATATAAAAATTTAACGGGCAAAAAAAAGGTCACAAGTTGGAAGTTTATGAAGAAGACCTACACTAGATAAACTAGAGATTCTTTGAAATACCCTATTAATCAAAGCTGAAAACAACCGATTCACAAAAGTTAAATGTGCACATGTGGAGGGCCAATTGTACGACAAAATATTAATGGAGGGGAGAGGTCAGAATAAACCATTAATCGCTTGAATGTTGAGCTCGTCACTACAACGCACGCCCTAAGTATTCCCTCTTCTCAGTCCTCACCGAAGGATCTCTGTTGTCATGATGAGGCACGAGGCATCTGGATGCAGCTGAACATCTCCCGTCAGCAGCCCCACGTCTCCAAAGGTGTTTTTGAAATCCCGGAATTTCTGGTTGGAAAGAGCCTTGATTGGAGAAGTGTAGACAGTACTGAAAAAGAATGTGGAGGAAGACTTAAGAGCCCAGAGGAAGGAGATACCCAAAGGACTGCTTCCCTTCTCTATAACAGAATGGATATGGAGCAGGTAAGGGCCAACTTGGGCCCTCCAGGTGTTTGGACTTCAACTCCCACAATTCCTAACAGCTGTTAGGCTGTTAGGAATTGTGGGAGTTGAAGTCCAAAACACCTGGAGGGCCGAAGTTTGCCCATGCTTGCTCTATATATCCAAAACACCGGGAGGGCAGACATTTGCCAATGCCTGATATAGAATGTTCTATGCAGATTTCCTTCTCTACACAAAATAAATAGTCATGTTCTTAACCAGGGCTTCCAAATGACATTTTCTACAATTACCTACTATTAGCTATGCAGGCTAAGGCCTCTCAGAATCAAAATTCAAAAACTTCTGAAGGGCCAAGGTTTCTTGTTTCTCTCCCTAACAGTTCCTATTCCACCTAGGGGGCTGAAGTTTCCCCACGCCTGACCTAGGTGAACTTACTTCATCTTTTTGGACTTCAAACTCTAGAATCCCATCAGCCAAAATAGTCATGTGGGGCGGGTGAATCCAGTTCAAAACTGGAAAACAATCCCAACTCCACCTGCTAATGTTTCTCACCACTGATATCTGTGAGACTGAAGGGGTAGCTAAGGAGTACAAGCAGAAGGAAACCAAGATGCTCTCACCGTGTCATGTGCTTCTGAGACAGAGCGATGGCATACTCAGCCACCACGGTCTTCCCAGCAGAGGTGTGGGCAGCAACAAACACCGAATCGTGCTTCTCCAAATGGAGAATTGCCTGCTTCTGGAAAACATCGGGCTCAAAGGGCCACTGGATGGTTGCAGGAATAGAACATGAGCAAAAAGAGAAGAGTTTTGCATTATATTGATATATCCTACATGCACAGCTTTCCTCCTACCTTATTTTATCCTCCTAACAATTCAGTCAGGTAGGATAGGCTGAGAAACAGTAACAACAACTCCAAGGCCCATCAATGAATGGCTCAGCAAGGGCATGGATCTAGATCTCCCACACAAGTTTCAAATCACTCAAACCATGATGCAACCCTAGGTTTCCCCTTCCTCTCCAACATCTGTCCTTACCTTGAAAGCCGGATCAGGAATTCGTTTGTAGAAATCATCCACGGGGGAACTGATATCCACAGGGATGGCCCACTGCTCTTTGGGAGGCTCAGCCGTGGGAGCCGGGGCAGCTGGAGGGGAGGATTTGGGGGTGGGAGTCACTTCCTGAGAATGAGACAAAGAGAAGGGACAGAAATGGTGAAAATGGGCTGCATGTGGCCTCCAAGCTTTGAACTGCTCCAGATCCTTTCATACTGTTATGGACGTATCGGCTTTTCCCTACCTTCAGCACCAACTCCTCCAGACTGTTTGCCCTCTGCAGAGGTGCCTGTTCTGCCGGAGTTGCATCTCCTGCCTCTGTCCCTTTGCCTTCCGTCCCTTTCTTCTTCTGCTTCTTCTCCCCTTTCTCAGCCATGTCTTCTTCATCGCTGGAGCTGCCCAATTCAAAGGTGTCCAGGGCCCCCAACAAGTTTGTCAAATTCAGCAACCCTGGGGAGGCTTTGAGCTCTGAAGTGGGGAAGACACAGAAACACATAGCAATTGTCACCCAGGCGACTTTTTCATCGGTCACCCCAAGATTGTGGAATGACCTGCTGAAAGAGTTCCGACAGCTAAATGAGCTATCAGGATTTAAAATATAACTGAAGACCCATCTCTCCTGGCAGGCCTACCCAGTCAGTTTTAAACTATGTTAATGGTGTTTTAACTTTTGTCTCATGTATTTTAATATGTGTATATTTTAAAAATTATTTCAGTATTTATTTATAAATATATTTACATACTGCCTTTGAGGACCTCCTACATAAGTAGCCTCAAGGTGGTTTATAACAACAACACAAAATTCAAGAAAGAAAAATGAGACCATAGAAACAAACAAATGATACCACAATTTGTTGTTGAAGGCTTTCATGGCTGCAGGCCTGTAGCTGGGGTAGGGGTGGTGGTGGTGGTGGTGGTGGTTTAGGGGTTCAACACCCCCCCCCTGAAATTTTTCAGATAAAAAAAACCTGGTTTACTCATGAATTTTAACTTGTTAACCAAATCCCCATGCTAAGTCTATGAGACACAAAAAATTAAGAGTCCCTCCAGGTACTATCTCAAGCAGATATTGACAGGTCTGTAGCTTGGGGGGGGGGGGGGGTCAGGAGTTCAAACCCCCCCCCAAATTTTCAAAACCCCTCCCAAATTATTTTCTGGCTACAGCCCTGCATGGCTGGAATAACTGGGTTGCTGTGAGTTTTCCGAGCTGCATGGCTACGTTCCAGAAGCATTCTCTCCTGACATCTATGGCAGGCATCCACAGAGGTTGTGAGGTCTGTTGGAAACTAGGCAAGTGGGGTTTATATATCTCTGAAATATTCATGGTGGGAGAAAGAATTCTTGTCTGTCTGAGGCAAGTGTGAATGTTGCAATTGGCCACCTTGATTAGCACTGAATGGCTTTGATTAGCATTGAATGATAGCACAATTAAGAGACAAATAAAAGTCACTGAAAACATGGCAGAATATATATTGTTTTTTCTGCCCACATAAGAAAAAACAAACAAACCATTAGAGGTATTAACTATAGTGAGCATTACAATTATCGAAATCAGAGGTGATTACATTGCAAAACCCGAGACATAGTTATGTTGTTATGGGTTAGAGTCCATGCATAATTTCCATTTAAGAAGGGCAAAATCTACCTTGAGAAGAAAAAGAGAATTACAAATTTGAGAATAAAAGATATGCGTGTTCATGCTGGTGGATATCTGCTGCAATCTTTATATCTCACCAGAAAATATATCCATCTGCCTTTATAGTGATAATAATAACAACAATAATAATGATTAATATTATGAAGATGATGATGATGATTATCGTGTCCATTTAAAAGTCCGAGCCAGTCTCAATATGTATATGTTTAAAAATATGATTTTATGCTTGCATTTTAATGATGTTTAAATATGTGACTTTATGACTTTGTTGTGCCCCAGCTCAAGCCAAAAGAAGAGGCAATAAATAAATAAATAAAATGTATTATTATTATTATTATTATTATTATTTCATTTATGGGTTTTTTCAGGGGAGGTACAAAAGTGCAGGACCCTTCCTCGGCTCATCAGTTCAATCTAAGTTGGCTTTCTTCTCTGAGTAAATCAATAGCTATCTTACAGAACATACAGTATACACAAATTGATGCCACAACCAGTTACCTTGTTTGGTGAATTCAACACCCTTCTTCCATCCAGGTGGCACTGTCAGCAAGTCTGTGGAGTACAGAGGGAGGAAAAAACAGAGATCTTGGGAAATGTATTTTGAGAGTCGCAACTAAAAAGAAAAAATGTAAAATGCACAAGCTGAGATAGGATTCCAGTTTTGGTTAGAAAAGTAGGATATAAATCAATAACATGAGCACACATATAAGGATCAAGGAAAGAAGGACTAGTTTTGGCTATACTGTATAGGTCTTTAAGGAAACCAAAGATTTCTTCATTTAGCACAGAAGTTGTACTCTGAAGCTACTACTGCACAGTTCTTGCAAACAGCACAAGCCTGTTCCACACAGATTGTTGCTGTGTTCCTTCCAGTGTGTATATGGGTCTAGAGTCCTTAATCATGGGCATGTGGGCTAGGGAATTCCGGGATTTCTAGCACAAAAGAGAAGTCACTCTTTCTAAGTCCTGCTCTCTTTCAAGTGATTGGGTTGATATTCAAGTGTACAATTACTTTTAGATTAAAGTCTGTAGGATTTGACTTTCTTGCCCTTGTTATTGATTACTCCAAGAGCCTTTTTGGCTACGTGGTATTCTTGTTCATTTTATCTAAAACTTTTATCTAAAACATATTACCGTAATCCCATTTTAGTTGAAACTGAAGAGATTAATTTAAAAAATAACCTGCATAGTAAGAGACTGCACTCGGTTTTACATGCACCCTCAAACACATTTACTCTTCATTTTTCTTACCCTTATCTGCAACAAGGAGGACAAACAACAAGGCTTATCATGTGTTGGATGCAAGCATGACAAAATGACCTAGATTTTTTAGAAGGAAGACAAGTGAACTCAAGTACCTTTTTCAAAATCAATGTCCTCTTCCAGCTCTTCCTTTGCCTGGATCTGCTCTAGGCTGGGTTCATCCATCCCACCTGGAAAAGCAAAAATGAAAACAAGTGGCTGCAGATAGCTAAAAGCCGGCTTTCAGCATTGTGAGAATTCCACAACCAGGAGATTTAAATTTGCAACTGAATTACACAAACAATCTGGGATTTCCCATGTTGATGTCAGTTGGGTGCAAAAAAAGTGTTGTACAAGGTGTAATTTGTAATACAGAATATAATTCCCAAGTACTTCCCCTGCCCTCCATCAACTCCTGTTTGCAGCTCATCTATCCCCAACATCCGTCCTATGGTTAGCACTCATGGAACAGCATTCACTCTCTATGCTCACCCCATACCTGGCCAGAAGGGATAATTGGTGGCACTGCCCCTCAGGGCCTCTGCCGGGGGACCAGGGGCTCGCTGGAAAGACAGCGAATTCTTGGCTGAGAGGCCCATGTTATCCACAAGTGCCTGAAAATGAAAATGAGAAAAGATAATAAATAGCTAAAACTCAGTGTCATATAACCAGTTTCTGCTGTACATTCTCACACACCAGGTATGGAAATGTGTAACCCTGTAGGTACTGGAGAACTACAATCCCCATCACCTATAACCAGGAGAATCAGCTGCCACAGGTGATGGGAGTTTCACCACATGAAAATAGAATCAGTAGCATCCGTGTAGTTAATACAATATAAGGATAGCTACCTAATTCCCAATTCTTGTTACTGATTTAAGTTGGATAGTTTGGTGAAGTTGGAAGAGAAGGAGAGACAGGCACAGCTTCATCATGCCTATGCCCAGAAGCAGTGAAAGGCCCTCTCTCTATCCCAACTGCCATTGACCTGGCCTTAGAGGGAGAGAAGAAAAGGCAGGCACAGCTCCATGATGCCTAGTCCTAGAAGCAGATGAAAGGTTCTTCCTCCATAACAATTTCCATTGCCTTGGCATTGGAATAAGAGGGAGGAAAGGGAAGGGACAGTTCCATTGTGCCTATGTCCAAAAGCAGATGAAAAACCCTCCCTACATCCCAACTGCTCTTGCCCTGGCCTTGGAGAGAAGATCGGGCAGGCACAGCTCCATCATGCCTTGGCACAGAAGCAAATGAAAGGTCCTCCAGCTGCCACTGCCCTGGCCCCAGAAGGAGAGGAGAAGAGGTAGACTAAACTCCATTGTGTTTCGGCACAGAATCAGACAAGAGGCCCTCTCCCCACCCTAACTGCCATTGCCCTGGCCTTAGAGGGAAAGAAGAAGAGGCAGAAATAGATCCATTATGCCTAGGCCCAGAAGCAGATAAAAAGCCATTCCTCCATAACAACTGCCATTACCCCAGCATTGAAATGAGAGAGAGGAAGGGGCAGGCTCAGCTCCATCACGCCTTGGCACCGAAGCAGATGAGAAACTCTCTTTCCACCTCAACTGCCACTGCCCTGGCCTTCGAGGCAAAAAAGCGCAGCTCCACAATGTTTATACCCAGAGGCAGATAAAAAGCTCTATCTATCTCCATCCCTAAATTACACTGCCCTGGCTCTGAAGGGAGGGAAGAAGATTATGTATCTGCTGAACGGTATCTCCTTCCAATTGTCATTCCCTCTTCCTTGGGCGTCAAGTCTTAGTTTGTAAACCTGAGGGCAGAGATTTTCAGAGGAACAATTTGTAAGCTGCTCCCAGACCCAAATTAAATAAGGAATGACATAACAAACAGAAGTTTCTCTTTTGGAGTTTAACACCTGATTGCTCCTAGTGGACAAGCGGACTGAGAAATTTTGTGTATTGCAGCCTAACATAATATTTATTTATTATTTATTTCTCACATTTATATCCTGCCCTTCTCACCCGAAGGGACTAAGGGCGGCTTACAGAAATGGCAGCAATTTGATGCCCATACAAAACAATATCAAAACAATGCATAAAAATTAAAAACTATTAAAATACAATATAAGTTACAATATATAAGTTTGAAACATAAACTCAGATCTAAAATTAAGTTCTAAAATTGAGTTGCTATTGCAGGTTTTTTGACCTACTGTTCCATCTTTTAAAATATATTTTTTAAGCTGTTCTGTGCCGTAATTGTTCACCTTCCAATTTTACTAGCGGCAGCTGCCTTGGGTGCCTTTTCATAAGGAGCATAATTAATGAGGCAGCATAACCAGATAAAGACCTCCTCCAACTGCAACTCTTCCCTTTGTAGCCTACCTGACCTTCTCCCATCTGGTATTTCTAGAACTGGAAAAGAGGACGCTGGCTTGTATATATAATCGCAACTTCCTACTCAAAGCATCTGCCCAGAGTGGAGGGAAAGGGATCATTTCTTACCTCTGTGAAACCGAGCATCTCTCCTGTGGTAGGGTTGCGGTCGGCCTGAAGTGTGGAGTGGACAGGTGTGACATCCACCTCGAAAAGTGAGTGGGTGTCTTTCTCACGGGGCCAGAACCTTCCCCCCCAAAAAGAGCACACAGAGGTCAAAATTCATTTATATTCTCCATTTAGTAAAACACATCTCCTCCTGCCACAATGTAAGAGATCATTGGGAATTGTGTCCTATTTTACTTATGGGGCAGTGAGATCAGTCATGGGCAAACTTCAGCCCTCCAGGTGTTTGGGAGTTCAACTCCCACAATTCCCAACAGCCTGAAGCTTGACAAAAGGCCCTGTGAATGCTCACCTGTGAGACTTTTCGAAGTGGTGAATGGGAAGCCATTCAGGGCTGTTGAGAAATTTCTGTTCCAGCTCAGATGCCAGATCCTCGGCATAAGGGGGCAACCCATGGGGCAACTGAAAAAGAGTAGAAAGACAAAATAAAGTTACCTAACTTTGGTAAAAGCATCCCTCATGCTGACTCCCGTGTCTGTGTGTAAAGAATCTTGAGGCGAAGAGAAGCCTCCTGATGCTCCCTTCTCAAACAAGGACAATAAAGTACTGAAGAGTTTTGGGAAGAAAGGGGAAGTGACTCCTACATGCAGACAGGCAGGAAGAAAATAAAATAAAAACAAGACATTGGGTTCCCTCTGTCCCTAACTACTGTAAATACAAATGTTGATGCTTCTTCACTTCCAACAATCTATCAGTCCCAGCTATGTGACACAGAAAAATATTCGCTGAAATGTTGCTTTCCTTTTCAAAGTGGGTCTTAGGAATTCTGGAATTTATTCAGACAACTTCTGGACATAGGAAGCTTATTGTGTTTTTCCATGATGACATATCATAACAACGTCACATAAAGGTCTTACCGTGGTGAGTGGGAAGCCCTCTCCATGAGGCCCCTTCTCTTGGGTGATGAGCTCAAAGCGACCAGCGCATCCAACCTCCAGGACCGAGAGGGGCAGATCCAGGGGTCCGCGAGGGGGCAGGGCTTGAAGAAAACAAAGTCATTGATAAATATTTTCAACTGCTGTCTATCTTTCTCCAGCAGTGTTGCATCCCTGCTATATCCTGTTGCAAGTGAGTAGTTGTTGAAGAACTGGAGGCTCATAGGCCAATAAGGACCTGCCTCCCACAGTTTATCTTATATATCTTGTCTGAGTGTGGAAGCTAAGTAAGGTCAGTCCTGTGATTGGTAATTGGATTTTTTTTGTGTCAGGAGCAACTGGAGTTGCTTCTGGAGTGAGAGAATTGGCTGTCTGCAAGGACGTTGCCCAGGGGAAGCCCGGATGTTTTTACCATCCTTGTGGGGGGCTTCTCTCATGTCCCCGCATGGAGCTGGAGCTGATAGAGGGAGCTCATCTGCACTCTCCCCGGGTGGGATTCGAACCTGGCAGCTTTCAGGTCAGCAACCCAACCTTCAAGTCACTTAGTTCACCAACAAATACTAGGTGCTGTAGGCTGCATTTTGGAGGAAAGGACTGGCAAATCCACCTCTAAAACCCCTTACACAACTGTATAAAATCCACTTTGAACTGGATTATACGGTACTGTGGACTCAGATAACCCAGTTTAAAAAAGATATTGTGGATTATCTGCCTTAATATTCTGGGTTATGTGGCTGTGTGGAAGGTCCCTGAGGATTCCCTAAGAAAACCCTCTGAAATTAAAGAGGTCACCATGATTACCTGGTATACATTCATTGGAGTGTTAATAGTGTTTCTGAGCAACAGATTTATGGCAGCATCAGCTAATCAGACCAAAGTCAGATCTGTTAATTCAAAGAGTTTAAGACCCCTTCTAAACAGCTGTATAAAATCCAGATTATCTGCTTTGAACTGATATTCTGGATTATATGGCTGTGTAGAAGAGCTCCTGGGCACTAGACATCTCGCATCTCTCTATCTGTCTGCACCACAAAGGCTGTTACTAGGTGAAGCTAGGCCCACTGTGCTGTCACTGGGTTGGCTGTTGTGAGGTGAAGTGGCCCTTTGTGATGCCTCTTCAAATTCCACAGCACTGCTGGTCACAGCTGACCTCCAGCTAGAGTGCTCAAGGGCCAGAGCTTCTCAATGTCTATGCCACAGTTTTTAAGGTTAGCTTTAAGCCCATCTTTAAATCTCTTTTCCTGCCTACCAACATTCTGTTTTCCATTCTTGAGTTGGGAGTATAGAAACTGCTATGGGAGATGGTGATCAGGCATTCGGACAAAGTGTCCAGTCCAGCATCGCTTTGATGCTGGTAAATCTTTGCTTCTTCCAGCACATTGACATTTATCCGCCTGTCTTCCCAAGTGATTTGCAGGATTTTTCGGAGGCAACACTGATGGAATCATTCCAGGAGTTAGTGTGACGTCCGTAGACAGTTCACATTTCACAGGCGCATAACAGGATTGGGAGGACAATATCTTTATAAACAAGCACCTTGGTATCCCTACGGATGTCCCAATCTTCAAACACTCTCAGCTTCATTTAGAAAAATGCTGTACTCACAGAGCTCAGGCAGTGTTGTATTTCAGTGTCAATGTTGACTTTTGTGGAAAGGTGGCTGCCAAGGTAGCGGAAATGGTCAACATTTTTTAACATTAGACCAGTTGTTCTCAACCTGGGGTCCCCAGATGTTTTTGACCTTCAACTCTCAGTAATCCTAACAGCTGGTAAACATATGAGGTAAACAGCTGGTAAACAAAAACATATGAGGACCCCAGGTTGAGAACCACTGCATTACACCATTAAGCTTGTAAAGGCTGAAGAAATCCAACACTTGGCAGATATCCATGATGCTCAGGGATTTTTTAAAGCCACAAAAGTCATCTATGGACCAAGAAATCATGGCATACACCCTCTACACTCATCAGATGGAACCAAACTTCTGAAAGACAAAAAATCAATTGCACTACGTTGGAAAAAGCACTACCACAACCTCCTGAATCATAGCTCGAATGTGGCCAAAGAGGTTCTCTCACAAATCCCACAACAACAAACCAGGGATGAGCTTGCATCACTGCCTAGTTTGGAGGAAGTCAGCAATGCCATGAGGCAACAAAAAATAACAAAGCCAGCAGACCTGATGGGATTCCTGTTAAAATCTTTAAAGTGGGTGGACCTGAGCTGACACAACAACTCCACCAGCTCATTGAAAAAGTGTGGAGTTATATAAATAAGTAATATTAACATAATAAATGCAATTATTATTACAGTAGAGTCTCACTTATCCAACGTTCTGGGTTATCCAACGCATTTTTGCAGTCAATGTTTTCAATGCATTGTGATATTTTGGTGCTAAATTCGTAAATACAGTAATTACTACATAGCATTAATGTGTAATGAACTACTTTTTCTGTCAAATTTGTTGTATAACATGATGTTTTGGTGCTTAATTTGTAAAATCATAACCTGACACAGCAAACAAGACAGATACGCCGGGTTTCGTTTCACAAAATCACAAGTCGAACACTTCCCAAGTGTCTAGGACTGTGTGATGTATTTTCGGATGATGCGTGCAGATCCCAGCAGGGTGGCTTTTTGCAGTTGGCAGATTGTGATTTTGTCAATGCCTATTGTTTCCAAATGCCGGCTGAGATCTTTCGGCACGGCACCCAGTGTGCCCATCACCACCGGGACCACCTGCACTGGTTTCTGCCAGAGTCTTTGCAGTTCAATCTTGAGGTCCTGATAGCGGCTGAGTTTTTCCTGTTGTTTTTCGTCAATGCGACTGTCACCTGGGATGGCAACATCAATGATCCAAACCTTGTTCTTTTCCACAACTGTGATGTCTGGTGTGTTGTGTTCCAGAACTTTGTCAGTCTGGATTCGGAAGTCCCACAGTATCTTTGCGTGCTCATTTTCCACGACTTTTGCTGGTTTGTGATCCCACCAGTTCTTTGCTGCTGGCAGGTGGTACTTGAGGCATAAGTTCCAATGAATCATTTGGGCCACATAGTTGTGCCTCTGTTTGTAGTCTGTCTGTGCAATTTTCTTACAGCAGCTGAGGATATGATCAATGGTTTCATCGGTTTCCTTGCACAGTCTGCATTTTGGGTCATCAGCTGATTATTATCAACATTATCATCATCATATACAGTGATAACTCTTTACAATTGGAAAGTACAGTAGAGTCTCACTTATCCAACATAAATGGGCCGGCAGATGTTGGATAATAAGGAGGGATTAAGGAAAAGACTATTCAACATCAAATTACATTATGATTTTACAAATTAAGCAGTTGATTGATTTTACAACAAATTTGACAGAAAAAGCAGTTCAATACACAGCAGTGTTATGTAGTAATTACTGTATTTACGAATTTAGTATCAAAACATCACAATGTATTGAAAAGACTGACTACAAAAACATTGACTACTAAAAGGCAGACTGTGTTGGATAATCCAGAACGTTGGATAAGCGAGACTCTACTGTGTGCCTCGTTCCCTTCTTACCTATCCTTTCCAGGTCCATATTAACTGTCAAGCATTCCTCATAGACTTAGAGGCAGGACTTCTGCTCAACCGGAATCACTCATTCTTGGATAACACGTTGAGGGCGGAAGTTTCCACTGTCTCGAAGGACAACCCACAAAAAAGGGCGGAAATCGAAATAAAGTGGGCCTCATCACGAACAAGCGGAAGTCGAAAGACGATTGGGCAAGTAAGGGCGGAAAGAGGACGGCCAATGGCAGTGCGATATGCAAATTAAAAGGCAAAAGTGTGGTTCCCGAAGGCTTGGAACGTTTCCGCCCGCTGACGGGATTCCGCCAATGAGCGACCGGTATGCAAATCAAAGCCTCCCCGCCGAATGGGGAAAAAAAATTATCTTGAGCTTCTTTTCTTAACGACCAATAGGGTTCGCGTTGCTGGGCAGGTTATGCAAATCACACAAGCCCTGCCTCCTCTGTAATAGTTCTGGGAAGGAGACTCCAGAGAGAGGCGGAAAAACAAAAGCGACCTGAGGTAAGGAGGAAAATAACCTGTATCCTTAAATGAATAATCCTTGTATAATTCCTGGGATTTAGGGATTTAGGACCCCCATGACAGTAAAAAACCATAACTGAAGACATTGCTGCAGAATGAATGTAGTTTGACTCCACTTTATGGAGTCAAACTGTATAATGGCTCAATGCTATAGTAGGCTGGGAGTTGTAGTTTTCTCAAGGTCTTGAGCCCTCTCTGTCTAAGAGTGCTGGTGCCTCTGCAGACTACAACTCTCATCATTCCATAGCATTGAGCCATGGCAGTGAAAGTGGTGCCAAACTGAATTAATTCTACAGTGCAGATGCACTCCCGGGTGAGTTTTTATGGCTATAACTAGATACTTTCAGGTCTGTGCTCTTTGGAAAGCTGAGAAAGCACAAGAATTCTGAGCCCGAAGAATATGTTTCTGCATTGCATCATAATTGAGATATTTTGTTCTTTTATATTATTTATTTATTTATTTGTTTACAGCATTTATATTCTGCCCTTCTCACCCCAAAGGGGACTCAGGGCGGATCACATTACACATATAGGCAAACATTCAATGCCTTTTAACATAGAACAAAGACAAACAAACATAGGCTCAGAGCGGGGCTCGAACTCATGACCTCCTGGTCAGAGTGATTCATTGCAGTTAATTGCACTGGCTTGCTCTCCCGCCTGCGCCACAGCCCGGGCCTATACACAGGAAGATCCATCTGTTGTTAGTTATCCACAGAGAAAAGTCATGACTTCTTTGAGAAGTCATCATAATTATTATGGCTATTGTTAAATAACTGGGATTTACAAAACTTTGGCAATGAGATAGACTTTAAAAACAACCCTGTATGTCTTTAAGTTACTATATACAGTCATAGAATAATAGAGTCGGAAGAGACCTTATGGGCCATCTAGTCCAACCCCCTGCCATGCAGGAAAAGCACAGCCAAAGCACCTCTGACTGATGGCCATCCAGCCTCTGTTTAAAATCATCCAAGGAAGGAGCAGCCTCTACACTCCAAGGCAGAGAGTTCCACTGTTGAGCAGCTATTCTTACGGTCAGGAAGTTCTTCCTAGTGTTCAGGTGGAATTTCCTTTCCTGTAATTTGAACCCATGACTATGAATCCTAGTTTCAAGGGCAGCAGAATACAAACCTGCACCCACTTCCTTATGACACTCCTTCACATATTAATACATGGCTCTCATGTCTCCTCTCAGTCTTCTCTTCTGCAGGCTAAGCATACCCAGCTCTTTAAGACACTTCTAATAACAACAACAACAATAAACTTTATTTCTATCCTACCCTGACTCCCCAAGGGGACTCAGGGCAGTTCACACCATACAGCAACAAACATTCAATGTTGTAATGTGCAACCAAAAGCAAATAAACAACCATAAATCAGATACTAACATATCAAACATCAATAATAGTAATAATAATAATAATAATAATAATAATAATAATAATGAACAACTTTATATCTCACCCTATCTCCCTAAGGCAGGGGTCTCCAGACTAAGGCCCGGGGGCTGGATGAGGCCCTCCAAGGTCATTTACCTGGCCCCCGCCCTCAGTTTTATAATATAATATTTTTATATCATTTTAAATAATGTAATATATTGTATATACGTAAAATATTGATAATAATGTTATAATGTTATACAATATTAATAATAATACCATATAATAATATTAATTATATATTACATATAATATTACAGTATAGTGGTATAGTTCAATATAGTAATATATAATGCTAATATTGTGCTATGCTAATAATATAATATATTGTATGTACATACAGCTGCTCTGAGTCCCCTTTGGGGTGAGAAGGGCGGCATATAAATGTAATAAATGTAGTAAATGAATAAATAAATAATTTTAGACTTAGGCTCGCCCAAAGTCTAAAATGACTTGCAGGCACACAACAACAACAACAATCTTAATTAAGTTGACAATCTCATTGGCCAGAAGCAGGCCCACACTTCCCATTGAAATCCTAATAGGTTTATGTTGGTTACAATTGTTTTCATTTTAAAATATTGTATTGTTATTTCATTGTTGTTGTTGTTTTGTACTACAAATAAGACATGTGTAGTGTGCATAGGAATTTGATCGGGTTTTTTTTCTTCAAATGATAATTTGGCCCCTCCACAGTCTGAAGGATTGTGGACCGGCCCTCTGCTTTAAAAGTTTGAGGACCCCTGCCCTAAGGGGACTTAAAACAAATGTCGGCAAACATTTAATGCCATAAAGAGACTGGACAAAGACAAAATACCAACCCACCCAGAACCCAAAAACAAATCCACAGCTAAATCAAAAATAATAACACATTATTAAATTAAGCAATAACTTTAGCAGATATATGGTGTCACAACAGACATTGGGAAACAATAGGGATTCAGGGTCCCCAGACCTTTGATCATTTTAGTCGCCTTCCACTGGACACCTTCCAGCTTGCCAATATCTCTTTTGAACTGTGGTGCTCAGAATTTGACACAGTGTGATTCCAGGTGAGGTCTGACCATAGCAGAATAGAGAGGCAGCATGACTTCCCTTGATCTGGACACTAGACTTCTTTTGATGCAGCCCAAAATCCTATTGGCCTTTTTAGCTACTGCATCATACTGTTGGCTCATGTTCAACTTGTTGTCCATGAAGACTCCAAGATCTTTCTCACATGGACTGTTGTCGAGCCAGGTGTCATCCATTTTGTATCTTTGTATTTCATTTTTTTTCTGCCTAAGTGGAGTATCTTACCCTTGTCCTTGTGAAATTCATGTTGTTAGTTTTGGCCCAGCTCTCTAATCTGTTGAGGTCATTTTGAATTCTGATCTTGTCCTCTGGAGTATTAGCTCTCCTTCCTACTTGCAAACTGTAAGTTTGTACCTACTTGTACACCCTATAAACCTTCATCCAAGTCATTAATAAAGATGTTGAACAGAACTGGGCCGAGGACTGAATCCTATGGCACTTCACTTGTCACTTCTTTCCAAGATGAAGTGGAACCATTGGTGAGCACCCTTTGGGTGTGGTCGCTTAACTAATAACAGATTCATCTAATAGTAGCATTGCCTTTCATTCGATTTCTTCTTCCCAGTGTGTTTCAGAGGTATTAATACATTCCTTTATGCCTTTGTGTGCTGGAGCAGGATAATGAGATAGCCATATTACTAAACATATAAATAATAGTTTCTCTCCACAGTCCAACAACAAGACATTTCTTGGTAATTTGGTTTTTAGCCCTTTTCCTGGGGTTATTTGGGATGTTGATTCAGAAAATTGCATTAGATAGAACGCATCAGCTCTAGTTTCTTAGATATGGTTTCCTATGGGTGAGCAGATGGCGACTGGTAGGTGTCATATGTTCTGTATCTCAAAATATGTGTTGATCTGTGTTATTTATTTAAGCAAGTTTTTAATGTGTAAACAAATGTGGCTTATTATTGGGCAGTGTTTATATACCTTATTAAAAATATGTTTTTATCACGAAGAGCATTAATGTGTTGCTTTTGTTTTCTTCCCATCCCAGGTGGTGACCTTCCTGAGCAACCATGATTGTTTTACCTCCGGGACTGACGGAAGAAGAGGAAGCGCTTCAGAAGAAATTTGCCAAACTCAAGAAAAAGGTCAGGTTAAAATCAAAATGTACACAACTGTCTGCTGGTGACAATGGAGAGGGAGAAAGGCTGCTTATATAGAGGAAGGAGTGTGGAGAGCAGAGAGTGAACCAGAGAGAAAAAGGAGACCCTTTTCATTCCAAACACCTCACTCCTCTCAGGGTTATTTTCACATGACAAGCTATACAAAATATATGAAAACATCTTTCTGTTCTGAATGTGAATGTTAGCAAGAAATCTGTGAAAATAATCCAAAGCACAATTATTACTTTCATAGGTAAGTCAATGTTTCTGTATTATCAGCCACAAGAAAATTAATGTCAAGTGAGAGGCTATTCTTGCGTGTTCTCACTAAATACTTGCGATGTAGTTGGACACTTTTGTTACCTTGAATTCAATGCAGATTACTCATATCAATTCATTCTTTTATTTTTCTCTTTAATGGATTCCGTGTTCTTTGGAAGCTTGTTGAGACTAAGTTAATGGCCTCCATGTGAATAAATCATATTTTGAAAAATAAGAATTATATGTCATAGGGAGCATTAGGATTTTAGAGTTGCTTAGGTGGGTCAAGGCCACATAAAGGTTGAGAATCATTGGGTTAGAGTATTGTCCAGCTTTTTTAAAAATAAAAATGCTGGAGAAGGAGACTCCATCAGTTCTCAAGGCAATTCGTTTCAGTGCTGACATGAAGTTCCTTCTCATATTCAGTCAAAATTTGCAGCCCTGTAACCTCAGGTCATTAGAACTGATTCTATCCTTTGCAGCAGCCCTGTAATGCCAAGGTTTTTTTTACTTTATTTGGGTTTTAAATACATTATAACTGGATCCTCAATTCGCTTCTGACACAATAAATAAATACATAAGTAGCCCTGGAAGCATATAAAGAGAGCAGTCATGTGACTTCTTAATCTTCTCTTCACCAAGCTCAGCTCATTCTATTACACTATGTGACAAAATTTGAAAAAAATTTCTGTTCCTGGTTTGAAACTGTTATTTCCTGTTTAATTGTGCGGTACTTTGAAAGTAGTTGTTCTACTCATTTTTGTGGCTGTCACAATCTATGCTGAATTGGTTAAGACTCTAGGACAGTGATGGCCAACCTATGACACGCATGTCAGCACTGACACGCCTAACAATTTTTGCTGACACGCTGCCGCATGCAGATTGATTGGATGACTATGTCTTTTGTGGCCAAATTTGGTGTGATTTGGTCCAGTGGTTTTTTTGTTTACTCCATGGGAATTATGCACATTATATATAATTATATATAATCTCATTCTATTATTATTCTATTATTGTAGTATATTAGCATATTATTACTATTATATTATTATTATATTATTCATTATTCATGACTTCATTGAAACTAGAATAGAGAGAAATCAGCGTGGAAACTGCAAGAGGTAGCATGGATTGTTGTACATGGAAATAGTGGTAATAAATAGGTTTTGATTTATTAAATAAATAAATATTACAATTATACATTTTTGTTATTTAAACTACACATATTGTGAAATTATGGTTTTTTTTTTCTTGAAGTGACACACCACTCAAGTCATGCTAGGTTTTTTGGGTGAATTTTGACACACCAAGAGCAAAAGGTTGCCCATCATTGCTCTAGGAGATATTCATTGAAAAACTATAGCAAAGTGTGCTGCAAGATGTCCCACAAAAACAAAGTTTTTTGCAGTTTAATAAATTTTACAAATGTTTTTGTGATATAATCATTGAGGAAATAGTTTTATAACCCAGGAACAAAAATGGTGTTACATAGTGTTATTAGTGAATGTTTGATTTCTATACCTATCTTATATGTCTATACCTTGGGTCACATAAGGGATCACAAATGGAAAAAGTTTTAAGATGCTCTGCTCCAGATGAGACCTCACAAGTGTATAATATAGTCTGACTTTCACTTCCCGCTACTTGGAAACTATTATTGTATTAATGCAACTAAAATAAAATAGCATTCCTCTTGTTTTCTGCAGCATCACACTGTTGGCTCATGTTCAATTTAGGATGAATGATAATCCTAAGGAATTCCAGACATGAAAAAAAAAATCAGGGCCAGGTAACACCTCTCAACAAAGGATTCCTCCAGGCAGGATGCAGCCAGGCTTTGATGCTGCAAAGCCATTCAGTGCTAATCAAGGTGACCAATTGCAACATTCACACTTGCCTCAAGCAGACAAGAGTTCTTTCTCCCATCCTGAGCATTCCACAGATATATAAACCCCTCTTGCCTAGTTTCCAGCAGACCTCACAACCTCTGAGGATGCCTGCCATAGATGTGGGTGAAACATCGGGAGATAATGTTTCTGGAACATGGCCATACAGCCCAGAAAGCTCACAGCAACCCAATCCTAAGGTCCTTTTCACATATAATATTGCTGTACCATTTTTCCGCTATTCTATATCAGCACTTTGTTTTTGTAGCCTGGGAGCATGCATAGTTAATCATTTTTTCCTTTCTTTCCCTTCCCAACAGAAAAAGGCCCTCATGGCCTTAAAGAAGCAACAGAGTTCAACCAGTCAGGCCAGCCAAGGAGGAATTAAACACTGTAAGTTAGCAGCCTTTCCTGAAAGAAAGGAATGGGACAGATCAGGGTACAGTAATACCGAGGTCTTCCTATACTCCGCTCTCTTTGTTTCTCAGCCATCTCAGACCAGCCCATAGTGGATACGGCAACAGCGACGGAGCAGGCCAAAATGTTGGTGAAAACAGGGGCCATTAGTGCTATTAAGGCTGAGAACAAGAACTCGGGGTTCAAGCGCTCCCGCACGTTGGAGGGGAAACTGAAAGTAAGCAGATACACTGGATTGGAGGCATTACAGTATAAATAGGACTGATGTACATTTGGCCCATTCTTAAACCTCTCGTGTGTCTTTAGGATCCTGAGAAAGGTCCAGCCCCAACTTTCCAGCCTTTTCAACGCAGCATCTCAGCAGACGATGATTCCCAAGAGGTACATGGAATTTGGGGGTCTGTATCGGGACAGAATGGATGAGTATTTTGGTTTGCTTTTCCATTCTCTGGGATGGAAAATCTAGGATTTCGACTCCTGTTCATGACTATTGGTCATGGTATGTGACACTTCTAAACATCTCATAGGTAGTGTGTGGAAGAAATACACCATTTTACTGTAACTCTCAGTATCCACCAGCCATATCTGGCTAATGGTTCTAGGAACTGTAGACATGAAACCAATATTTCCACCTTTCCCATGCAAGAATAGCTTGGCAGGAACTGTTAGTGCTGACAATGAAGCATTTTAATTTTAGGACTGAGCCCCCAGTGGTGCAATGGGTTAAACCCTTGTTCCGGCAGGACTGACTGACAGGTCAGAGGTTTGAATCTGGGGAGAGCGGGTGAGCTCCCTCTGTCAGCTCCAGCTGCCCATTCAGGGACATGAGAGAAGCCTCCCACAAAGATGGTAAAACATCAGACATCCAGGCTCCCCTGGGCAATGTCCATGCAGACGGCCAATTCGCTCACACCAGAAGCAACTTGCAGTTTATCAAGTCGCTCCTGACACCAAAAAAAATCAGGATAGATTGGAAAGATGGTATGATAGAGAGTACAGTATATAGTGAAAAAACTATTCACTGTGCATTGTAGGTTAAATTTGGGGAGAAACAATAAGAAAAGCAGCTTGGATTAAACCCCAGGGAGTCTAGCTGTGGGAATCGATGCTGGGAAAAGAATGGTGGGACCTTGTATGTTACCAACTTCCTAAAATTGCAGTTTATATTAATTATTTCAGCTTATACTGGCTGAAATAATTCAGTCTAATCCAAAATACTGGGTTGGGGCAGGAGATGAAGCACTAGTTTTATAATGTCTCTGGGCAGTTAAAAAAGGAAAACAAAGACAAGGGTGTTCTGACCTCCGGACCTACTGATTTCAGTTGCTCACTCACTGCTTTGTCTTTCCTTTCCTTTCAAAAATATTTGTTTTAGGCTCGGAGGCCCCAGAGGAAGTCTCTCTATGAAAGGTCAGTTCAGTTTATACAATCTTTTTTTTGTCATGCCAGTGTGAAAGTTGAAAAGTAACATCTCACCTTATTCCAAAGAGGTAAATAATAGTTGGTGATTTAACGGTTTAATTGTTTTGCAGTGATGTACGATGACAATCACTGATGTAGGGTCACGTATTACAAGAGGGATCAATCCCAGGATCTTTTGCGTAGTACAGTTTCTGTGGCCCCATCTGCACTGCCATATAATGCAGTTCGAAATTTTGTTTTGGCCAGAAAAATCCCAAAATCCAGATCAAAAGAAAAAATATATGGAAAGCCCCCAAACTCTCATTTTCTCACCAAGTGAAAAAAGGACTTTTTGAAATGTTCAATTCTTGCATGCAAGCATGAAATAAGCAAAGATTTTTTTGTTCCTCGTAATTAAAATGGTGTTAAAGTTTCAACACAAGTTGTTGGGATTCAAGAACAATCACATTGCACAACAGAGTCCCTCACAAGCATTACAATCCCATTACAGATGGTATACCACCCAGGCTGCTATTGGTTAGTCTGGCTACTGTCAGTTTTAATCATCTTCTTTACCAGCAGGCCCACACATTTCATTTTGCCTTTGAATTTGTGTCAGGCCCATGAAGTCTTTGGTCAGCACAACCAAGAGGATCTTTAAATGCATTTTTGGCCTCTGTGCTGTAGTCCAAAGGAATCCCTGTTTTCCCTATCCCTTGTCCAGCTTTGTGAGCTCTAGCGAACGGCTCCGGGACCAAGAGAAAGATTCAGATATGACCCGGGATCCAGAGAAGGAGTCAGACCGGAGTGAAAACATGCGTGGTTTCGAATGGGATTATGACCGGGATCGCAGCCGGGACCGGAGTAAAGATCGGGACCAAGAGAGAGACCGGGATCGAGATCGGGACCGGGACAATGACCGGGAGAGAGACAGAGACCGGGACAGAGACAGAGACCGGGACAGAGATCGAGAGCGGGAGCGAGAGCGAGAACGAGAGGGCGGCTTTCGCCGTAAGGAATTCTTGCTGGCTTTTGGGGAGGAAAGTGCAGGCACTGCAGCTTCTCAGACAGGACTGATTTCCTGGCTTCCCAGCAGGGATCATGTCCAAATGGCATCTTAATTTACTTATTAAAATACTTAAATCACTTTCAGTATTCCAGATCCCTTGTCTTAAGTAGCCACGGTGGACATCACAGTTTTATGGAGAGAGGTTGGAATCAGTTTTGGAAGATTCCACTTGTTTACTTGTTCAATAGACTTACAGTCAGCTCTCCACATTTTGGTTGATTTGGTTATTAATTAGTTTGATTAAAAAGTTTTATCTAGAAACGAATGGATCTTCCAGCACAATTTGACCAGAAGTTAACATTGAGTCATGCTGGAGGATCTAGAAATTCCCTCAAAGGTGTTCCCTTTGTTTATTCACAGTTTTCCCACTTTTACAAGAGTGGAAAAGACTCAAGATAAATTTGAAAGGAAACTGGAACTACTAGAGATGAAGAATGCAAGATAAGAGTCCTTTGCCCTCCACGGCAAAGTTTGGGGGCAAAGAACCCCTGCAAAAGTGTGAATAAACAATGATCAGTGGTCAAGTTGCACTTGTTGCCAGTGGGGTTTTGTACTTGATATTTTCATTTGCAATTTTAACTAATAGTGGGTGTTGTCCATAGTGCTAAAGCAAGCCACCTTGGGTCCCAGTTTTGAGTAAAAGGCTGGTGGATTAAAGTCCATAACTCAGAAAATACAGAACCCTGCTGGTGACAAGTCTTATCCTCAGCAATCAGTTGTCAAACAGCCAAACAAAAAATACCTTACTTTCCAACAAAATTACAACAGAATTGGAGCCAATCTTGCCTCCATTCATAGAGCATCTCCAGAACTTCAGAAGAGTCACAGAGAAGGACTTATTTTGTATGTTATGTGAATGGAGCAAAATAAAAGCATCCTTGAAGATCTCAAAGTCTGCACAAGCTCATATGCAGAGAGTGGGAGATAAACAATTTAGACTACTATTGTCCAAAAAAAGTAATGTTTCCAAAGTTCATAGGGCCCTCAGATGTGACCCCTTAGATAGCCAGTAATACTGTCCCCTTTTTCCCTCCTCAGGTTCTGATTCTTTCCCAGACCACCGTGCCCCACGTAAAGGCAATACGGTGTATGTTTATGGAGCTGACATGAACCAGAACATGCTCCGTACCGCTTTCTCAGTCTTTGGGAACATCATTGATCTCTCTATGGACAACCCCCGCAAGTAAGTGCTGGGAAGGACAAAGGCTGGGCCAGGTCATTGTTGAGCCTAAGGCAGGAAATCCACCAGGAATGACTATTACTGCATGTTGCAATGAAAAAAAATAAGTCAACAAGTAAAATTGCAAAATATTCTGATAGACTGGGCTCCAAAGGCCAGGTCTGTCTGATTCCCAAAATTGCCAGCTTTAACATTACCCATAACACTATGCAACATGATTTTTGTTCCTGGGTTATAAATGTCATTTCCTAATTGGTTCTATCATAGAGACATAGAAAAAGTTTATTAAACTGCCAAAAAAATTTTTATGGGACATCCTGCAGCACATTTTGCTATAGTTTTTCAATGAATATCTCATAGAGTCTCAACTAATTCAACATAGTTTGTGGCTGCCACAAAAATGAAGTTTCTGGAATATAACAACTACTTTCAAAGTAAGGATTGCACAATGAAACAGGAAATAACACTTTCAAACCTGGAACAGAAAATTTTTCACATTTTGTTACATAGTGTAATATGCCTCCTGAAGTAACAGCTATCTTGCTTTGCCTCAACCAGGCCACAGCAAGACTGGTCCAGCTCCTATTTCTGGGAACGTTCTCCTATAAATACACTTTGGTCCAGGAGTTTTCCATTAGATTTACAGTAGAGTCTCATTTATCCAACATAAACGGGCCGGCAGAATGTTGGATAAGCGAATATGTTGGATAATAAGGAAGGATTAAGGAAAAGCCTATTAAACATCAAATTAGGTTATGATTTTACAAATTAAGCATCAAAACATCATGTTATACAACAAATTTGACAGAAAAAGTAGTTCAATAATCAGTAATGCTATGTAGTAATTACTGTATTTACAAATTTAGCACCAAAATATCATGATGTATTGAAAACATTGACTACAAAAATGCGTTGGATAATCCAGAACGTTGGATAAGCGAGTGTTGGATAAGTGAGACTCTACTGTATTTTCCCAGCCAACAGTCATGTCAACCACAAGCTTATATGTATAAGCTCTGCCCCAAATTCAGAAAGAATAGGGTTGTATTGGCAGAGCATCCCTTATCCAAAATTCTTAGATTTTATTTTGGATTTTATTTTTCAGATTTTGGAATACGGTATGTACAAAATCTTGCAGATGGGGCCCAAGTTTAAACACAACATTTTTGATCTTTCACAAGCTTGTAGTCTGAAATGTTTTGAATCATTTTGTGCACGAACCAAAACTTGTGGACATTGAACAATCAGAAAAGTGTCACTATCTCATCCACCCAATGTTGGATTATGGAACATTTTGGAATTCCAGATAAAGATGCTCAGCCAATATGTGAAGTATTAAGGTATCTTTGATGAATATTGCTGCCCTGCCAACAACTAGGAAATGGTTATTTATTTTTGTACAACTGTTTAGTGGACCAACTGTCCTATACATCTACTTCTAGATATCTATTGCATTTTAAACTATTTTTGTTGTTAATTGTCATCAAGTTGGCTTTGAATTATAGTGGCCCTACGAATGAGAGACCTTCCACCATTCAAGTCTTGTATTGCAAACCCAGGGTTGTAGCTTTGTTGGTTGAATTTATCTCCCTTCCTCCTTTTCCTGCTGCCTTCCATTTTGCCAAGATTTATCTTTTTCTAACAAGTCATCTCATATTTCAAAGGTTTGACAGGATCAATTTGATCATTTTGACTTATAGTGAGAATTCAGCCTTGATTTGCTTCGTGTATATCCTTATTTGTGCCTCCAAATTGCCAGTCAACTTGTAGCTTATGGCAACCCCATTGAATTTTATAAGGTTTTCTTGGTCCAGGAGTTCTCAGAGGTAGTTTTGCCAGTTTCTCTCTCTGAAATACAGCCTACCATACCTTGTGTTCATTGGTGTTTCCCATCCAAGTACTGATCCTGCTTAGCTTCCAAGATCAGACGAGAACTTGTATCTTTTGGGGAATTAGACACAGCCTTTTACATTGTTTAACATTACAAAGAAACAAATTTTTTGAAACTAGGGTCAGTGTAGACTCAAATAATGTGGTTCAACGGCTTTGAACTGGATTATATGATCATATAATGCAGTCCAATCTGCATTATAATAATAGTGTAGCTATGGCCTCAGAGTAGACTTACAGGGTTTTTTTTTATATGTGTTTATCTTTTGGCAGTCTGTGAAGCCCTACCTCAGTTGTTTTGAAAGTTGTGATTGAAAAAGTAACTTTTCCAAGTTCTCCCTTTTGCCTGGGGACAGTACTGGGAGCATCCCCAGCATCAATGCTAACCTTTCCTTTTTCTTATTCGCAGCTGCGCTTTCGTCACCTATGAGAAAATGGAGTCTGCGGATCAAGCAATCACTGAGGTCAGAACCACTGCTTTTCCCCATTTGTGTTGTCTTCTATTCTGGGCCAGAAAAATATCAGTTGAGATTCTGGTTGTATTTCCCCCCTGTATCTTTAGCATCATCATTTAATACTGAATACATTTTATAACTCGGCGAATACAGTTTACATGGCAGTATATAAATGAATAGGAGCCCCCGGTGGCGCAGTACATTAAACCGCTGAGCTGCTGAACTTGCTGACTTGAAAGACCAACGGTTCAAATCTGGGGAGCGGATTGAGCTCCTGCTGTTAGCTCCAGCTTCTGCCAACCTAGCAGTTCAAAAACATGCAAATGTGAGTACATCAATAGGTACTGCTCCAGCAGGAAGTTAATGGCACTCCATGCAGTCATGCCAGCCATATAACCTTGGAGGCATCTATGGACAATGCCGGCTCTTCAGCTTAGAAATGGACATGAGCACCAGCCCCCAGAGTTGGACATGACTAGATTTAATGTTAGGGGAAAACCTTTACCTAACCTATATAAACGAATGCTTAGTCTCTCTCTCTTGTCTCCTTATAGCTCAATGGAAAGGTGGTGGAAGACATTCAGCTGAAGGTCAGCATTGCCCGCAAGCAGCCCATGCTGGATGCGGCCACGGGCAAATCTGTGTGGGGATCCTTAGGTATGTATTCCTCATATTCCCTTGATACAATAGTCTTGTGTTAGTTGGAACTGGCAACTGGATTACAGGCATTATGGAAATTGTTGTTTTACAAAGTCCTTTAGCCTTCTCCGCCAAAGAGTGCTGGTGCCTCACCAAATTACAACTCCTAGGATTTTATAGCAATGCGCTATGGCAGTTGAGTAGTGTTTTGATTCCACTTTGACTGTCATGGCAACATCCTATGGAATCTACAGTTTATGGAATTCTTGGCAAACTACAAATTCCAGGATTCCATAGGTGTTTTTAGGGCAGTTAAAGTGGAATATAGTACTATAATTGTGCATTGCCAACACCTTCTGCTTCAAATGATCACTGTCCCAGGCTCTCTTTTTCTTATGACTGAATGGATACTGAACATCCAATGTGGGTTGAATGTTTATCTGGCAGAGCTAGGGACCAATAGCCTACATTGTCCCAGCATGGGTGGGATTGGGGGGGAATATGAGTTTTAAAGGCCATTTTAGTGTATTTACTGTATTTTAATTCTGTTTTTAACATACTGTTACTACTTAATTGTTTTTTAACTTGTCTAGTGTGGAGTGTTAGCTGCTTTGAGTCCCCATGGGGAGAAAGGCGAGGTATTAATAATAATAATAATAATAATTTTTATTTATTTATTTACAGTATTTATATTCCGCCCTTCTCACCCCGAAGGGGACTCAGGGCGGATCACATTACACATGTAAGGCAAACATTCAATGCCTTAACATAGAACAAAGACAAGACAAACACGGGGCTCCGAGCTGGCCTCGAACTCATGACCTCTTGGTCAGAGTGATTTGTTGCAGCTTAATAATAATAATAATAATAATAATAATAATAATAATAATAATAATAATAATATCTGCAGGAGTTGTTACATGAAGCATACATGGCACAATTCTTATCCAGAATACCAGTGTAGGACAATTGCAACCAGCTTTCCAGATCTACTGGGCTAGGGGTGCAGAACCCACATTAAAGTGGTAAAACTATGAATAAGAAAGCACATTTTTTAAACTAGAAGAACCAAGAACTTCTAGGTTTTCCAGTGCAAACCTATGATCAACTTAATAATAATAGTAATAATAATTCTTATTTATATAAATTATGATTATTATTTATATAATTACTTATACCCTGCTTTTTCTCTCCACAAGGAGTCTCAAAGTGGCTTACATTAAAAACATGTTCAGTGCAAAAAATCTACAAATATACTAATGTTAAAATTAAAAAAATTAAATATCAGTGGTACTTTAAAAATTCAGTTAAAATCATAAATATATATTCAAAACTAAAAACCACAGTAGAAGTTCATCAAAAAGTTGCAATGGAGGGCCTAGAGATGAATCAAATTTACAAATAATCAAATCTGCAAAAGCATATGTTTAAATGATCAGTGTGTATGGTTCGTACCCTGTTGTGTGATGGTCAAGGAAAAATTGCATGTTTCTTGGTGAACGCTCATGTGCAAAGGTCCCTCATGTGGAACTTCACCTTATGCCTGCATTTTTCACAAAAAAGATGTCAGCCAGGAACTGATATAAGTTTGATTTTGAGCCTTCTGTTTTTGGGATCACTTACATCTTTCCCCCTTTTTCAGCTGTGAGGAACAGTGTCAAGGGCTCTCACCGAGACAAGCGTTCCCAGGTCATCTACAACGAGGATATCTTCTGAGGTTGGGGTGTGGCCTTCCCCCTTTCAACGGTGGAGCCATTTGCTTTGCTTAGTCAAGTTGTTCAAATAAACATGAATTGGTTTTGTTTGTTTGTGATCCTTTTGTACTGTTTTGTGGTAATTTGGATTGCTGCGTTTCTGCTCCTTCAGTGATAGGATGTACAAGAATTGTGACTTGTATGGAAAGCTGCTCATCTCACCAGTGCCTGACACACAGATATCCAAGAATGCATGAATGATATTTGAGAACCATTCATGCATTGGGATGGGCTATGGAGCCCATGATTGAAACAGACTCATGTGTCCAGTGGGAGAATCTCCCTGTGCAAATGTATTGTGGGATGTAACCAAAGCCGAGAGACGAGATGCTGAAGAATATACAGCAGGCATGGGCAAACTTCGGCCCTCCAGGTGTTTTGACTTCAACTCCCACAATTTCTAATAGCCAATGGGCTGTTAGGAATTGTGGGAGTCAAAGTCCAAAACACCTGGAGGGCCTAAGTTTGCCCATGCCTGGTATACAGGCTGAACAAAACTCAAACACACAAATGTGGGGGGCTAACTGTATTCCTGGAGCTCCCAGTAGCGCAGTGGGTTAAAACCTTGTGCCAGCAGGACTGATGACTTGAAGGTTGGGTTGCTGATCTGAAGGTTGTAATTTGAATCCAACCTGGATAGAGTGCAGATGAGCTCCCTCTATCAGCTCCAGCTCCATGCGGGGACATGAGAGAAGCCTCCCACAAGGATAGTAAAAACATCCCGGCGTCCCCTGAGCAACATCCTTACAGACGGCCAATTCTCTCACACCAGAAGCAACTTGCAGTTTCTCAAGTCGCTCCTGACACACACACACAAAACTACTCCAATATCCAGATAGTGATACCTTTGTTTACTGATGGTTCAATGAACAAAAGCTATATTTCATGCTTAAAGTTATTAAAATATTATGTATACAGTCACTTTCAGGCTATGTATATAAGGTGTAGAGATTTTATTTTTAGACTACAGTCCCATCTCTTAAGATACTGCTTTATCTTAAGAGATGGGACTGTAGTCTAAAAATAAAATCTCGGGGCTGGGCTGTGGCGCAGCTGGCTAGTAACCAGCTGCTATAAATCACTACTGACCGAGAGGTCATGAGTTCGAAGCCTGGGTCGGGTTAAGCCTCCGACCATTAATAGCCCCGGCTTGCTGTTGACCTATGCAGCCCTGAAAGACAGTTGCATCTGTCAATTAGGGAAATTTAGGGACGCTTTATGCGGGAGGCTAATTTACAACACCATAAAAAACTGCCAGCAAAACACGAGGAAAGGAATAAGGAAGTACAGCCACGACTGGACGGTGAAGCAACAGCTCCCCCTGTAGCCGGAATTGTGAAGCTGGAAAAATGTTAAAAATGCCTCTGAGTCTGTCTAATGTATGTTGTTTGTCTGTTGGCATTGAATGTTTGCCATATATGTGTTCATTGTAATCCGCCCTGATTCCCCTTCATGGTGAGAAGGGCGGAATATAAATACTGTAAATAAATAAATAATAAATCTATACAAGGGTATTCGGAAATAAATATAAAATCCAAAATATGGATCACGTCTAGTCCCAAGCATTTTGGTGTGGGATTACCAACTTGTAATAAATACCTTCAACTGTTAATGGGCTGCACTCAAGTACATTTTGAATTTGGTTACCTTGCCCTGCTTTAAATATATAGTATTAGATTTTTGAGCCAACAGTGAATAAAAATTTCAAGTTCTTTAGTTAAATAATTGATTCCTAAAATTTAAAAAAGGCATTGCACTTGATTCTTTTCTTGGCATATATATGCATTCATATGATGTACAAATCTATTTTAAAGTAACCTTAAGCTTTTGAGAAGGTTGCAATCTGAATCCAATTATTTATAACCATGTGAAATATCACACACATTTTGGTATAACACACATTTTGGTGCCTCAAATGTTAGCCTGATTTCTGGATATATCTGACCAGCTGATTCCAAAAATGGCACCAGTTTCCCCTTATCAGCTCTAGTTTTTGAGATAGAGAACAGTTGCCATCTGCTTGCCAATAAGACATTGTGATAACCATATCTAAGAAACTAGAGCTGATGTGGTCTATGCAATGCACTTTTCTGAATCTGTGCCCTAAATAACCTCAGAACAGCCCCCAAAATGAAGACACTAAGAAAATTTATCATTGTTGACTATAATGCAGGCATGGGCAAACTGGCCTTCCAGGTGTTTTGGACTTCAACTCCCACAATTCCTAACAGCCTACCGGCTGTTAGGAATTGTGGAAGTTGGAGTCCAAAACACCTGGCAGGCCAAAGTTTGCCCATACCTGGTAGGTATGCTTCTCTGTATGACACCAAATCCTACAAGGGACAGGACTAGAAGTTGACGGACGAAAGTAATGAAAGAATCCACGGCTTTCTTTTCACAAATGACAATTTAATATACAACTGCTAGCCTGACCTTTCTTCTACAGGATTTAAAGATGGCCATCTGTCGGGGGTGCTTTGAATGAGATTTTCCTGCTTCTTACAGGGAGTTGGACTGGATGGCCCGTGAGATCTCTTCCAACTCTACGATTCGATGATTCTATGCTGGTTGTATTGACACAGAGCATCCCAGATGTGGTGGGAAGAGCAAGTCTACAGGAAATCCAGGTCCTCATCGCTCAGTTTTTCCTTTAGCCATGGTATGACCTTGAAGAGGTTGATATGGAAATCCCTGGCATGGCTGGGGGAGTTCTGCTGGGCGCCTCTTTCCCCTTCGCACGCGGGCTCCCTGGTCTTGCAAACATTGACGACCCCCCAACTGATGACGCCCACCTGCAGAACGAGAGGAGGGACATTTTCACCACATTATTTACACTTATTTCAGTTATGTGCAGATATTCATAAACCTTTTGCATAGACATTTGTAAATCCTATTATTAGTATTTACACTTACAGTAAGGTAAAGGTAAAGGTTTCCCCTGACGTTAAGTCCAGTCATGTCTGACTCTGGGGGTTGGTGCTCATCTCCATTTCTAAGCCAAAGAGCCGGTGTTGTCCGTAGACACCTCCAAGGTCATGTGGCCGGCATGACTGCATGGAGCGCTGTTAACTTCCCGCCGGAGCGGTACCTATTGATCTACTCACATTTGCATGTTTTCGAACTGCTAGGTTGGCAGAAGCTGGAGCAACACCTTAACTTGTAGCACCTTAACTTCCTTCTTGTTTACAAGTTCCACTCAGTGCACTTTGCCCAGCTCATTTTATGTTTTTATTGCTGTGTTTCTCAAGTGTTTTATAATGACTGTGATTTTAATGACTTTTAAATTTATTTGTGTGTTTTTGTATTTGATATTATTGTATGTTGGTTTTATATCTGTAAGCCGCCCCGAGTCCCTCTGTGGAGATGGTGGCGGGGTACAAAAATAATAATAATAATAATAATTATTATTATTATTCCGCTCCCGGGATTTGAACCTGGGACCTTTCGGTCTGCAAGTTCAGCCACTCAGTGCTTTAACACACTTCGCCACCGGGGCTCCTTAGGGTAGACTCTACATACAGTAGAGTCTCACTTATCCAACATTTGCTTATCCAACGTTCTGGATTATCCAACACAGTCTGCCTTTTAGTAGTCAATGTTCTTGTAGTCAATGTTTTTAATACATTGTGATGTTTTGGTGCTAAATTCATAAATACAGTAATTACTACATAGCATTACTGAGTATTGAACTACTTTTTCTGCCAAATTTGTTGTAAAACATGTTTTGGTGCTTAATTGTAAAATCATAACCTAATTTGATGTTTAATAGGCTTTTCCTTAATTCCTCCTTATTATCCAACATATTCGCTTATCCAACGTTCTGCCGGCCCGTTTATGTTGGATAAGTGAGACTCTATTGTATTCTAATTTGGTGCAATTACATCTAGGACATTTGTATCCCATAGGGATGTGCGATCCATACAGAAAATGCTTCAAAAGTCATTACAAAACTGAGAGGTGCTGATGCTTCATTTCTAAAGTGTTTCTAAAATATAGTTTGTGAAAAAAATCATTACTATAACACCAGTAATGAAATTCCGGTACTATTGTGTTATAATAATTGCACATAATTACTATAATTGGGGAAACTTCAGGAGCTCCTTTCTCCCTCATTTTTAAAGCTAGTGGAGTGATACATGCTAAAATAGTAGAATACATTTGCCACTGTTAGCCCACCAAATTTCAGAATGTTTCACTTATCCATGGATTTTTGGGGAATTTTCAAAGTTTTTATAAACAATATTTTTTAAAAAATCTACAAGATCAATCGACTTAAATTTTATATACAAAGCACAAGATAACGAGGGCATTAATCCCCAGAAGTTTCAGAAGGATTCACACATCTACAGATGTTTGGGAATTTTTTAATGTTTAGAAAAAAAACAATTTATCCCCCCAAAATACGACAACAACAATTCCCTTGAATGTCTGTCAGTCTTTATGACATACAACCACATAACTTCAACTTAGTCAGATGTATATTATTATTTACTTTAGTCCTCTTTGCAGATTCAATAATTATAATTATTATTATTAGTCTGAATGTAAACAGCTGGTGCCATTGGGGTTTTCTGATGCTGAGCACTGCATTCTGGGAAATGTAGTTTAGAACAGGGCCTTTTGCATTTTCTGCCACAGGGAGCCTCGCCTTCCCAAACTACATTTCTCCGAATGCTGTGTTCTCAGTCTGCTGCCCAAGTTTGCTCATCCCACCCCCAGTGCCCTTATTTATGCCCATCGGGCCAAAGAAAAAGGTTTGGTTTTTTAAACATTTTATGTTCTCTTGGCTTTACCAAAGTTGCTTAATACTTATACTGAAAATTAAATTGACATCCGAATGTTACAGGATCTTAATGAAAATGATTGGTGAGTGTTTTGATTCTTAAATTCCCACTCACCTTTCCTGCATGTTTCTAATATTGATTTGTATGCACGAATTTAACTAATTTGATCCGAAATACGAATTAAGAATGAAATTATACACACCTCTAGTATCCAGCATTCCTAGGTATTATTCATTTATTTTGTTTATATCTTAATCTTTTACATATCCTTTATCTTCTCAATATTTACTACCAATTTTTTGAGCAAGCAATAATAAAAATAGTGAAAAATAAAACAAAACTCCCATGTTATCCCTCCATCATCCAAATCCCCGACCACATATTGAAAATTGTTACATAGACCTAATAATTTTATCCTGAAAGCCTGGGACCAGACCAAGTGCCTACTCACCTGGATGTAACGCAGCCTTTTCTGAATGATGAGGGGACCGCCAGAATCACCTGCAGAGAAAAGATAAGAGAGAGGATAAAGCAGTGGTTTCCAACCTTTTTTTGCCAAGGACCATTTGACCAGGGCCCACTTGGCCAGGGACCACTCTGCAACATGAATATCAAAAGGATTAGAAATAAAAGTTTTTGGTCAGTTTTAGATTCGGTTTGGTTATTTGGGGTGCTGATTCAGAAAATTGCATTGGATAGACCACATCAGCTCTAGTTTCAGATACAGAACATATGCCATCCAGTATTCGCCATCTGCTTGCCCACAGAAAACCATATTCAATCATCTAGAGCTGATGTGGTCTATCCAGTGCAATTTTCTGTATCAGCACCCCAAATAACCCCAGGAACAGGCCAAAAAACAGACACCAAGGTGTTCCCACTTCCAGGAATGGCTCCGCTCAGGGGGACGGAGGAGAAGCAGCAGTCAGGAGGCTTGTTGTTGCACCTTTTCATGGGCAGTCAGCCTCTCCCCTCCTGACATCCCCATTGCCTTGGCACTATAAGAGGATTTCACGAGACCATTTGTTCTCGTTGCAACGGTGTACTAACGGTGAGGCAGCGGAACATATTTTAGTAGGGACCACTGGTGGTCCATGGACCACAGGTTGGGAACCACTGGGATAAAGCAATGCTTCAATGGCTGTGATGTGAAGCTCAGGCCAAAAAGGATATGGGTGGCCCATATCCATGGTACACTCAGAAGCATGGATGTTTCCTCATGCCAAAATACACATTTTTCTGCAATTACAGTACATGTATTGAAGTATTGTGGAAGCTAAGCAAATGCCAGGCTAGGTTAGCACTTCGAGGGGAGATCACCAATGAATACTAGGAGCTGGAAAAGCCACCTCTGTGTGTTTCTTGCCTAAGAAAACCCTAGGAAATTCATAGGGTTACCATAAAGAGACAGGCAACTTGAAGGAACAGACATGCAACCACACCAAGTATGGAGTACATAACACTTTCATGTCCAGGGAAGCGTGTGCTGAAATAAACTTGCTAGTCAATTAAATGAAAGTGTACCACGTGACCCTTCCATTTGACTGATATAGGAATCAGACTGAAAGTGTTCACCTTTGCAAGTGTTTGGGTCCAACTCGGGATCGAACCCCCCAGTGCAGAGGAAACGGTCTGTCACCACGTCTGCCACATTTGTGACGTTTTTGTATTGATTGGCTTTTTTGGCATCTTCCTCACAGGCCAGTTTCTGAGAGAAGGAGAGAGAAAGAAACAGCGGGTTGATTCAGGCAGCGCAATAAAGACAGAGCAGCTCCCAACCAACCTAACACTAAATACAAACTGTTCACAATAATTTAAACCAGAAAGATTTGAAAGCTAGAAGCATATTAAAGGCATCATTAATACAGCTGAAACAATTCAAAAGCATGCATATACAAATATGGACAAAATAATTCATGCCCCCAAAGCTTGGTGACAGAATGGACCTAAGCATTGGCAACAGCAGGTGCATCTACACTGTTGAATAAATGAAGTTTGATGCCACTTTAAATGCCATGGCACCATCCGGTTGAATCATGGGAGTTGTAGTTTTACAAGGTCTTTAGCCTTCTTTGCCAATAGGGCTGGTGACTTAGCAAATTACAACTTCCAGGATTCCATAGCATTGAGCCATGACATAGAGATGTCAAACTGCATTAGTTTGACAATGTATAATAGGTGCATCAAGGCTTCCAAGGGGAGAGGTATTCCATCATTGGGGTGCCACAACTGAGAAGGCCCTCTCCCATATTCTTCCAAAAATATTGTCCTGACAGGTGGGACAGAAAGAGTGACCTCTCTAGCTTAACCTTGCAAGAAGCATTTGGGGAGAAGGTATCTTCAGGTATTGATTCCAAGCAATCTAGGGCTTTGAAGATCATTACCAGCCCCTTTAATCGAGATGGAAAGCTCACAACCTTCATGTATTCAGCATGCAGGTACACAACTTGTCAATCCAGTTACAGATAGATTTGAAGTAGATAACACAGGGCATCTTCCTTATAATCAACAGCAACATGAGTTTGTTCTTAACAGTCCAAAGTCTAATGGCGTCTCTGTGTTCTAAAATGGAGTCTGAGGTCTGAGCAAGCCCAGATCTGATCATGTGGTCTGCAGCCCCTCCCACAACCTCAAGAAACATAGAGTAAAGGGAAAGCTGCATACCAAAACATACAGATAAATATAGTAAGCAAACAGAATCATGTACAAAACAAATTATTAGTGGAGGCTTGAAGAAGGTTGCTATTTCCAACACCTGGAAATGCATATACCTCACAACCTCTGAGGATGCCTGACATAGATGTGGGTGAAACGTCAGGGGAGAATGCTTCTGGAATATGGCCATATAGCCCAGAAAACACACAACAGCCCTGTGATTCTGGCCATGAAAGCCTTCGACAATGCACTGAGGTTGCATCTATATATTGTAGAATTACTGCAGCTTGACACCACATGAACTGCCATGGTTCAATGCTATGTAATCCTGGGAGCTGTAGCTTAGTGAGGCACCAGCATTCCCACCTACTCCTATGATTCCATAGGATGGAGCCATGGCAGTCAAAGTGGTATCAAACTACATCAGCTACTGCAGTGTAGATGCATTCTGGGTGAGCTGAATCAACGCATTTTGCTACTCCTTGTTCTTACTCTAAATGGGCACCCAGTTATGGTTCTCACCTTGTCCCCATTCTTGATCCGCACGATTCTACGACGCAGCCCTTTTTGGCCACTGTCTTCACAGTCAGTTACAAAAAGAGAATTGACGTTCGCAGCAGGGAGAAGTTCTTCCTCTGAGGAAAGCCAAGAGTATTGAGTGCAGTGAGGCAAAATGGACCACGCAAGAGAGACTGAGGAACAGGAAGGCTGGCATCCTAGCAGACCTGTGGTGTCCAGCCTTATTGACACCATAGAGTCACACATATGTCCAATCCACATATGAGAGGAAACCATGCTAGTATCCATTGGTGGCACTACTGGAGAGGGTGTAGAGCAGGGGTCCCCAAACTAAGGCCCGGGGGCTGGATGCGGCCCTCCAAGATCATTGACCTAGCCCCTGTCCTAAACTTTAGACTTAGGGTTGACCTAAGTCTACCTAGTCTTTGGAGGTCTCTTTGCTTACTTGTAGCCTTATGAGATCGTCTAGGTGGTCTTTGAAGGTCTTTTTGCTTAGCTATGGACTTATGAGGCCATCTAGATGGCTTTTGGAGGTCTCTTTCCTTACCTATGGTCCTATGAGATGGCCTAGATGGCCTTTGGGAGCCCCTTTCCTTACCTATGGTCTTATGAGACCATCTCGATGGTCTTTGGAGGCCTCTTTGCTTACCTATGATCTTATGAGATCGTCTAGATCAGGGGTCCCCAAACTAAGCCCCTCCAAGGTCATTGACCTGGCCTCTGTCCTAAACTTTATACTTAGGGTTGACCTAAATCTGAAATGACCTGAAGGCACACAACAACAATCCTAATTTTGGACTATTTCATCATAGTCCAGTCCCCCAACAGTCTGAGGGACTGTGAATCGGCCCTCCACTTAAAAAGTTTGAGGACTCCTGGTGTAGAGAGTGCAGACTGCACCAGGCAGAAATGTAGTATTTCTTATGAAAACATCCCTGAAAGCTTTCATAAGTCCACAAAAAAACTTTTTCCCAAAGCCCAACTGACATGTTTATATCAATATAACAAGATTACAAATAAGTTTCTGTACTATCTAATGCACATAACAAGAATTGTTATTTACTGAATTACAATGGCACTTTGAATCACATGGTTTTTAAACACACAAGCGCCCGTTGTTGTTTTTGTTTTCCTATGTGGTTGATGATTTTTTTTCGATTTTGCCCTCATTCTAGCTGCAGTATTGTTGTACTGGAAAGAGGCCCATGGGGGTGACACTACATGGGGCTTTATAGGTCACAATCAGCACTTTGAATTATGCATAGAAACAAATTGGTATCCAGTAGAGCAGTGGTTCTCAACCTGTGGGTCCCCAGATGTTTTGGCCTTCAACTCCCAGAAATCCAAACAGCTGGTAAACTGGCTGGGATTTCTGGGAGGTGTAGGCCAAAATACTGGGGACCCAATGGTTGAGAACCACTACAATAGCGCAACCACAGGAGAAGCATGGTCCTATGTAGAATATGTTGCAGTATTCCAAATGGGCTGCAACTAAGGCATATACCACCAGATCTGGTGTCTAGCCAAGCCACTGGAACTATATCAAGCATCCAAGTTAGAGTGGATCTAAGCAATTTTATTTATAATTTGCCATGCAAATTATTCACAGCAGGCTGCCAAGTGTTCTTCATTTTCAACTTGAGGAAGAGTGTGTCATACTTCTCTGATCAGTCAAAACGGCTTGGCAGGATGCTCCTTACAGTTGCAATGGTAGCAGCAAGAGAAAATATTTCCTACTCCCCCTTTGTTTTTGTTTTTTTCATAATTCACTCGAAACAGCTTGGCAGGATGGCTTCTTTTTAAAGACATTTTGCAATTGCAAAATACTTTGCTGTATATTTTCTTTTTCTTTTTCTTTTTTTGGTGTAGAGGTGCAGATGCTGCCATAGAAGCCAAGAGGACCTTCTCACACAATGTACATTCCAGAACCATATTGTGATCAGGGCTATTGATGGGTTTCATCACAGGGAGGTGGTGGACTGGCAACGGATATCGAATGGTGTTGTGTGATAGAAACCGTCACCAAAGGGAATGACTCCGGGCTTTAGCACAGCTGACTAATAACCAGCAGCAATAGATCTTTACCAACCGAAAGATTGACAGTTCGAGCCCAGGTCGGGGTGAGCACCCAGCCTTCAGCCCAGCTCACTGTCCAACTAAGCAGTTCAAAAATAGCTGTAGCTGTGAGTAGGTAAATTAGGCACCGCTTAAGCGGGGAGGTATTTTACGGCACCATAAAACAGAAAATGCCAGCAATTAAAGAACAGGAGGAAAAGTCAGAATCGAACATCCCCTCAGGAGAGAATCGAACATGCCCTCAGGAGAAGGTTAACTTGCCTCTACGTCTGTCTGTCTCGGTCTCTGTTTGATGTGTTTATGGGCATTGAATGTTTGCCCTATATGTGTATAATGTGATCCGCCCTGAGTCCCCTTCGGGGTGAGAAGGGCGGAATATAAATACTGTAAATAAATAAATAAATAAAAGTCTGTGCTCAAGTGCTCATAGAGGATGGAGTGACAGCATCCCCTGTGGCCAGAACTGAGCACAACCTCCTTGACGCCGACGTTAGAAAAATGCCAATATACCTCTATCTGTTGTCTGTCCTGTATGTCTAATAGCATTGAATGTTTGCCATGTATATGTTCTGTGGTCCACCCTGAATTCCCTTTAGGGTGAGAAGGGTGGAATATAAATGCGGTAAACAAACAAACAAACAAACAAACAAATAAATAATTGTGTCGCCATGTGATAGAAGTCCTCCAGTTCTGTCTCACTCGTTTCTTCACCATCAGTTCCTTGGGAAACCAGGGAGTTGGTTTGGCTCCACTCCATAAGAAGGGGCACTCAGATGTGATTGCGTCCAGTTGATCACTCAAAAACCAAACACACAACCGTCTTACCATGATCCCTGCAGGTGGTCTGAGGATGGGGCTTTCTCAGAGCTCGGGTAGCTCCTGCTGTACATGGTAGACAGACAGGCCTGTGGATGGGGAGACACCAAGCAGAAATTAGTAGGAATGGCAACTATCAAAGCCTTGACCCCCAAATACAAGCAGGTCGAACTGATAAGTCCACAGAGATGCCAAACAATCACTGGAATATACAAGAGAGAGAAATCCAAATGTGCGTTACAGGGTCAAGAGCCAATTATCAGAAATGTATAAGATACAAGGATGAGTCAAAGTCCAAAGTCAATATCCAAAGTTCGCCCAGGTTTCAGGGGACATTGAGAGATCAAAGGTCCAGGGTCTTGGCTCAAGCACTGATGTTGTAGCCAGCAATCAGGTAACAAACTCCATTCTCTTAAATCCTACTTTCACTGGTGATACTTGTTACTGGCTCTCTTCTCAGTTAGCCTCAATGACCCTCACAGTTGAGATCTTTCTTTTCTTAAGCTCACAAAAGCAGGAGCAGTTAACTCCTCCTCAGCCTGCTTAGAAGTCTCTTGCATTTGCTCAATAGGCTAGAGTTGCTCTTTCCTTAGATGTTACTTCATGGCTGAATTCACTCTGTTCTCTCCAGCTCTATCAGCAAGTCTATCAGCATTCCCTCATCCATGCTTTCCACATTGTCCATGACAGCAACCTAACGGATCACAGCTCAAATCTTGCTTCATTATTGTTTGGACAGTAGAAACGATTCCGACTCTACCAAAGCAAACAACATACACGCAGCTTCCACTGCCAAATATGCTACTTTGGGCAAAGCAACTCAACAAACTATGATTAACATTGGTTGTATTGAGAAACTATGAATTACGGTTAAGTTTCATGTCTCAAAAACAACCACTGTGTGTGCTGTGAACAGTCACACCTGGCTTCCTCTGTGGAAGTATGTAGCAATGATCTCCACCCAACTGGGACTTGAATGGAGGGATAGGAGAATAGCTGCAAAGCATGACAGAGTCAAATTTTAGTGTCTTTTCTTTGATAAGTAAAACATTTCTACTTCTTATATCCATCAGCATCCTTATACATTACAGGTATGGAAAGACCACACCCAGAAAGCAGTACATTAATAGCAAAATTATCCCGTGTGATGTCCAAAGCTAAGCAGGATCAAGTCTGAATAATACTTGGAAGGATAACCAGCAGGGAATACCAGGAGCATATATATGCACTGACATATCCTTCTGAGTTTCAAGTGGAAAAATAATTGCTTTCCAATCACCAAACAACAGCACTGGGAGAGATCTAATGTTGTGGGATAAACCCCAGTTGATGACGGGACTCACAATACATGCAATAAGGTCAGCTCCCCACTGTTGTGGTTTTAACTTCTGTAGATTTGAGTAATATGTTGTCTGTAAAATCTCTAGGTCCTCCAGCAGCACTTCCACCGGAGGAAAATGACCATAGAATTGCACTGGAGGAATTCTATAGAGAATGCTTCAGGCGTTTGAACATCCTCCAACATGACTCTCTGGTCAACTCCAGGCTACTAACCAGATGGGCTGGGCTGGTTAGTAGCCAGCTGCAATAAATCACTACTGACCGAGAGGTCATGAGTTCATAACCAGCCTGGGTCGAATTGAGTGCCTGATCATTAATAACCTAGCTCATTGTTTACCTAAGCAACCCGAAAGAGAGTTGCATCTGTCAAGTAGGACAATTTAGGGACCGCTTATGAGGAGAGGCTAATTTAACTAATTTATGACACCATAAAAATGTCCAACAGCGTGTGTGTGGAAAAATGAGGAAGTACTCCATCAAGGACTCAGTGTCACAATAGATGATGAAGAAGCAGCTCCCCCTGTGGTTGGAATCAAGCATGACCTCATGAAGCCAGAAGCTGGAAAATGTTAAATAGCCCCTGTGTCTTTGTATGTCGTATGTCTAATAGCATTGAATGTTTGCCATGTACATGTACATTGTGATCCGCCCTGAGTCCCCTTCAGGGTGAGAAGGGTCGAATATAAATACAGTAGAGTCTCACTTATCCAACACTCGCTTATCCAACATTCTGGATTATCCAACGCATTTTTGTAGTCAATGTTTTCAATACATCATGATATTTTGGTGCTAAATTCGTAAATACAGTAATTACTACATAGCATTACTGCGTATTGAACTACTTTTTCTGTCTAATTTGTTGAATAACATGATGTTTTGGTGCTTAATTTGTAAAATCATAACCTAATTTGATGTTTAATAGGCTTTTCCTTAATGCCTCCTTATTATCCAACATATTCGCTTATCCAACATTCTGCCGGCCCGTTTATGTTGGATAAGTGAGACTCTACTGTACTGTAAACAAACAAACAAACAAACAAATAAATGTCTAGTAGAAGTTGCCCAGAAAGTCGGTCCTAGAGAGGTGGTCTCCCAGGGGTAAAAAAATGTTTTTTCTTTTAATTTGTGTCTTTTTTCACATTTGCAAAGGTCCTGCACCCTTAGTTCCATTGTTATAGATTGGAGGACCTACTTTACAGTATAACAGTGTTGTGTGATAAGTTCCTCAGGGGCACAGGTGGCATTCCTCCATTTTTAAGTGGAACCCAAATGTAACACCTTGTTATTTTCATCTTTCTTCCCTTTTCCTCTCACCTTGCAAGAGCCCAGAATTTGACTTTGGCAGCAAGTTTCACCAGAGCAACATCGTAATCATAGAATTCAGGAATTCCACGGTCCCGTAGCTTCCCAATCTGATACTTTGGGTGGGAGTAGAGGGCAGCCACACTATACTGTGTCCTTCCTGGAGAAGAGGAAGGTAAAAATTAGGCATTCCCTGTAGACATTCACAGACATGCGCACAGTTTCAATTCTTATTTAAAAACCTCATGGTGGGCAGCCAGCAAAACCAACAGAGTCCTGGAGCACTTGAAAAACTAAAACATTTTGTTTGATCTTAAGTGGTCCTTGGTCCTTCCATCATTGAAGGCAGGATATCCCCAGCTGTCCCAATTTGTCAGGTATAGTCCCAATTTGTCCTCTGTACTCTCACTTTTTCAGCTGCTTTTAAAGTGTCCCAGTTTCTCTTTCCTCCCACGTTCCTCCTTTGACCTCTGCTTACTTCAACTCCTCCAAACTGAGTTCAAAATGCAAAATAGTTTGAACTTGATCAACTGGTAGTAGTATAAATTCTTTGAATGGGACGTGCTTTACTTTAATCCCCTTCATTGTAATTGCAAACTGTTTTAAATTAGTGTTTTAATAACACTGCTATCTAATTTTAACGGATTTTTCATTATTAGGCATTAAAGCCATGCTTTGTTGTAATCTCTGTGGCAAGCAACTTCGGCTGCCTTGACAAGAGAGAGACAGGATGTACGGTAAGTAAAATAAAATAACGGGGAATAAAAATAAAAATAATTTGGAAATGATACAAGTTATTATAAAAGACGCAACCTACAAAACTGTTAGAAGTGCAATAAGGAAACAAGAACTTATATACATTTATGGCGGGAATGTGAAAGGGTTTTTAAAAATTGGATAAAGTATTTATTGAACTTAATGACATTCCATCGATTAATCTACAAAAAAATCTAAATATAGCACTTCTATTAAATTTTGGAGACATAAGATTGAAATGCCAAAAGAAAGAATTAATAGTAATTTTTGTTACTGCTTTAAGATTAGTTATAGTCAAAAAATGGGAAAAAATTATAATTACAAAATTGATGATTGGTGCAAAGAGGTGTGGAACATTGCAATAAATGATAAACTAATTTGTGAACTAAAATGTAAAAAGGGATTCATGAAAATAAATGATTTTCAGGCAATATGGGGCAAATTCTTAGAATATATATTTGTCAAAAAAAAGGAATAAAACCAAATCAACATACACTATCATTTTGGATAAGAGATGTAATGAATATTAAAGATCAATATATGTCCCATGGGTGGTGTATGCACGTAGAGATTACATGTATATAATATATGTTTAATTGTTTACATTTGATTTATTGTATGTTTTGTGTTAATGTTAATTGGGTGTGATTTGTATAATTTATTTATTATTTTAAAAACTGGGGAGAAATGATAAAATAAAATACATCCCTGGATTGATACCTAGGTCAGAGATGGACAATATATATACACTTTGTTGTCTACATATAATGGATAGTAATTTGATATTGCTTTAACTTGTGAGATAGATACTCTACTGTATCTATCTCACTTATCCAAGAATCGCTTATCCAAGATTCTGGATTATCCAAGGCATTTTTGTAGTCAATGTTTTCAATATATCATGATATTTTGGTGCTAAATTCATAAATCCAGTAATTACAACATAACATTACTGCGTATTGAACTACTTTTTCTGTCTAATTTGTTGTATAACATGATGTTTTGGTGCTTAATTTGTAAAATCATAATGTAATTTTATGTTTAATAGGCTTTTCCTTAATCCCTCCTTATTATCCAACATATTCACTTATCCAAGCTTCTGCCGGCCCGTTTAGCTTGGATAAGTGAGACTCTACTGTAATAAGGTATAGAGGGCATGTTTATCAAGTTTGGCAGATGACACCAAATTGGGAGGGATAGCTATACTCCAGAAGTCTGGATCACCATAAAAAATGACCTTAACGGATTAGACAGCTGAGCCAAAACTAACCATGGAGAAATGTATAGTACTACATGTTGGTAAAAAAAATGCAAAGATATAGGATAGGTGATATATGGCTTGAAAAGAGGGATATAGGAGTATAGGCCACAAGCTGAACATGAATCAACAAAGTGATGCAGTAGCTCAATAAGCCAATGTGATATTAGCCTGTATATTCGTGTCAAGATCAGTCATAATCCCTCTTTTCTACCATGGTCAAACCTCCCCTGGATTGGCACTGTGTCCAGTTCTGGGCGCCATAATTCAAAAAGGATCTGGAAAGTGCCCAGAGAAGGGCAACTAAAATGATCAAGGGTTTGGAAACCAACTCCAATGAGGACCATTGCGTACCATGAAAAAGTCACACTTTTGTACAGGTGGCAGCAGGTAAAGTGGTAAAATTGGACCACAGTGGTCCGCCTCATATATGTATCATGGAATATGACCAACTGGTTTCTACTTGTTGAGACATGGTTAAAGGTCTAAGAGCAAGCTAGACCAGTTTTATTTCCCCAGTCCCATCCTTGTCTCTGTTCCCATCTTGGAATATGGTTGCTTACCGACGTAGACAGTGATTTGATTGGCTGTATCATCTATAGTGAAGCAATGGGCTGCAGTCAGGACGTAGTATTCGGAAACAAGGGCTCCTTTGCAGTACTCATATCCACCGCCTGAGCGCTTTGATTTGAAAGATAAAAGTAATAGAAAAAAGTTCAATAGTCATTCATGGGAATCAGGGAAGACTGGATCACAAATGCAATTCTGTGCATGTTTACTTGGAACTAAACCATCCTATTGCATTCTTGACTTCTCCCATATGAACATTCCAGACCTCTTGGAATAAGCAGCCAGCTGTCTGTCTGTCTGGCTTTTAAATGGCAGCAATGTTTGCGGAAATGTAAAACATGAACTCCCTCTCTCTCCTAGCAGATAGAATCAAGAAGGAGGAACTTTATCTCTTTGCTTTGTGCCATATATTAAAGTCACAGAAGAACTGGCTCCTAAAATGTGTCAAATTCCATTTATAATGGATGTCTGAATAGTACTGTTTCTTGGTTTCCATTATATTTTCTGTAGGGTATGATAGTCCTGAAGAAGACTATTGTCTATGTGAATCTGTGGCCATATCTGCACATTAGAATTATAGCAGTTTGAAACCACAGTAACTGCCATGGCTCAATACTTTGAAATTCTGGGATTTGCAGTTCTGGTGCCATAACAGACTACAAATCCCAGAATTTTCATAGGATGAAGTGGTGTTGAACTGCTTTAATTCTGCAGTGTGGATGGTCAATGGGAAGAAACCCCTAAACTGTGAAATGAACTGCTAGAAGAGACTCAATATTCTGAATATTTAAACAATAATTAAAGCTGTATCTCCTTGGTGGGCTTACCCAGTTTGAATCATATGTTTATAACTGCTTTTAATCTGTTTTAAATGTTTTCATCTTTTTAGTTATCAATTCTATATTTAACACCTTGTTGTACCTCGCATCTAACATTTGGGGGAGATGGATAAGAAAGAATGTATTATTACCATAATCATAATCATTATGTTTGAATTTATTATGCTGGAAGCCACCCTGAGTCCCCCAGGGAAATAGGGCAGGCTACAAAAAAGTTATTATTGTTGTTATTGTTATTGTTTATTTATTTATTTATTATTACAATATTTATAGCCCACCCTTCTCACCCAATAGGGGACTCAGGGTGGCTTACAATAAAACACATATATAAAATTGTACAATACATTGTGAATCAATTAAAAAGTTATTAAATTACACCAGATATTCATAAAAACACTTATAAAATACAGATGGGCATGTTTGAGTCTAAAAGACTGGGTCTTTTAGATTGTTGTTATTATTATCATCATCAATATCATCTCATGCTGTGTTCTGCAATCCAACTTCTGCTCTAAAGCAGAGTTTCTTAAACTTTTCTACTCATGCCTTTCAGCCCAAGAAATGTTTAACACAATCGCAGGTATATAAATATATAAAATAAGTCCAAACAAGACACACATGTACTAAAAATAAACCAGCATTTGCAAGGCTTGCTAAACATGCTGATTTTCTTTTTTGTGGAGTACAGCTGAAGCTTTTTTGCGGAGTTGCAATGTGCAAATGGGTAATGTTTAGAAGCCTTTTACTGCTGACAATTTTTTTGTGACCCCAACGTTGAGCTAAGGGGACCCCATTTGAGATCGGGACCCACAGTTTAATAAGCAGTGCTCTAAAGGACCTGTGCAGAAGGTGGAAAGGAAATAAGCACTGGAGTTGCAAAGGAGCCATAGTTTGCTTCCTCCTTTTCCTGCCCATCAGGAGAAAAGGAAGCCATGAGCACAAAGAAGGCAACTGCTTTCAACTTCTGTTCAAAGGGTCTCAAACTTACACTGATGGTGATCGTGGTGTACCAGGGGTTCCTCAGTTGGTGGTCTGGCGTTTTGTGTTCTTTGGCCAAACCACACATGGACAAAGTCTCGCTCTCATCTAGGAACAGGAAGATATATTTCACAGCTTCAGAAAATTGGAGCAATCCTTAAAAAAACCAGAGGATGCCTTTCCCTAGAGAAGCAGAGGGATCAATCTAACTTTGCAAGTGATTCAAACACTTGATCTGTTCAGTGGGATGAGGTCCATGGAGCGAGCAAGCAAAAAGGTCCTGGGAGAAGAATAACTGAACTGATGTTGGCCAGTGGACAGAGTACAGTATATAAGAAAAAACTGGAACTAGCTGCATAAAGAAGGCCAAAAGTTTCTAGCGGCAACAGTCAGCATTGAGTTCAACTCTTTTTAATATTGAGGCTCAAGAAGCCTGGCCAGTAAATAGGAAAGTGTTCCCTGGAGAGGTTTACAGAATCATAGAGTTGGAAGAGACCCACAAGGACCATTCAGTCTGTTATGAATTGTAGATGTAATTAAACAGAAGCTTTATCACTGCTTCTGAACCTAAATTTACCCTGCAGTGTAACAACGTGTCACTCAGGCTTGTGTAACTTTACTTAGACTCAAGAGATCAAACAGAGCAACAATATATACAGTAGTCTCTCTGATTTCTTAGTGAGAATAGAGGGAATAAACAGTCCTTTTAAATAGTCTTTAAATATGCCTCAGTGCCTCAGAAACAACAAGGCTTTAGAGTATCGGTAGCCATTTACTTCCTGGCTGTTTTCAGTCAGCACTCTCTTTCATTCTCTGAAGTAAAATGCCAGCTCAAACTGTTTCCCTCAGCAGCAAGCCAGAGACAGTAGCCAATCAGATTGCTAGCTCCTGGCATGCTTAGCCAATCAGCTGTTGACACATGTCTTTCCAGTTAACCCATTACATCATGGTGCTTTTTATAAACCCGCACACAGTTCAATCCACTTCTGCTAGTCAGAAAGACATAATCAAAGCACCCCTGACAGATGGCTATCCAGCCTCTGTTTAAAAACCTCCAGAGAAGGAGACTCCACCATGCTCTGAGGAGGCAGCATATTCCACTGCTGAGCAGATTTTAGGATCAAGAAAATTTCCCTTAAGGTTTGGGTGGAATTTATTTTCTTGCAGTTTGAATCCATGGTCTCTGGAGCAGCAGAAAACAAGCTTGCTCCCTCATCAATATGACATCTTTCCCAATATTGAAACATGACTATCATGTCTCTTCTTAACCTTTTCTTCAAACTAAACATTCCCAGCTCCCTAAGCTGCTCCTCTGAGGACTTGGCATTGGAGGCACAGCAGGTAAAGCACAAAATTAGTGAAAATATAGGCTCTTATTACCGATCATCTCGTCAAAAGCCACCTGGAGGTCATTGTAGTCTTTTAATTTGAAGGCATGCCTCTCGCCACTCTTTTGAGATGCAATCTTATTCACGTTTTCCATGTTGACTGTGCCTCCAACAGCGAAGATGTAAACATCTACATGCAGGTGTGGATAGAAACATTGGTGAGTAGAGAAATTCTGAGGGTCCTGAATAAATAAATAAACAAAAAGGCAAAAGCGATATGGACAAAGGAGAAGGGAATTCATATTGTACTACAGCAATAAAATCTCTTCATATGGCAAAAGAGCTTTTCTATTGATCAATGGCTGCATAAATAATTATATTCAGCAATTTCCAATAGCAAAATCAGCATGGAGTTGAGGTCTTTATAATAATGACTATATCTCGCATCAGACTTGTGGCTAGGGAATTTATCTTTTTGACCACATTGTCTAGCTGACTTGCAAATCCGTAAGACCTTAAAGGCACCAGATCCCATCTGATCTTGAATGCCAGGTAAGATCAGCTTTGTTTAGTCCTTTGATAAGAGACAGTCAACAAATATCAAGTGCAGTAGGCTATATTTCAGAGGAAGGGGCCAACCAAATTACTTCTGTGGATAACTTGTCTAAGAAAACCCTAGAAAGCTCATTGAGTTACCCTAGAAAACTCATTGACCTGAACATACCCAGAACTGACTTTGTTCCTATAATACATCTGAAACTGTCCGAAGATTTGAAGATCAAAAGAATATAAGAGCCCAGATTAATCTAGCCAAAGGCAAATCTGGCAAATTGTTTTCCATAGTGATCAATGAGAAGGATACAACAAAGATGTTTAAAAATAGACCATGATGATTATTACCATCCCTAATTTTATTCTTCCCTTCCTTCCCTCATCCTTCTTTCTTCTTCTTTATCTTCTACTTGTGCATCCTCCTCCTTTTCTTCTTCCTCCTCCTTCCCCTCCTTCACTTTATTTCTATCCTTCCTTTCTCCCCATAGGAAATCAAGGCAGCTAACAATAACATAACAGAATCCAAAAAAATGTAAAAACAAGGCAAATACAATTTTTTTTAAAAAAATACAATAAATACATATAAATAACATTTAACCCCTCCTCCAAAAAAACTCAAGGGTCAGACGTGGTTAGTACTTAGATGGGAGAATGCCAACAAATATCAGGAGCTATAGGCTATATTTCAGAGGAAGGAACTGGCAAAACCATCTCTGGGGAGTCCTTGCCTAAGAAAGTCCTATGAGTGTCAGAAGTTGACTATAGCCATTTCATCACATAACTTAAATTCCATTGAGTTCTACACTTAAAATCTGGTATTCTACTGGGTCCACTACATTCATTTTGGTTAAAGTGCAGTTTTTGAGTCTTTTAAACATTGAGGGCAGCATTTTTTCCCCCGAACATATCAGGAAGAGGTGAGGAAATGGATTTTTCTCAAAACTCCAGATGTTTTTGTTAATGTGGGATTTGTGTATTGGTAGTGTTTAAATGAAATTTGTGTCTAGCATGTATTGCATCATCCAGGAAATGCTATAGTGTGTAAAGAGTTAATTTGGTAAGAAGCTGTATTGACCTTGGATATGTGGCTGGAGCCAGATAGGAGTGTCCAGACTACAAGTGTGTTTTGTATATAGCTGATTGCATCAGATGAGATCTTTTTCTGCCTGCTGAGAAGACCTGTGCTGTTTGCCTAGATTGAAAGTCCTATGTCTATTGTCTGCAAGTCTGTTTGTTTTGTTCAGTAAAACTTTGTAAATACTTTTTAACATCGTCTCTGATCGTCCCTTCGTTCTGCGCTCAACTGACATCATACTTCTGCTGCTACACTGCGCGCATTACTCTGACAGTTTTGCCAAGTTTCTAATGAAGTAGCTCTTGTTGCTCTCAGGTTAGAATCACTCAATTTGTGGGAGGAGAAACACAAGACAACTAAGTGCACTAAACAGTGTGATTGAAAGGTACGGAAAAACTCTATTTTATTAAGAAATTGAGTTAGACTGAACTCTCTTCTTCTGAACACTTCTGAACACTTCCCACCGTAATGTGATGAAGTCCTAGAAGACATAAACTCACATAACTGACTTTGCTCCTATAAAACTGCATTGTATGGCAGTGTAGATCCAGCCTCACTCTCTTCCTTGCTTTATCTCTGCGGCTTCTTCACTCTCAGCAGAAGACTCTGCCACAGTCCTTTTGTTGGTCACCAGTGGAAGAGAAGTGAGATGTCCCACACTGCTTTTTGCTGAATATTTTTTGTATACTGTATATTTTAAAATTATTTTTACAGCCTGTGACTTGTGGAATCTACAAATCCAGAGCTTCCAGATATGGAGGGTTCACTGTACAAGAAAACCATGTCCAAAGAGTAGCCTGGGAAAGAGCAGGCCAGCACCAGCCAGACAGCACCCACCCAGCCCACTCCATCACCATATCTTAGCTTACCTAAGTAGTCCTCTCGGGGATTGGTGTGGTTACGTCCAATGTGGAGGAAACCCCTGATTTGTTTGATGACAGAAGTTGGGTCACCACCCATGTTGTAGTCGCCTGCAGAAAAGAAGTGAGGAAGAGAAGGATGAAAAAAAAAACCCCATATATTACACTGGTCAACACACATTTTGATGCCTCAAATGTCAGTCTATTTCTGGGTATATTTGACCTGCTGATTCCAAAAACAGCCCCAGTTTCCCCCTGTCAGATGTAGTTCTTGAGATGCAGAACATATGCTATATACTTATCTGCTTGCCTACAGGAAATTGGACGATGTGGGCAATGCGGGGCAATGGGTTCCCCCGCTGCCTGCCAGATTTTCACCACTGCCCAACAAATGCCCCTGCTGTTCTCTAGCTTCCAGACTTCAATGTGATGAAGTCCTGTGAGTGCTTCCTCTTTAATGATGTTTGCCATTTCTGATGTTTCTCTGCCACAGTTTTCATCTATGCAATGTTGAAAGGTATACTGTATGCATTAGGCTATCATGTGCTGCTATTTGGATCCCACATTCTTTTTTTAAAATAAATGGGCCACAAAATAAATGGCTTTACTACTACTACTACTACTACTAATAATAATAATAATCTTTATTTTTATATCCCGCCCCATCTCCCTGAAGGGACTAGGGGTGCCTCACAACAGGGACAAGCCCGAAACAACAACACAGCATAATTGACAAAATTTAAAACATTTCAACGATACACAATACATTAAAATCCAAGCAGATAAAATCAGAGTAATTAAAAGCAAACCAGCAGGGACAGGTTTCGTAAAGTGCTGTATCATGGAAATAGTAAAACAGTGTAAATGGCCTCCCAGATTGTCAGCTCTAGACTCAGAAGAGTGTTCTTGCAGTGTGTATGTGCATATTTGAGAGCAATCATATTATCTTAGGATGATCCTAGGGCTTGTTTTTTTTTCCTCTTAGGATCTTACCATCACTCAAGAGGACGATAACATGGCGAGTTTTCTCTGAAACCGGAGGAGGGTTCAGGCCTCGCCTCCTTTCTGCTGCTTCCTGGCTGATCATCATTGTGTAGACAGCAAAAAGGCCTTTGTAGATGTTGGTTCCTGGCTTCTGCTTGTGATCTGAAGAAGGAGAAAAATCATCATTGAGTGCATCTACACCATGAAATTAATGCAATTTGATACCACTTCAATGGCCATGGTATTCAGTGACACATCTTTACACCTGGGGATCTTTTGAAGTTTCTTCACAGCTGTCCTTCCAAGTCCCAGTCTTTGTTGACCTCTGCATTCTTGAGTTTGACTTTACACATGTCTTGGTGCCTCAAATGTTAGCCCTGTTTTCTGGGTATATTTGACTCGCTGGTTCCAAAAATGGCACCAGTTTCCCCCTATCAACTCTAGTTCTTGAGATACAGAGCATATGGCATATATCAGTTGCCATCTTCTCGTCCACAGAGAACCATGATAACCATATCTAAGAAACTAGAGCTGATGTGGTCTATCCAATGCAGTTTTTTGAATCAGTGCCCCAAACAACCCCAGGAATAGGCCTGAAAAACAAGTCATTGAGAAAAAACAACAACATTTTTTGGTTGAGCTGTTATTCATCATCTTGTTTAAAACAGTGGTTCTCAACCTATGAGTCCCCAGATGTTTTAGACTTCAACTCCCAGAAATCCTAATAGCTGGTAAACTAGCTGAGATGTCTGCGAGTTGTAGGCTGAAACACCTGGGGACCCACAAGTTGAGAACCACTGATTTAAAATGTGTTCCCTGGGTTTCCTACTAAGTTGAATGAGCAGGCAAAAAGTAAGCATCCCATCTGAAATCTTGTGTCTGCCTTCAGCAGAATTCTGGGGTTTGTAGTTTAGTGAGACCTCACTCCCTAAATGATAAGCTCCAGAACTCTGCAGGAGTTTGATAAGGCCTGACCTGGTCCTCCTGTGCAACTCTGTAATCAACGTCTGCTGGAAATGGACCATATCAGACCGTATTACTTTGGGATATAATTTGTTTACATCCGTATCAATCTCATATTTTTTAAGGAATGGATGAATACTGTATTTGGACGGGATGCATACTCTCCCCATCACATCTTACTCTTATGTTTTGAAAATACTGTGCTTTGGCTCATCACACCACAGAAGGCTGGCTCTTCCCAATCCTCCCTATTTCACTTTTGAAATGTTTTTCCCTAATATTGTACAGAGACATAGCCTGGAAATTTCGTACTACCATTCTCATGAGATTGTAGCTGATGGGATGCATATTGATTTTCTGATCACATGTAAAAACAGCGGTTCAGAAATATATAAAATTGTAGTAAAACACAAATAGAATCCCGTGTGCAATTGCTCCATTTCTGCTTTATTTTTACAGATGGATTCTGACAGATTACTGATGGAATGGGGGAAACATTATGTGATAGGACCCATTTGGAATTGCGTTCAAAGAATCTCAGGAAACAGAGTATATCTCACTGTGATAACGTCCTGAAGAACCTAGAAATTCCTAGAGAGGTGAACTTGTAGTTGAAAAAAGTAATAACAATTATGTTCATGGTTTTTCACTTCTGCAGCAATCCTGTACTGGGTTATTGTATGTTTTCCGGGCTGTATGGCCATGTTCCAGAAGCATTCTCTCCTGATGTTTCACCCACATCTATGGCAGGCATCCTCAGTGGTTGTGAGGTATGGAGAAACTAAGCAAGGAATGTTCATATATGTGAAAGTGGAGGGCTCGCTGAACTACATTTTTATTGTTGTGGTGCAAATACCTTCTGGTTTCCCTTCTCCTGCCCCTTCTTCACAAATACCACCAGAGCTAGAAAAGATACTTTACCTGAATGTTTGATCCCCTCCAGCTTCTCAATCACCCAGGCTGCATCGCTGCTCCGTTCATCCATGGTACTGACAAGCTCCTTGACTTCGGTCGCAAAGGTGATGACACCATACTTGGGGGAGATGTCATAGCTGGAGATCTGCAGAGGGAGGCCAAGGACCCACTTAGAGACACACTTCCTTTACATGGCAATGGACTCGGCAATTGTACCTTCTAATAGTAAACGTATAGGGCAGGGGTGGGCAACTTTGGGCAAGTAGGAAGTCACATTAGGCTTAGGCACCCATCCCCATCACAGTCCTTCACTGTGAAAAAGAGCTCCCCATAGTTATTGCATTCAATGCCCTCTGGGTATTATGGTGGACATTTGGTCATGTTTTTACACCCTTTGGACCAATTTAGGTCAAAGAGAGGCTCCCCCCCCCCCCCCCCCAGAAACAAGATGGGACTGGAGGAACATCTACATACACTGTAGAACGAATGCAGTTTGATAGCACTTCAATGTTATGTGGCGAATTTTAGTTTGACAAGATCTTTAGCTTTCTGTGACAAAAAGTGCTGGTGCCTCATTAAACTACAGCTCCCATAAGTCCATAGCATTGAGCTATGGCGGTGACAATGATGTCAAACTACATTGTTTCTACAGTGTAGATGCACCCAAGGATTCACAAAACTTCAATACAGAAGCCACTGGCTGCACAGATCAAATTCTTCATCTGACTGAGCATATCGAGGAAGGCTATGAGAAAGGCTGCATTATGGGAACAGTTTTTGTGGACCTTACGGCAGCCTATGACACGGTGCAACATAGAAAAATGCTGCATAAAGTCTACCATATCTTCCAGGACTTTGACTTTACAAAAACTGTCCAGACCCTGCTGGAAAACCGCAGCTTCTATGTGGAGTTTCAGGTCCAGAAAAGTAGATGGAGGAGGCAAAGGAATGGTTTAACCCAAGGCAGTGTTCTTGTACCGACCTTATTTAACATCTTCACGAACGATCAGCCACTACCACCACTCACAAAGAGCTTTATATATGCTGATGGCCTTGGCCTAACAACACAAGCAAAATTTTTTGAAACAGTTGAAAAGCAACTCACTAATGCCTTGAAAGATCTCTCCAGCTACTACAAAGAGAACCACCTGAAGCCTAATCCTTCCAAGACACAAGTGTGTGCTTTCCACCTACGTAATCGTGAAGCCAACAGGAAACTGAAAGTTACTTGGGAAAGCCAAGAACTCGAACGCTGTTTCCATCCTAAATATCTTGGTGTCACCTCAGACCGAACACTAACATATAGGAAACACTGCATGAACACCAAGCACAAAGTAGCTGCACGCAACAACATCCTGCGGAAACTTGCTGGCACTGCATGGGGTGCAGACCCACAAGTAATAAGAACATCAGCCCTGGCCTTGTCTTTCTCAACTGCTGAATAAGCCTGACCTGTCTGGCACAAGTTTGTCCATGCGAAGCAGGTGGACATAGCACTGAATGAAACATGCAGAATAATCACAGGATGCCTTAAACCTACACCTGTTGATAAACTCTACAAGTTAGCTGGCACTGCCCCTCCTGACTTGCGACAGGAAGTTACTGCTAACTGCGAGAGAAATAAGGTTGAACATTGTGAAAGCCACCCACTGCATGGCTATCAGCCTCCTCCCACCAGACTCAAATCAAGGAAGGGCTTCATGAGAACCACCACTCCTCTTGACGTTCCTCCAGCAACAGCAAGGGTGTCCCTCTGGGCAGCTAAACCTGGCAATTCTAACTGGATGGCCCCCCATGAGGGTCCTCCTCCAGAGGCAAACCAAGAATGGGCAATTTGGAAGTCCCTGAACAGACTCAGAAGCGGAGTGGGCAGATCAAAAGACAACCTGGCAAAGTGGCACTACCTGGAGGAATCCTCCACCTTGTGTGACTGTGGAGCAGAACAAACAACTCTTCATATGTATGCTTGCCCACAATGTCCTGCCTCATGTATGGAGGAGTTGTTGTTTAAAGCTATGGACAATGCGGTCGCTGTTGCCTGCTTTTGGCCTAAAACTCTTTAGCTGTTTGTGATTTCCTTTATTTCATCACTTTTTAAATGTATTTATTATACAATGCTTTTGACACGAAATAAATAAAGGAGCCACTGGCCACTAGTCATGGCAAATTGCTACAAAAATGTGCATCAGGTGCATTGGATCTGCCTTAGAAATGTTGCTGGTATTCCAGAATGTATTGGGCACTTTTTTTAGCCAATTTATGCAGCTCACTGGCTTTGCTTAGATTTTTTTCTATATCTAACTTCACTATCAGTTCTTCCCATGGATGCTTTTCCTCAGCGATACACTCCTCAGGGGCAAAATTAAGTAGGCCCTCAGTTATGTGCCACAAATAGGAAAGGTCTTATCAAACAACAGGTCCTGAAACCTATACTTCAGCGGGGAAAACTGGTAAATCACCTCTGAGTATTCCTTGCGTATGAAATTCATGGATCGCCATATGTCTGCAAACACATTGGCAGTTGCTAAGACCCCAACTTTTATGACGTGCTCATTTGAGGCAGCTGTAGCTTCCACTCACTTGTAGTTCATATTTTTAAAGACATTATTCAAGGTGATGAACATATTTGAGGGTATAGACTTCAGCACATTAGATAGTTTCCTTGAAAGTTAAGAGCACAACTCAAGGTAGATTCATTGCCACAAATAACATAGGAGCAATCAGCTGCCATTGTGCAGAGTTTGACTTCTTCCCTTACACACAACCACATTTATTATTTTGGACCATGAACCCAAATTCCTGGAAGGTCAACACTTCCCTTGGGCATACATATTCTCTCTCTATCACTTTCACACAAGGACACACTCGTTAGAGCCTCTGACAACCCTGGGTTCTTCCATCAAAAGGTACTAAAATAGAATTCCTTATATGTGTTTTATCAGTTTAACTATGTTGTACCCCACCTTGAACCACAAGAAGAGGTGGGTAACAAATAATCTATTACTATTATTATTTCCAAGGTGAGAACAATCTTGTTCAAGTCATAAGGGCTGCCTTTTGACGCCGTTCTGAGACTCATCCTCAGGCCAGAAAGAATTTCTGCAGAACTGTCCATACCTTCTCAATTAACTTGATTGACATGTTCTGAGCTTCCTGGAATTGGTCCTTCTTAATGCTCCGCGAGGAATCAATGACAATGTAGATGTTCAGTGAGCCGTCCTTCTCAATCTTGATTCTCCGCTTCCCTGTAGTGGCTGTGGAAGAAAAGATCCAGAGATGGGGCAGAGTGGGGGATTCCTCAGCATTGTCCATAGGTCTATAGGTGGCACAGAACCCCAACCATTATATTATGTCTACCAAACCTTTCTAAAATATCTCAAAATACCTTCTCAATTTTTTCCTGCTAAAAATTGCACTGAAGGTATCAAAACTATCTAATTTGGCAAAAGTTTTCTTTGTTTCTCTCTACTCCTCCCAAACACTCACAAACAGCCAAAATCCAATCAGTCATGGCAACCCATTGAGCAACATTGGGCAAGTCACATGCTCTCAGCTTCAGAGGAAGGCAAAAGAAATCTAGCCAACACCCCCTCCTCCCCATGATAGAGCAGTCATCAATCAGAAAGGTTGATGACTGAAGGCACACAATAACAACAACAACACTGTCTCTCCTTTCAGGGCACCCAAAAGAGGCTTCTTTGTATGAAGCCCCACTCATAAAAACTACTTACAAACATTTTTATCAGAATCGATGGACTCAACAGTTTCAGTGAGGGATGTAATGAACTTGGAGGAGACCTCTTCTGGAGTGTCAAAGCTGTATGGGCCTGGAAAGGAAAATATGGAGGCAGAATTAGCAATACAAGTACAACAACAACACAAATTATAATCCACCCTATCTCCTCAAGGAGACTCAGGGCATGGCCACAAGAACTGGCCATGCAGGTTGGCAACTTTTGGGTGTCGATACACATAAAAAGTTAACTTTGCCAAACTCTTTGGACCAAAGCAGGGCATGTGCTGTTGCTTATCTGTAACCCAAGCTTTTTTTGCCTGAAGCCCAAAAAGATTTGTTCCAAATGCTTTTTGGATACCCCTAGATTACAAGAGTCCTCCACACAGCCATATAACCCAGAATGTCAAGGCAGATAATCCACAATATTTTCTTTGAACTGGATTATCTGAGTCCACACTGCCATATAGTCCAGTTCAATGTGGATTTTATACAGCTGTGTGGAAGGGGTCCAAGATCAAATCCTACAACTGTCCCCATTTACCAGGGATGATACTGTTTAATCTTCCATTCTCTCACTTTTATAGCTACTTTAAATATATCCCAGTTCTTCTTTCCTCCTCCCGTTTCCCTGCCTTATTTCAATTGCTGACAAATCCACTTGGTTCTGTTGGAAAATTTCAGCATACTGGCCTCCTGACTCTATATGGCTATTAGAGCAACAGGGATTATAAACAGAACAGGAGTTCTTGCATGTCAGATCTTTCTGTTTATTACTCTCATCTAAACCCCACATTTGCTCTTCCTATCCTTTGAATTACATGGTCATTTAAGCTTGCAAATAGACCATGTCACCTTAGAGACTTTTGGGGGGCCTTTGGCTATATAAAGTGTCCCCCTTCTCAGTCTTGTCTCTCTTTTGATCCTTCTCTCTGATCCTCCTTTAATCTCAACCATTTTTCCTCCTCCAATCAAAGAATGTAGACTATATTTCTAATTGTTTCAGTAGTTAGTTAGGATGTTGGTTGCCCATGCATATGTAAATGCAAAGATATTAATAAACTTTAAGATGTAACCTATAACTGCCTATCTTGGGTTTGTTTTTGTTTTTTTAAGTCAAGTCTATGTGAACACGCCAGGTGAATAGGTTTGTCCATTTAGTTCAATATTCTCTGGTTGACAGCAGAGGTTCTCAGCAGAAGATCTCAGGCATAATTCCTAGCATGCGGAATGAGACTCCTCCCCACCTGTCACTCAATTCAATTTGCTTACTTCGGCATTCTGGTTCTGCTCCACTCCACATTCCTGACTCTTGGCAAACCCGCTCTTTGGATCCCACAAGAGAGAGACCTCTTTCACAGGTGTACTGGACCTTGTATTCGATCCTGTATTGCATGCCAGCTTTTCGGGCACCAATTGGGATGCCGGGGTTGGGACAGTGGCCAGCTGTGTGGGAAACAATGATGGAACTTTCAATGATATTTTAATAATAAATATCAGATGGTGTATGCAAATAAATCAGATTTTTTGAGGGGAAGTCTCCTACCGGTGAGACTCCAACTACTAATAATCTTTGTTATCCCAGTCATGTATATTTTCTAATTCATGCAATGGTGTAAACAAATACAGTTAGAATGCCACATGTCAATATTGTCAAGCTGAACATCAACTGCATTCTCTTAACTGATTCACAACTGAGCGCTTGCAAAGAATATCTTGACTTGCAGAAGAAAGAAGCTATTTGATGTGCACAGATTCCAGGTCCTGGACTGGCATACTCTGTCAATATTATTTTACAGAAAAACAAAATTGCTCAGGCTTAATTTTATTTATTCTGGTTTGTTTCTTGAAGATTTTTTTCATTTCATTTATTTATTTACAGTATTCATATTCTGCCCTTCTCACCCCGAAGGGAGCTCAGCTCACAGAACACATATGTGGCAAACATTCAGTGCTGATTATAACAATGACAAGACAGACAACAGATAGAGGTATATATAGGCTTTCCCATCTTTGGCATCTTTGGAGGCTGTGGTTGGTTCCGGCCACCGGGGGTGCTGTCGCTCCGTCTCCCTGCAGAAGAGCTTTCTTTGTTTGTAAACTTCCTCCTTTTTCTGATCAAACATCTAGCCTAAATACCTCTCCACTTTAATGCGGTTCCTATTTATTTACTCACATTTGTTTTTGAACTGCTAGGTAGGCAGAAGTTGAGCTAAAGGTCTGGAGCTCACCCTGACCTGGGCTTCGAACTCTCAGACGTCCAGTTGGCAAGATTTATTACAACTTGGTGTTTAATCTGCTGTGCAAAAGCCAAGTCCTGCAGCTCATTCTGCAGCTCATGACTCCACATAGCTGAAACAGTTGTTAATTTATTGATACTGTTCTGTTTCTAATCACTCTAAAATGCATCATTAGTGATTTACTGCATCTTTCTGGGATCCAGGATAAACCTATCAAAAGTGATGCTTCCCTGATTGTTTCTCCTAAAGCAACCTACATCCTGGTGGGGCAGGCTTGTTTTCTACTGCTTCCGAGACTAGACATGAATCCAAATTACAGGAAAAGAAATTCCACCTAAACATTAGGACGAACTTCCTGGTGGTAAGAGCTGTTTGGCAGTGGAATAGACTTCCAGTAGTGTCTTCTCTGGAGATCTTTAAACAGAGGCTGTATGAACTCTATGATTCAATGATGATAACTGAGCATGGTGACAAATAATAGAATCATAGAATCCAGCCCGCTGCCATGCAAGAAAACATCAGGCACCCCTGAGAAATGGTCATCTAGTCTCTGCTTAAAATTCTCCAGCAAAGGAGACTCCACCACACCCACAAGCAGCCTATTCCATTGCCAAACAGCTCTGATTGTCAGAAAATTCTTCCTAATGTTTAGGTGGAATCTTTTTTCCTGCAATTTGAATCCATTGCTCCATGTCCTAGGTTCCGGAGTATCAGAAAACAAGCTTGCTTCTTCCTAAGTATGACATCCTTTAAAGTATTTAAACATGGCTGTCATCTCGCCTCTCAGCCTCCTTTCTCCAAACTCAATATCCCCACCTCTCTGAGCTACTCCCCATAAGACTTGGTTTCCAAATCTTTGATCATTTTGGTGGCCCTTCTCTGGACATATTCCAGTTTGTCAATGAATGTAGTCAACAGATGGACACAGTGAGAACTTCTATTGCCTACTTCTTCCCCAAAGAGGAAGACTTTGCAAAACAATCTCACCTCCGTCATCACATATGGTTGTCTCTCCACTCCACTTTCCATTGGGGAGGCAGGTGCGCTTCTGGGATCCTCGCATAATGTATCCTCCATAGCACTCGAACGTCAGCTCCTGGCTTACATTGTAGTAGGGCTGCCTTGGCTCATACATGCCATTTTCAAAATCCAAAGGTCTTTGGCAACGGATGTCTGGAACAAAGGGCCAGTGTCAGAAAGGGAGAGGTCTAGCTTTCAGCCTGCATGTTTGGCCAGTCTCATAAGTCTCATAAGATATTCCTTACCACAGTTTGTCTCAAGTGCTCTGCACAAAAATCAATCTTCTGATATGAAGAAATAGCATTCAAAATTAGCAGACTAAGTATTCACTAAAGTACCAGCAAAACCAAGTATGCAAAAGCAGTTTCAAAGTTACATCCAGGAGCAAGATTTCCAGGAGCTTAACAAAAAGCAATGACCAACTTTGAATCCCAACAAAGATTACTGAAAGCAAAAGCAAGAAACTCTAATCCAAGGGTTGCTGCACTTAAACTAGAATAATATGCAAAAACTTGAAAACATGAACATGACCATAATCCAAAAGCTGGATACTTGAACTTGACTATAATCCCAAAGGCTTGAAACTTGAATCAAGATTTGTACTCCAAACAGGAGGCTTGGAACTTAAACAGGAAAACAAGATACAGACCCAAGAACAGAACTCCTAACTCGGAGCTCCCAAGACAAGAAAATTCACACATGAAAATCAAGTGTTGATCTCCCCACCAAACATTGACTCCAATTCCTTAAGAGTACTCCCTCTTGCCCATGACATCACTCTTTCTCATACCTGGATTTCCTTTGTTTATCTTTCAGTCTCTGGGAACAACGAATTTGTCTCTGTTTCTCACTATCCCTTCTGAGCTGTAAACACTGTGTTATCTGTAACCCTCCTGTCTCCTCCACATTCCTTTCAGAGTAAATCCCTGGACAGTTCTCATGAGAATCACTGCCTGTTTCCCCAACAACAGATTTACCCAAAACATTCCCATTATCTGTAAAAAAAACTTTCACTTTCCCCCACAGAAACACCAGGCTCAAACAGAAAATCCCCATCCTTATCCTCAGAGGCTTCACAGGCCTCAACAATGGCTAACCTATATGTTTGACATTCTGCAACTTATGAATTCACATATCTGAAACATTTGTTAATTTACTGATACTGTTCTGTTTCTACTAACACTAAAATACATTATTATTGATTAACTGCATCTTTCTGGGATCCAGGACAAATCTGTCAAAAGTATTGCTTCTTTGGTTGTTTCTCTTGAAACAACATACATCCTATATGGATCCAGGTATCTTCTTTTAAGATCATTGTAACAACCATCTAAAGTAGGCATGGGCAAACCAGTCCTCCAGGTGTTTTGGACCAGCAGGCTGTTAAGAATTGTGGGTGTGAAGTCCAAAACACCTGGAGGGCAAAAATTTGCCCATGCCTGATCTAAAGATAGGTAGAGTTCTAAACTACCACCTTGATGCCTACTCACTTTCATTTTTGACAACTGAACAAGTCAAGCACCAAAATAATTTGTGAATTTAGATGTTTAGTGCTGTTTGTTAATCGCTGTAAGAAATATATGCATCCTTAACAATTTACTGCATTCTTCTCACAATGTTGTCATTAGGGGTACGGGATATTTGATAGGTGACATTAGAATGACTGACTGAGAAGCCACCTGAAGCACAGGACCACCATGAAAATGAAATACCATGAATAAAGAAATTGCTATATTATTATTATATTTGCCTGAGAAAACACATATTTGGGACTCTCTAACTGCTACAGTGCGAATGGAGGTTGTTGGCCATAGAAATGCACAAGGTCCTAGAGATTCTTACAGAAAACACTTTCAAATTAAATATATGCATAATCAAACCCACAAAAGTCAAACCTGCAAGTATAGTGTGCGATTACACACTGTCTGGACAGATAGTCTTTGTGGATGTTACTTGCACAATTGGTTATAAGCCATACACATGGGTCATTGATCCATATACATAACACCAAACGTGAAGTAGACGAAGTATGGGCTGGAGACCAAATACAGCCTTTGAGACCCCCAAATATTGACCCAGAACTCCCTCTCAAGGATTTCAGACCAATTTCTGTGATTAAAATCAGGTTTTGGTGGTAATCTTTCACTTGAAAGCCACTTCAAATGGGCCAAACCACAGTGGCTGGCTTCACGATGGTTTTGGGGAAGCCTAAGCCACTCAGGCCTCCCTCCCAAAAACAACAGAAATTTGAAAAAATCACAAAAATTGTCTAAAGGGCAGCTGGAAGTAACATTGGGTGACACTGGGCACACTGGAGCAATCTGGTAAGGTGCATTGGGAAGCACAGAGAGGAAAAATTGTTTTTGCCTTCTACCCAGTTGCCCACCCGACATAGATTGATATTCAGTACAGTATACAGGTTGTCCAACAGTTCCTCCATCCCATATTTATGCTGCACTAAAGTATTGTGGATCTTAGCTGAAGACAGTTGTCCTTGGAGGTTGTGTTTGTGTGAGTATGCGACAAGAAACATCAACATCTACATCCCACATTTGAGGTGTCATGGAAACTATATTTGGAGAGTTATGGAACTGGTTGTTCCATGAAATTTTAGCTGACTGAAATACTGCTTCCAGGCCACCATGATAGGCAGGAACTCTCTATTTAGCAGGCAACAAGTGTCTTTTCATACCATAGCACTTGGCTTGGTGGATGGCAACTCGATTTGGTTTTCGCATAGGGCTCCACTTTCCATTAAACCCGCAATGCCGAAACTCAGTAGGGTATGGATATTGTCCAACTGGGCAACTGTATAGCAACAGCGAGCCATTTTCCAGCACAGTATAGTTGCCTCCTATAATCGTGGCTGTTTCAGGGTCACAGGTAAAAGCATCAGTTGGATCTAGGGGGAAAACATAGTAGAAGCTTAAAATACATTGTAATCAGAGAGCCACAGCCCATTCATAGTCATAGAGTAGACATTACTCCAGGTGGATGGCTGGAACTCTCTCCCCAGAGAGATCAGGCAGGTCCCTACCCTCCTTACTTTTCGGAAGAGCCTGAAAACTTGGCTCTTCCAACAGGCCTTTGGTGACTAATCTCCATAGTAAATGATCAACCTGTTGCCTATTTTATCTTTATTGCACGTCAGTTTTTTAGCCGGCAATAGTTCCTTGTGTACGCCTTCCCCAGCACTTTAATGGGAACAATAGCTCTGGTATCTACCTCTGTCTAATGATAACTGACACTACTTGAATTTTTTTGGCTCAGTTCTTTTTGGAGCCAACCCAGGATTTTATCAGTATATTTATTGTATGCAACCTCATTTGTTTTATTATTTGTTTTATTGTTGATTGACTTGTTTTATTGCTATGTTTTTATATTGTCTGGGCTTGGCCCCATGTAAGCCACCCCGAGTCCCTTCAGGGAGATGGGGCGGGGTATAAAAATAAAATTATTATTATTATTATTATTATTATTATTATTATTATTATTATTATTATTATTATTATCTTGGCACATTAGAAACACACGAAGTCCAGATTTCATCTGGGGGACCAGCTGCCAAACCTGCCACCAAGTTGCTCTTTTTTCTATACTAGATAAACTGTAGTTTCTGTTAAGAAAGACATCCATGTACAAGTCTCAGATTAACTTGTACAGATTGAAGTCCACTTAGAATAAAATCACAGAGTTGGAAGAAACACCAAGGGCCATCCAGTTCAACTCTCTTCTGCCATGAAGGAATACACAGTGATAGTATACCTAAAATAGGTTCCTACAGTCACTTATGGACCCAACATCAAACAATTGGACATGAGTTCATGACTCGGCATTTTGTATGGTTTTAATCTGTTAATTGATTTATATATGTTTTCATTGCTTATATGTTTAGATTGTTTATATTTTGATGGGATGTGTTTTATTGTTTACCTGTGCAGCATTTATTTTTTGCCGGATTTGTAAACTGCCTTGAGTATCTCTCTCCCCCCCCCTCCCCCCCCGGGTCGAGAAAGATGGGGTAAAAATGAAGTAAGTAAGTAAATAATTGTACTCAGCCATGAGTGATAGCTTATTATGAATTGTATGATGATGATGCCATGCAGGAATACACAGCCATAGCACTTCCGACAAACAAGTCGGTTGCCATAAGTCAAGAGGTGATTTAAAATAACACACATTCAGAAACTATCCAGCAAATGTACATCTGGGACTTCAACAAGCATTTATCATCACTTTCAGTTCTTCTACATCCAAACAAATTTTCCTGAATTAATTCTTCCAGGATTAGTTCATGAAAACACTTTGCATTTTTGAGCTCAAATATTTACTGATTCTTGCCGGGGGCTGTGCATCCTCCACAGTTACTCCTAGGATATGTTGGCTTACCTGTCCAAAAGGCCAAAAATGCCACAAGGATGTAGGCAAAAGAGTAAAGTTGCTGCATTTCGGTTTCTTTGTTCGGCACACCTTGCTTCAGTGGTGGCAGGACCAATGCAGTTCTGCTGATCTATGAAATTGTTGGTCTTTCCTCTTCAGAAATGTATTGCTGGGTAACTCCACCCCAAGTGAAACAGCTGAGTTTTGGGAAATAGCATAAGTCTACATTAAGCAACTCCAGGGCGGGAGTGAAGGCAAGTTGGATGTTGGCCTGCAGGTGGACAGGAATCCGGCAGATAATCTGCGGAGAGGAAATGAGAGAAATATCCAAATATCTAGGAGGCAATTAAGCAGGGAAATCCCCCAGTATAGACACATCAGTTTCAAAATGTGCTCATTTTGATAAATTCACTTAGGATAGAAGTGGGCTACGTCCTCAATAGTTTGCCAAGCTGGGTTCCATGAACCTTGTCCCTGTCCCTCCCCTTGTATTTGCTTTTTTGAATGAGACTATATTTATTCAGCTGAATTTCCTCGTTTTATTAGGCATCAGTGTGTTATGTGATTTCAGGGTCCAGATTGTCAAGCCTCCAGAAGACCAGATCAGACACAGATGGGTTGAAGGCAAAATCAAAGGCATTTATTCTCCTTGCCCAAAGAGGATGTCAGTGGAGTCTGCACCTTCAAAGACTGACATTCTTCAATGCAAGCATACAGAAATACTGATAGCACTTTGACAGCTCTTCAAAACAAAGGAACATCGCTACACCAGCCCTGATTGGTCTAAAATGTGGCTGACTAGAATCCGCTCCTTGGTTGTTCTGGGACTTTGTCTGTCGCATTGCTAGTCAGCTCCAGTTGTGGCAGGAAATTTAATAAACTGCCATTGGATTATTCTGAAGACTTGTGTCCGTTTGTTGATCCTCCCAGGAGTGGGGCCCAATTGGAAAGGAATGCGGTGAGGCAAGAGATTATGGGCTGAAATGGGTTTTGGTATCCCAGCCTCAGTGAATGCAATGGGTGCCAGTCAGGTAAACAAAAGGTGCTCAGGGTGTTGGCATATACAATGGAGATCTCATGGAAGGGGGCCTGGCACAAAACTGTAGAAGAGAAAATGTTACCAGTGGCTTTTCTGGGGAAAAGATAGGCAACATTCCAGAGATGAGTTCATTGAAGGTTAGTTTAGAATTAAAGGAGAGGTCAATATGTGCTTACTGTCTGTCCCAGTGGAGCTGCGGACCCTGGGGTTCATATGTTTGGGATCAAATGTAGCAAGAAATTTGATCCTTCAGAAGTAAGCAATTGATTGCTATCAAAGTCCAGCTTAAAGTTGCCAGGTAGAGAAAAAGTGTAAACACCAGAATGGATTCTTCTGAAAAATAAGAGTTCTGACACGCAGAGAGAGTAGATAACTTGGGTTGTATTTACATTGTTGAGGAAATACAGTTTGATGTCACTTTAACTGCCATGGTTCAATGCTATGGAATCATGGCCTTTGTAGTTTTACAAAGTCTTTAGCCTTCTCAGCTAGAGTGCTGATGGCTCACCAAAGTACAACTCCATAGATTTTTTGGGGATTGAGCCATAGTAGTTGAAGCGAGGTCAGAATGCATTCATTCTATTGTATAGATGCCAGCCAGGTGTATTTATTTATTCATTTATTTATTTACAGTATTTATATTCCGCCCTTCTCACCCCGAAGGGGACTCAGGGAGGATCACAATGCACATATACATGGCAAACATTCAGTTACATTAGACATACAACATATAGACAGACTCAGAGGCAATTTAACATTTTCCAGCTTCCAGCTTCATGAGAGTATGCTCGATTCTGGACACAGGGAGAGATGACGCTTCACTGTTCAATTGTGTCCTTGATGGAGTACTTCCTCATTCCTTTCTGCATGCTGGAAGTTTTTATGGTGTCGTAAATTATTTAAATTAGCCTAAAGTGGTACCTAAATTTTCTACTTAACAGGTGCAACTGTCTTTCAAGCTGCTTAGGTCAACAACGAGCTAGGCTATTAAATGGTTGGGAGCTCAATCCGACCCGGGCTTCGATCTCATGACCTCTCGGTCAGTAGTGATTTATTGCAGCTGGCTACTAACCAGGTCCGCCACAGCCTGACCTTAGGTGTAGGGCTTTTTTGGTGAAAGTGTTACTGAGAAATCATTCCCCTCAAAATATGAATTTGACAATGTTATATAAATCTTCATGAACTGGCAGATCTACTGTCTTGCACTGTTCAGTGGACTGCTCCTGGGGGTTCATTCATAGGTTTCTATTTAACGATCTCTCAATTCCAGCAGACTGCCTTTCCAGATTCTGCAACTTCAAAGAAGCCAACCAGACTGTGCCTCCCACCTCCCTTTCCAATGTTGTAGCCTGGAATGTATGCCTAGATGTGTGTACCCAATTTGCATGATTTTATCACAATGGGATGAGAGGCAAGAGGAAGAGTTGCTTAATGTATACACTCAAAAGGGTTCTCATTCCCATAGATGAGATCTGCACCAACTTCATTGACTGAAGCTTTCCCCATGGATTTATTGATTTATTTATTTACTGTATTTATACCCCGCTCTTCTCACCCCAAAGGGGACTCAGAACGGCTTGCAAATTATGGCAAAAATTCAATGCCGCATAATACACACAACAATGAATATAACATCAAATTGTAAAGCAATTAAAACAAACAAACAGTTAAAATATATAAATACAACAAAAAATTAAAACCATACATATTGCTGAGTCTTGATTTTCCATTCTTCTTGATTTTCCCACAATCATTATTCCAGCTGCCAGATTGAGGTCAGTTGACTCTATGGTCAATGTCTTGTAGACGTTGACCATAGAGTTGGGCCAGAGGACCTACAGATTCTAAAGAGAATACTACTCTAGCCACCTGTAGGTCCTTTAGTGTGATTCTATGGTCAATTTCTGGTGGATGTTGACTGTAGTGTCATGCTGGAGGACCCAGAGATTCCAGGGATTCTGTGAAGTCTTGGCCCTGCCTTTTCCTCTCCTTTGCTTTACTTCCTCCTGTTTATAGGTTTTCCCAATAGTGTAGATACCTCACTTCGTATTAGTTTTGGGTGGAACATAAAATTCTCTTAGAAGCTTAGATGGTCTATTCTATTTGCCTGTATAGAGCTCTTTTGCCAGACTCCTCCTTTTATCTTCAGTAGAGCTACAGAGACCTGAGGCCTGGTCATTGTCTGGTAACCTTAGGCCCTGGCAATCCAAAACAAGCATCCTTAGCACCTGCATTCAGCAGCATTTATATACCACCAGTCCCAGAGACAACAGAGGCTTTTGACCAACTAAAGCCAGGCTGTGGCGCAGGCTGGTTAGTAGCCAGCTGCAATAAATCACTATGACCAAGAGGTCATGAGTTTGAGGCCAGCCCATGTCGGAGTGAGCACCCGACAATTAAAATAAAAAATAGCCCCCGCTTGTTGTTGACCTAAGCAACCCGAAAGATAGTTGCATCTATCAAGTAGGAAATTTAGCTACCACTATGTGGGGAGGCTAATTTAACTAAAAATGTACAACATCATAAAATTGTCCAGCAGCCGTTTGGAGTGAGTAAGTTGGCATCACAGTGGATGAAGAAGCAGCTGCTCCCCCCGTGACCGGAATTGAGCATACCCTCAGGAAGCTGGAAGCTGGAGAAGGTTAAATTGCCTCTGTGTCTGTCTCTGTCTCTGTCTGTGTTCATAAGGCATTGAATGTTTGCCTTATATGTGTACAATGTGATCTGCCCTGAGACCCCTTCGGGTCGGCAGAATATAAATACTGCAAATAAATAAATAAATAAATAAATAAATAAATAAATAAAGCTTCATAAGAAAGAAGGTTGAGACAGCTTATAAGTGTCAGCTTATGAACCATCACTTTGCATCAGAGGCAGAAGACTTTCGAGGACTCCAGAGAGATGACTGCAACCAGCAAAATCTCCTTTTGTAATGTTATTGTTTTAAGCTATATTTCAATAGCCCTGGGTGGGATTAACCCTTTATTCATCTTGTTTTCAGTAAACTCATTTTGTAAACTCAACTTGCCTAAAGTGCCTCTGTATGTTAAGGGTCTTGATCTTAACAGAAAGTATACAGATAGCCCCCTAGTAAAGCCAGACACTATAGTTTTCCCAAAGGCTCGGGCGTGCCATCACATGTGACATGACAGCCCTATATCCCTGAATATCAAGGCAGAAAATCCCACAATATCTGCTTTGAACTGGGTTATCTGAGTCCACACTCAGATAATGTGGGATTTTCTGCCTTGATATTCTGGGTTATATGGCTGTGTGGAAGGGCCCTCAGATTGAGAGAGGGATGAATTCTGGACCGAATAATGTTGTGGAATATAATGCACAGTTCTCTGTGTGATAGTGAACAGAATTATAAGCGAACAGATGAAAGTAACGAAAGAATGCACAACTTTCTTTTCACAAAATGCAATTTAATATACAACAGCTAGCCTGACATCCATCCTATGGGATTTAAAGACACCAATTCTATTTACACAGAGTGTCCCAGGTGTGGTGGGAAGGGCAGGTCTACAGGAATCCCAGGTCCTCTTCGCTCAGTTTCTCCTTGAGCCACGGCATGACCTTGAAGAGGTTGATATGGAAATCCCTGGCATGTCTGGGGGAGTTGTTCTGAACGTTTTTAAGGTCGCAGGGGATTTTCTTGGATTTACAGACATTAACAACACCCCAACTGATCACGCCCACCTAAAAAAAAAAGGAAAAACAGTAACATGAGAAACTTTACAGTGGGAAGAAAATTTCATTTGCCGCCAGAATGGCATAGCTTGTCACTTAGGCTGGTAGAACAAACACAGTTTGACACTACTTTAATGTCATGGCCCAATGCCATAGAATCCTGGGAGTAGTAGTTTGGCAAGGTACCAGCATTCTTTGGCAAGGAAAGCTAAAGCGCCACAGCTAGCATAGCAGGTGAAACTGCCAGCTACAAAATATCTTGCCAACCGGAAGACTGGCAGTTCAAGCCGTGGGTGGGCTGAGCTTCCACTGTCAGCCTAGCTTCTGCTCACCTAGCAGTTTGAAAACAGCCATGTTAGTAGATAAATAGGTACTGCTTTGGCAGGAAGATAAAAGGCATATCTGAAAAACATGTTGGCAGTTCGATCGGGAAGGTATCCATGAACGATGGGCTCCTCGGCATGGGAGAATGAAACAACAGCTCCTCCCCATGGCCGAGCAAACACAGTCTCCAGATGCCGGAGAGGCAAAAAAGAGGGAAGCCTTGCTTCTATTTATGTACTGTCTGTCTTTTTCAATTGTACTAGCTGTGCCCGGCCACGCGTTGCTGTGGCGTTGTCTGGTGCTGTTGGTGAGAAATTGTTGAGGTAGTGGTGGTATTGAATGTCTGTTGTATGGTTGTCTTTATGTTTAGTATGCACACTGAAGTGAATTATATGGCAGTGTGGACTCAAGATAATCCAGTTCAAAGCAGATAATATAAGATCATATAAGATTCTAAATGGGTTATATAACTGTGTGGAAGGGCCTTGAGTCTACACTGCTGTCATGGAGCCAGATCCCAGGGCTGAATTTCCAAGCCCTGAATCTGACTTCATAACATAAACAATCTTGCAAGCACCTGGCGGGAGAAGATAAAATGAGCCTGGGAACTCAGGGTTGAAAGTATAAACAATTATAATTGATGTAGTGTGTGGGAATGGTAGTAATGTGATCCAGGGGGTGGGATTTGATGATTATATTTGCGTGTGGTATTACGTTGCATCAGAAGTGATAAAATTAGATGTATGTAAACATTAGGTCATTCTCGACTTTTCCAAAGTCATGTATTCTTCAATAAAGATTGGATTTGAGAGCAGCTATCTTTGATCTGCGTTCAGACTGGTCCTTTGAAGTGAGTCTGACATTTAAGTCGAGAATCCAGTTCTCACCCTCCTGCGGAATTCGCAGTGAAGTGATAATGAGTGAAGAAGGAGATCAAAGCCCAAATGGGGCAGGGAGGCCTTTGCAAGGGGCCCGGCCGAAGAGAGAAGAGACGCTGCAAGCCATAGCTTCCTCTACGGGGTACCCCAGGCCGAACGGCGTGACCCAGAGGATTCCCAGGGGAGGAAGAGGCATCTCTGCGGCTGCAGAAACCAGTTGGGGATCTGGAGGAAGTATGCCGGAGACCGTGGCCCTGCGGTTATCCATCCTGGAAACTAATTTATCCAGGCTGTCGGAAACCGTGGGGAGGTTGGTGCCACTATTGGAAGAGAATCTCCAAAAGGAGCCCATCCGATATGGCGCCGAGAGAGAGCCAAGTAAAGAAGGAGATTGGAGCCAGAGGGGCCAGCGAGCGTCAACGCAGAGCCCCGTGGCGGCAAGGGACGAGGGAGATGAGGAATACTGGCAGGAGCTGGAGTTCCGAGACAGAATGGCGCGCGAAGTGGAGCGCCAGCGAGCTCTGGGAACTCTGAGGCCGCCATCTCCAACAGAGCTCCCAACCCCCCGAATGGGCGTCGGGGTGGAAAGGCCACTGGGGCCAGGGATCGGGTCCAGTGGATTCGCAGACGAAGGCGGAGAGGAGCGGGGGATCCAGGAAGAGGAGGAGGATGTGCCGTACGACGAGGAAAGGCGAGATGAGGGGGCTACAGCGAAGCCAGTATGCGGATGGGCGGAAGGGCCGACAGCGGCGGCAGACTTTCGGGAGCCGCGCAGAATGACCACCGGAGTGGGGCGCGGCGTGTTCCAAGGAGCCGCCCGAGGAAACCTGATGCAACCCTTCCCCATGCCTCCCAGACAGCATCAACGGGCCGCAGAATGGATGCCGAGAAGGGAAGATCTCAAACTAGAATACGGAGGGGAATCAGATGAACTGAACTTTTTTCTAATTAGCATCAGAGGATACATGGAAGACAATGCACACACATTCCCCTCCGAAGCAAGCAGGGTTCGAGCCATCGGCAACACACTAAAGCGAGGAGCAGCCAGCTGGTATGTGCAGCTACATGCCAGACGCGACCCATGCCTGAGGTCAGTGCCCCGCTTCCTCGCCGCACTGGAAAACCGGTTCAGAGACCGGCTAGAGCAATTGAGGGCTCGAGACCAGCTGAAAGGAATAAAGCAGAGGGACAAAACAGTGCCCGAGTACGCAGAGGAATTCCTCCACCTCGCGGAAAGGGTACCAGAGTGGTCTGAAGTGACCAAAGTGGAATTATTTAAAGAGGGACTACGCCCCGAGATTTTCAGCTGGGCAGCGCACAGAGACGACCCCGAAACGCTCCAGGGATGGATTCAACTAGCGGGGCGCGTCGAATCCACCCTGGCCCAAGTAAAGCGCTTCAGGAGCAGCAGCGGCCAGCAAAGACCGGTGGCGAGAGGTCGAGGAGAAACGAGGAAGCAGGAAAGACCCGGAGGGAGGCCGGGGATTCCCTCCAGAGGAGACGACAACAAACCTAAACCGGGATGCTTTGTATGTGGGAAGACGGGCCATCGAGCAGCAGAATGCTGGGCCCGGAAGGGGGAGCCGCCAAAACCCCCAAAGCCCAAGCCAGCAACCGGGAGGCGCGCGGAAGAGGAGGTGCAGGCCCCAGAATCTTCAGAAAAACTGGTGAGTCGGGACAAACGCATGATAGTAGTGCCAATCTGCCTCTCGGGGCTAGAAAATCGGGCCACCTGCAAGGCATTTGTGGATTGTGGTTGTTCTAGAAACATTATAACCCCGGAATTAGCAGGAGCGCTGAAATGCCAGCAGATGGCGCTTGACTCCCCAATTGCATTTTCGCAGCTAGATGGATCAGTCGCTGCTGGGGAAGTATCTACAAAGGAAATACGGGGGGTCCCATGTAAAATAGGCAAATGGGAAGGAAGAATATCCTTTGTGATAGCCCCTATTGCCACATACCACGTAATATTAGGGATACCATGGCTCGAACAGGCAAATCCTGAAGTAGATTGGAGAGGAAAGAGCCTAGCATTCAAAGAACAGCAGACGCAATGGGAGATAAGCAAAATTGCAGAAGAGGAGGACGAGGAAGATGAAGCAGATGAGATAGACCCACAGCTATTGCCACCTGAATACAGAGACTTTGTGGATGTTTTCAATCAGAAAGAGGCCAGTAAATTACCTCCCAAAAGGAATATAGAAGTAGAAATTGAAATAACCCCAGGATCAAACTTACCAAAACCAAAAGTATATCCCATGTCTGTGCAGGAGAAGGAGGAATTGAGGAAATATATTGATAAAAACCTGGCGCGAGGCTTCATTAAGCCATCCAATTCTCCTCTCGGGGCCCCAGTGTTATTTAGGAGAAAGAAAGACAACTCCCTACGATTGTGCATTGATTATCGAAATTTAAACGCAATTACTAAGGACAATAAATACCCTATGCCCTTAGTAAAGGATTTAATTACCGTATTGAAGAAAGGGAGCATATTTACTAAACTGGATTTAATTGAAGCGTATCATAAATTAAGAATCAAACCGGAGGATACTTGGAAAACTGCATTTTCCTGCGCATTCGGCCATTTTGAATATAAAATTTTGCCTTTCGGGTTAAAAAATGGAGGCGGTTGCTTTATGCAGCTTATAAATGAAATACTACACCCATTGTTGTACAGAGGGGTATTCATATTTCTTGATGATATCTTGATTGTGAGTGAAGATAAGGAAAAGCACGTAAAATTGGTCCGGGAAGTTTTGCAGAGACTAAGGGAAGCAAAGCTGTACGCAAAACTGTCCAAATGTGAATTTAATAAAACTCAAATTGACTTTCTGGGGTATCGGATATCTCCAGAAGGGTTAGCTATGGATCCAGCTAAAGTATCAGATGTGAAAGAATGGGGAGTGCCTCAAACAAGGAGGCAATTGCAATCATTTCTGGGGTTTGCAAATTTTTACAGACCCTTCATAAAAGGCTTCGCGCAAATAACCGCACCCCTTACGGAACTTTTAAAAACAAAAGGGAAAGGGGAGACAGCAAAAGTAAAAGCTCCTGGCGCCAAACTGAGTTGGACGCCAGAATGCCAAAAGGCATTCGAAACCCTAAAAGAATGCTTCACAGAAGGACCCATCCTAAAACACCCCGATATCAGGAGCCCTTTCATAATCCATTGCGATGCCTCAGACTGTGCGTACGGGGCAGTACTATTGCAAAAAGATCAAAATGGGAACTTAAAACCCTGCGGATATTTGTCCCGGAAGTTCAGCGAAACTGAAAAATGTTGGCCAATATGGGAAAAAGAGGCATTAGCCATATTAAAAGCCTTAGAATGCTGGCGACACTTCCTCGAAGGAAGCGGAATTCCATTTGAAATTTGGTCTGACCATAAGAACCTCCAGTATTTAAAGTCTCCTAGAAAATTGTCCCCCAAACAAATTAGATGGGCGCAATACTTCAGCAGATTCGATTTCCAATTAAAGTTTTTTCAAGGGAAGCAGAATGTCTTGGCAGATGCTCTTTCACGCATGCCTCAACACGAAGGCATAACCACAGCAAAAGAGGGGACAATATTCTCTGACAAACAATGGGGCTTAGCTGTCAGGACAAGAGCACAAACCCAAAAGGAGAACACGGCTTTTGTTGAACTCGGCGGGGAAGATAATTGGGGAAATGAACTGAAACAGTCTTATGAAGGAGATCAATGGATCACATCCAACGCAGAAAAGGGGGAGCAGAAGGGGGGATTTTGGTTTGTAAACAAGAAACTGTATATCCCAGCAATATTAAGGATTAAGATTTTGCATCGTTTTCACAACAACCAGAGCGCTGGTCATACAGGAATTACAAAAACAACAAAGGCAATAGCAAAACATTGTTGGTGGCCAGGAATGAGGAAGGACATAAAGAATCATGTTGTTCAATGTGATGATTGTGCCAGAAATAAATCGAGAGGAGGGAAGCCTATGGGATTATTACAAACAGTAGCGGAACCTACCAGACCTTGGGAATGTGTAGCTATGGACTTTGTGGGGGAACTGCCGGTTAGCAAAGGACATCGTTATATTTGGACAGTATTAGACCTGTTTTCTAAACAAGCCCACTTTATAGCGCTGACGAAACTACCATCGGCCGAGAAACTAGCTGAATTGTACATAAATCATATTTACAAACTACATGGATGTCCCAGTAGAGTGGTCAGTGACAGAGGAGTACAATTCACAGCAAAATTTTGGGAAAAATTCTTGGAAATGCTAGGGGCAGAAAGGAGTCTAAGTTCTGCTTTTCACCCCATGACAAACGGGGCGGTAGAACGTACTCAGCAGACGCTTGGGCAGTTCCTTCGAATGTACTCTAACATGAGACAAAATGACTGGTCTAGGTGGTTGGCTTTTGCGGAACTAGCCTTTAATTCAACTATACATTCAGCAACAAATAAAACCCCCTTTGAAGTAGTTTACGGGTATGAAATACAGCCTTTACCCCAGTTGCCAAGATGGACAGAAAATGAGGAAACAGAGGCAGGGAAATGGAAAACGCAAATGCTAGAATGCTGGAGTCAAGTGACTGCATCCTTAAAGGAAGCACACAAAAAGTATAAAGCGTTCGCAGACAGAAAGAGGGTGGAAGGCGATAAATTAGATAAAGGAGATCTAGTGTGGTTAAGTACCCAAAACATCAAATTGGGGCTACCTTCAAGAAAACTGGGCCCCAAATATATTGGACCATTCAGAATACAGGGTGTTATCAATGAAGTAACTTTCCAGTTGGCATTGCCAAAAAGTTTAGGGAAAATACACCCAGTATTCCATCGCAGCTTACTGAAAAAATATATGGGGACTTTGGACAAAATGGACACATAGAGTTATTGTTTGATTTGTTTCAGAACTATGATGAAAGAAGAACCGAAGAGGAGGACGAAGAAAACGAGGGCGCCATGTCATGGAGCCAGATCCCAGGGCTGAATTTCCAAGCCCTGAATCTGACTTCATAACATAAACAATCTTGCAAGCACCTGGCGGGAGAAGATAAAATGAGCCTGGGAACTCAGGGTTGAAAGTATAAACAATTATAATTGATGTAGTGTGTGGGAATGGTAGTAATGTGATCCAGGGGGTGGGATTTGATGATGATATTTGCGTGTGGTATTACGTTGCATCAGAAGTGATAAAATTAGATGTATGTAAACATTAGGTCATTCTCGACTTTTCCAAAGTCATGTATTCTTCAATAAAGATTGGATTTGAGAGCAGCTATCTTTGATCTGCGTTCAGACTGGTCCTTTGAAGTGAGTCTGACACACTGCCATATAATCCAGTTCAAATCCTAAGTGAGGCCTAACTGTGCCTGTCCCCTGGGCTGAGTAGGTTGCTAGGAGACCAAGTGGGCGGAGCTTAGCCTTCAAACTGGCAGCAATTGGATAAAAACTATTATTACTCTCCCTCTAATTAGGACTTTATTTTTCTTTTCTTTTTGTTGTATCAACCTAGAGCCGTGGATAATGGGTTGTTTTGTCAAATTTCGAGGTTGGGGGGCCTGTAGTTTTGTTGTTTTGTCCGCTGCCCTGATGCCATCACTCTTTTATATATATAGATAACGGCATTGAATGTTTGCCATATATGTACCTGTAACCGCTCTGAGTGCCCTCGGGGAGATAGAGCGGAATATAAATAAAGTACATTATTATTTTATTGTATGACACAGCAAACAAGATAGATATGCTGGATTTCGTATCACAAAATCACAGGTCGAACACTTCCCATGTGTCTAGGACTGTGTGATGTATTATTATTATGTATTATTATTATACATAATAATATACAACAGCTAGCCTGACATGTCTGTTCTTATTGTCATTTTAAAGCAAATTGTATTGTTTTAATTTATTTCTGTAAACCGCTCCGAGCCAAATTGGGAGTAGCGGTATAGAAGTCCAATAAATAAATAAATAAATAAATTATTATTGACTGAATAGAACTACAACTCTCAGCATTCCACAGCATTAAGCCCTGGCTGTTGAAGTGGTGTCAAATGGTGTAGATCAGGCATGGGCAAATGTGGGCCCTCCAGGTGTTTTGGACTTCAACTATCGGCTGTTAGGAATTGTGGGAGTTGAAGTCCAAAACCCTGGAGGGATGAAGTTTGCCCATGCCTGGTGTAGATGCACCCTTTAGTTTGGTCTGTCAAACTCAGACTGTGTTTTGGTTTTTCTCCACCCTTTGCCTGCATAAGATGAAGCATTTGTGTTTGAAGAAACAGGTAGTACGGCTCTATATGAATGACTTAGGGAAATTGGAGCTGAGAACGGATGTGTATATCAAAGTAAATGTTTTCACTGTGCACAGTAATATAAGTGTGATTCCAATTGTTTTATCCTATGGAATCTGGGATGTAATAATTCAATGGTGGAATTATAGAATGCTAGAATACTCCACTAATATAATCTATAGCAGCAGCACTCTCTGGCACAGAATTTTAAAGTATTTTGCAAAATTATATTTCTGTCAGGTGCGGACTTGTCTGTTAAAGAAGAAATGAACTGCTATAGTAGTGCAATGTGAATACATGTCTTAATCAATCGAACAAAATAATAGCCAGGCAAACATTCTTCTTGCCTTCTTTGGGTCTTCTTTCACTAGACCAGGGGTCCCCAAACTAAGGCCCGGGGCCCGGATGCGGCCCATCAAAGCCATTAATCCGGCCCCCATGGCACAAGGGCAGAAGGGGGTTGGGCTAAATGACCCAAGGGGTCTCTTCTTCTCTTACAACCCTTATTATTAATATTAATATTAATATTGAGGCTAGGAGGCCATCTGTCAGGGGTGCTTTGCTTGTTCTTTCAGTGCACAAAGGCAGAAGGGGGTTGGACTCAATGGCCCAAGGGTCTATTATTATTATTATTATTATTATTATTATTATTATTATTATTATTATTATTTTATTGTATGACACAGCAAACAAGATAGATATGCTGGATTTCGTATCACAAAATCACAAGTCGAACACTTCCCAAGTGTCTAGGACTGTGTGATATATTTTCGGATGATGCGCGCAGATCCCAGTAGGATGGCCTTTTGCAGTTATTATTATTATTATTATTATTATTATTATTATTATTATTATTATTATTATTATTATTATTATTATTGACATTGAGGCTGGGAGGCCATCCATCAGGGGTGCTTTGCTTGTTCTTTCAGTGCACAAAGGCAGAAGGGGATTGGACTCAATGGCTCAAGGGATCTCTTCCAATCCTCATTATTATTATTATTATTTATTATTATTATTGCTCGGTGGCCAACTATAGTCCGGCTCTCCAACGGTCCAAAGGATCGTGAACTGGCCCCCTGTTTAAAAAGTTTGGGGACCCCTGCACTAGACGGTTATGTCACTTGCATACCATTTTTCACTTTCATGACTCCATCCTTCTGAAGCCTGGGATGTGGAGTTTTACAAGGTATTTGCAATTCCAGTTTCTCAGATACCACAGGATGGAGCCATGGCAGTAGCATCCAAGGCCCAAATTAATGTAGTGCAAAAGATGCCTTTAAGTAACAACTTCTGCAGTCTCGAGACTTCCTTCTAAGAAATTACCTGTTGTCCTTTTATGTCTCCAAAAGCAAGCAAACAAACTCAGTTCTAGATGCTTTTGTAATCAAATTAATGTTGTCGAAGGCTTTCATGACCGGGGTCACAGGGTTGTTGTATGTTTTCCGGGCTGTATGGCCATGTTCCAGAAGTATTCTCTCCTGACATTTCGCCCACAACTATGGCAGGCATCCTCAGAGGTTGTGAAGTATGGAGAAATTAAGCGTAGTTTCTCCATACCTCACAACCTCTGAGGATGCCTGCCATAGATGTGGGCGAAACGTCAGGAGAGAATACTTCTGGAACATGGCCATACAGCCTGGAAAACATACAACAACCCCAATCAAATTAGTTCTTATCTTCTGATCTAGCTTGTCAAAGGGGATTTACAGAAACAATGAACAGCTATTTTTATTTGACCGTCTCCATTGTTATATATTTTCTGGGGTTAAGGGAGCAGGACCCCTGCGAAAATGGAAAACCTATCAATTAAGAAATGCTATTATTTTAAAATCTCAATGACTCTATATAAGGCCCCTTCTATATTGCCATATAAAATCCAGATTATCGGCTTTGAACTGGATTATATGGCAGTGTGGACTCATATGATCCAATTCAAAGCAGATAATGTGGATTATTTGCTTTGATAATCTGGATCATATGACAGTGTAGAAGGGGCCTAAGTCTGTAGTTCCCAAACTGCATTTAGCAGAACTCTGAGGATATGCAAAAGCATTTTGGGGGAATATTTTGAAACTCCTTTAAAACAACTTAAAAAAAAATATCTGTGCCGGAATATAAAGATCTTATAAAAATCCAATGTATTTCTGCTTTAAATATGAAATTTGAATCTGTACTATTGAATGACTATTGAGTAGGATTGATAGACATATAGCTGTCAGTAGCCAGAAAGGATATCTAAGCAATGCCACCTATCAACACAAATCAGATTTTTCAACTTATGCTTACACCAAAAATAAATTTAGGAGTAAGTTGGATGCTGGCCCAGATTTACGTATTTGGTTGTCAGCCATAAAGCTCAGTTTCAAAACTTTTGAAGTACAAAAGTGAAACCATTTCATTCGTCACTTTATTTTCCTGTACTAAAATAAATGTTTGTGGTTACATCCAATATTTTCTTGTACCAAAATAAAGGCATGTGGTTATTTAAGCAGTCAAGTCCCCACTCACCTGGATGTAACGCAGCCTTTTCTGAATTATGAGGGGACCACCAGAATCACCTGTAAGCAGAAAGAGAAAGGGAATTAAATGATTTTACAGTGGCTATTATGAGAAGCTCGGTCATCCAAAAAGGATGTAGTCACATCCAGATCCTCAGTGCAGTTACTCACACAAAAGTAATTCTTCTGCAACTATTCGAGTTAAATAGTTAACTCAAATATTTCAGTAGCTGCAGAAGTGGTACTTTGGTGTGAGTAACTGGTTAGAATAAAATAAGGACTACATTACAATAACAAGCCAGACAAAGCTGGTCTGCATTAATGCATTGTAGCATTAATGCAGTTTGATATTAGTTTTAATGTCATGGCTCAATGTTGCAGAATCCTGGGACACTCGATGTCATTCACTTGTATGTTTTTATTGCATACAGAGGTAGTTTTAAAACTTATACAACTTTGACGCTATATCCATTCTATGGGATTTTATAACTTTTGAGTAGTTTGAGAAAATGCAATGAAACGTTGCTAAAAAGTTTGAGATACTGCTATTAAACCATTATTTGTATTAGTTTTGAATAGCTTGAGATATTGCAATGCTGTCTATCCCTGACAATGCACCTGCTTTCTGAGGATGGATCTACATTGCCTTATATCCCAGTGGTGCATGGGTTAAATTGCTGAGCTGCTGAACTTGCTGAGAAAAAGGTCAGCGGTTTGAATCCAGGGAGTGGGGTGAGCTCCTGCTGTGAACCCCAGCTTCTGCCAACCTAGCAGTGCAAAAGCATGCAAACCTGAGTAGATCAATAGGTACTGCTCTAGCAGGAAGGCCAATAAAATTACATTAATTGAGGCATCAGTATGTTAAATGTTTTTGAATATTTACAGAACTAGGTATAGATCTATAATTATATATATTAATTTCACATGTGCATTTCCCCTGAAATGTTTGCAAATCCTCTCTATATGTGCATTTCCTTCCTGTAATATTTGCAAGCCCTAGAAATGTTTATTTCTATCTAGACATCTCGCTCTATATATGTGTGTGTGTGTCTGCATTTTCCTTGCAATATTTGCAAGCCTTATATATCTATCTAGACATCTTTCTCTATATATGTGTGTGTTCATTTCCCACTGTAATATCTGCAAGCCATATATATTCATATCTATCTATCTAGACATCTCTCTATATTTAGATAATTATATCTATATAGGATTTGCAAAGACTTGTAAACATATGAGGGGAAAATTCATATATAAAATAATGTATACATATAGATACAGATATGCAGGAACATGGAAATCTCTAGATATCTATCTATATCTATATCTATATATAGGATTTGCAAAGACCTGCAAACATATGAGGGGAAAATTCATATGTAAAATTAATGTATATAGATAGATAGATACAGATATATAGGTACATGGGGATTGCAAAAGCTTGCAGGAGAAAATGCCTATATATCTATAGGAGAGATGAACAAATATTGAAGTGGAAAATGTTTTTATAAGATTAATTTCTTTTTCCTGACTTGCAAGGACTCTGCTTTCCCTTTTCAGAACATTCCCTTGGTTAAGAGCAAGGGAGGCTTTGAAAAGTAAAACACTGATAAGGGAGAGTAAGAGGAGAGAGAAATATATCATATACTGCAAACAATAGCCTGTAGGCTCCTCTGTCCCGCTTTGATTCCATTATAAGCTGAGGGAGGTTTGTTCAGCTAATAAAAAGAGCTGAAAAACTTGGCTTATCTTCGGGTATATACGGTATTCTAGGATGCAACTTCCATGCCTGATGAAGTCTGACCTGAAGTCAACTTGTTAGTCATAAAAATGGGATCAGACTCCTTCCTTTCTAGAGAGGAATTAGACTGAAAGTGTTCACCTTTGCAAGTGTTTGGGTCCCACTCGGGATCGAAGCCCCCTGTGCAGAGGAAACGGTCTGTCACTACGTCTGCCACGTTTGTGACATTTTTGTATTGATCGGCTTTCTTGGCATCTTCCTCGCAGGCAAATTTCTGAGAAGGAAAGAAACAATGGATTGACTCAGACAGCGTGGTGCAGACAATGTAACCCCCAATGAACCTGACACCATATTTCAAAACAGAAATATTTCAAGGCTAAAAACGTAGCAAGCCGTTATACTATGTAGCACATTTTTTTGTTCCTGGGTTATAAATATCATCCCCTAATTGGTTCTATCGTAAAAGCATAGGAAAAGTTTATTAAGCTGCAGAAACCTTGATTTTGCCGAGACATCCTGCAGCACATTTTGCTTTAGTTTTTCAGTGAATTATCTCATTGAGTCTCAACTTATTCAACATAGTTTGTGGCAGCCACAAAAATGAAGTTTCTGGAGTAGAACTACTTTCAAAGTAAGTACTGCACATTTAAACAGGAAATAACACTTTCAAACAAGGAACAGATTTTTTTTTCAAATTTTGTTACACAGTGTTATTAAAATGGCTGAAGCAGTGTGTCATCTTTGCTTGATGACAGAAAGAAGCCAGTATTGGCACCAACCAGGGGTGCATCTACACTACTGAATTAATGCACTTGGACACACTGATAAGGGAGAGTAAGAGGAGAGAGAAATATATCATATATTGCAAACAATAGCCTGTAGGCTCCTCTGCCCCGCTTTGATCCCATTATAAGCTGAGGGAGGCTTATCTTTATGCTTCATCCTACAGAATCCTGGGAGTTGTAGTTTTAAAACCGGCTGTTAGGAATTGTGAAAGTTGGAGTCCAAAACACCTGGAGGGCCAAAGTTTGCCCATGTCTGCCTGTTGGGTTATCTAAGCAATCATGCATGCATTTTCAATGTGGGATGGTTTATGTAGTTAGTTATGTCTGTTGCTTAGTAACCTGACAAGCTGCATTCCAGAGTTGATGACACCATTTAGGGGTTTTTGCATATGAAATGGGAAATGGGTGTATCCTTTCTGGGGACACACAGGAAGTGATGTACAGATGCCTCTTCCTGTCTCTTCCTCTTTGCTCCTGACCATGCCATGCTGATGTTCCTGTATGTTAAGAGATATGTAGTTTCCTGAACTGTTTTTCTTTGGAACTGAGATGTTTTTGCCTGTATGACCATCATCATACAAGATTGTGAGTAAACATATTTTTGCTATTTTATTTGATTTCTCTGATGCTTATTTTATGCGCATGACTTTTAAAAGGGAAAGGGAGGCTGATATTTTGTCTTATTGTTTATTTTCTTTTTACCTCTGCTCACATAAACCCCTAGTCTTCTGCGTTTTTACTGCTCTGCACGAATGTTTAACCATATTGGAATCATAATCTTAACAGGTTATGAAAATATATTCCTATTACTGCCATAGAGGATACTCTCACCAGCTAACATAAAAAACTATGCATGAGGTATATAGGGAAGAGTCACATTCAAGTATTGAGTCTAAGCCATTTAGGGCTTTCTGTGTCATTACCAGCACTTGAATTCAGATGGGAAGCATATGGGCACCAAGTGTAATTATTTTAAAAGTGGGATGATATAGTTTCATTATGGGGAAGCAGTCAGCAGTGCTTCTGAGTGATCTTCAAGAGCAGCCATATACCAAGTGCATTGCAGTGGTCTGGTTAAGAATTGTGTCTGGTTTAATATAAAATAATCAAACTTCAACCTCAGAAGGGGAGTTCTTGCCACTTCTTCTGTTTGCAGAACATTTTGGGCAGATCATGGCCCCTCAAGAGCAAAAAAATAGGTCCCCAGACCTCCTGCAATTGTCCACCACTATTTTCTAATGCTCAGGATAAAATACTCCCATTGCAAATCTTTGTTGCTTTTGTGTTTCCTCTACTTTAAAAGTAAATAGCTGATTTAAGCCTGGGACTAGGAATCCAAGAGACTAGGTTCAAATTCTTGCATGTTCTTGGAAACCCACTGGAGGTCCATCTACAGTGTAGAATTAATGCAGTTTGACACCAAATGAACTGCCATGGTTCAATGCTATGTAATCCCAGGAGCTATCCCACCAGCATTCCCATCAACTCCCATGATTTCACAGAATAAAGCCATGGCAGTGACAGTAGCATCAAACTTGGGCAAATGGCACTCTCTTACTCTTAAGGGAAGGCAATGACAAATCTTGGAATAAATCTTGCCGTCAAAGTCCTATGATACAATGGCCACACATTGGAGTCAACCTGAAGGCACACAGCCACGAGAACAAGTATGTTGCTATTGAGTTGTATGTTTTCCTGGATGTATGGCCATGTTCCAAAAGTATTCTCTTCTGACATTTTGCCCACATCTATGTAGATGTGGGTGAAACGTCAGGAGAGAATACTTCTGGAACATGGCCACACAGCCCGGAAAACACACAACAACCCTGTGATCCTGGCCATGAAAGCCTTCAACAACACATATGTTGCTATTCCTCGTTCTTGCTAAAAATGGGTGCCCTGTTAAGGTACTCACCTGGTCCCCATTCTTGATCCGCACGGTTCTGCGACGCAGTTCTTTATTGTCATTGCATTCAGTTACGAAAAGAGAATTGACATTTGCAGTAGGGAGAAGTTCTTCCTCTGAGGAAAGCCAAGAATATTGTGTGAGTGCAGTGAAGCAAAATGGACCACAGAAGAGAGGCAGGGAATAGGGAGGCTGGGATCCTAGAAGACCCATGGTGTCCAACCTTACTGACACCATAGTGCTACACAATATGTCCAATCCACATATGAGAGGAAGCCATGCTAATATCTGCCAGTGGTACTACTGGAGAGGGTGCAGAATGCAGACTGCACTGTGTGATATCATCAGAGGGAGTAACACTCAAATTATAGACTATTTTTTTGTTCAGTATTTCAGCAGGAATTTAGTACCCCTGATAGATGGTCATCTACCCTATTTAAAAGTCTCCAAAGGGGCCTCCACCACTCTGAGGCAATGAGTTCCACTGTTGAAATGCTCTTATGGTCATGAAGGCTTTGGTCGCCTTGGTGGATGACCTCCGCAGGGAGCTGGACAGGGGGAGTGTGACCCTGCTGGTCCTCCTGGATATCTCAGCGGCTTTTGATACCATCGACCATGGTATCCTTCTGGGGAGGCTCTCCGGGATGGGGCTCGGGGGCACGGTTCTGCTGTGGCTCCAGTCCTTCCTGGAGGGTCGTTCCCAGATGGTGAAGCTGGGGGACACCTGCTCGGACCCCTGGCCATTGACCTGTGGGGTTCCGCAGGGGTCTATTTTATCTCCCATGCTATTTAACATCTACATGAAACCGCTGGGAGAGGTCATCCGGAGTTTTGGAGGGCGTTGCCATCTCTACGCAGATGACACGCAAATCCACTACTCCTTTCCATCTGACTCCAAGGAAGCCCCTCGGGTGCTGAACCAGTGCCTGGCCGCTGTGGCGGACTGGATGAGGAGGAACAAGCTGAGGATCAATCCTGACAAGACAGAGGCCCTCCTGGTCAATCGTGCGTCGGATTGGGGTATTGGGTGGCAACCTGTGCTGGACGGGGTTGCACTCCCCCTGAAATCACAGGCCCGCAGTTTGGGGGTCCTCCTGGATTCAGCGTTGACGCTTGAAGCACAGGTGTCGGCGGTGGCCGGAAGGGCCTTTGCACAACTCAAGCTTGTGCGCCAACTGCGACCATACCCCGTGAAGTCTGATTTGACCACGGTGGTCCATGCCTTGGTTACCTCTAGACTGGACTACTGTAATGCGCTCTACGTGGGGCTTCCCTTGAAGACGGCCCGGAAATTACAATTGGTCCAACGCTCGGCTGCCAGATTAATAACGGGATAAGTTACAGGGAGAGATCCACTCCCCTGTTTAAGGAGCTCCACTGGCTGCCGTTCATCTTCCGGTCCCAATTCAAGGTGCAGACTATAATCTATAAAGCCCTAAACGGTTTGGGACCCACCTACCTCCGTGACCGTATCTCCTTCCATAAACCTGCCCGATCTTTACGATCATCCGGGGAGGCCCTTTTATCACCACTGTCTTTATCCCAGGCCCGCCTTGTGAGTACAAGGGAGAGGGCCTTTTCTGCTGTGGCCCCCCGATTATGGAACTCACTACCTACTGAAATTAGGCAAGCTCCCACGCTGTTAGCTTTTAGGAAAGACTTGAAAACATGGCTCTTCCTCTGTGCCTTTGGTGAGTAATTTCTGTTATTTCTGTGTTACTCCCACCCCGAACATCTATCCTCTAGATTTCCCCACTTCCATATGTCCCTGCCCGCAGTGGAGTACCCCTATGTCCCTCTCACTCCAGGTTTTATCTTTGTGTTCACGTGGCCTGCCCTTGTTTTACTGTTTTTTGATTTCTTGATGTAATGCCTATTATCATTTATTGTATTTTTAATGGTGCTATGATATGTTGTTTTATATTTTGTTATATTGTATTGCTCTGGGCATGGCCCCATGTTAGCCGCCCCGAGTCCCCGTTGGGGAGATGGTGGCGGGGTATAAATAAAGTTTTATTATTATTATTATTATTATTATTATTATTATTATTATTAATGATCAGAATACCTCCTGTCATTTGAACCCACTGCTGCCCTGGAGTCCTGGTCTCCAGGGCAGCAGAAAACAAGGCTGCTTCCTCTTCCTTAAACATGTCAATCAGGTCTCCTGACTCATTCCAAATCTTTCACAAGCATTGTTTTATTGCATGTGAGCTGCTATCCCGCAGCATTTCTGGAACATGGGATAACAGCTCCTTACCATCATGGTGATGGGCGACATCACATAGCTATTGATGTAACCTGATTGTGACACTGTGGCAGTGCAAAGGTGCACTTTCAGGTGGGCAGCATAACTCCGCTCTCCCACTGTGTTGCTTCCCCTTTTGCTTGTATTTTTTCCCCATTTCATTTTATTTTTAAGACACTTTGCACTTGCAAAGTCTCAGGACTAGTATGGCCAGGGGTTATTGACGGGTTTCATGTTGGGGAAGTGGTGGACTGGTGTTGTGTATCACATTGTACTATGTGATATAGACTGGATAGTCCTGCTGCTGTGCAGGTTTGCCACTTCCGTGTGATAAAGTCCTTTTCTCACTCCTTTCATCAGAGCTCCCAGTGGTGCAATGGGTTAAACCCTTGTCCCAGCAGGACTGACTGACAGGTCAGTGGTTCGAATTCAGGGAGAGTGGGTGATCTCCCTCTGTCAGCTCCAGCTCTCCATTCGGGGACATGAGAGAAGCCTCCCACAAGGATGGTAAAACATCAAACATCCGGGCGCCCCCTGGGCAACATCCTTGCAGACAGCCAATTATCTCACACCAGAAGTGACTTAAAGCATCTAGCAGTATTTCAAGTCATTCCTGACATGAAAAAAAAAAGCTCCTTTCATTGTCATCACCACCAGCTCCTTGGAAAACCAGCAGGTTGGTTTCTCAAGTCCTTAAAAGGGGGCACTCAGAAGTGATTGAGTCCAACAAATCAATCAAAAATGAAACACACGACTCTCTTACCATGGTCCCTGCAGGTGGTCTGAGGATGGGGCTTTCTCAGAGCTCGGGTGGCTCCTTCTGTGCAAGGTAGACAGATAGGCCTGTGCATTGGGAAATGCAAAGCAGAAATTAGGAGAGATGGCAACATAGAGGGACATGGCCCAAGTCTTGCATCATTATTGTTTAGGAAGTATTAACTTTTTCAAGTTCACAAAAGCAAACAACACACATGAAGCTTCTATTCCCAAATATACTGCCTTGGGTCATCTGCAAGGCACCTCAACAAACTATAGTTAACATTGGCTGCATCAACAAACATTATGGGTTATGTTTATGTCTGAAAAGCAGGCACTGTGTGTGCTGCCATCAGCCACAACTGGCTTCCTCTGTGGAAATATGTAGCAATAATCTCCACCCATTGGGGACTTGAATGGAAGGATAGGGGAATAGCTGCTAAGCAGGGCAGAGTTTAATTTCAGCATATTTTTCCTGCAAGTATTTCTTATACCTGTCATCATCTTTATACATGCCAGGTATGCAAAGATGAAACCCAGAAAGCAGTACATTAATTGCAAAATTATCCATGCTAAACAGGATCAGGTCTGGCTAATATTTGGAACGGTGACCACTAGGGAATACCAGGAGTCATAAGCTATATTCAGAGGAAGGCACTTGCAAAATACTTTAGAGTTTCAAGTGGGAAAATAATTGCTTTCTAAATAACCAAACAACAGCACTGGGAGAACAGTTGTGGGATAAACTGAAGACAAAGAGGGGACGAATGCAGGGAAAATGCAATGCAGACCAACCCTCCACATTTTACGGTTTAACGTTTGGATCATTTGCAGATTGGGTTCATATGTTATCTGTAGGAATCTCTAGGTCGGTAGATCTCAACCTTCCTAATGCCACATCCCCTTAATACAGTTCCTCATGTTGTGGTGACCCTGGTGACCCCCAACCATAAAATTATTTTCATTGCTACTTCGTAACTGTAATTTTGCTACTGTTATGAATTGTAATGTAAATATCTGGTATGCAGGATGTATTTTCATTCACTGGACCAAATCTGGCACAATACCTCATACGCCCACATTTGGATACTGGTGGGGTTGCGGTGGGATTGATTTTGTCATTTGGGAGTTGTAGCTGCTGGGATTTATAGTTCACCTACAATCAAAGAGCATTCTGAAATCCACCAATGATGGAATTGAACCAAACTTGGCATACAGAACTCCCATCACCAACAGAAAATACTGCAAGGGTTTGGTGAGCATTGACCTTGAGTTTGGGAGTTGTAGTTCACCTATATCCAGGGAGCACTGTGGACTCATTGTTTGGTGGATCTGGATCAAATTTGACACAAATACTCAATATGTGCAAATGTGAACACTGGTGGAGTTTGAGGAAAATACACCTTGACATTTGGGAATTGTCGCTGGGATTTACAGTTCACCTACAGTCAAAGAGCCCCTTTGAATCCCTCCAAAGAAGAATTGGGCCAAAGGACAGGCACGCTTCAGCCTTCTCTGCCAGAAATATGTGTTTCTTATGGTCTTTGGTGACAACTCTGAAGCCCTCTTGTGACACCCCCCCCCCCAGGGGTCCCGATCCCCAGGTTGAGAAACACTGCTCTAGGTCCTCCATTGCAACTTTCTCTTCTGGAATTAGAGTGGAGGAACTAGAAATTCCTACAGAGAACATGGCAGACATTTGAACATCTTGCAACATGTCTCTATGGTCAACTTTCAGGGGTCAATATTCAGTGGTCTATGATCAACTTCCAGTGGAAGCTGACCATAAAGTTATGCTGAAGGACTTTCTAGAGATGTGTTCTCCCAAGTCTTTCCACTTTTGCAAGGGACTTGCACCCTTAGCCCCAACAAAAGTTGAGGGCCTACTCCATAACAACGTTGTGCGATAAGTTTCTCAGGGGCACAGGCAACATTCCTTGGTTTTTAAGTGGAACAAAAATTCAATCCTCCTTATTCTTTCCTTCTTTCTTTCCTTTCATCTCACCTTTGAGAAGCAGAGGGCATGACGGGGGAGGCAAGTTCCACCAGAGCAACATCATAATCATAAAATTCAGGGATTCCCTTATTGGCCAGCCTCCCAATCTGATAATTTGGGTGGGAGTAGAGGGCTTTCACATTATAGGGTTTTTTGTCTAAGGAGGAGAAAAATAAAAATTAGACACCTCCTGTGGGCATCCACAGACATTAGCAGACAGTTACAATGCTCATCTAAAAACCGCAATATATGTTGCTAGCAAAACCAATAAAATCCTAGGCATTTGAAAGGCTGAAATATTTTGGTTGCCATCAAGAACACCTTGGTCCCACCACCATCAGGAGCAGCATATCCCCAGCTTTCCCTATTTGGTAGGAACTGCTTCAACTATGTCCTCCCACTTTTTCAACTGCTTTTAAAGAGTTCCAGTTTCTCTCTCCTCCCACATTCCAGCTTTTCCTCACCTTACTTCAATTCCTCCAAACTGAGTTCAAAATGTGAAAGTAGTTTATACTCAGTTAACTCAGACTGGATCTACACTACCATATAATGCAGTTTCAGAATGCAGATAAACTGCAATTAACTGAATTGCGTGAGTCTACACTGCCATACAATCCAGCTCAATGCAGTTAATCTGCATTCTGAAATAGCATGATATGGCAGTAAAGAGGTGAGGAAAGGAGGAGATTGAAACTCTTCTCCGTATCCGCAGGCGAAAGCAAACTGCTGTATCCACTCCTAACTGATCCATTTATCCTCATCAATAACTTTTATACACACAGATGTTGTTTAGCTACATGTATATCAGTTTTATCTGTGAAACATTGGAGGGTATGATGCCGGTTTCTTGGGAATTCAAGAGCAGCTGTTTCTGTGCTGTGGGTCTCCCTCCCATGGGAGGTCTGGTTGAACCCCTAAATAATTCATATTTTAATGATACTGCTTATCAGGATGTAAGTAAAATAAAATAAAGGGGAATGGAGGGGGGGGGGGGAATTGTGAGCAACATTTTGGTCATCTGAGAAGCCAACAGGAGCAGTGGTTTGTATTTAAATAATTTATGATTGGAATTGGATATCTAGTCATTTCTGGTTTCAGTTTCTTCTATTCTCCTGCATTTTGTTTCCACTTAGATATATCGTGGAATATCATGGACTGTTTTTTGTTCATTGAGAGATGGTTAAAGGTTCAAGAGCAAACCAGACGAGTTTTATTTTTCGTGACTGTTTGGCAACCCACCAATCGCTTCCCTCTCTCCATCCTCATCTTGAAATAAGGTCACTTACCAATGGTAACAGTGATCTGATCGGCTATATCATCAATAGTGAAGCAATGGGCTGCTGTCAGGATGAAGTATTTGGAAACAAGGGCTCCTTTGCAGTGCTCATATACACCACCAGTACGCTTTGATTTGGAAGAGGGAAAAAACAGTGAGTAATTAGTGAATAGAGGGTCAATGGAATGGTGGATCAATAGTTCACAACTGCAATCCTGTGGATTTTTACTTGGGGATCAGGCCAGGCTGTGGCGCAGCTGGTTAGGAGCCAGCTGCAATAAATCACTACTGACCAAGAGGTCATGAGATCGAAGCCCGGGTTGGGTTAAGCCCCCATTAATAGCCTAGCTTACTGTTTACCTAAGCAGCCCGAAAGACATTTGCATTGGTCAAGTAGGAAATTTAGGTACGCTTTATGTGGGAGGCTAATTTAACTAATTTACAACACCATAACATTTCCAGCAGCTCGTGGAAGGAATGAGGATGTAATACAATCAAGGATTCGGTGTCACAAGTGGACACTGAAGTGTCTTCCCCTGTGGCCAGAATCAAGCATGCCCTCATGAAGCCAGAAGCTGGAAAATGTTAAATTGCCTCTGTGTGTGTCTATATGTTGAATGTCTAATGGCATTGAATGTTTGCCATGTATATGTGCATTGTAATCTGCCCTGAGTACCCGTCAGGGTGAGAAGGGCGGAATATAAATACTGTAAATAAATAAATAAATAAATAAAAATCACACAAGGCTCTAAAATGGGCATGGCATTGTTAACCCATCTTAGTTTGAGCAGGATAGTCACTCTTCATATTGCCCAACATTACAACCGTAGAAGGAAAATGCTTTCAGTTTCCATTCCGAAGGTCTCAATCTTACCCTGATGGTGATCTTGGTGTACCAGGGGTTCTTCTGTTGGTGGTCTGGCGTGTCATGTTCCTTGGCCAAACCACACATGGACAAAGTCTCAGATTCATCTAGGATTAGGAAGACATATTTTATAGTTGTTGAAATTCAGAGTACTCCAAGGAAAAAAGGGAATGGCTTTCCCCAGAAAAGCAGGATGATGCAGAGAACAAGCCAAGGGCATGCACCACTATGGCCAGATCCAGCATTGCAAGGAATGGGCATAATTTCACTTTCCTTCAACGTGCAAAAGCACTTCTGAACCTCCAGGATCAACGTTGAGTCCAAGAGGACTCCCAAACTGCAGATGGAGGAGTGTGACCCCATCCAACACAAACTGAATCCCTATTCCCTAATCTGCCTTCCAACTGACCAGGAGCAATTCTGTTTTGTTTGGATTAAGTTTCAATTTGTTTGTTCTCATCCAGTCCATTACTGATGCCAGACACTAGTTTAAGACCAGGACAGCTTCCTTGGCTTTAGATGGGAAGGAGTAGCAGAATTGGGTATCATCTGCATGATCTCTCCCAGCAGTTTCGCCTACATCTTAAACAGCATGGGGAACAAACCCAAGTATTGAAAGACCTCATAGGTCAATAGCCAGGGGTTCGAGCAGGAGTCCCCCGACACCAACATCTGGATTTGCCCCTCAGGAAGGACAGTGCCACTGTAAGACAGCGCCTGTATCAAAAGCTGCTGAGTATATGAGAAAAAAAAAACTGGATCTAGCTGCATTAAAAAATCCAGAAATTTCCAGGGACAACAATTAGCATTATGTTTAACTCTTTTATGTCATTAAACTACCACCATATGGTCAGTATAAAGTCATACAATGCATTTAACTGCCTTATATGAATCTACACCAGGCATGGGCAAACTTTGGCCCTCCAGTTGTTTTGGACTTCAACTCTCACAATTCCTAACAGACTACTGACTATTAGGAATTGTAGGAACTGAAGTCCAAAACACCTGGAGGGCCAAAGTTTGCCAATTCCTGGTTTACACTGACTATATGATGCAGTTTCTAACGACATTATATGACAGGACAGATGGGTCAAATTATGTCCATAAGTAGACCATGGGGGAAATAACCATCCACCTAACACTGCTCCACCAGTGATATTCAGCAGCTAACACTTAGCCATCTCTATCATCAAAGAAGGAGACCACCGCACTCCCAGGCAACATATTCCACAATTGAAATGCTCTTATCTTCAGGAAGTTCTTTCTAATATGATGGTAGGATCTCTTTTCCTGCCATTTGAATCCATTGCTCTGTCCCAATGTCCAGAGCTGCCGGAAACTACCTCACCCCCTCCTCAATGTGACTTCCCTCAAATATTGAAAATATTCCCTCTTCTTCAAGCTAAACATTAGCCAGCTTCCTAAGCTGCTCCTCTTAGGGTTGGCATTGGAGGCCCAACAGGTAAAGCATGAAATTAGTGAAAATATCGGTTCTTATTACCAATCATCTCCTCAAAAGCCAGCTGGAGGTCACTGTAGTCTTTTATTTTGAAGGCATGCCTCTCGCCACTCTTTTGAGATGCAATCTTATTCACATTTTCCATGACGACTGTGCCCCCAACAGCAAAGACGTAGACATCTGTGGGAAAATGTGGATACAAACATATGGATGGGTACAGAAATAATAATAATAATAATAATAATCCCCCCCGCAGGTGCCACCTTGACGTGGTGGGGGGGCTTAGCTGCTCCAATGATGACTGAGGGCTGTGCTGGCGGTAGTGTAACTACCGGCAGGTCCAACCAAGCCAGAGAGGCCTCAGCTGAGGAGCACAACCAAGAGCACCTAACCCATTAGCATTATGGAGAATCAAACCCAAACAAAGTCTATACTGGCTCGGTCGTCGCCCAGGATAAAAAGGACCGCGGTGGATGCTGCTGATTCTGGACATCCATCGACAAGTGGGCTACGGAATCATCAAAACCCAAATGAACAGTCACAGAAGCGGCAAAAATATACAATGCCAGAAAACCGCACAATTATGAAATGCTACTACAAATCTGAACCTCAAAGGCGTGGCTACCAAAAAAGGATGCATCAGCTATGGAAACAAGAGTACCCTGACTCACAGATAACAGAACCCCGACTGGCTGACCAACGAAGATTCATAATCAGAAACAAAGTGTTCAGTGAAGTTGAACTCGAAGAAATCCAGAAAATTTGCAAAGTAGATTACCATCAGACCACAGCACAGACAGCAGCAGAGACTCCAGCAACACTTGGAATGGTGGAACAGATTGAACCAGAAGAAAGTGTGGCGCTTTTGCAAGAATTTGAGGAACCAGCACTTGAAACATCTGTTGAACCACCAGGAACCTTGACAGCAAGACAACAAGAGCTCAAGGATAAGATCATGGCTCATGCTGCAGCAAATGCAATAAGACAGCGGCTCCCAACTCTAAAAACAGTGCCCAAGAGACACCTGGCGCTTCTCATGAAAGATGTGAATGCAGCACTCTCCACTGTCCAAATAACATCAATTGAACAAACAAACCAGTTTGCCTACAGTGCAGCAGTGATAGTAACAGAAGAACTTGGGCTCCTACAACCAAGGCAGCCCCAAAGAAAATCGACTGGAAAACCAAAGTGGAAGGTCAGGCTAGAGTTGAAAATCAAGAAACTTAGATCAGATGCAAGTAACCTGAAAAATATGAAAGAGAGGAAACTGAAGAATGACAAAATCAAGCAATACCTGATCCGAAAGTACTGGCTGAACACCAGAAAAATTGAAGAAGCTTTGGAAATCGTGAAAGAACAAATTACAGCAACAGCCAGAAAAATTGAAAGGTATGAAGCCAGAATCATCCAGTACAGACAAAATCAACTGTTTCAATCAGACCAAAGACGGTTCTACCAGAGTCTGAACCAAACAACAGACACAGTAACCATAAAGCCAGAGAAAACTGCAACAACAAAGTTCTGGAAAGAACTTTGGGAAAATAATAAAAACTACAACAAAAACGCTGGGTGGATAAAGGAGTTTGAAGGAAAATTCTCACAGAACAAAATGGAACTGATGGAAATAACAACTGAAATGATCAGCAAACGAGTGCAAAAAGTCAAGAACTGGACATCGCCTGGTAGTGATCAACTTCATGGATTTTGGCTCAAACATCTGATTAGTTTACATGGAAAAATGGCCCAACAATTCAATGAGATGCTGCAGAAAGGAAGTATCAGTGAATGGCTAACAACTGGAAGAACATACCTGATACAAAAGGATCCAGCAAAAGGAGCAGCACCAGGAAACTACAGGCCAATAACGTGTCTGCCCACTATGTTTAAACTACTGACTGGCATCATAGCTGACAGAATTCAAGACTATCTTGAAGAAAAAAACATCTTGCCAGATGAACAGAAAGGCAACAAACGGAAAAGCAGGGGCACAAAAGACCAGTTATTGATTGACAAAATGATTCTGGAGAACTGTAAGAGCCGAAAAGCTAATCTTCACATGACGTGGATTGACTACAAAAAGGCCTTTGACTCACTCCCACACAGCTGGATCATCAAGTGCCTGGACGCCATCGGGATTTGTAAAACAGTTGGCACCTTCATTGAAAACATGATGGAGCACTGGAAAACTGAACTGTTTGTTGGAAATGAAAGCTATGGACTTGTCAACATCAGGAGAGGAATTTTCCAGGGAGATTCATTGTCCCCTCTGCTTTTCATTATCGCCATGATCCCTCTGTCAACAATCTTACAAAAAACAAATCTCGGCTATCAAATATCTAAGAATTCTCACAAAATTTCACATTTGATGTACATGGATGACCTGAAGCTATATGCGAAAACGGAAACTGAAATCCAGTCTCTGACCAACACTGTCCGAATTTTTAGCACTGATATCAACATGGAGTTTGGTTTGGACAAATGTTCGACAGTGGCATTGAAGAAGGGAAAAATCATTGAAAGTGAGGGCATAAATATGCCCAATGGCCAAACAATAAAGTGTCACCAGCCAGAGGCCTATAAATATCTGGGCATACTACAGCTGGACAACATCAAGCATGAACATGTGAAAACTGTGGTCAGCAAAGAATACACACAAAGGGTCAGAAAAATTCTCAAAAGCAAGCTCAATGGAGGCAACACCATCAAGGCCATAAACACCTGGGCCATACCTGTCATAAGATATACTGCTGGCATTATAAATTGGACACAGGTGGAACTGGACAATTTGGACAGAAAAACAAGAAAACTTATGACCATTCATCATTCACTGCATCCTCGCAGTGATGTTGACCGGCTATATCTGCCTAGAAGATCAGGGGGCAGAGGACTCTTACAAGTAAAGCAAGCAGTCAAAGAAGAAGAACATGCCCTGGCAGAATATGTCAAGCAAAGTGAAGAACCTGCTTTGATTGAAGTCAAAAATCAGAAACTCCTCAAAACACAGCAGACAAAAAACCAGTACAAGAAAACCGCACTACAAACTAGAGCTGACAGCTGGCATAACAAAACACTGCATGGAAAGTTCCTTGACAAAATTGAAGGAAAAGCTGATAAGGAGAAGACCTGGCTCTGGCTCACGAATGGGACCCGGAAGAAGGAGACAGAAGGCCTGATCCTTGCAGCCCAGGAGCAAGCCATCAGAACAAATGCAATTAAGGCCAAGATTGAAAAATCAGCTGATGACCCAAAATGCAGACTGTGCAAGGAAACCGACGAAACCATTGATCATATCCTCAGCTGCTGTAAGAAAATCGCACAGACAGACTACAAACAGAGGCACAACTATGTGGCCCAAATGATTCATTGGAACTTATGCCTCAAGTACCACCTCCCAGCAGCAAAGAACTGGTGGGATCACAAACCTGCAAAAGTATTGGAAAATGAACATGCAAAGATACTGTGGGACTTCCGAATCCAGACTGACAAAGTTCTGGAACACAACACACCAGACATCACAGTTGTGGAAAAGAACAAGGTTTGGATCATTGATGTTGCCATCCCAGGTGACAGTCGCATAGATGAAAAACAACAGGAAAAACTCAGCCGCTATCAGGACCTCAAGACTGAACTTCAAAGACTCTGGCAGAAACCAGTACAGGTGGTCCCGGTGGTGATGGGCACACTGGGTGCTGTGCCAAAAGATCTCAGCCGGCATTTGGAAACAATAGACATTGACAAAATCACCATCTGCCAACTGCAAAAGGCCACCCTACTGGGATCTGCACACATCATCAGAAAATACATCACACAGTCCTAGACACTTGGGAAGTGTTCGACTTGTGGTTTTGCGAAACGAAATCCAGCATATCTATCTTGTTTGCTGTGCCATACAACGTCGTTGTGTTGATAATAATAATAATAATACTTTATTTATATACCGCCCTGTCTCCCGGATGGGACTCAGGGCGGTTTACAGTCATAAAAGCAACACAAACATTACATAACAACATAATACACAGTAAAATAATACAATTATAACAATAAATCACACTTACATGACCAGATAAGCCTCCTGAACAAATAAATGCAGAAGCAAACTGGATAAAGGAGGAGGCAATCCATATTGTAAAAAAAGGTAAAGGTAAAGGTTTCCCCTGACGTTAAGTCTAGTCGTGTCCGACTCTGGGGGTTGGTGCTCATCTCCATTTCTAAGCCAAAGAGCTGGCGTTGTCTGTAGACATCTCCAAGGTCATGTGGCTGGCATGACTGCATGGAACGCCGTTACCTTCCCGCTGGAGCAGTACCTATTGATCTACTCACATTTGCATGTTTTTGAACTGCTAGGTTGGCTGGAGCTAACAGCGGGTGCTCACTCCGCTCCCCGGATTTGAACCTGGGACCTTTCGGTCTGCAAGTTCAGCAGCTCAGTGCTTTAACACACTGAGCCATCGGAGGCTCCAATCCATATTGTACTTCTGCATTAATATCTCTTCATATGGCATGAGAGCCTTTCCACTGATCAATGATTGCATAAATCAGTGGTTCTCAACATGTGGGTCATCAGATGTTTTGGCCTTCAACTCCCAGAAATCCTAACAACTGGTAAACTGGATGGGATTTCTGGGAGTTGTAGGCCAAAACACCTGGGGACCCACAAGTTGAGAACCACTGGCATAAATCATGACAGCAGGTTACTAGGGCAAAACTAGCATGGGATTCAACTCTTTATAGTAAGATATATCATAGAATCATAGAGTTGGAAGGGACCTCGTGGGCCATCCAGTCCAACCCCCTGCCAAGAAGCAGGAAGATCGCATTCAAAGCACCCCTGACAGATGGCCACCCAACATCTGTTTTAAAGCCTCCAAAGAAGGAGCCTCCACCACACTCCGGGGCAGAGAGTTCCACTGCTGAACAGTTCTCACAGTGAGGAGATTCTTCCATATGTTCAGGTGGAATCTCCTTTCCTGCAGTTTGAAACCATTTTTCCACATCTCCAGGGCAGCAGAAGACAAGCTTGCTCCCTCCTCCCTATGACTTCCCCTCACATATTTATACATGGCCATTGTATAACTATATCTTGCATCAGACTTGTGGCTAAGAAATTTATCTTTTTGATCAAATTGTCTAGCTGACTTGCAAATCCCTAAAGGTACCAGATCCCATCTGATCTTGAACGCCAGGCAAGATCAGCTTTGTTTCTCGTTTCATTTTTTTAAATTAATTTAGAAATTATAGCAGACATTCATGAAAGTGAAAAACAAGAAGTAAAATAAAATACACACATATAAAAAAAGAAAAAAATTCAGAAAGATATAAAGATTTGCACTGTAGTGTACAGCCAGCGTTTGTTAAACTAATGGATATTCACAGAGTGGCTGTACCGTTGTTATACCTTGACTTATCCTTGTCCCCCTAACCCCTCACCCGTGAACCCAACCCCCTAGACATCCGATACCCCTCAGTAAGTATCACGTAACTAATCATCAACTACCCATGTATCTTCTTTCGCTAAATCCCCTTTATGGCAGTCATCAAATCTACCTTTGTCTTCTTTTCCAGATACCCAAGTATCAGCCTCCATTTCTTTACAAAATCCTCATTATTTCCTCCTCTGTTACTATTTGTCAGCTTGGCCATTTGGATATATTCCCCCCAGTTTATATTCTTCTCTGCCCTTGAGTTCCATTGCCCTCTTTCTTTAACTAAATATTCCTCATATGTTCCAACTTTAGTACATGTAGCTGGTCTCAAGACTGCTTCCAATGGGAGCAAGATCAGCTTTGTTTAGTCCTTTGATGAGAGACAGCCTACAAATATCAAGTGGTGTAGGCTATATTTCAGAAGAAGGAACCAACCAAATTACTTCTGTCTATTCCTTTCTCAAGAAAACCCAAGAAAATTCTTTGTGCAAGAAAACCCTAGAAAACTCGTGGAGTCACGTTAAGTCAACAGGTGACCTGAACATACCCAGCATTGACTTCGTTTCCATAAAACATCTGAAACTGTCTGAAAATTTGAAGATCAAAAGAATATAAGACAATAAAATACCCTATATACTCGAGTATAAGCCGACCTGAAAATAAGCCGAGGCACCTAATTTTATCACAAGAAAACTGGGAAAACATTGACTCAAGTATAAGTCGAGAGCGGTAAATTTCAGAAATAAAAATAGATACCAATAGGATTACATTAATTGAGGCATCGGTAGGTTAAATGTTTTTGAATATTTACATAAAACTGTAATTTAAAATAAGACTGTCCAGGGATGGGGCCCTCCTGGTCTCTCTTGGGAGGGAGCTCCAGTGTTTGGGAGCAGCCACCAAAAAGGTCCTCTCCTTTGTTCCCACCAAACGCACTTGAGTGGGACATAGAGAAGGCCCTTCGCAGAGGATCGTAGAGTCCTAACAGGCTCATAAGAAAGAGATACCATGGACCTTGGACCCCAGGAAGTCCTTGAGACCACCAACGGCAACACCAGAAACTTCATGTCAGCCAGCCAGCACCCATACCACTGCCTCACTGTTACCTAATGCAGTAACCTAATTACCTAAGAAGTCCTCTCTGGGATGGGTGCGGTTACGTCCAATGTTGAGGAACTCCCGGATTTGTCTGATGACACGAATTGGATCACCACCCATGTTGTAGTCACCTGTAGAAAAGGAGGGGGGGGGAGAGGAAAGGGTGGAGAAGAACCATGAGAGATTCAATTACTATAGATTAAAGGTGGTTTGTTTAGTGAAGCTGATGGTGTGTACCGTATTTTCTCATCAGATTGGCATTATTTATTTATTTATTTATTTATTTATTTATTTATTTTTATTTCTCACATTTATATCCCGCCCTTCTCACCTGAAGGGACTCAGGGTGGCTTACAATAATGGCAACCATTTGATGCCCATGCAAATCAATATAAAACAGTGCATAAAACAGTTAAAACTATTAAAATGCATTAGAAATTAAAAAATATAAATTTCTAACATAAAATCAGATCCGTTCATCCTCATGCTTTGTCCATAGTTCAGTCTGTGTCATCTTCGCCATTTATTGATTAAAAGCCTGGGCACACAGCCATGTTTTTAGGGCTTTTCTAAAGCCCAACAAGGTTGGAATTTGTCGCTGGCGGAGCTGGCGGATTTATGGCATGAAAACAACCAAAAGCTGCAAAGTCTTTCTCACTAGAAAATTAGTAGGAAGGGGCCGGGCTGTAGTGCAGGCTGGTTAGCGGCCAGCTGCAATAAATCACTCTGACCAAGAGGTCATGAGTTCAAGGACAGCCCGTGTTGGGGTGAGCACCCAACAATTAAAATAAAAAATAGCCCCAGCTCATTGTTGACCTAAGCAACCCGAAAGATAGTTGCATCTATCAAGTAGGAAATTTAGGTACCATTTATATGTGGGGAGGCTAATTTACGACACCATAAAAATCATCCAGCCGCCGTTGGAACAAGGAAGTTGCCATCACAGTGGATGATGAAGCAGCTGCTTCCCCTGTGGCCGGACTCAAGCATCTCCTCAGGAGAAGGTTAAATTGCCTCTGCGTCTGTCTCTGTCTTTGTTCTATGAGCATATGGCATTGAATGTTTGCCTTATATGTGTACAATGTGATCCACCCTGAATCCCCTTCGGGGTGAGAAGGGCGGAATATAAATATTGCAAATAAATAAATAAATAGGAAGAGGGACAACTCCTGGAATGTTTTAAGAAATTGATCACTGGGGCTAAAGGCTGCATAAAAGGGAATGCTTTTTACAAGCTGACAAATAGACTAAATAAAGACTTAATTGTTTTCACTATTTATGTATTGTGTGCCCTTTCCTAGATTAGGAGGACCTGAAGATGGTAGTGCATGACCTGGTAACCTCATGGTTGGACTTCTGCAATGCACTTTATATTGAGCTACCTTTGTACCAGGTTCAGAAACTCCAGTTGGTTCAAAATACAGCAGCCAGATTGGTAACAGGAACATCTAGGAGCGAGCATGTCACACCTATCCTAAAGTCACTCCATTAGCTGCCAATTTGTTTCCGGGCAAAGTACAAGTTGTCAGTTTTGACCTTGAAAGTTCTACATGGTTTGTCCATACCTAACACTGCTGCAGCCTTTCCCATCCTGTTGGTTTTTTTGCTTTAATACCTTTTGCCATTTCTGATGTTTTCATCTCTAAAATGTTAGAGGGGAAGTGAGCTGCATTAAACTTTCATGTGCTACTACCCTGTTTCCCAGAAATTAAGACAGTGTCTTATATTAATTTTTGCCCCCAAAGATGCACTAGGTCTTAGTTTCAGGGGATGTCTTATTTTTCCACAAAGGAGAATTCACATTTATGGTTGATTTTTTAAAAAAATGAAAATTTATTATCTACTGTACAGGAGTTGTCATCACAAACCAGCATAACCAAACTGTGAATCTTTTCAAGAATTTCTAAATTATATTTTATTGCTATACTGTTTTTAAATTACTGTTTTAAATTTCTGTTCATATGTAAATTTATGTTGTTGTTGGGCTTGTCCCTGTGTAAGCTGCCCTGAGTCCCTTCTGGGAGATGGAGGTGGGATACAAGAATAAAGTTATTATTATTATATTATTATTATTTCTTGTTACTACCTTTATTTCCATGCACAACAATCTATGGTATGTACATTTACCGATCCTGCATGCTTCCAAACAAAACTTTACTAGGTCTTACTTTCAGGGGAGGCCTTATAGTTTGCAATTCAGCAAAACCTCTACTAGGTCTTATTTTCTGGGGATGTCTTATTTTCAGGGAAACAGGGTATGTGTATCCCACCCTTTTGGGGAGGGGGCCCACATAGCAGCACATGAAAGCTTTATATAAAGACAAAAGAAACGTCTTTATATAAATAAGATTGGGCTGCTGTGAGTTTTCCAGGCTTTATGGCCATGATCCAGAAGCATTCTCTCCTGACATTTCGCCCACATCTATGGCAGGCATTCTCAGAAGTTGTGAGGTATGGAAAAACCAACTTGCTTAGTTTTTCCATACCTCACAACCTCTGAGGATGCCTGCCATAGATGTGGACGAAGCGTCAGGAGAGAATACTTCTAGAACATGGCCATACAGCCCGGAAAACATACAACAACCCTCCGACCACAGAACTTGTTTTTTCATTCTCCCAAAGATCTCACCGTCACTCAGGAGGACAATCACATGGCGAGTTTTCTCTGACACCGGAGGAGGATTCAGTCCTCGCCTCCTTTCTGCTGCTTGCTGGGTGATCATCATTGAGTAGACAGAAGAAAGGCCTTTTTGGATGTTGGTTCCAGGCTTCTGCTTGTGCTCTGAAGAAGGAAGAAGGAAAAGCCACCAAAGGTGTATTTACACTGAGAAATTAATACAGTTTGACAGCACTTTAACGAACAAGGTATTCAGTGACAGATCTTGACACTTGAGGATGTTTTCTAGTTTCTTTACAGCTGTTCTGATCCCTAGTGTATTTTGCCCTCCACATTTATGAGTTTTGACTTTCACGGATTTGATTATTCATGGATTCCTTTGCTGGAAAATGGATGATGCTGGAGAACTGAGGGCCCGTCCACAACCATATAACCCAGAATACCAAGGCAGAAAATCGCACAATATCTGCTTTGAACTGGTATATCTGAGTTCATACTGCCACATATTCCAGCTCAAAACAGATAATGTGGAATTTTATTCAGCTGTGTGGAAGGGACCTTAGAAATTGCTACAGAGGTGTTCTCTCAGGTAAAAATGATGATCAATTATTTTATTTGTGTTTTTTAATTTTTGCCACAATGAACTATACTATACTACATTTTTATTTTTGCGATGTGCACACCACCCAGTGTTTCTCTTTCTGCCCCATCTCTGCAAGGCTCCAGAGCTTAAAATTATTATTATTATTATTATTATTATTATTATTATTATTATTATTATTATTATTTATTGTATGACACAGCAAACAAGATAGATATGCTGGATTTCGTATCACAAAATCACAAGTCGAACACTTCCCAAGTGTCTAGGACTGTGTGATGTATTTTTGGATGATGCGTGCAGATCCCAGTAGGGTGGCCTTTTGCAGTTGGCAGATCGTAATTTTGTCAATGTCTATTGTTTCCAAATGCCGCCTGAGATCTTTTGGCATGGCACCCAATGTGCCGATCACCACCGGGACCACCTGTACTGGTTTCTGCCAGAGTCTTTGAAGCTCGGTTCTGATAGCGGCTGAGTTTTTCCTGTTGTTTTTCGTCAATGCGACTGTCACCTGGGATGGCAACATCAATGATCCAAACCTTTTTCTTTTCCACAACTGTGATGTCTGGTGTGTTGTGTTCCAGCACTTTGTCAGTCTGGATTCGGAAGTCCCACAGTATCTTTGCGTGCTCATTTTCCAATACTTTTGCAGGTTTGTGATCCCACCAGTTCTTTACTGCTGGCAGGTGGTACTTGAGGCATAAATTCCAATGAATCATTTGGGCCACATAGTTGTGCCTCTGTTTGTAGTCTGTCTGTGCGATTTTCTTACAGCAGCTGAGGATATGATCAATGGTTTCGTCAGCTTCCTTGCACAGTCTGCGTTTTGGGTCATCAGCTGATTTTCGATTATTATTATTATTATTATTATTATTATTATTATTATTATTATTATTATTATTAATTGCACTTATATACTGATTCTCTCACCCCTTGGGGGACTCAAAGTGATTCCCAATATAATCAATGGCAATATTCAATGCCTTACATGTATAAAACAAAACATATCAAAACAACAACAATAACAATCGGTTTGGCACAGGCAGTATCCTCCTTGCCTGTTGTTAAAACTTGTGATGTAATGTAATGGAAAATCAAAATGTATAGTCCACGCACTGCCTTGCACTGCCACGCACTGCCTGCCTTGGGCCTGTTTAGAAGTTGTTTAAGGCCCCTTTAGGGGGGTCCAGGGTTCGTTTTGCCCCTTTGAGCCTGTTTAGAAGTTGTTTAAGGACCCATGAGGGTGGTCCAGGGTTCGTTTTTCCCCTTTGGGCCTGTTTAGAAGACGATATGTGCCACGCAGGTGAACAATAAAGAACAAGTGGTTTATTTTCCTTAAATCCAGAACAACATATCTACAATGTGCTCAATTGCAGAGGGATTTAAAATAGCCTTTCCTTTGTCCATGTGGATAAATTCCTTCCAGCAGCTCCTAAAGCAAGAGCACATTTCAAAATCCATGTCTCTTTCTCTCTGCTTCACTCTTCCAACTATCTCTCTGCACCTGCTTAGCTGAAGCCTGAACAAAATTGCAACAGTATGAGAAGCTCCCAGGCTTATCAGCTCTCCAGACATGGCTCAGTCAATCAGTTTCGTGTATCTTTTTTGCAGTTGACACACACACACATTAACTGATTTCGTACATATCTTAACAAAACTCACAAGTCATGGTATATTTCCAACGCAAAATTTACATTCTCTCTCTCTCTCTCTCTTTAAACACTCTTTCTATAATATATATTCCAAAACCCAGGTCCTTGAACCCAAACCTCTTTGTATACAATTATTGTGAAACTCTTTCAAGTGAGCCTTCAGGAAGAATCATAGCGTTGGAAGAGAGCTCATGGGCCATCCAGTCCAACCCATTGTGAAGAAGCAGGAAAATCACATTCAAAGCACCCCCGACAGATGGCCATCCAGTCTCTACTTAAAAGCCTTCAAAAAAGGAGCCTCCACCATACTCTGAGGCAGAGAGTTTCACTGCTAAACAGCTCTCACGGTGAGGAAGTTCTTCCTGATGTTCAGGTGGAATCTCCTTTCCTCTAGTTTGAAGCCATAGTTCCACATCCTAGTCTCCAGGGCAGCAGAAAACAAGCTTGCTCCCTCCTCCCTATGACCTTCCCTCACATATTTATACATGGCCCTCATCATCTCTCCTCTCAGCCTTCTCTTCTGCAGGCTAAACATGCCCAGCTCTTTAAGCCGCTCCTCATAGGGCTTTTTCTCCAGACCCTTGATCATTTTAGTCACTCTCCTCTGGAAACTTTCCAGCTTGTCAACATCTCCCTTCAATTGTGGTGCCCAGAATTGGACACAGTGTGATTCCAGGTGTAAGAGCTTTGCTGAAAGCAAATTGCTACCGCTCTATGCCTTGTTCACGGACTCTTTCAGATGGACCTTAACAAAGGCAACCTATATGTTTAGCATTCAGCATCTCTTTGGGCTTTGATTTTCTGTTGTTTGGTTTCTTAAGCAGGAACAGTTCAAGTGCAGATTCACCTCAAACCTGAACTTACATACATTTTAAAAATATGCCTGACCTGTATATTTCATTCCCTCCAGCTTTTCAATCACCCAGGAGGCATCAGTGCTCTGATCATCTGTAGTACGCACAAGCTCCTTGACCTCGGTCGCAAAGGTGATGACAGCATACCTGGGGGAGATGTCATAGCTGGAGATCTGCAAAGGGAGACCAAGAACATGTCAGAGGTACACTTCACACGTGCACACCCATTCTTTCTCTGTCATACATAGTCTCTGACACCCCCAGTTTCTCCCAATCACAAGATACTAATAAATAAATCATTATTTTTTATTTACAGTATTTATATTTCACCCTTCTCAACCCAAAGGGGACTCAGGGCAGATCACATTATATACATATAGGGCAAACATTCAATGCCCATATACACATAGAACCGAGACAGAGACAGACAGACGCAGAGGCAATTTAACCTTCTCCTGAGGGGATGTTCAATTCTGGCCACAGGGGGGAGAAGCTGCTTCATCATCCACTGTGACGGCACTTCCTCATTCCAAAGTTGTAAATTAGTTAAATTGGCCTCCCCACTTTATAAGTGGTACCTTATTTCCTAACTTGATAGATGCAACTATCTTTCGGGTTGCTAGGTCAGCAACAAGCAGGGGCTATTTTTTTTATTTTTTAATTGACGGGTGCTCACCCTGCCAGGGGCTGGCCTTGAACTCATGATCTCATGATCAGAGTGATTTATTGCAGCAGGCTGCTCACCAGCCTGTGCCACAGCCCGGTGTTTCAAGGTGTTAGCAATTCTGTTCAGGTGTTAAGACCTGCCTAGTGACATTGTTCTGACCATTGTTTGCAGGTCAGAAAGATTTTCTGCAGAGCCATCTGTACCTTCTCAATTAACTTGATGGACATATTCTGAGCGTGCTTGAATTGGTCCTTCTTGATGCTCCGCGAGGCATCAAGGACAATGTAGATGTTCAGTGAGCCGTCCTTCTCAATCTTGATTTTACGCTTCCCTGTAGTGGCTGTGGGAGGAAAAGAGCCAGAGATGGAGCGGGCAGAGTGGAGAAAGGGTCCCTACTCCTTTCTTATGTCTGCCAAGCTTCCAAGAATAATCCAAAGTCCCCACTCAATTTATTTTCTGCTGAAACACATCAAAGGATTTGAAAGTGTTCCTCTTTTGGATTTTGGCCCACAAACTACCAAAATCCCACTGCTCAGTCATCAAAACTCACTGAGAAATCTTGGGCAAGTCACACTCTCAGACTCAAGAGAAAAGTCAAAGAAACCCTTCCGCTGATCAAATCTTGGCAAGAACCCTCCATGATATAGTTAGTCACCCTAAGTCAAAAAGGACCTGAAGACACACAACAACAGCAGTAACAAAAATAACAACATCACTGTCTCTCCTTTCAGGAACCCAAAGGAAAGGCTTCTTCTTTCGTATTAGGTCCCACTCATTAAAAGCTACTTACAAACATTTTTGTCAGAATCACTAGACTCAGCAGTTTCAGTGAGAGATGAAATGAACTTGGAGGACACTTCTTCTGGGGTGTCATAGCTGAATGGGCCTGGAAAGGAAAATATGGAAGCAGAATTAGCAATATGAAGAACTGGACATATTGGGTGGCGGCTTTTGGGAGTCGGTACACACAAACAAATTCACTTTGCCAAACTCCTTAGACTCAAGCAAGAGATGGCTTGTTGCTTTTCAGAAGTCTAACATTTATTTCCCTGAAGCCCAAAATATTTGTTCCAGATGCTGAAATAGCCTTTTGGACTTCCCTAGATTTCCAATCCATATCTTCAGTTTACCAGGGAGGATCCCAGGTGATTGATTTATGCATCTAGTCTAGCAGAAGTTCAAGATCTCAGGCATAATTCCCAGCATGCCAGCTTCATACTCCTCCCCACCTGTCACTCAATCCAATTTGCTTACTTCGGCATTCTGGTTCTGCTCCACTCCACACTCCTGACTCTTGGCAAACCCGTTCTTTGGATCCCACAAGAGAGAGACCTCTTTCACAGGTGTACTGGACCTTGTATTCGATCCTGTATTGCGTGCCAGCTTTTCGGGCACCAATTGGGATGCCAGGGTTGCGACAGTGGCCAGCTGTGTGGGGAAAGATGAGAAACAATGAATGACCAAAATCTGGCTACCAGTATTAAAAAACTCATAAATCAGAACAGTAAATAAGAAGCAATACTCTGAAAACAGAGGAGTTCCAAATATGGGAACCAGGGGCAGCTAACGACTCTGAACAAAGGATGCCTCCAGGCAGGAAGAATCCAGGAGATGAAGCTATTCAATGCTAATCAAGGTGATTAACTACAACATTCACACTGGCCTCCAACTGACAAAGAGTTCTTCTCTCACCCTGGACTTTCCACAAACCTTCCTTGCTTAGTTTCTCCATACCTCACACCTCTGAGGATGCCTGCCATAGATGTGGGCAAAACGTCAGGAGAGAATACTTCTAGAACATGACCATACAGCCCAGAAAACATACAACAACCCTATGATCCCGGCCATGAAAGCCTTCGACAACACAACTTTCATTGATATTATAACAGTAAATATTGGGTGGTGTATGCAAGTAAATCTGACTCTTTCTTTCTTTGCGGGGAGAGATTAGTATCCCATAGGGTGAAACTACAACTACTGATAATTTTTGTTATGCCAACATCAGCTCTACTCTCTTGACTAATTCACAACTGAGATTTTGCAAAGAATATCTTGACTTGCAGAAGACACAGGCCATTGTAAGTTGCTGTATTTGACACACAGAGCTTCCAAGTCCATAGTGAAATGGCTCCATAGTATAATGGGTATAAGCGCATTATTTCAAAAATGTACAAAGAGAAAACACACTGGTGGGAAGGGCTCCAGATTGCAACCCATATGCAAACAACTATGAAAAGATGACTACAAGAGAGATCTTGGGATCAAGAGCAGGGCCTCCCCCGACGATCTTAGCCTATGAGGTGGATCAGAGAGGAAGATACATTCGGGCAAGTAAGCTGGGCCGGAATATGAATATTGAGGACTTCTGGTCAGTAAAATTACTGGAGCCGTCAAATCACTAAACAGCAAAACAGAATCACTGACACAGCCAAGCAAGACAAAAGCATGTGTGTGACTGACTGACTCTGGGTGGCATGAGTAACTGACATCTGATGTCAATCGTTTGCCCTCCCCCTGGCCTCCCGCTCTCACCTGACATCCTACTTGCTAGTGCCACCTACATAGCAACAGATTCATTAAAATAAATAAATAAAGGTTTAAAAATTTTAATGTTTTGAGGACCATATTTTCATTCTTGTGGACCACTAGTGGTCTGTGGACCACTGCTTGGGAACCAATGATTTAGAGCCTAGAGGAGAAGAGACATGATAGCCATGATTAATATCTGAAAGGATGCCTCATTCAAGATGGAGCATGTTTTCTGCTGCTCCAGAAACTAGACATGGAGCAATGGATTCAAACTACAGGAAGGAAGAACCTCCTGATGGTAAAAACCATCACAGTGGTGGAGTCTCCTTCTCTGGTGGTTATTTATACAGAGGCTGGGTGGCCATCTTCAGTAGTCCTGCATGGCAGGATGGGGTTGGGCTGAATGGCCCTTGGAGTCTCTTTCAACTCTATGATTTTTTGATGGTAACTGAATATGGTGATAAATCAACAATTTTTTATTGTGTCAGAAGCGACTTGAGAATATACCACAAGTCACTTCTGATGTGAGAGGATTAGCTGTCTACAGAGACGTTGCCCAAGAGACACCCAGATGTGTTAGCTGGGAGGCTTCTTTCATGTCCTCGTAAGCTAGAACTGACTGACGGGAGCTTTGCCCTGTCTCACGGATTTGAACCGGCAACCTTCAGGTCAGCAACCCAACCTTTAGGTCAGCAGTTTAGCTGGCACAAGAGTTCAACCCATTTCACCACTGTGGCTCAAGGTAAATCAACAAATGTGGCCAATGGATGGAAATGACTTTTTATTGCCTACTTCTTTCCCAAAGAGAAAGACTTTGCAGAACCATCTCACCTCCATCATCACATATGGTTGTCTCTCCACTCCACTTTCCATTGGGGAGGCAGGTGCGCTTCTGGGATCCTCGCATCGTGTATCCTCCATAGCACTCGAATGTCAGCTCCTGGCTTACATTGTAGTAGGGCTGCCTGGGTTCATACATGCCGTTTTCAAACTCCACAGGCCTGTTGCAGTGGATGTCTGGAACGAAGGGCCAACATCAGAAAGGGAGAGGTCAGTCTAGCTTTCCCTCTCAAAACCTGTCTCCCTTGCCACAATTAATCTTGTCGTGTTATAAAGAAAAGCCCTGCTAGATCAGACCAAAGGCCTATATAGTTTATGCCACGGTTAATCTACAAGCCTGACATTCTGCAGGTCATGAATAATCATAGCTGAAAAATGTGTTATCTTATTTATAATGTCCTACTTGTAATCACTCTATCTCTGTGTTTAACTTCTGCTGGAAAGAATGGCACTGGAAGACCTAGTGATTCCTAGGGAAAACATTGTAATCAAATCCGTAAATGATCAGTTTCACAAAAGCCAAACCTGCAAATATCAAACTGTACCTCACAACACAGGAAATCATGGAATGAGGCCATGACTATCTAAATATCTAAATAGCATAGTCATTGGTTATTTTGAAAGTAATGTAAATTGAGGCATCATGATAGTGACATATACTGCAGTATTTTTGACCATGAAGAAGAGACGTATTTGGCTGATGGCAACATAAGCATGTCCCATAATGCATTAAAGTGAATGCATACAATCTGTACACATTGTCTTTGTGGATAGCACTTATACAATGGGTTGTAAGCCATGCACATTGGGCACGGATCCACATACATTACACCAAATCTGGAGTGGGTAAAGTATGGAGGCTGGGTGCAGCTTTTGGGACTCCCAAATATTGCTCCCAAAACCTCCCAAAACCATTTTGTATAATTAAATTCAGGATTTTAGGATAATTGGTAAGCTGAAAGCCAACCCAACTGAGCCTAAAACACCATGGCTGGCTTCTCCCAAGCCCCATCGAACTCACCAAAGCACAAAAACATTTAAAACATCAGTCAAAATGGTAGCTGGAAGTGATGTCACCTCATTTTGAATTCATTGAACTATATATACTGGTGTGAACCATCAGGTGGGTACAGCAAAAAATAGCTAGACTGATCTGCAGTATACAAGTTGTGTAAGGGAACCCCATATTTATGTAACACTGAAGTATTGTAGGATTTTGGATGAAGACAGTTGTCCTTGGAGGTTGTGTTTGTGTGGGTATGTGACAAGAAACATCAAAATCTACAGTCCACATTCGTGGTGCCGTGGAAACCATACTTGGAGATTTATGGAACTGGTTGTTCCCTGAAACCTTAGCTAACTGAAACACTGCTTCCAGGCCACCACGATAGACAGGAACTCTCGATTTAGAAGGCAACAAGTATCTACTCATACTATTGCACTTGGCTTGGCGGATGGCGTCGCCATTTGGTTTTCGCATGGAGCTCCACTTCCCATTATATTCACAACGTCGGTAGTCTGTAGGGTATGGGTACTGTCCAACTGGGCAATTGTACTGCAAAAGTGAACCATTTTCCAGCACAGTATAGTGGCCGCCTATAATCGTGGCTGTTTCAGGGTCACAGGCAGCAGCAACAGTTGGATCTGCAGAGAAAACATAGTAGAAAGTTGAAAATAGATTGCAACCAGCAAGCCACAGCCTATTCATAACAATAGACTAGACTTTACTCCAGGCTGACTGTTTACTGTCTTGTCACACTAGGAAAACATGAGATCCAGAGTTCATCTGGGGGACCAGCTGCCAAACCTGCCATCAAGTTATTCTTTCCTCTATACTAGATCAAATGTTTCTGTTAAGAAAAGCATCCATGAACAATTAGCATCTTCTACAAATTAAAGAACACTTGGAATAGAATAACAGAATCACAGAGTTGGAAGAGGCACCAAGGGCCATCCAGTCCATGCAGGAATACACAATGATAGCACACCCAATAGATGGCCAGTGGTGTCAAACTGCATTAATTCTATTGTGTAGGGTACAACTACACTGCCAATTTGATGCAGTTTCACACTACTTTAGCTACCCTGACCGGGATCACCTTCCGTCTGGAAACTGATATCCTCACTGCGGAAGAACATGTGGGTCAAGAATAGGTCTTCACAGCCACCTACGCATCCACAGCCAAGACACCACATTTGGAGAGCTATCATCCTCAGGCTACGAGGGATCGCCTAAGTGAAAAAAGTAAGTGACTTTAGCTACCATGGTTCAATGCTATGGGATCCTGGAATCTTTTTCCTGCATTTTACCAAGCTTCTCAGACTATCTGATGTGTGCCAGAGACCAGTCCCATAGTTCTGACCATTGCCTCCAGCTGTTTCTTTGCTTCCTGGGAATGGGTCGTGACACCAACACTCAGCAGCTCACAGACAAGCACTGTGATCCAAGGACCTTTAAAGAGATGGATTGATGTTTGTTTTGGGTTCTCAAGGTCAATCCTAAACACTTGTACGATGAACATTGTATGGAGAGAGGGGTACTGGGACCACATCAATGACCACCAGCTTTTTATTGGGAAAGGAAGTTCTGAAAAGATCTGAAGATGATGGTAAAGTATGGAGATATCTGACATACATGGACCATCCTCGCCTTTCAAGACCCTTTTCCCAGTGCATGGGGCACCAGTAACACACAGGACAGATGGCAAAAATAGGGCTAGTGGACAGAGTCCTGTCCACCCCCTCTTGCACTGTTAATGGTGTATGGCACATGTTTCAAACTCAAGATCCATGGGTCAAGTCCAGTCTTCTGTGACATTTTATGTGGCCCTTCAGATGCTGGACTACAATTCCGATTTTCCTCATGATTAGACATCATTACTAGAGCTGATGGGAGTTGAGATACACTAACATCTGGATGGCTACAGTTTGTTCTGTTTAGTCAGGATAGTGGGGTTTGACTTTAGATATGAGGCTTCTTTTACTTCCTTTCTTCTCTCTTTTCTAGAACAACATCGCCGAAACCACAGCCGATACCCTGACCTCCCTGTATTGCGCCCAGTACAAAGTGGGACCCATCTGCTTTGTCATCTATAAATTTGCCTGGGCTGAGATTTGACATTGTGTTTAGTAGTACAAATCTACATTTAGAGAATGACACAACAGTTTGGTTAAATTGGCTAAATGGCAACCAAGGATACTTCCACATTACACTGTTGAATTAATGCACTTTGACAGCACTGGGGAAAGGTTGAAATGTCCTTTAACCTTTCCCCAACTTCAGAGCTGGAAGTGCGGCTGGGTTGGAATTGCAATGCAATTCCCATTATCCCCAGTGTGACATGGCAGATAATCAAGAGCAAAGAGGAGTTGTCGTTTAATAACATCTGCTAGGGACCCAAAATAACTATAGAGCAACACTATGTAAAAAAATATGGTTGACTCTCTATATTCACAGATTCTCCATCTATGAATTCAACAGTTTTACTGTAAGTTGCTTAGAGTTTCATTTTTGGAGAGAGAAAGCAGAGTGTTATTATTGTTATTGTTGTTGTTGTTGATGATGATGATGATGATGGCCCTTTGAAGGCAACCATAAGGCTGATGTGGACTTGGACGAAAATGAATTTGACACCCATGCCCTAAGCCCTCCAATGTGACTCTATGATGAAGTTCTGCTGAAGGTTGACCACAGAATTGTTGTCGAACCATGGTAAAGCTCAACACAAAAGATTTATAGTTCACCAAGGGCTCAGAAATAAATATATGATTTTCCCCCTTTTTAGAAAGACCCTCTCCAGACTTGTACAAGTTCAAAGTATCAAAAGACCAAGACTGAACCAGCAGTAGCTGTAAACCTCTAAACTTTATTGCTTCAAACCCACCAATAAACTGTATCAACTTTAGATTTTGTATAATTTGTATCTTTTAACTGTACACTGTATCTATTTCCTATATACACTGTATATGAACTGCTTTATAAAAATGAATCAAAATGTAACTCCAGAGACAGCCAAACTTTCATTACCCTGCTGCAATAGAAAAGGTTAGGCAAATCCCTCTGACTGTTTACCAATCCAGATAACACTATGCAACACAATCTTTGTTCCTGGGTTATAAATGTCATTTCCTAATCAATTCTATCATAAAAAACATGGGGAAAAGTTTGTTAAAGTGCAAAAAACTGGTTTTATGTGACATCCTGCAGCACATTTTGCTATAGTTTTTCAATGAATATCTCATCGAGTCTCAACCAATTCAACATAGATGTGGCAGCCACAAAAATGAAGTTTCTGGAGTAAAACAACTACTTTCAAAGTAAGTACCACACAATTAAACAGGAAATAAAACTTTCAAACCAGGAACAGAATTTTTTTCAAATTTGGTTACATAGTGAGTGTAATCAGGTTCATTATATATATGCAATGATAAGTGATCTCCAGTGCTAGCCAGAGTAGCTGAAAGATGGTTGTGTGATTTACTTGAGGTTGAGAGCTTGCTGCCATCTGCAGAAACAGAAACTTAAAAATATGTTCATTCGTTAACTCTTTTGACAACCCAGCTTTTAATTGCCCAGGATCTGCACCTTTGTTTCCTGAACCCTGTATCATTGTTTGCATGGAACTGGATAGTTGAGCTAATCAAAAGCTCATCAACATATCACTAATGTTGTCTTCTCCAGGTTCCCACCCTCCTAGGGGGCATCCTAACACCTGATTGGTCCTTTGCCTGACCAATCCCCAGCCACCATTCTCCCTGCCAAAGGAATCCTTGCCTGGAAGCTATGACATAAGTGGAGCCTTCAGCCAATCCTGGTGCAGATCCTAGCCAGCCTCTTTTCTGGTCAATCAGAGGAGGGAGCGGGATGTTTGAATGGCTGTCAGAACTATATAAGATGACTTGTGTTTCTCTGTATCCTTATGCTTGTACATTTTGAAGAAAAATGCTTGTATTTGCATCATTTTTGGCCAAATCAAAATAAACCTCTATGGCTTGTTCCCAACCTAGTGAATTGTTTCTCTGTCTTGGCCCTTCTGGTTTTAGCATACATCTGCCAGGCTCAGATCCTCTTATCCGTGATCCTAGCTAAATCACTACAGAATGACGCTGGAGAACCTAGAGATTTCAAAAAATGTGTTCTTTCTTGGAATCTCTAGGTTTATCAGAGTGAGTCTATGATTGGTGTCCAGCAGAAAGTGACCACAGAATCGCCCTGCAGGACCTAGAGATTTCTAGAGAGATCATAATAAATTTGGAATTTCTCTGAACTCTGGAAAAAGGAATGGTGCAATACTGACATGTCCTAAACACAGGGAAATTCCAAAATGATACTACGGGCTCCATTTTTATCAGTGTCCCTGCAGTCAATTGCATAATGGATATTTCATATCTCATGGGATTTGGTTCCAGAACACCCCCCTCCCCATGGATACTAAAATCCATGCATATTCCATAATGAAGGAAAATGGAGAACTTTCTATAAAATATTGAACAACTCAAATGAGTCCTGGAGAGACTGAGAATATACCTAGACATCAGCTGTGGGAGCCCCCAGTGGTGCAATGGGTTAAACCCTTGTGCTGGCAGGACTGCTGACTGACAGGTTGGTGATTCGAATCTGAAGAGAACAGGTAAGCTCCCTCTGTCAGATCAAGTTCCCCATGCGAGGACATGAGAGAAGCCTGCCACATAGATGGCAAAAATATTAAACATCCAGGCATCCCCTGGGCAACATCCTTGCAGATGGCCAATTCTCTCACACCAGAAGCAACTTGTAGTTTCTCAAGTCGCTCCTGACACGAAAAAAAACAGAGATCTCAGCATATGACGAGATCAAGTTTGCTTTTTAGATTTTTAACTCAAATATTTTTGAGCCTATGATTTAATCTGTGGATGCAGAACCTGTAAATATGGAGGGCCAACTGTATAATGGTTAATGTAAGTTCTGCTTTCGTTTCCTAAATACAATGTTTCCCAAACCAACAGTATCGAAAGCTAAACTCTGTACTGAGTTACTTTTCTTTTTCTGTTAGAACCATAACAAAACAAAAGCAGTAAAAACATCAACCTGCACAAAAGAACTCTGCCTTCTTTCTGTAATTATGGGTAGACTCAAATCAATTCTTCATAGTAAGATAGCATTCTTACGCAGCTTATGGGGGCTGAATCCCCATAAGCTGTGGATTCAGTTTCACATAAGTGGCAACTTGTGGAAAGGATTAGAGAAGGTTCCTTCTGTCATTATACTGCACCACTTCACCCCAAAATCCAAAACACTCCAAATCCAAAACTGTCCACATGTGTGGCTGTGATAGCGACCTCTTCGCTTTGTGATAGTTCAGTGCACACACAAATTTATTTCATGCACAAAAGTATTAACAATATTGTATAAAATCACTCTCAAGCTATGTGTACGTATGAAACATAAATTAAATTTGTGTCCCATCTCCAAGATATGCATGGCTATGCAAATACAGATATACCAAAAATCTGGGTGAAAAATCCAAATCCAAAACACTTCTCATCGCAGGCACTACAAATAAGGGATATTCAACCTGTATTGGTATTATATAGGGCATCAGATTGAGATCACAATACATAAGATATCCAGTATTAATAAAACTGCATGCTAAATGTTAAATGTTGGTCTGATCTCTCTAGTTAGGCAGAGTCAACCCTGGTTAGCAAGTGGATGGAAACCATCAACGAATACTAAGTGATGTAAGCTCTGTTTCAAAGGAAGAAACTGGCAACACAACCTCTAAGATTTCCTTCTCTAAGAAAACCTAATGAAATTCAAGGGGATTGCCAGAAACTGACAGGTGACTTGAAAGCACAAACATAGGCTTCGATCTATGTTGTCATATAATACAATGTAAAACTGAATTATATGGTCAATATAAACCCATATAACTGCTCTGAACAGCAGTGTAGATACAGCCATACAGACAAAAACCATTCAGCAATTACAGATACTGTTGATGGGAACTTCAACAACCATTTATCATCCTTTTCAACTCTTCTACATCCAAACAAATACTCCTGAATGAATACTTCCAGCATCAGTTTATAGAGACGCTTTGCACTTTTGCCTTCAAACATTTACTGATTCTTGCTGGGAGACTGTGAACCCTCTGGTAGCTCTGCCATTTCCTCTTGGATATGTTGGCTTACCTGTCCAAAAGGCCAAAAGTGCCACAAGGATGCAGGCAAAAGGGTGAAGTTGCTGCATTTTGGGTTCTGCCTTCGGCGCACCTCCTTGCTTCAGTGGTGGCAGGACCAACGCAGTCCTGCTGATTTCTGAAACTGTTGGTCTTCCTCTTCAGAAATTCATTGCTGGGTAACTCCACCCCAAGTGAAACAGCTGAGTTTTGGGAAATGGCATAAATATAGATTAAGCAACTCCAGGGCGGGGTGAAGGCAAGTTGGATATTGGCCTGCAGGTGGACAGAGAGCTAGCACATATCCCAAGGAGAGGAAATTACAGAAATATCCAAATATCTTGCAGTTAAACAGGGAAATCCCCCAGTACAGACACATCAGAGTTTTGAAAATGTGCACATTTTGGAGAATTCTCAGAGGATATGAGTGGGTCACGTCCTCAGCATTTTTGCATGGATGAGGGCCAAGCTCCGTGAACCCCGTCCCTGCTCCTCCCCCTATGTTTGCTTTTTTGAATTAGACAGTATTTATTCAGTCGAATTTCCTCATTTTATTAGGCGTCAGTGTAGCAGGAAATTCGATTCTTCAGAAGTAAGCCATTGATTCCTATCAAAGCGCAGCTTAGGGTTGCCAGGTGGAGAGAAAGCGCAAACATTCGAACTGGTTCCACTTAAAAATAGAGCTCTGGCATGCAGATCTGCGCCAGAAAAATGACTTTGGGTCCATCTACACTGTAGATGCCCTTGATTGTGCAGCGGATTAAAACACTGTACTGCTGAAGTTGCTGACTGAAAGGTCGGCAGTTCGAATTTGGGGAGCGGGGTGAGCTCCTGCTGTTAGCCACAGCTTCTGCCAACCTACCAGTTCGAAAACATGCAAATGTGAGTAGATCAATAGGTACCACTCTGGTGAGAAGGTAACGGTGCTCCATGCAGTCTTGCCAGCCACATGACCTTGGAGGTGTCTGCAAACAACGGAAAACCTTTTACCTACACTGTAGAATGAATGCTATGAGTCAATGTCATGGAATTATGGTTGTTGTAGTTTTGCAAGGTCTTTCTTGGCTAGAGGTGCCTCACTAAACCACAATACCCAGGCTTCCATATCACTGAGGCATGGTAGTTAAAGTGGTATCAAAGCGCATTCATTCTACAGTGTAGATGTCCTCCAGGTATAGCTTTTTTGACCATGTAAACCCATTAGATAACCTTGGGCAAGTCACACTCTCTCAGCCTCAGACAAAGGCAAAGGCAAACCTCCTCCTGAACAAAGCTTGCCAAGAAAACCCTGAGATAGCATTGCGAGAAGTCAAAAGTGATCTGAAGGCACACAGCATACACACAACGCATTTGTGACATTGCATTAAATCCTTGCTACCTGCTGTAGCTCAAATGGCTGCTGGATTGTGTGCTCCCTGTGCAAGCACAAAAGCTTGTAGTTATAATTCTAACCACCACAACCATACATTCCTAATGAATTCAGTTTTCCAAGATCTCAAATGCATGTTGTTGTTTATTCATTCGTTCACTTCTGATTCTTCATGACCTCATGGACCAGCCCACATGAGAGTTCCCTGCCACCCCCAGCTCTTTCAATGTCAAACCAGTCACTTCAAGGATACTTCAAGGATGTCCTTGGTCAACCCCTCTTCCTTTTTCCTTCCAGTTTCCCAGCATCATTATCTTCTCCAAGCTTTCCTGTCTTCTCATGATGTGGCCAAAGTACTTCATCTTTGCCTCTAATATCCTTCCCTCCAGTGAGCAGCCGGGCCGTATTTCCTGGAGGACGGACTGATTGGATCTTCTTGCGGTCCAAGGCACTCTCAGGATTTTCCTCCAACACCAAAGTTCAAAAACGTCTATCTTCCTTTGTTCAGCCTTCTTTATGGTCCAGCTCTCGCATCCATAGGTTACCATGAGGAATACCATTGCTTTAAGTATGCGGACCTTCGTTGCCAGTGTGATGTCTCTACTCTTCACTATTTTATCAAGATTGATCTCCTCCGAAGAAGTAAACGTCTTCTAATTTCCTGGCTGCAGTTTGCATCTGCAGTAATCTTGATACCTAGAAATACGTCTGTCACTGCAAAATGCATAGTGTCTACTTTTTTTCTGGAGCCCAGAAAAGGGTTTTGGCGACTACAGCTCCCAAAACAACTACTTGGCCATGCTGGCTAGAGGATTCTAAGATTCATTGTGCGATAACACTAATTTTTCTAAGTTCTGCATACCTACTAGAAAAGTTACACATTTTTCCTGGCAGCAGCTGAAATTCTGGAAAAGCTGAACAGAGGCAGCAATGTATAATAGTTTAAGCCTTGGGTTAGGATTCTGGGAGTCAAGAGTTCAAATTCTTCTGAATCAAGAAATCCCACTGTACTACACCCATGATGCTAGCAAAGATGAATGGAAATTAATGGAACTTGAGTTATGTGTTGTCGAAGGCTTTCATGGCCGGAATCATAGAGTTGTTGTGTGTTTTTTCCGGGCTGTACGGCCATGTTCCAGAAGTATTCTCTCCTGACGTTTCACCCACATCTATGGCAGGCATCCTCAGAGGTTGTGAGGCATAACAACCTCTGAGGATGCCTACCTCACAACCTCCGAGGATGCCTGCCATAGATGTGGGAAAAATGTCAGGATAGAATACTTCTGGAACATGGCCATACAGCCTGGAAAAAACACACAACAACCCTGAACTTGAGTTAGCTGTGACAACAAAAACCTATCCATTTCAGCTGGTTTGACTCAGTAAGAAACAGCATGGTGTTTGAGACTTGAACAAGGACTTTAGGAGACCAGAATTTGAATCCCTTCTCAGACATGCAAAACTACTGGGTGACCTTAGACAAGTCACAATATCCCAAACCCAGAGGAAAATGGTGACAAGCCTCAAAATCTTATGATGGATGCAGCTGATTTGAAGACACATAACAGTATAGGACTATGATCCCGGAGACTGGGATTCAACTCCCTGCTCAGTTTAATAATCCACTGGGTGACATTGTAAAAGTCACACTCTGTCATCCTCAAAGGAAGGAAACAGTAACAAAACATGCCAAGAAAACCCCTTGACAGGTGCACTTTAGAATCACCATAACTTAAAAGCAAATGGAAAACACACAATAAGAGCAACAACAACAATGATACTGATGAATATATTCAATATGATATGAATACAATATCAGAAAAGCAGTCAGGTTAATAAAATAATTGTTAACCATCAATATTTTGTACATTTAGTTTTTATCTAGGTAAAGGTAAAGGTTTCCCCTGACGTTAAGTCCAGCCGTGTCCGACTCTGGGGGTTGGTGCTCATCTCCATTTCTAAGCCGAAGAGCCGGCATTGTCCGTAGACACCTCCAAGGTCATGTGGCTGGCATGACTGCATGGAGCGCCTTTACTTTCCCGCCGGAGCGGTACCTATTGATCTACTCACATTTGCATGTTTTCAAACTGCTAAGTTGGCAGAAGCTGGAGCTGACAGCAGGCGCTCATTCCGCTCCCGGGATTTGAACTGGGACATTTCGGACTGCAAGTTCAGTAGCTCAGTGCTTTAACACACTTCGCTAACCTCCCCTTTAAAAATCTTATCATGGCTATATGTAATGTACAGCATTCATATCTGAGTATTTGAGAGACAATATGTATATGAAGACAAGGATTGTTACCAATTAGTCTAATTCTGTAATGAATGTACTGTATTACTAATTTAGGTATGATATCTAACTCTTAGTTGCTTTTGTATTAACCTGGTAGAAACTGAAAACCTGAAGGCATATGTATCTAAAAGAATGGCCTACCTATAGCACCAGGATAAAAATTATTTGGCGGGGGGGGGGGGGGGGGAAATAAACATGTCAAGGTTTTTTTCTAGAATAAAAACAAAATATTATGAAAAGTAGTCTATTTTGCAGTAAGAAGTGTTATTTCCTTTCTTTCCTGTCATTGTTACTTTTATTCATTAGTTTTTTAAAAAACAAACAAACTATGAATCATTAACTATGTAATTGTGATCAATAACCAGACGCCTGAAGAATCAAAAGAGACAGGGACAGAGAATCCATTGTTTCATCTCACAGATGTGTCCTTTTTATATTCTTTTAGTCTCAAGTCCAAAGTAGGTACCTGCCAATTATTTGAATAGAGGAAAGGTCAACATCCGTCTGTTAACCCATGTTGCTCTTGCTTGAATCTTCTTTTACTTTGGCACATTAGAGAGTAATGGGAAAAGATAATTTTAAGGTAGATTCGTGTGGAATATCCACTGTGTGGCATTCACTCTTTCTGAAAGTGCTTAGTTTCGAAAATGAGAGTTGACAAATTTTTAGCTGGCCACAGAACTACATCCGGAGTTCTCCAAAGCACTTCTCTTTTATTCCTAGCTGTGGTTGCACTTAATTTTACTGTTTTGTGTGCATTAGGGATGGCAAATAAGAATTCCGTCCACTAAATACCTTCATTTTATCCCCTGAAATCATACTCCTGGGTGTACCTTGAAACTTTAACCTGGTATTAGTTTAGAGTAGTTGTGGTGGTGCAATGGGTTAAACCCTTGTGCTGGCTAAACTGCTGACCTGAAGGTTGGCAGTTCGAATCCATGAGATGAGGTGAGCTCCCATCTGTCAGCCCTATTTTACGGGGACATGACAGAAGCCTCCCAGGGCGTACCCTGGGTAGTTCAAATCCGCAATACGGGGCGAGCTCCTTTCACCGGGGTCCTGTGTCCCTAGACAAGGCATGGGCAAACTTTGGTCCTCCAGGTTTGAACGACTCCCAAATCTTTTGCCTATTTAAAGGGAAAGGGTTTGGCACCTTGGAGATGGAGGAGAAGGTGTGGATCATCTGCAAAGAGGAAATGTGCAATTAAATAGAAGCAAAAGAGGCGGAAATGTGCTTAAGTTCTCCATATGCTAGCATATATGTACAGAAAGATGTTTAGAAATCACTGTTAGTGTATGTGCCTTCAATTCCTCTATTAATTTATGTCTTTCATAAGGTTTTTCTTAGGCAAGGAAAATACTGAGACATAAATTGTCAGGGGGCTTGAAGGCACATATGCTCACAGTGATTCCTAAGTCTTTCAGTACATACATTTTAGCATATGGAGATGTTAAGCGAGTTTCTCCCCTCTTTTGCTTTCTTTTTAATTCTGTCAGCTCCTTCCTCTGAAATGCAGCCAAAGAAGATTGTTTATCTCTGAGTGTATATTTTAAACTAAGAGATTTCAAGGGAGTGTATATCTTTTGGGCAACAGCAATTTCAACTTCAAAGAAACAACCATCCTCTGCTAACCAAATATATATTTTGTAGTGGCATGTCTTTATCCTTGGCAGTTTAAATACATGGTTCTTCAGTTTGACAGCTGAGTTACCTGTGTGCCATTACATGAATGCTTATGAATATCACTTGTTCAAAGGGTTGACTTCTAACAAGGTCATGCTTTTCTTGACTAGTGGTTTTCAAAAGGTGGTCTCCACATGTTCATGGAGATTCACATTTGCCAAACGGACATGACATTTTTCCTTTTCAATAAGGTTATGATTGCCATTTATTTCCAAAAGGATATGTGCCCAGAAACTGGGTGCAGTTATTTCCAATACTCCAAGTCCTAGTTCTGTGGAACAACTCTGGCTGATAACTCTGGAATCAGTTTTGGGTCATAATCCTTCAAGTTGTGGATTTCAACAAAATAAGCACACAAAGTGTAACGAAGATACATTTTTAATAAGCGTAATGAAAATCAACGTGTTGCCTGTGAAGAATGCTAGCGAACGGCAAATGTATAGGCTTGCGATTTATTGCAGAGGGATGAATCTCAGAGATTTGCCCAAATGTTGCCTCAGCCAGTCCTGTATGCTGAAAAGACTGATATAGAAATCTCGTGGTTTATGACTGCGTTGAGGGGAGACTCGTATGATTTCCTTTGCGTTCTTCCTTTTACATGGGTCGTAGGTACCCCAGCTGATCACACCCACCTGCCAGGAAAGAGAAAATAACTCAGCCAAAAGCTAAAGGCAAAATCTACAGATTATAGGGGTCAAAGTACAATGGAAGCAGGACTCCGTGGAATAAGAGTGACAGAAGTCAGATTGGGATCAACTTCATTCTTTTCTAGATCTCCACAGCCCTTCCAGCAGCTATTTTGTACCAGGCTCTTCTGGAAGCCTACCATTTGCTTCTTACACATTCTTGTCAAACCAAACTATGCTGGTATTTTTATCCAATGATGCTTAATCCTTCCCAAGGTGTTTGTCCTGCACAACTTCCAACAGGTGTGTATCACAGTGGAGTTCCTTTTGCCCCTATAGAGACATATGGCCAACAACTGGCAATAATGAAAAGTGAGGCTGTTGTTATTATTGAGTAATAATAACTAAACACAGCTGTCTATTCTAAACAATATCTGAAAAATGTACACCACGATAAAGGTATATGATGCTCTAATATACATATTGTGTTCTATGGTTTGAACCTTTATCGTGGTGTACATTTTTCAGATATTGTTATTATTGAGTACCCTTTGGGGTGAGAAGGTAAAGGTAAAGGTTTCCCCTGACGTTAAGTCCAGTCATGTCTAACTCTAGGGGTTGGTGCTCATCTCCATTTCTAAGCTGAAGAGCCGGCGTTGTCCGTAGACACCTCCAAGGTCATGTGGCCGGCATAACTGCATGGAGCACCGTTACCTTCCCGCCGGAGCGGTACCTATTGATTTACTCACATTTCCATGTATTCAAACTGCTATGTTGGCAGAAGCTGGAGCTAACAGCGGGTGCTCACTCTGCTCCCCGGATTCAAACCTGCGACCTTTCGGTCTGCAAGTTCAGCAGCTCAGCGCTTTAACATGCTGCAGCACCGGGGGCTCAAATGGGGTGAGAAAGGCAAGGTATAAATAGGGCAAATAAATAAATTGTTAGCTGCCGTCATGCTGACTTCAACGTATGGTGAATACTGTGTCCAGTCCTGGGCACCACAATTCAGTTGACATGCTGGAATGTGTCCAAATGTATCAATAATTTGGAAGCCAAGCCCTACGAGGAATGGCTGAGGGAGTTGGGAATGTTTAGCTTGGAGAAGAGAGGGTTGAGAGGGGACCTGATACCTATGTTTAAAGATTTAAAAGGATGTTGTATTGAGGAACAAGCTCCTTTACTTTGGAGACTAAGGCTCCCTTGAAGACTAGGGCCAGAGCTACAGTGTCACATGGAATTGAGTCTACACTGTCATATAATACAGTTCAATGCAGTTAATCTGAAACTGAATTATATAATCTGAAACTGGCGGGGCTGTGGTACAGGCTGGTTAACAGCCAGCTGCAACAAATCACTCTGACCAAGAGGTCATGAGTTCGAGGCCAGCCCATGCCTGCGTTTGTCTCTGTCTCTGTTCTATGTTATGGCATTGAATGTTTGCCTTATATGTGTGCAATGTGATCCGCCCTGAATCCCCTTCAGGGTGAGAAGGGCGGAATATAAATACTGTAAATAAATTATATGGCAGTGTAGATCCAGCCTAAGACACAGAGCAATGGATTCAAATGTGAAGGAAAAAAAATTTCCACCTAAATATTAGGAAGAACGTCCTGAGACTAAGAGCTATTCGGCAGTGGAATAGGCTGCCTGGGAGTACGGTGAAGCCTCTTTCTCTGGGGATTTGAAAACAGAGGCTGGATGGCCATCTGTTGGGAGTGCTAGATTGTGTGTTCCTGCATGGCAGAATGAGGTTCGACTGTATGACCTTTGTTTTTCATGTTTCTATGATTTCTGTCAGGCCAGATCATGTTGGCATTTTCCATCCATCTCTCCAAATATCCTGTACACTCTTCAACAGGTATATATCAAGGTGGATATCCTTTTGCCACTGCAGGGACATGCATCCTTCAAATTTCATCCCTAAAATGACCAGTGATCACACCTAGAAATTAATGAAGTGACAAGGACTTATGGTGACCCCATGAATGAAGGAATTCCAAGTCCCAGTATCTTCAATATTCCTGTTCAGATCTTACAAACTCAGGTATGTGGCTTTCTTGATTGAGTTTCTCCACCTGGAATGCTGTCTTTGTCTTTTCTTTTTACCTTTTACCAAGCATTATTGTCCTTTCTAGTGAGTCATTGTGTGGCCAAAGTACGACAGCCTTAGTTTAGTTTTTTTGGTTTTCTTCTTGTTTTATTGATAAGTATATTCAATTAACAAACTTTTGCCATACAAGTCTTATTTCGATATAGTAAAAGGTAAAGGTTTCCCCTGACGTTAAGTCCAGTCATATCTGACTCTAGGGATTGGTGCTCATCTCCATTTCTAAGCCGAAGAGCCGGCGTTGTCCGTAGACACCTCCAAGGTCATGTGGCCGGCATGATTGCATGGAGCGCCGTTACCTTCCCGCCAGAGCGGTACCTATTGATCTACTCACATTGGCATGTTTTCGAACTGCTAGGTTGGCAGGAGCTGGAGCTAACAGCAGCTGCTCACGCCGCTCCCGGGGTTTGAACCTGGGACCTTTCAGTCTCCAGCTCAGTGCTTTAACGCACTTCGCCACCGGGGCTTCTTATCTCGATATACATTATTCCAAAAGTCACTTTACCTTTTATGATGCTTTATACATTTCTTAGACATGCATATCCCATTACCCTTAACCTCCTCCCATTTCGCCCCTCCCTCCTGGAACAGCAATTTCAAATGACAGCCAGATACAACAAAAAGCTCACAGACCTGAAAATGTCTTTCCCTCCTCTCTACAAATAGTGATCCTCCAGATTCTCCTATTAAAAGGGGAAAAGGTGGAATTAAATGCTGACACAAGAAACCCCAAACTCCCACTCCCATTTCATACTTCTAAATCTACCTAGTGCTTTCTTTCTCTTAAAGTGACCACTCTTCTTTACCATCAAAGCAACCACCAAATCCAAGCATACCAAAAGATAGCGCATGTCTAGACCGATACGCTTAACATTCAGACTTCATCCGGAAGATGACACTTGATTTTGCAGCTAACTATCTGGCTTTTTAAACATTCTATCTTTATTTATACCCTGGGATTCTTTAACCCATGACAAATGATAATATTGTTTTTCCTCATTCTTTCTGGGTGTGTATGTATACACACCTATATTTTAAATTGTATGCCTTTGGCAGCACCCATTGTTTTTGTTGAAAAAGGCCATGTCTATTTGATGATGCTATACAGGCTAATGATAATAATTTAATAATATAATACACTAGGACAGGCATGAAATGCACTCCCTCCCCTAACCCTTCGCAGATTTCCTTTGCACATAAATACATAAATAAATTATAAATAAAATATACTTTATTTATATTCCGCTCTATCTCCCCAAGTGGACTCAGGGCTGATTACAGAACACACATACGGCAAGCATTCAATGCTGTTATACAAGTAACAAGGAAAAACAAAACACATAGACAGAGTTAAAGGCATTTTCCATCTTATTTTTGGCATCTTGGAGGCTGTGTGTGACTCCAGCCATGGAGGGGGGATGCTGTCGCTCCATCTTCCATGCTGAAGGGCTTTGTCACCCATAGATGTCCTCCCAATTGATTTCCTTAAGGGCGTTTTTATTACCTTCCTGCTAAAAGCGGTACCTATTTATCTACTCGCATATCTGTTTGATCTGCTAGGTGAGCAGGGAGCTGGGGCTAACAGCAGGTGCTCACCCCATCCCGAGCCCAAACTGTTACCCTTTCGATTGGCAGGATTTTTCTGCAGCTGGTGCTAAGCCCAGCCTTGGCCAGACTCTTTATTATATAACATGGACTGGAAGAAATATAATAAAGGAAATGGTTTAAAGGATTTTTAGAAGTTAGAAAGTGAACCTCAATGTTGTGAAAAATGCATATGATTCTAGCTCAGGCATAGGCAAACTTTGGCCCTCTGGCTGTTAGGAATTGTAGGAGTTGAAGTCCAAAACAACCGGAGGGGCGATGTTTGCCCATGCCTGTTCCCGCTAGTAGGAATATCCAAACAAATTCATTTGGATGAAGAGGCATCTTCAAATTCAGAACAGGTCCTCTTTCCTTTCTCCATGCCTCCGACACTTAATCTGGATACATTCTCCCCAATTTTGTGGACAAAAAATAACCTTTGCAAGTGGCCGCCTCCACACCGTTGTCATCCCCGCTGCAGAGGAATCTGTCTGTGACCACTTCAGAGGCATCAGACACCTGGGAATATATCATGCCTTCTTGAACAGCTCCGGAAATACAGGAGGGACGCTACAGAAAATAATAGATTCACAGATTTGATGGCTAAATTGCTATTTAGGACACAGTTAACCAGTTTCACTATGATGAAACAAAATGAAATATGTTGTTGAAAGCTTTAATGGCCGAATCACTGGGTTGCTATGAGTTTTCCGGGCTGTATGGCAATGTTCCAGAAGCATTCTCTCCTGATGTTTCACCCACATGTATAGCAGGCATCCTCAGGGGTTGAGGTCTGTTGGAAACTAGGCAATCCTTAACACCTCCCAACAAAGGATTCCCCCAGGCAGGAACCAGCCAGGCTTTGAAGCTGCAAAGCCTCAGACAAGAGTTTTTTCTCCCACCTTGGACATTTCACAGATATATAAATCTCACTTGCCTAGTTTCCAGGAGATCTCACAATCTCTGAGGATGCCTACCACATATGTAGGCAAAATGTCAGAAGAGAATGCTTCTGAAACATGGCCATACAGCCCGGAAAACTCACAGCAACCCAAAATAAAATATGGCATATGGTATGACAGACACCTGTCATACCATGGAAAACAAAACGTGCTCTTTTTAGCATTTCCTAGGACACTTCTATAACATGCTTGGACCATATGCCCTTCATGTATTCCCTGCAGATATTGGGATTGTACTATACAATAAAATGAATTAATATGCACAACTATGCATATTCACAACTATGACCTGTGTCATACTGCATTTGCATGTAATATGTCTCACTTCAAGACAGATGGCAATCTTATTTATGGAACTCTGGATGAAGGAATCAAGATTAAAATTCCATATACTGTAAAAGTAATGTTTAATTTTGTAATGATGACATAATGCTATGTAGTAATTACTACTGTAGTAATGCTATGTAGTAATTACTGTATTTACGAATTTAGCACCAAAATATCATGATGTATTGAAAACATTGACTACAAAAATGCGTTGGATAATCCAGAACGTTGGATAAGCGAGACTCTACTGTAAAAGTAATGTGTTTAATTTTGTAATGATGACATACACTTTGGTGTCTGAAGGAATCGCTGAATTTAAAGCACTCTGTCATTGGGATAGAGATGTCCCTTCACTTGAAGTTTCGATCCTTTGGAGTCTCCACCAGAATTTGGATTCAACACTGCATGCTATTCAACACATTGGCCTCATTGCATGTCATATAAAGCTGTAGATCTTAGTTTATTAAACTTCCCAATGAATAGTATATACTATTTGTGCACCTAATCCATTTGCCCTTGTTTAGAGAGGAACAAATTTGTCATGAATGACTTAATGTAACAGATTTTGACATATTTATCACCCTGTTTTTGTGAGTGGAGAACCCAAAGTGTGTGTAAATGGGCTCCATACATGAGCACACATTACAGCAGGACTCCTTGTTCAATATGGCATCAAACACAGCCCAAAAATTTCGTCAGCTCTCTATTTTGCTGACTACTATTTCACAGTACTGTTTTTTGCAACTATTTCAGTATTCAACTTCCTTTTATAAACTGTGCTTCCCTGCAACATCTGTTTAACACAGAAAGGAAATCCCCTTTTCAACAGTTCCCTACTAATGAATTTGAGGATTGCAAAAGTTCACGGGAGCATCACACAGTTATGGCCAAAATTAGGTAACACAATAAACGAGGAAACCCCACTCATTCTGGCTTAGCAGTTTGGAACAGCATGCTGTTGCAGGCAATTCTTTCACTTCCGCACACAGCAGATATAGCAGAATAAAATGGCTTTGCTCTACCATTTATTTATGATGGCAACGAAACATAGGTGCAACTCCTCTTCTTGTGTTTCTCCCATTAAGGGCTTGTTTACACTGTCTAGAAAACCCAAACTCATGGTGAATTCACCACTGTTTTTTCCCATTACGCACAAGCGACTTCCAGTAAGTATCCTAGTGCTTCTTGCCTTAACCCAGTTGTTCTCAACCTGTGGGTCTCCAGATGTTTTGGCCTTCGACTCCCAGAAATCCTAACAGCTGGTAAACTGGCTGCGATTTCTGGAGTTGTAGGCCAAAACACCACAGGTTGAGAACCACTTCCTTGACCCAACTTTGTCCTGCTTTAAGCAAAATTGGAGGATACTCTGAAGTTTGCTCAACATTACAGTGTATCCTGGGGCCTTGTGGACAGTGGGATTGGGTCAATTTTGGACTAATCCCATCCACATGGATCCTGCCGGCATTACACTTTCCTGAAGCCAATGGTGTCAAACGTGTGGCCCTCCATGTGTTTTGGACTTCCGCTCCCAGAATTCTTGACCATTGGACAAGCTGGCTAGGTCTTCTGGGAGTTGGAGTCCCAAACACGTGAAGGGCCACAAGTCTGACATCTCTGCCTTAAGCTGGCCAATGCAGCAGATGGGGATGTCTTGTCTCCATATCACCACTCCTACCAATATTTCTAGCTTGTGATCCTTGCAGAGATATCCTAAATCAGGCAAGGAAGGCAATGTTTAAGAGGGGTTTTTTTGGGGGGGGGGGGATATGGTTTATGGGAAAGGAAACAAGACAGAGTAGCAGCTGGCAACCAGGAGCAGAATCCACCAGCAAGCTATTCACAAATGACAAGCCTGGGACTGTGGTTTCCCAGCTTGTTGCATCCTCTGAACCAACCCAGAGACCGTATGGCTCTTTATGACTCTTATGTCAACATCTCAAATGTTTGTTATCCAGAATCCAATCTAGAGGAAATAATAGGCTTACGCTTGTCTTTGTCTTGATCCGCACGTTCATCCGTTTGTTGTCCAAGGATATAAACTGGGCAGGCACCTTCTCAAAACTCAGCAGCTCCAGTTCTATGAGACAGGAATTATTGTGGTGAAAGGAAACGTAATGGTGGATCTTTAAAGCTTTATAGTTAAGAAGAGAGGTTTTTTCAATTACTAAGTAAAAGCAAGGGAAAGTAATCTTGAATTGGATTTTTCTGGCAGAAGGAGAGTAAGGTCTAGTGGGTGAAGCATCATAGGGGACGTCATTTCCAGAATCCAAAAGAAAGTACAGTACTCCACATTTGTGAGTTTGCCTTTTAAATACTTGATTCACTGGCCAACACATCTTTTGGTGTCTCAAACATTAGCCCTGTTTCTGGGTATTGACCTGCTGATTCCCAAAATGGCACCAGTTTTCCCCTATCAGCTCTAGTTTTTGAGATACAGAGCATATGGCATCTACCAGTTGCCACCTGCTCATCCATATCTGAGAAACTAGAGCTGGTGAGGTCTATCTGATGAAACTTTCTGAATCAGTGCACCAAATAACACCAGAAAAAGCATGTGTTGGGCTGTGCTATTCACAAATTTGATCTGTTTATGAATGTCAGATCAGTGGTTCTCAACCTGTGGGTCCCCAGATGTTTTGGCCTTCAACTCCCAGGAATCTTAACAGCTGGTAAACTGGCTGGGAGTTCTGGGAGTTGTAGGCCAAAACACCTGGGGACCCACTGGCTGAGAACCACTGCTCTAGATCCTCCAGCACAACTTTGGCCAATTTCCTCCAGAAGTTGATGACAGAGCTGTGTTGGAGGACCTAGATGTTCCTACAGAACCATATGTTTATTTGTGGTTTCTTACTTTCATGGGACCCGGCACCTCTAATTCCAGCAAATTGAGAGGAATATTTGTAATGCAAAATAGCATCACAACTCTCAAAAGAGTTCATGTGGACAATTCTTAGTGTCACAGAATGAGGTCAGCAAAAAGCAGCCCTCCAGAACTTGGTTTGGTTTCAGCTCTCATCATTCCGAGCCAGCATTGCCAGTGGTGAGGAATGCTGAGAGTTATAGTCCAGCATTGTCCAGAATAGTGATTCCAAGCTGTAATCCTCCAGGTGTTTGGGATTCCAGCTCTCAGATGTCTCTGCTGCCGTGACCAATTGTCAGGGATTTTGGGAGCTAAAGTCCAAAATACTTAGAAGACCAGAATGTGGCAATTAGTGATCTAGAGAGACCCACACTTTACCAAATATGATATAGTACACTGCCATTCTCAGCTGATAAAGTGATTTGCTTGTTTAATTCCAAGAAGGAATGGGGATGCCCCTTGTTAATCATATGTTTCTGATATTCAGTTTTTGAGGGGCAGATACCACTGGTCTGTCAGACAGCTTCTAAGACAGTGGTTCCTACCTTCAGTCCTCCAGGGGTTTTGGACTTCAATTCCCAGAAATCTGAGCCAACAGCAGTTGTTAAGAAATGTGGGAGCTGAAATCGAAAACACCTGGAGGACAAAAGGTTGGGAACCATTGTTCTAAGAAAACAGTTTTTGGGTCGGAGGTGGTTGATCAATCTGACTAAATCTATTCACAGAATCATATAATCATTTTTTCCTCAAATAATTGGGTTCTTATCCTATTTGCCCTACCCTCTCTACAATAATTAGGCCATTATCTCCAATACTTGATGACCTCCTACCTTTGAAATCTCCCTCCACTATAACTCTGTTTAAAGCTTTCCTATTAGGTTTGTGAAACTCTTACAAAACCTCCCTGCCAACTGTTATGAGGTGCTCTATATCATTTGCACAAAACTCTTCTCTGATATACAGTCATGTTCTCCCTTTACTATCGTTTCCTCTCTTACAAGATAACCTTTCATTTCCCTCAAAAGAGAGCAGATATAGGGAAGCTCAAGACTAGGGGACTTGGTAAAGCCGAATCATGCAGGAAGCAAGAGGCTGCAATGTGGGGAGGAAGTGGGAAGGGGCTGCGGCTGGCATCCTCTGAAGATGCCAGCCACAGATGCAGGAGAAACTACAAGAGAAAACGCTGCTAGAACACAGCCATACAGTCCAGAAACCACACAACACCCCAGAAGTTCTCAAGAATTGCCCCTCACCAATGTTTTAAATACATACATGCCATATCTGACCACCTTGTGCAATATTCTACTGAAACTGGGCTAGGATGTTTATTTGCAAGGGTGGAAGCATCATCTTACAGACCTGTCAGCTTCAGAAGGCTACTTCCTCCTCAATTTAGCAAAAGCAAGGCTGCACTTTTCATTCTGGCTCTGAATTGTGCCGCTCCTTGCATAATAGGCAGGCCACTTGCTTGCAGAACTAAAAGCTCTTTTGGCCTTCACTTTTTTTCCAACGCTTGAGTGTATCTTCACAGTTGAATTAATTCTTTTGGACAACATAGTAATTACCATGGCTCAATACACTGGAATCCTGAGAGTTGTAGTTTCACAAGGCCTTTAGCCTTCTCTGCCAAATAATGTTGGTGCCTGATCAAACTACAATTCTCAGGATTTCCTTGCACTGAACCATGGCAATTCAAGTGGTGTCAGACTGCATTATTCTGTCAATGCCACATGCTTTGTTGTGAGATCACCATAACTGGGCAGCCACACATTCCCCCACTTTGGTGTTGAGATATTGGTCCACATTTCTAATCTTTCGCATAGAGCTCTGCTATATATACTGCATGCATATACTGATACTCAAGTATTTGAGTACATACATACACACCTTCCTTAAAAATGTCAACTTAAAATTTAAAATTCAACGTGGGACAGAGCCACTTCCAGGTGGGAATGCTCACCTCCTACCGACCCATTCTGCCCAATGATAACTCCTTCCCACAATGACACAGCCATGCCAATGATCCTTAGGGTCTTTTCCAACACTTATGACTCTATGATCTTTCTTAGAGATAATCTGGTAGTCAGATATGCCACTCACCATGATCTTTACAGGTTGTGGTCCCTGACTTCTTCTTCAGGGCTTTATTGGCACCCTCAGTGCAAGGAAGGCATATTGGTCTGCAAAGAAGAATTGAGAGTCTGAAGCTAGATTGGTATTTGCAGTAATTGAACAAAATACAATACAGTATTCCCTCACTTATCGCTGGGGTTAGGTTCCAGAACCACCCGCAATAAGTGAAAATCCGCGAAGTAGGGACGCTATATTTATTTTAATATTTATACATTATTTTAGTAGTTATACACTATTTTAAGTTTTTATCAACCAATCGTGTGTTGATAAATCGCCTCCTTCTCCTCCCGTTGCTGCTTGGGCTCCTTTTCTCTCTGTTCAACTTCTCCTTCCATCTTCCTTAGTCTGCAAATTATATTTTTTATGATTTATAATAGTCTTTTAGAGTTTATTGAAAAACCGCAAAACAGCGAATCCGCGAAAAGTGAACTGCGAAGTAGTGAGGGAACACTGTACAGGGATGGTGGAGAACCCAGCAAGGAGAACAAAGAAATGATGAATGCAAAAGTGAGGCCAACAAACCCAAAATTATGTAAAATGAATGGGGTTACTAGAGTTGTTGGAAGTTGCAGTACAAAACTTTTCTCAACTCCACAAAGCATAACAAGTGTAGAATCTAACCTCTCCAGGGAGGCAGGTCTATACATTAAGATGACCTTCCCTTTTACATCTCAAAAAGACCTCTTCCAAATGCATAAAATAAAAGCTACCAAGGATAGCACTTTATCTGCCATGACCATACCCTAGAAGAGTGGTTCCCAACCTTTGGTCCTCCAGGTGTTTTGGACTTCAACTACCAGAAACCCCAACCAGCTTAGCAGCTCCTAAGAATTGTGTGGGCTGAAGTCCAAAACACTTGGACGACCAAAGATTGGGAACCACTGTCCTAGAAGAATCCTGGGATTTGTTGTTTGGTGAGGCAGTGAATTCTCCAAATATCACGATACTACAAAACCCTGGATTCCATAGGATTCAAGGTTTTGTAGTGTTGCCAGAAATGGCAACTGAAATGGCACGAACATGCTATTCATGTTTAATGTGAAAGAGACCCTGGTTTCAGAGCAATTTGCTTTCTTGGTTTCTAAAATTCAAAGACATAACCATGTCAATTTGGAATGTCAGTATGCAAAGTTATTTGGAAGCATCTTAGGAAATAACGGAGAAAATGAAGTTGGGAGCATAAGCATTTGCAGTTGTAAACCAGGTCTGTTTTCTCAAATCAATGGAATGAACTACCTAAAGACATACTTTAAAGGCAGATTCTAAAATCAGGACAGTACATAAAGAACAACACTCAGAAAACAGGAGAATTCCAGACAGGATACAATCAGGGCCAGCTAAGACCTCCCAACAAAGGATTCCCCCAGGCAGGAAACAGCCATGCTTTGAAGCTGCAAGCACATTCTGTGTTAATCAAGCTGGCCAATGGACCTGCCTCCAAGAGACAACAGTTGTTTCTCCTACCCTGGACATATATAAACCCCCACAAGAATTTAACCCATTGCGCCACTGTGACTCAGCTCTAGCCATGATGTCTAATGATGAGATGTCATGACTAGAGTTGTAGTCCAGCATCTGGAAGGCCACAGAAAATGACATGGTGGACTTGATTTGGCCTACAGGCCTTGAGTTTGGGATTGAGTATATACACATATAGTTTAGATTGCATGCTTTTCATAAGATCAATTGTTTTGATTGTTTTGGTTCTTTTAGGTAAAGGTAAAGGTTTTCCCCTGACGTTAAGTCCAGTCATGTCTGACTCTGGGGGTTGGTGCTCATCTCCATTTCTAAGCTGAAGAGCCAGCGTTGTCCGTAGAGACACCTTCAAGTTCATGTGGCCGGCATGACTGCATGGAGCGCCGTTACCTTCCCACTGGAGCGGTACCTATTGATCTACTCACATTGGCATGTTTTCGAACTGCTAGGTTGGCAGGAGCTGGAACTAACAGTGGCCGCTCACGCCACTCCCGGGGCTTGAACCTGGTTCTTTTACTTGTACTTTATGTACATTAGTTGCATTCTATAAATAAACAACACAACATTTGTTGTTGTTGTGTGCCTTCTAGTCTTTCAACCTAGCATGGGATTTTCTTGGCAAGATTTATTCGTACTGCCATCATATAGGACTTGCTAAAGGTTGCCCAGTGGGTTTCCATGTACAAGCAAGTATTTGAATTCTGGTCTACTGGAATTCTGGATTCCTAATCCATCACTCAAATCACTACATCATGCTGACTTTAGAACAAGAGACAACTGTGATAAATACTTCCTTGTCTGACCCGGCACCTTACCTGATCCTCCCACCAAACGGCACAGGATTCTCCAGTTCAAGGAGAGAAATGTCATAGTCGTAGAATTCCTGGATGCCCTGGGACAACTTTGCACGGACATTGTACAGATCATGATCAATACGTCTTTTTATTGACAAACTACTCTCTCCTCCTCCTGGGGAAGAAAAAAAATATAAAATATTATCATAAAAGCAGGATGCAGTGCTTCATAACTGTAGTTCTTCAAGTGGTCATCTGTGGACTCACACATATGCTATTCTCAGTGCCTGGATGGACCATCTTTGTGTTGGAATTCAACCTCAACTGCCCAAGTCTGCAGTCCTCAATGAGGAGTAGTTAGCTTTGAATAGGATGAGGGAAATCCCTTCCCTGAATGACAGTAGGAATGTATCTATTTTTTCTCTCCTCTCTTATTTCTGCTCTCATTCTGATTGGTTATGTAGAATGTATATTTTGCATGTGCATGCCTTTTGTCTTTGACTTCTTTGTTGTGAGGTTTCTGGGCTATGTGGCTGTGTTCTAGTAGCATTTTCTCCTGATGTTTCACCTGCATTTGTGGCTGGTATCTTCAGAGGATCTGATGGTGTTAAACAATTGGAGTATATATACCCGTGGAATGTCCAGGGTGGGAGAAAGAACCAATGTCTGTGTGTCAGGAGAGATCATAGAATCATAGAATCATAGAATAGTAGAGTTGGAAGAGACCACATGGGCCATCCAGTCCAACCCCCTGCTAAGAAGCAGGAAATCGCATTCAAAGCACCCCCGACAGATGGCCATCCAGCCTCTGCTTAAAAGCCTCCAAAGAAGGAGCCTCCACCACGGCCCCGGGGAGAGAGTTCCACTGTCGAACAGCCCTTCTCACAGTGAGGAAGTTCTTCCTGATGTTCAGGTGGAATCTCCTTTCCTGTAGTTTGAAGCCATTGTTCCGTGTCCTAGTCTGCAGGGCAGCAGAAAACAAGCTTGTTCCCTCCTCCCTATGACTTCCCCTCACATATTTATACATGGCTATCATGTCTCCTCTCAGCCTTCTCTTCTGCAGGCTAAACATGCCCAGCTCTTTAAGCCGCTCCTCATAGGGCTTGTTCTCCAGACCCTTAATCATTTTAGTCGCCCTCCTCTGGACGCTTTCCAGCTTGTCAACATCTCCCTTCAACTGTGGTGCCCAAAATTGGACACAGTATTCCAGGTGTGGTCTGACCAAGGCAGAATAGAGGGGGAGAATAACTTCCCTGGATCTAGACGCTATTCCCCTATTGATGCAGGCCAGAATCCCATTGGCTTTTTTAGCAGCCGCATCACATTGTTGGCTCATGTTTAACTTGTTGTCCACAAGGACTCCAAGGTCTTTTTCGCACGTACTGCTGTCAAGCCAGGCATCGTCCCCCATTCTGTATCTTTGATTTGCATTTTTTCTGCCGAAGTGAAGTATCTTGCATTTGTCCCTGTTGAACTTCATTTTGTTAGTTTTGGCCCATCTCTCTAGTCTGTCAAGATCGTTTTGAATTCTGCTCCTGTCTTCTGGAGTGTTAGCTATCCCTCCCAGTTTTGTGTCGTCGGCAAACTTGATGATCGTGCCTTCTAACCCTTCGTCTAAGTCGTTAATAAAGATGTTGAACAGAACCGGGCCCAGGACGGAGCCCTGCGGCACTCCACTTGTCACTTCTGTGTGATTTTCCCTCTCTTTTGAACCCTAGTGAGATGGAGTTAGAGTAGCTCAGACCCAGTTCCTAACTATTAATAAATGTAGTTATTATTTTTGTAAATAAACTTATTATAATTATAAAGATTGAACCCTAGATCTTTGCCTCCAAAGCTCTAAATTCTTTGCAGCTACATGGAACTTCGTGCTCTGCTTGCTGTGAGCTGAATGCTCAACCAGAGTATCCTGCTATTTGTATTTTTGGATGCTCTGTTGTATTTTTGGGTAGTTTTCTCTAAGTGTTGTCGAAGGCTTTCATGGCCAGGATCACAGGGTTGTTGTGTGTTTGCCGGGCTATATGGCCATGTTCCAGAAGTATTCTCTCCTGACGTTTTGTCCACATCTATGGCAGCCATCCTCAGACGTTGTGAGGTATATATATACCCACAACCCAAAGACAAAACTATTGCATGATTTTCTTTGCAACATTTATTCCTGGGAGGTTGAGAGAATTTGACTTGCCCAAGGTGACCCAATGGGTTTCCTTGGCAGAGTGGGGATTTACACCTTGTTTACATAATTGTAGTCCTATGCTCAAACCAGTACACTGCATTGCCTTTCATTGTTCCTATGTTGTTCTAGGAAGAAAAAGCAGGGCAAAATACCTGAGCTATCTAAGGGACTTTGAGAATACAAAACTGCCTTGTATTTGATTACTGTATTTTGTTTAGTTCCTGGTGTGTTGCTAGGAAAGGGCTTTATTTACTTATTTCTTTATAACATTTTTCACATTCCTAAAAGGCAATGTACAATATACACTGAATGAAAGGAAGCTGATCATTTGTAAAGAAATCACACTCCCAGGAGAAATGAATCTAATGAATGAAGGGACAATTAATTTGTAGTCCTAACTTTCCAGTGGAATTCTGAATAGGCTACGATAACATTACACAGAAGTCGAGAAAAGAAAACATTTGCTGAATGAACCTCCCTCTACTTTGCTTCTGGAAAGGGCATTTGTGCCCTGCAAAACTGTTGGGAATGCAATTCCCATATTGGGTTGCTGTGAGTTTTCCGGGCTGTATGGCCATGTTCCAGAAGCATTCTCTCCTGACATTTTGTCCACATCTATGGCAGGCATCCTCAGAGGTTGTGAAGAAGCCTGCCAGAGATGTGGGCTAAAGATCAGGAGAGCATGCTTCTGTAACATGGCCATACAGCCTGGAAAGCTCACAGCAACCCAGTGATTCTGGCCATGAAAGCCTTCGATAACACAATTCCCAGATTATTTTATACAATCCTTCACCAGAGCTTGGAACATAGTCTCAAAATTAATTCCTCAATTGTGAATGTTGGGAAGGACTAAAATAATTAATCATCATTAAAATCAGAAATCTAATTTGCTGCACTGAATGTCAACTAATTCATTACTCAACTTGTTAAATATCTAACTTGTTCATAAATATGGTATTTACAAAGAATAACTTGTAGTCTTACTGCTGTTTTTATAACAGGTTTTCCCAGTTTGGGCTAAAGACACACTATAGATAGCTCCTTCAATTTTGACAGATGTTGCTGGTTGTTGTCACTTATGCGTCTACTGATTTCATTTGTTTTGATGGAGCTATTTGAAGCAGTTTTCTGGATCTGAAGAATTTGAGGTAATCCCATAAAAACTCAGAGCAGATTCACTTTTTTTATAGAATAGGAAGCGACTTGAGAACATACTGCATGTCACTTCTGGTGTGAGAGAATTGGCTGTCTACAGAGATGTTGCCCAGAGGATGCCCGGATGTGTTACCATCCTGCTGGGAGGCTTCTCTCATTTCCCCGCAAGCTACAGCTGACAGATGGAAGCTCACCCCGTCATGTGGATTTGAACGGGCAACCTTTAGGTCAGCAACCCAACCTTCAAGTGAGTAGTCCAGCCATTGCGCCACTACGCCTCCTGTAACAGATCCACTACTCCACTAACCTAGGGACAAGCAGTCTCCACTGGGTTTAGCTTAAAATCACAGAGTGACACTAGAACCAAGCACAATACAAAAATGAATGAAGTCTTCCCCACCCCACCCGCTCTACCCTCAATGTTGCATTTTACCCAGAATAACTCTCCAGGTGGAAATGTCGTTCAGCTTGTTGAAACAGTGAGCCGAAGTCAGGATCCAGGTCTTTGAAATCAAAGCGCCGCGGCAAGAAGGTTCTGTTTGACGCTGCAGTAAAAGTATGACTAAATTAATTCAGGGTAGGACAAGCAATTTCAGGTTATTGTATATACTCACATAAATGTCTAGAAATGTTAGAGAAAAAAGCTACACGAAAAAACTGAGTAGACTTAATGGGGCAATGTAAGTATTGTAGCTTAATACTTATTCTCCTAGGGAACATCTCCTAAAAACCTAAAAAGAAGGGTGGATGGATGCCTTCCACTCTCTCCACCGTGGCACTGCTTCTGGCTATTGAAAATCTCAGGATAAGAAAACTGCATTGGAGGCTATTTAATGCTTCCCCCCAAATGGGTGCCGAGAGAGTAGAGAAGATGTGTTGTCGAAGGCTTACATACATGGCCGGGATCACAGGGTTGTTGTATGTCTTTCGGGCTGTGTGGCCATGTTCCAGAAGTATTCTCTCCTGACGTTTCGCCCACATCTATGGCAGGCATCCTCAGAGGTTGTGAGGTATGGAATAATGAGTAGAGAAGATTGGTGTTTCTCCCACAATAGACTAAGTTCTCTCCTTTTGCTGCTCTACTCAAAGAAGGAGATGTTTCCTTTACAATAGTTTTTTTTTTAATGTCAGGAGTGACTTGAGAAAATTGGCCATCTGCAAGGACGTTGCCCAGGGGACGTCCAGGTGTTTGATGTTTTACCATCCTGTGGGAAGCTTCTCTCATAACCTCGCATGAGAAGCTGGAGCTGACAGACAGGAGCTCACCCCACTGCTCAGATTCGAACCGCCGAACCGCTTCTGCATGGAATGACCCTCAACCTAGCCATAGGTCATATCACAATCTATAATTTTTGTCTCAAAACCTGCACTCAGCTTATGCAGAAGTATATATATTACGTTCTTGGACAAGGGTGGAGAACCTCTTAGCCTTCAGACCAAATCCCAACCCAGGAAACATCTATTGGGCCAGATTTCTGCAACTGATGGGACTAAAGGCAGTGTATGAGACAGAAGAGGCATTCTTTTGACTTCTTTCTTCATTCTATGCCTGTAGTCCTAAACTGTGGGAAAGCCTTCATACAATACTAACGTTGCAGGGTTCTGTCCTGGGCCCAGTTCTGTTCAACATCTTTATTAGTGATTTAGATGAAGGGCTAGAAGGCATGATCATCAAGTTTGATAGCTAATAATCCAGAAGACAGAAGCAGAATCCAAAATTATTTTAACAGATTAGTGAAATGGACCGAAACTAACAAAATGAAGATCAGCAGGGACAAAGGCAAGATACTCCACTTAGGCAGAAAAAATGAAATGCAAAGAGACAGAATGAGGGGTGATGCCTGGCTCGACTCTAGGCTACTACTTGTAAAGAAGAACATACTACGGCATTGCAAGGAGGGGAACAAAACAAACTCTACTTACATTTTCTTGGAGGAGAACATGCCATGGGTTCTTTTGATACCATTCAGCATTGATGGAATAATTTGCCAAACCACATATATCATCCAAATCCTTAGGGTCTGAGAGAGTTAGAAATAGAGGAAAAACTGCATTTATTTTCAACACATTCGTGCTATAGCCCTATAACATTTTGGGGAGGTGGAATGTTTGGGGAAAATAATCCTCTTGGCCTCTTGTCACCTTCCCAGTATATACCATTATAAGCACCTTGTGCCCAAAGAACCGTAATCACTGCAGTCTGGTGGGATATCTCACATGTATTCATCAATGAGAAAGTTAGTGCTGGGAAATTAAAAGCCAGACTTGCATTTAGCAGCATGAGAAGAGAATCCTTGGATCAGCAGATCTTTTTTTAATATTTTTTATTTTTTTTTGGGGGGGGGGCTGCATCTTGTCCTCAAAGCCATTTTGGGGTCCAGGAGCCTGCTCAGACTGAGCGCACATTGGTGCCATTGTATCAACAGCCAAAGCAGTTCCCACATGGGGTTTGCTGGTGACATTACTTTGGCTGGTCAAAAGGACACCTTCTGTGACCTCATCAAAAGTGACATTGCCAACAAGTCTCTTGTGAGGCAGGTGATACAATGATGAAACTGTTGGATATGTGCACACTGGATTAGGCCAGATTCAGCCTGACTCAGCTGTCCACACCACAGAAACACCAGGAGTACAGTCTGTTTTCCATTTTCACCAAATCAATGGCTGGAATCAGTGGTCATGCTGCAAATCCAGGTGTATATCATATGAGCTTGAACTCCAATTCCCAGCAAGTGGAATGCGAAATATAGTCCTAAGCACCTTCTTAAACTGTGGGATCCAATCCAAAATAGCTCGATATTGGGGTCCCAAATGTGTTTGGGTTTCCAAAAACATTTAGCAACAATAAAAGCTTTCTGAATGCATCTGGTGGCTATTTTAGACGTTTACACAAATCTGTTGTGCAACGATTACAGTGGACTCTAAGGATGTTTCAGTTGTACCCTATATGCTTGGGATCAAGTAACAATTTATCCGGCAAAAAGGGATTGCAAATGAAAAGTTTAAGAAGCCCTGGTCCAATGTACCTGGCAAACAAAACATAAATCTTTGGTGTGTTACAATATTTAGCATTATTATATAGTGTTGTTTTGAAGGAAGTGGTGAGACAACAAAGACCACTGATGCAGCCAGGTTTGGATCAATTGCCATTTGGCTCCTTCTCTTCCAGAATTCATTCTACCAGTGATCATCCAACACAGGGTGTCTCTATAATGTAGAACTATCATAGTTTGATACCACTTTAACTGTTCCAGTTCAATGCCATGGAATCCAGGGAGTTGTAGTTGGGTGAGGAACCAGCACTTTTTGGCAGAGAAGGCTAAAGACCTTGTAAAAATATTTTTTAGATAATTGTGTGAGGATTTGTAAAAAGGCACCACGATATAATGGGTTGACTGGAAAGGCATGTGTCGACAGCTGATTGGCTGAGCCAGCTAGGAGCCAGAATTCTGATTGGCTACTGTCTCTAGCTGGCTGCTGAGACTAACTGTTTTAACGGCCACTTTCACCTCGGAGAGTGAAGAGCACTGACTGGAAATAGTCAGGAAGAAAATGGCTGCCTACTCTCTGAAGCCTAATTATTTATAAGGCAAATGAGGCACATTTAAAGACTGTATAAAAGGACAGTTTCTTCCCTCTGCTCTCTGTGTGAATTCAGAGAGACTGCTGTATATATTGTTGCCCTGTTTGATCTTTTGAACTGAAGTAAAGATGCTGTTACTTTTTACACAAGCCTGAGTGACACTTTATTATACTACAGGGTATATCTTGGATCAGAAACTGTGGTAAAGCTTCTATTTTTTATTTATATCTACAACCCATAACAAACCGCAGTCCCAATGATTTTACCTCTAAGAGGCAAGGTGTGTGTATATGTTCATTTTGGTGGGTGTTTAGGTTTATGGTGATCTATATTCCACTTTCCAGTGAATTTCTGGTTGCTTTCAGTTTCACTTGAACTGCTACAGTTCAATACTATGGAATTCAGGGAGTTGTAATTTGGTGAGGAACCAGCACTCTTTGGCAGAGAAGGATAAAGACCTTATAAAACTACAACTGGATTTAACACTGTGTGTTGCCCCACCCTACCTTTTTCCTCCATCTTTCTGTTGCGCAGAGTTCATACCTACCCAGTATGTCTTCAAAGGCTTCCTTGAGTGTCTCAAGTTTTTCCAGTTTGAATGCATGCTTTTCACCGGGCTTCTTCGATGCAATCTCATTCATGGCACTCCAGTCCACATCAAGGTTTCCAACACCAAAGACATAGATATCTGAACAAATGGGGGGAAAACCCACAAAGTTTTGCCCGATGTACACACACATCCTGGATGGAAAGATGGGATATTGCAAAATTCCACAGCCTTTGGCACTGAAGGTTTAACCAGTTACATAGCCAGCAATGAACTATGTGAACGGATGGCATTAAAATGTTCCTGAAACAGGAGATTTGTTTTCCAACTGTCAACAAATAGGGGGGAATTCCAAAGAATACGAGGAAATTCCAGAAGTGCTTTTGAAACTATTTTCTAATCTAAGGGAACCTGAAATGATTCAGAATCTTACCAGGACAAAGTGTATGAAATACATCTTAAGGAATTTCCTTTCTTGACTACAGCTACCCAAATTCCAAGCCAAAATGGGCTGCCGCTGGCTAATCTGGCTGAGGGATACCGAGAGTTGTAGTCCAAAGGAATTTTCCCAAGTACTGCTGATATTAGAAATGAGGACAGCTAAGGAAATGGGCTTTCTTGTATATATACTCCACTTGCTTTGCCACCACCAGATCCTCTGAAGATGCCAGCCACAGATGCAGGCAAAACGTCAGGAGAAATGCTACTAGAACACAGCCATACAGCCCAGAAACCACACAACACTCCAGTGATTCTAGCTATGAATTCCTTCAACAGTATCTTAAGTGGTTTAATTGTTTCCTTGGGAAATTCCTGGCATCACCATAAGTGACCTGAAGGCACATATATGCACATATAGTAGAGTGTCGCTTATCCAACCTTCGCTCATCCAACGTTCTGTATTATCCAACATTGCCTTTTAGGTGTCAATGTTTTTGTAATCAATGTTTTGCAATGCATTGCAATGTTTTGGTGCTAAATTTGTAAATACAATAATTACTACATAACGTTACCGTGTATTGGAATGCTTTTTCTGTCGATTTGTCGTAAAACATGATGTTTTGGTGCTTAATTTGTAAAATCATAACGTAATTTGATGTTTAATAGGCTTTTCCTTAATCCCTCCTTATTATCCAACATTTTTGCTTATCCAAAATAAGCCGGGCTGTGTATGTTGGATAAGTGAGATTCTACTGTATATTTATTTTAATTATTAATGTTTTTAAAACATTGTTAATTAAAACTGAATTTTAACTGGATGTTTTGTTTAATGCTTTTAAAGCTAGTGTAATCTATATTACTGTCACTGTTCTGTTTCAATTTATACTATAAGCTCCCATTCGGAACAAAAGAAGAATATAAAATAATTATTTCATTAGCAGTCTTACTCCAAATGGAGCTGACCTTTATCAAGCCAGTTTGTTTGGTCCTTTGATGAGCTTTGCACCTGGTCCTTTTATATATTTCCTTTCCTTAGTGCATTGCACCTGGTGTATCAGTCCACAAACATTCTCAACAAAGGCACATTATGTGTCCTTATTTGCGTCTGGCTCTACTTCCCTCCCTTCCCTGCTTTGCTGCATCTGTAGCAATACTGTACTTAAGGTTATGAGATCACTGTGGTAGTAATGTGTCTTCAGAAAAGAACAGAGGTAATGGGGATCATAGTGAAAATCTATTCCTCAAGCAACTACCTTAAGAAACAACATAGAAACAGGCTCAAAATGGAATTGGAGAGGAGCTGCGTATTGATTCCCCAGCACAGTTGGGTTAAAGTCCAGTGTTTCTCAGAAACTCTGCAGTGGTCTTGGTTCTTTTACTGTTTGGACAGTTAGATTGGGTTCAAGTAGAGCCATGCCCTCCCCCGCTTTGCAATTGGCCACCTTGATTAGCATTGAATAGTCTTGCAGCTTCAAAGCCTGGCTGCTTCCTGCCTGGGGGAATCAACATTCACACTTGCCTCAAACAGACAAGAGTTCTTTTCCCCACCCTGGATATATAAACCCCACATGCCTAGTTTCCTCACAACCTCTGAGGATGCCTGCCATAGACGTGGGTGAAACGTCAGGAGAGAATGCTTCTGGAACATGGCCATACAGCTTGGAAAACTCACAGCAACCCAGTGATTACGGCCATGAAAGTCTTCGACAACACATTGAAAGTGAATAGTGTGTGTGGCTAGCAGTCTTTCTGAAAGTATTGTACTAAGGTGCAGTCCTAGTTTTAACTTTTTCTCTTCATGCCCATCTGGACAGATTGAAAAAACCAAGGAGTTTCGGATTATGTTCCTGCCCTTTCTGTTTTTGTGTGTGTGTGTGTGTGTGTGTGTGTGTGTGTGTGTGTGTGTGTTTTTTGCTCTGTTCTGTTTTTGAGACCTATTTGACATTTTCTGCATTCAGAAGTATTTCTAATGAATTCACAGCACTTACAAGGGCTTTTAAAGGTGCATCAACACAGTAGAATGAATGTAATTTCATACTGCAAGGTGGACTTAATGTCAGGGAAAAACATTTACTTTTACTTTTACCTATGGAATCCTGGGAATTGTAGACTTACAAGATTTTAGCCCTTGCCCAAGAGTGCCAATACCTCACCAAACTACAACTCCCAGGATTCCATAGCACTAAACCATAGCATTCGAAGTGGCATCAAACTGCATTCATGCTACAGTGTCAACACACCCTTTGATGGTATTGGAGTCGAGGTCGTGGATCCAGATTCTCAGCAGGACATTTTACTTGGTTTTACAGGCAGTCAGGTTCCTGTCACGAAGTTTGACTTCTTAAGGCACAAAAGACCACCTCAAAACATTCACTCAAAGAAAGGTAAGTTTAGATGTCTCACCCAGATAATCCTTCCGGTTTTCTCCCACGTTCACCAAGCCTTCTATGCTTCTCACTGCATCTTTGGGAGGCCGCCCAAGATTAGATTTACCTAGGGACGACAACTCACTTGGTTAGGCAGAAGAACAAAAATACACAGGTAACAATTGCCAAACATTTTGTGCCAAGGTACAAGCCAGAAGAAAAAATACCTTATTTCATGGTATCTGGCTTCCAGTATTTTAAAAACCTCTAAAATCAGGACAGTAAACAAAGAACAACACTCAGAAGACAGGGGAATTCCAGACAAGAAACAGTCAGGGCCAGCTAACACCTCCCAAGAAAGGATGCCCCCAGGCAGGAAGCAGCCAGGCTTTGAAGCCGCAAGGCTTTTCAATGCTAATCAAGGTGATTAACTGCAACATTCACACCTGCTTCAAACAGACAAGAGTTATTTCTCCCACCCTGGACATTATTCCACAGATATATAAACCCCACTTGCCTATTTCCAACAGACCTCACAGCCTCTGAGGATGCCTGGCATAGACGTGGGCGAAACGTCAGGAGAGAATGTTTCTGGAACATGGCCATACAGCCCAGAAAACTCACAGCAACTCTATGAGTAGTAACTTTTCCAGTTCCGGTCAATAAATGAAAAGGTGAGTTTGGCACCCTTTTAACTGTCATGGGCTTTGTAGTTTGGTGAGACCTCAGCACATTTTGGTGGAGAAAGTTAGTGACTCTAAAACTACTGCTGCCATGATCCCATAGCATTGAACCATGGCAGTTCAAGTGGTGTCAAACTATATTACTGTATATACTCGAGTATAAGCCGACCCGAATATAAGCTGAGGCACCTAATTTTACCACAAAAAACTGGGAAAACATTGACTCCAGTATAAGCCGAGGGTGGTAAATTTCAGAAATAAAAATAGATACCAATAAAATTACATTAATTGAGGCATCAGTAGGTTAAATGTTTTTGAATATTTACATAAAGCTCAAATTTAAGAGAAGACTGTCCAACTCTGATCAAATCATTATTCTCATCTTCTTCACTGTAAATGCCCTTATGTATCCTTTTAATAATAATAGAGTAAAATAATACATGTAATAATAAAAATAATGATTCCAGGAAAATAATACATGTAATAATAAATAGAGTAAAATAATAAATGCAATAATAATAATAAGATCAGAGTGAAATAATAAATGTATTATTATTAATAATAATAAAAATAGAGTAAAATAAATGTAATAGTAGCAACAGTAATAGAGTAAAATAATAAATGTAATAATACCAATAATAATAGAGACAAATAATAAATGTACCATATATTCTTGAGTATAAGCTGACCCAAATATAAGCCAACCAGGATCCTCACCCGAGTATAAGCCGAGGGGGGCTTTTTCAGTCTTAAAAAGAGGGCTGAAAAACTAGGGTTATACTCAAGTATATACAGTAATTCTACAGTGTAGTAGATGCATGCTACAGCAAAGCAATTCAGCTCTTTGTACTGGGTATAATCTATCCAACTATCCACCCCTCTAAAGCTTTTTGATCTCCCCATTTCTCCTCACCGTCTGTAAGCAGAATGATAGCATGGCGAACTTTGTCCCACTTCTCTAGGACATTTGCTCGGTCATTAATCATCATCCTGTAGATGGCATCAAGGGCAGCGTAAGTATTGGTCCCTGTTGCATTGCCATGATCTGCAGAAGGAAACAAATTCCTATTGAGTTTTATGGGCTTACATCTTTCTTGTTCCCCACAAAAGATGTGGATGTATTTGAATCTATTGCATTTTCATCTCTTTGGTGTGCTAATTAAGTTGTAGTTTTCAACTCATAACCTAACTGATATTAAATCTTACTCTTCGGTTCCATCTACACTGATAATGTAATGCAGTTCGAGGCCAGCTTCAAACTGCAGCAGCTAGACAACAACTCCAGTGAAAGCAAATCAAAGAAATCTCATAATGCACATCAGTGCTCTGTGATTAGTGTCATCACCATCCGGGACACAAACTGGTTCCAGGATTTCCTATTTAATCATCTGCACAGTGAAACCATTTTCTTCAATAATGGTTTTAAACTGCATTAAATAGTCAGTGTAGGTGGGGCAGAAGTACAAGTTAATATCAATTAGGTTATGAGTTGAAAACTACAACAGAATTAGTACACCAGTGAGATGAAAATGCAATAAAAATAGTGCTCTTCTCTCAAAGACAGTTCTAAAAGTCTTATCTCTTTGGTTTTGTGTATCTATAAAAAAGGTAAAGGTTTCCTCTGACATTAAGTCCAGTCGTGTCTGACTCTGGGGCTTGGTGCTCATCTCCATTTCTAAGCTGAAGAGCCAGCATTGTCCGTAGACACCTCCAAGGTCATGTGACCGGCATGACTGCATGGAGCGCCGTTACCTTCCCGCCGGAGCGGTACCTATTGATCTACTCACATTGGCATGTTTTCGAACTGCTAGGTTGGCAGAAGCTGGAGCTAACAGCGGGCGCTCACTCCGCTCCTAGGATTTGAACCTGGAACCTTTCGGTCTGCAAGTTCAGCAGCTCAGTGCTTTAACACACTTCGCCACTGTGTATCTATACTGTCCATATAATGCCATTTCAAGCCAGTATTGAAGAAAATGGTTTTGCTGGGCCGATCATTTCATAAGAAATCCTGGAACCAGTTTGTGTCCTGGATGATGATGACACAAACCGCAAAGGACAGATACACATTAAAGGTTTTCTTTCATGTGCTTTTGTGGGAGATTGTAGTCTGACTTTTGCAGTTTGAAGCTAACTTTGAACTCCATTAGATGGTCAGTGTAGAGGCCATCTACATTGCCATATAAAGTAGTTTCAGGCCACATCTAGTGTCATATAATGTCCTTTCTGAATCCATATTATCTGCTTTGAGCTGAATTATATGGCAGCGTAGATATATAATCCAGTTCAAAGCAGATAGTCTGGATTTAGAAACTGGATTATATGGCAGTTTAGATCCAGCCTCAGAATGCGGTTTAACAGCATTGAACTGGATTTTATGGCAGTGTAGACTCATATAATCCAGTTCAATGTGGTTCAAGCTTCATTATATGAGTCTACACTGACCATTATAATGCAGTTCAAACTGCATTACATGGCAGTGTAGATGGAGCCTAGGAAAAGATATGTAGAATTGGACTGGACCCTGTTTCCAAGCTCCGCATGTTCCTTGGAATATGAATCTCTGCACCAAAGGTGAACAATTCTGTTTGTCATTTGCAGCATAAACAAGGAACAGGAGGAATTTAAAAAATGGAATGTAGCTGTCTCTTTAAGGCCAATTTAATATTTTTATACGATTTTTCATGGATATAAATTCACTTATTTAGATGTGGCATTCCCATTCTGGTGGCACAGTGTGTTAAACCTCTGAGCTGCTGAACTTGCAGACCGAAAGGTCCCAGGTTCAAATCCCGGGAGCGGAATGAGCACCCGCTGTTAGCCCCAGCTCCTGCCAGCCTAGCAGTTCGAAAACATGCAAATGTGAGTAAATCAATAGGTACCGCTCCGGCGGGAAGGTAACGGCGCTCCATGCAGTCATGCCGGCCACATGACCTTGGAGGTGTCTACGGACAACGCCGGCTCTTCGGCTTAGAAATGGAGATGAGCACCAACCCCCAGAGTCGGACACGACTGGATTTAACGTCAGAGGAAAAACCTTTACCTTTATCTTCCCATTCTGTACCACATTTTAAGAAGTGGGTTTACAGATAAAGAAAACTCATTCAAAAATTTAAAAAAACTGGTTCATCTTAAAGTTGTTGCTACCTTTCTTTTTCCCTCTCCCCCAACCTCCTTTCTTTATTTGGTAGTCCCAAAAGTAATTTTACTACTTAAAAGATGCGCACACACACACACACACATTCGATGTTCCTGGAAGTCTATTTCCAGTTTTGAATAGTAAGAGCAGCTTGGAAAGGGTCCCGTGTAAGAAATCAAGGGCACACGCCTTGCTTTAGAGAAAAATTTCCACTTTCGGAATTTTTAAAGTGTTGCAATCCTGCTATTTTGAGCACCACTGCTCTATCCAAGAAATGTTTTTCTAACATGAGAAATGGGAGAGGTGTTCTAAAAGTTACAACAAAGGAAATCAGCATGGACTCTATGGGCACATCTACATCACAGAATTAATGCAGTTTGATATCACTTCAACTGTCATGACTGAATGCTATAGAAGTTGTAGATCAGGGAAGTAACAGCTCTCTTTGATTGAGGAGGCTAAAGATGAAGTAAACCCACAACTCTCATGATTCAATAAGCATTGAGCCATGGCTGTTACAGTGGTATCAAACTGCACTAATTCTACAATGTAGATGCACCTGAACACTTAAGTAGTTTTCAAGACTCAAACTGGAATATCTGTTGGGTAGGAAAACTGTTTGGTCCTGATTCAGAGCACTTGGATCAAAGGCTGGATCTACACTGCCCTATATTTTTATTTATTTATTTATTTATTTGCAGTATTTATATTCGGCCCTTCTCACCCTGAAGGGGACTCAGGGTGGATCACATTGTACACATATAAGGCAAACATTGAATGCCATATAACATAGAACAGAGACAGAGACAGACACAGAGGTAATTTAAACCTTCTCCAGCTTCCAGCTTCCAGCTTCCTGAGGGTATGCTTGATTCTGGCCACAGCGGGAGCAGCTGCTTCATCATCCACTGGGACAGCACTTCCTCATTCCAACGGCGGCTGGGTGATTTTTATGGTGTCATAAATTAGCCTTCCCACATATAAGTGGTACAGGAGAGTCTCACTAATCCAAGCCTCGCTTATCCAAGCCTCTGGATAATCCAAGCCATTTTTGTAGTCAATGTTTCCAATATATCGTGATATTTTGGTGCAAAATTCGTAAATACAGTAATTACAACATAACATTACTGCGTATTGAACTACGTTTTCTGTCAAATTTGTTGTATAACATGAAGTTTTGGTGCTTAATTTGTAAAATCATAACCTAATTTGATGTTTAATAGGCTTTTCCTTGATCAGTCCTTATAATCCAAGATATTCGCTTATCCAAGCTTCTGCCGGCCCGTTTAGCTTGGATTAGTGAGACTCTACTGTACCTAAATTTCCTACTAGATAGATGCAACTATCTTTCGGGTTGCTTAGGTCACCAATGAGCAGGGGCTATATTTTATTTTTAATTGTCGAGTGCTCACCCTGACACGGCTGGCCTCGAATTCATGACCTCTTGGTCAGAGTGATTTATTGCAGCTGGCTGCTAACCAGCTTGCACCACAGCCTGGCCCCATATATCCCAGGATCTGATCCCATAGATGTGGGTGAAACATCAGGAGAGAATGCTTCTGGAACATGGCCATACAGCCCGGAAAACTCACAGCAACCCAGTGATTCCAGCCATTAAAGCCTTAGACAACACACTGATCCAAGATTATCTTCTCATCCCAGATTATCTTCAGTGTAGACTCATAATGGTAAATGTAAAGGCTTTTGCCTGACAGAAAGTCTAGTTGTGTCCGACTCTGGGGGTTGGTGCTCACCTCCATTTCTAAGTGGCAGAGCCAGCATTGTCCATAGACTACATGACCTCCTAGGTCATGTAGCCAGCATGACTGCACAGAGTGCTGTTACCTTCCTGCAGAAGTGGTACCTATTGATCTACTCATATTTGCATGTTTTTGAACTGCTAGGTTGGCAGAAGCTGGGGCTAATAGCGGGAGCTCACTCCATTCCCTGGATCCGAACTGCCAACCTTTCGGTCAGCAAGTTCAGCAGCTCAACAGTTTAACCGACTGCGCCCTCGGGGGCCTATAATCCAGTTAATCTGGGATCAGATCCTGGAATATAGAGCAGTGTAGATCCAGTCTTAGAAAAAACGGGAAGTCCAGGAAGGAAATGTGTAGGAATGAAATATTGTCCTTTTAGAATTCCTATCCCCAGGACAAGTCAGGAAGACCAAAGGACCCTGAATTTAAAACTAAACTTTGAGAATAGGCAACTGGTAGAAGAAATCTGATAATATTTCCAATACCTTTGTAATTCATGTCGCTCTTCATCTTCTCGAGAACCAATTCTGGATCTTCAGCTATATCTTCATGGATGTCAACAATAGTCTTTGGTTGGCTGGCAAAGGAGAGGATGGAAAACTTGACGGCTACGTCAAAGCTGGCAACCTGGGAAGAGAAGGATAGTACTCCATGGAGGGACAGCACAAGAACAAAATAAAGCACTGCAGTTACCATGCCTAAAACAAGTTAGTCTAAGGGATAAAGAGGACAGGATGATGTTTCATTCCAAAAATATTACAATACCTGGATCTACACTTCCATATAATAAAGTCTGAATTGTCATTATATGGTCAGCTCAACTGCACTATGCTGTATTATATGGGTCTACACCAGTGGTTATCAGCCTGTGGGCCGAGAATGAAATTCCAGTCTGCGAACCTCCTTCCTCTTTATTTATTTTATTTTATGTATTTTATTTCCGCTACTTTCCGCAGAGCTGACCATTGCATTGGATAGACCACATCAGCTCTAGATTATTAAATAGAGCTGTGGGCAAGCAGATGGCGACTACTGGATGGCATATGTTCTGTATCAGAAACTAGAGTTGATGGGGTCTATCCAATGCAATTTTCTGAATCAGCACCCCAAATAACCAAACCGAATCTAAAGTTGACCAAAAACTGATTCGTAACCCTTTTGGTACTAATGGTGGAGAGTGGACCCTGGTCAAAGTGGGCCCTGGTCAAGTGGGCCCTAGTTGGGAACCACTGGTCTACACTGACCATATAATGGCAATTTAAAATGCATTTTATGGAAGTGTCAATCCAGCCAATTAGTGGGAACATTACTCTCTTGGTATAGCAAGGTATTGTGACATGTGTTGTCGAGGGCTTTCATGGCCGGGATCACAGGGTTGTTGTATGTTTTCCGAGCTGTATGGCCATGTTCCAGAAATATTCTCTCCTGACGTTTCGCCCACATCTATGGCAGGCATCCTCAGAGGTTGTGAGGTATTGTGACATGAATTCTATCATGTTTTATTCCTATCACTCTTAACCCACAGTAGCCCCATCTCTTCAGCCATATAATACTGTTTGAAACTGCATTATAAGGTCAATGTAGGCTCATATAGGTTCAAAGCAATTAAAGTCAATGGCAACAGACTTCTCCAAGCTGAACTTTTCAAATATGTTGTACTATAAGTTCCATCATCCCCAGCCAACAATTGGATTGTGAGGTTTGTATACACCTGGCAAGCACAAAGCTGGGGAAGGAAACTGAAACCCCTTCTACACTGCGATATAATCCAGATTATTAAATCAGAAAATTCACATTATTTGCTTTGAACTAGATTATATGAGTCTATAGTGTAATATAATCCAGTTCAAGGCAAATAATTTGGATTTTATATGGCAGTGTAGAAGGGGATTGACTCTCTGCAACTGACTACTGTTAAAGGACCAACAGCAAATGAAGTCAGCCAAAGACACACTGAAAATCACATGCACAGTCTACAAAGTCTTTTAAAAAGCAAAAATCTTCCCTACCTAATTACTATATGTTTAGAAACAATAATGTGGTTGTTAACACTGGCCAACACAAATTTTGATGACTCAGATGTCAGCCCTCTTTCTAGGTATATTTGACCTGCTGATTCCAAAAATGGCATCAGTTTCCCCCTATCAGTTCTAGTTTTTGAGATACAGAACATATACCATCTTCCAGTTGCCACCTGTTCACCCATAGAAAACCAGGATAACCATATCTAAGAAACTAGAGCTGATACGGTCTATCCAATGTAATTTTCTCAATCCCAAATAATCCCAGGAATAAGATGAAAAACCAAGAAAAAATATTTTCATTGGGCTATGTAATCATTCAGTTAAGGTATCATGTAGTTTGGTCCAGAGCCATCATTATTTATTTACTGTGTAAGGACACCTGAGACTAACCATCAGAAATAACTTCCCATCAAACCCTCCTCATCCCATAAGGCAAGTCGTTTCTGTATAAACTTACTCTGTTGATAATAATTTCCAGACATTTTTTAAAAACCCGAAAGTTGGCTTCAGTAACGCTGTGGGAAGCATCCGCAAGCATGTAGATGTAGAGGAAATTGTCTTTGGACAGTATCAGCCTTCGTCCTAAATTTGGAGCTAGTATTGAGAGAAAGAAAAATACTAGTTGAATGCAGAAGATGAAAAGGGATATGGTTGGAGTAGCCCAAAGCTAGCTGCCTGGTCTCAGATGCAGCAGAGACTCTGTTTGCCAGCACTGATTGAATTACAGTTTGCACAAAATAGCTCATCCAAAGCCTCCATCCTGTTTGTAGACTACAGGTGCATCTACACCAGGTATGAGCACCATTCAGCCCCCCAGGTGTTTTGGACTTCAACTCCCACAATTCCTTACAGCTGGTAGGATGTTAGGAATTGTGGGAGTTGAAGTCCAAAACACCTGGAGGGTCCTAGTTTGCCCATGCCTGATGTACACTGTAGATTGAATTCGGTATGACACCGTTTTAACTGCTGTGGCTCAATTCTATGGAATCAAGAGAGTTGTATTTTGGCAAGTGATGTTCCTTCCAGTTGCCATTTCTCACCAATGTGGCCAACTGCATCTGCTTTAAAGGACTTCGGCATTGTGAGTTGAACTACCTAACACTCTTAATCCACAGTAGCTTCTAATCAGATCAAGAGCTTCTAATCCCAAGTATTTCTGATAAGGGATAGAGAAGCATTTGGAGATTTCAGATTTAAGAAACGCGACTGTTCTGTCACGCACTGGGCCTGCAGCTATTGTCTTTGTACAGGACGTATACTTTATGCCCAGCGGGAAGCCAGGGCATCAAGAGAGGCTCTTGAGGATTTTCCTGAAAAGGATAGTCCTTTGAGTCTTTAATAAGATAACAAAGTCTTTATTATTGAACAAATAATAAATCTTCAAGGAGTCAAATAACACTTCAAGGTTTCCTTAATAAACTGTTGTCCTTTTCTGTCTTGTCCCCTTATAACCTCTCCCAGGCTGTCTATTATATGGGCCTAGCTGATGTGGGACCCACTACCGATTCCAAATGCGTCTGGGTATCGAGTGAACCTACCAACCAAGGCTTGCAGATGTTTCAGCTGGGGTTCCGTGGATCTGTGATGCTGTTCCCTCTCCGAGGTTTCTTTGGAAATTTTAGGGCTGTTTCCCTCATGAGTTGTGAGGCTTGGAGATGGGAACCAAATCTAAACACCACATTTATTTATGTTTTCTATGCATTAGGCCACATAGCCAGAAGGTAAATTTATAGACAATATTTTAATTTGGACATTGCCTTTCACCTAGAGAGCGACCCAAAGCAGCTTCCAAAACAATTCAGTTTGTGTAGCTTGAACCATCAGAAAGCAAAAGTAGCACTATATGAGACACCCATGAGTACAAGTTTGGTGTAATTCGGATTCTGGAATTCCAGATAAGAGATGCTCAACCTATATTTTGGGACTTTGGGATAAAAACATACCTGAAAATTGGGGGGAAACTAATAAAGCATTCATAGCACAATGGGGGGGATTCTAATTTTTCTTAATCCTAATCTTCGGTAACCCCATCACATAAATCCACATTCAGGGTAGAAAGTACATAGTTTAGACCCACCTTGAACTGTCCCGGAAGGATCAGGTCCAGATGAAGACACTTCACTCAGAACATCAGTGAAGGAGGCCCCAAACTCAGCTCTGACATCTTCAGCCCGATCATATGAATAGGGAGCTGTTTGGAAGAAAGGCTGTTTGTCATTGCAAGACAAGGTGAAAGAGGAGTCAGCCATTGGGTTGAGTCTAGAGCAGTGGTTCCCAACCTGTGGTCCATGGACCACCAGTGGTCCCCATGAACTAAAATATGGTCCATGGCTTCACCGTTACTACACTGTTGCAACGAGAGCGACTGGTCTCGCAAAACCCTCATACAGTGCCGAGGCAACGGGGATATCAGGAGGGGAGAGGCTAACTACCCATGAAAGGCAAAACAACAAGCCTCCTGACTGCTGCTTCTCCTCCCTCCCTCCCTCCCTCCCTCCCTCCCTCTGAGTGGAGCCGTTCCATATGGCACCTGGAAGCAGGGGTGCCTTGGTGTCTTCGTTTTTAGCCTGTTCCTGTGGTTATTTGGAGTACTGATTCAGAAAATTGCATTGGATAGACCACATCAGCTCTAGATTATTAAATATGGTTTTCTGTGTGTGAGCAAATGGAGACTACCAGATGGCATATGTTCTGTATCAGAAACTAGAGCTGCTGTGGTCTATCCACTGCAATTTTCTGAATCAGCAACCCCAAATAACCAAACCGAATCTAAAGTTGGCCAAAAACTGATTTGTAACCCTTTTGATACTAAAGTTGGAGAGTGGTCCCTGGTCGAAGTGGTCCATGGTGAAAAAAAGGTTGGGAATCAGTGGCCTAGAAGATCGGTAGAATGGTCTTGGAAGGATATGAAAAATCAACATACTCAATGTCTGCAAATGCAATTCAATGGTAATGATAAAAGTAATATATAGCAAGGTTAATCAAAATACATGTCCATGGCCTTTTGGAGATAATACAGGCAGTCCACAAGCTATGAACAAGATTGGGTTGTTCTTAAGTTGAATGTATATGTAAGTTGGAACAAGTTTTGGATAGCAAACCTATGTGCTGTTTGTGTTGTGCCCTTGTTCAGAAGATTCCACCTCACTATGTCCCTATGATAATTGGACTTTGGAAAATTTGGCTTGTTATAGAAACAAGCACTGGTGATAAAGCTTAAGTGGAGACACCTTTTCCCCATGATAACTCTTCCAGGAATTAATTTCCCTTCCTAGAAGTAGATTTATCTCCCTTTCTGTTGTCTCATGCTCCTTCTTAACTATGAGTCATTTGTAACTTGGAGACTGCCTGTACTGAACTAAGGTACAGAATGAATCAGCAGTATGAATCAACCTGCTTTATATGGAAATGATAGCCAATGTAAAGAATGGGGAAACATATTTTAAAAACCAACAACCCCTGCCATAATGAAAAGGATGCAAAAGTCTTCCAGGATCCATATACACTGTAGAGTTCATGGAGTTTGACATCACTTTAATCGTCATACCTCAGTGCTATAAAATCCTGGGATTTGTAGGTTGGTGGGGCACAAGTACTTTTTAATAAAGAGTAAGGGTCTCATAAAACTACCACTCTTGAGATTCCATAGCACTGAACCATGACAGTAAATATACCTTTTTGAATACATTTTTTTCTGAATATGTGCAATGTATTCATATTCCCCATTGATTAAAGCAGATTTTAATCCAACTGTGTGTATTTCAACCTGCTTTTAACACATGGTAAACCTGACAAAAACGGTACTGTATGTAAAATGGCTAGGGAGTGTTCATGTTCATCTGAAGAGCCAAATTCACATTGGGACAGTGTTGTATCTTCACAAATAAGTAAAATGGTTTTTTCAGAGCCTCGGCTATATAGAGGGGTGTACGTAAATTTACAAACATAGCAATAGCAATTTCCAGTTTGTTGATTTTACTTTTGAAAATTCAAGGCTGCATTTCATTTCACAAGTTGCAAAATCTATATATATAAAATGATAAAGTTGTTTGCGCAGTGACTATAACAACAAAACTAAACATCCCAGAAATACGAAATTTGGCAACACAATGCAAAAGGCTTGCCTCCAGGTTACAACAACACAACCACACCACAAAACCACAATCTGGACCCACAAAACTCACAACAACGCATCATGCGATAACAACACAACTAAACGCCCCAGAAATACAAAACTTGGCAACACAATGCAAAAGCCTTGCCTCCCAGTTGTAACAACACAACCACACCACAAAACCACACAGGACCCACAAAACTCACAACAACGCATCATGCGATAACAACACAACTAAACACCCCAGAAATACGAAACTTGGCAACACAATGCAAAAGCCTTCCCTCCAGGTTGTAACAACACAACCACACCACAAAACCACAATCCGGACCCATAAAACTCACAACAACGCATCGTGACTATAACAACACAACTAAACACCCCAGAAATACGAAACTTGGCACACAACTAAACACCCCAGAAATATAAAACTTGACAACACAATGCAAAAGACTTGCCTCCCGGTTGTAACAACACAACCACACCACAAAACCACAATCCGGACCCACAAAACTCACAACAATGCATCGTGACTATAACAACACAACTAAACGCCTCAGAAATACGAAACTTGGCACACAACTAAACGCCCCAGAAATACAAAACTTGACAACACAACACAAAAGCCTTGCCTCCCGATTGTAACAACACAACTACACCACAAAACCACAATCCAGACCCACAAAACTCACAACAACGCATAGTGACTATAACACAACTAAACGCCCCAGAAATACAAAATTTGACAACACAATGCAAAAGCCTTGCCTCCCGGTTGTAACAACACAACCACACCACAAAACCACAATCCGGACTCACAAAACTCACAACAATGCATCGTGACTATAACAACACAACTAAACGCCTCAGAAATACGAAACTTGCCACACAACTAAACGCCCCAGAAATACAAAACTTGACAACACAACACAAAAGCCTTGCCTCCCGGTTGTAACAACACAACTACACCACAAAACCACAATCCGGACCCACAAAACTCACAACAACGCATAGTGACTATAACACAACTAAACGCCCCAGAAATACAAAATTTGACAACACAACGCAAAAGCCTTGCCTCCCAGTTGTAAGAACACAACCACAACACAAAACCACAATCCGGACCCACAAAACTCACAACAACGCATCATGACTATAACAACACAACTAAACGCCCCAGAAACACAAAACTTGGCAAAACAATGCAAAAGCCTTGCCTCCCAGTTGTAACAACACAACCACACCACAAAACCACACTGGACCCACAAAACTCACAACAACGCATCATGACTATAGCAACACAACTAAATGCCCCAGAAATATGAAACTTGGCAACACAAAATAAAAGCATTCCCTCCCGATTGTAACAACACAACCACACCACAAAACCACAATCCGGACCCACAAAACTCACAACAGTACATCGTGACTATAACAACACAACTAAACGCCCCAGAAATACAAAACTTGGCACACAACTAAACGCCCCAGAAATATAAAACTTGACAACACAACACAAAACCCTTTTCTCCCGGTTGTAACAACACAACTACACCACAAAACCACAATCCGGACCCACAAAACTCACAACAACGCATTGTGACTATAACAAATACAAAATTTGACAACACAACTCATCCACCTCCCCAATCACTACATTCACACTTGGCCTCCAAAAAAACAATTACAATAATAACAATGACAACAACAACAACAATAAGAAACCACACAATCATAGGCAAGAGACAGCCAGGCACTGAGGCTGAGAGGCCAGTCAGTGCTACACTGGGCCTCCAAAAAACAATACAGTAGCATCTAACTTATCCAGCCTTCATGACCACAACAACAACAATAATAATAAACACATACACAGGCAAAACAAAAAAAGGACTATTGTACCACAATAAAAATATAAACCGCACTCAGCAGAATCAGACATTACAACTAACAACAAACCAAAGACAACAGGGATCTCAACCAATTATCAATCAACACAAAAATTGAAGAAGGTAACAGACTTCAAATACTACTACTAATGTGAGTATAAAGAAGGTGGAGGTCACAGCATAAATACAACCTAATGTAGACTGACCAACACCACCAGACTAAGCCACAGCAACGCGTGGCCGGGCACAGCTAGTGATGTATAAAAGTACAGTGAAAAAGGATAGGCCTTTCTTCTCTAGATAAACATCAAAGATAACAAAACCATAAAATTGCAAATGGAGGCAATAAAACCTCTTCAAAAGGCCTCTGTGTCTCAACCAGGCACTGAAAATACTATAATGTGAACATCATATTTGAGATGTACCAATATTTGGGGTTGGCAATGGGATTCCTGCAGAGCTAGTCATATCATGAAGATAGTCACCATGGGAAGGGAGTAAACTGTTATTTAATTTATTGTTGCTCTCTGGAAAGGGGAGAAGTGCTAACCATGTTTTCTGGCTCCTATAACAGCATGAATAACATCACTTGCTGCTCTGTTATATGGTTTGAGCTGATCCTGGAAAGCTGGAGTCTCCATATGGCCATTAGTAGAAAGACTAAGAGCTTCATCACACCATGTTGTTATACCATCATGCCAATGCATTAGTCCTGCCTTTGCCTCGACCTTATTGCACAATGTTGTTGTGTTGGGGCTCAGCAAGAGGCTGGGGTTTTCTCAAAGGATGAGGGGGGTGATGGATTTCCAACTGAGGAGTCTTTGTGTGAGGCAGTGGAAGATGAGACAAAGGATGTTTTGGATTCCAATGTTTGTTCCTTAGCAACAGGGGAAAGGGAAACCGGTGAAAGGTCTATTTCTCTTGGGAATAGTCTTCAGCTAATGGGGAGTTTTCCCACGATATCAGATTAGGTCTCTGGACTGAGGGTGTGATGGATATATGAATTAGGCATTCAGAGAGACTCCGTGAGAAATCCTTGAAACCCAAGTGTGTGAGGCATGATCTCATGGCTTCTTGGTTGGGCTGGGCTTAAATTAAGTGATGCTTACTTGGTATATCTGAGAGCAAACAATGTTGCCAAAAGGTTCAGGTTCCTGTCTCAGCTCTTAAGTTCATGATTTAAGTTTCCTGTGTTTGCCTATGTTCCTGAAAGAGTTTTGTCTTGGAGAAAGTTCCTGCTTTCATGCTTATGGATTTATGCCTGTGTTCCTGACTTCCTGTACCTTACCATTGTTGGACTACTGCTCTTTTGTATATGGGCTCAGTGCTATTCTGCTATTCTGCTGAAGAGAACTGGTGCCTCACCAAACTAAAATTCACAGGAATTCATAGCATTGAGCCATGGAAATTAAAGTGATGTCAAACTGCATTCATTATACAGTGTAGGTATGTTCTATGATTTTTTTTTTTTGAGTCAGGAGTGACTTGAGAAACTGCAAGTCACTTCTGGTGTGAGAGAATTGGCCGTTTGCAAGGACGTTGTCAGGGGACGGCCGGATGTTTTACCATCCTGTGGGAGGCATCTCTCCTGTCCCTGCATGAGGAGCTGGAGTTGACAGAGGGGGCTCACTCACTCTCCCCGAATTCAAACTGCCAACCTATCAGTCAGCAGTCCTGCTGATACAAGGGTTTAACCCATTGCACCACCAGGAGCTCCTGTTCTATGATTGATGCAAAAACATTATATTTGGCCAAAGATAAAGAAGTCAGGGAAAATAAAATCAGAGATTGGGAGCAGTCCAGAGGATAGGGGTAGATCATTTAGTCCAGACGTTTACAAGGTTACTCTTTTGAACTTCCCAGGAAGTCTAAGGGCCCTTCCACACAGCCATATAACCCAGAATATCAAGGCAGATATTCCACAATATTGGCTTTGAACTGGGTTATCCGAGTCCACACTGCCATATAATTCGGTTCAATGTGGATTTTACATAGCTGTGTGGAAGAGGCCTAAGAGCTGCATTCCAAAACTCTGATCAAATTCAGTTTGCTGAACGGGACATGTTGTGGGATAATATTCACCTCTGCAACTTGGTTCTGCTCCTGACCATTCACCTTCCGGAGTGCAAACACGCTGTGCTGAGCCTACCAAGTTGAAGCCATTCTGACACTGAAATGAGACCCGATCGCCAAGACGGTTGCGTCCTCCAGTAGCGATTGCCCCTGGCGGGATGGCAATGCTGCGGCAATGGCCCACTGCACAGGGAATGAAAGAACAAGAGGAGAGAAAACACAAGATGATATGTCCTCTGATTGTATATTTCTTGTTATTTTTTGTAATGCGTTGGGGAGACTTTTTTGTCATGTTGAAACATATCATTATATTAGATTTCATCATTATATGTCATCCCTACAAAAACAAAATTACCCCGACTCATTATTTGCAAATAAAACCTTATATTTTATCAAGTTTTGCCAATTCCATACCTTTACATACAGTAGGCCTTCAGTATTTGCTGGGATTTGGTTCCAAGATACCACCACAATTATCAAAAACCCATGGATGCTAAAGGACGATTATAAATAATTGTGCACAAAATGATAAACAATTCAATGGTTTGCTCTTGGGATCCTTTAAACAAATATTTTTGAGCCATGGTGAGTTGAATTTTTGGATGAAGACTTCATGGATATGACCATAAATAAACCTTATATGTACTAAAGATGATATTGAATATAGAACTGACTACAGCCAATTGGATTATCAATGAGATTCCTTTTCCCAATGGCTATACTCAGTTCTATAGTCAATATCATCTTAAGTACATCTAAGATTTATTTATAGTCAGCACTTCATATCCTTTAGCAAACTTATTATTTAATTTATTTACAGTATTTATTTATTTACAGTATTTATATTTCGCCCTTCTCACCCCGAAGGGGACTCAGGGCGGACCACATTACACATATAAGGCAAACATTCAATACCTTAACATAGAACAAAGACAGAGACAAACGCAGGCTCTGAGCTGGCCTCGAACTCATGACCTCCTGGTCAGAGTGATTTGTTGCAGCTGGTTGCAGCTGGCTGCTCACCAGCCTGCACCACAGCCTGGGCCTTAATTACGTTTAAGTGTTTAAATGTATTTTAGCTAATTATTACACAAGTGTTAGAATAGCGATTTGTTTTTATTGTGTCTTTGTAGACTTGTCTTTTGTCTTTTACCATTGATATGGTCAGAGGACTAATCAATAAACAAATCTATTTATCTACCTGAGGCTGATTTTAAACTTGATAGAGGTTGAGCATGGCACACTAGGATTCAGAAAGTGGATTATAGGGCAGTGTAGATTGGGCCTAGGTTTCCTTGCTTTATCGGCATTGGCAGGAAATATCAGAAATCAATACATAAGATCTGACTGTTTCCCAGAACAGATACAACATTTGATTGATATGCCTAATCTATATTATTTGAGAACTGCTGCTGATGTCATTTCTAATGTGATGCACACACAAGCCATAAGAAACTAGACTTTTTTTCTGAAAGGACAAACTGCCATTGTGTTGAAATCTTAGAAAAATTCACCTCCATCGTCGCAAACAGGGGAGGTCCCATTCCAGCGGCCATTGGGCAAGCAGTGTCTCTGGGAGGAACCATGGAGTTGATACCCATCATAACACTCAAAACTCAAAATATCACCAATCGGATGAGAGCTTCGGCGTGGACTGGATGAACCATGTTCAAAGGACATCTGTGGAGGACAGCGTATTTCTACAAAAGAAAGAGAGGAAGATTAAAAAAGAAATAACACAGAAGCTTAGAATATGGGGACTGTGAAATTACTGCTGATAAAATATTGCTTTTCCACTTAATTACATACTTTACAGCAGGCAGTGTCTTGTGGTGAAGAACCTTCTGTAATGTTTGCTCAAAAGTTAAGGCATTCAGCAAAGCCCCATGAAAAATTAGTTGAGAGCTTCCTCTTAATCCGGTGTTCATTTTATTGATTTCTGTTCACATTAGCTGGGGTATTACTAAGGAATGCTATGAACCAGTTTCTAGTCCTGTTGTGGCTCAGCAAGTGGCAGAGGATTTTTTTGGCACATCGGAGAATGAGAGGTTTGATGAGTTTCAAAGTGATGAGTCTGTCAGTGCTGGGAAAAAATTGCAGACAGTTGAGGGTGATGTTTTGCATTCCTCTGACCGTTCCCAAGCAACCAGGGAAAATGAAACCAGTTCTCTTGGGAAATGGCTTTCGGTCAATGGGGAGTTTTCCCGAGAAGCCAGATTAGGTTTAAGAATGGAGGGAGTGAAAAATAGACTAATTATAATAATAATAATAATAAAACTTTATTTATACCCCGCCACCATCTCCCCAACGGGGACTCGGGGCGGCTTACATGGGGCCATGCCCAGACACCATACAATATAACAAAATAAAACAACATATCATAACACAATATAACAGTGCAAAAATAATCATATACATTACAGCACAAATCAGAGAAAACAGTAAAAAACAGGGCGGGCCACATGAACACTTAATTAAAAACTCGGGAGAGAGAGACATAGGAATAGGGGGAAACAGGGAAATAAAATGGTGGAGCAGTCTAAAGGATAAAAACCAAGGGGAATGGCCAGAGCAATATATTACATTTACTCCCCAAAGGCACATCGGAAAAGCCATGTTTTTAGATCTTTCTTAAAGGCTAACAAGGTGGGGGCTTGCCTAATCTCAGTGGGCAATGAATTCCACAGTCGGGGGGCCACAGCAGAAAAAGCCCTCTCCCTCGTTCCCACAAGACGGGCCTGGGACAGAGGCAGTGGCGAAAGGAAGGCCTCCCCGGATGAACGAAGGGAACGAGCAGGTTTATGGTAGGAGATACGGTCCCTAAGGTAGGTGGGTCCCAAACCGTTTAGGGCTTTATAGATGATGGTCTGCACCTTGAATTGGGACCGGAAAGTGAACGGCAGCCAGTGGAGCTCTTTAAACAGGGGAGTAGATCGTTCCCTGTAGCTCGCCCCTGTTATTAATCTGGCAGCCGAGCGCTGGACCAATTGCAGTTTCCGGGCCGTCTTCAAGGGAAGCCCCACGTAGAGCGCATTACAGTAGTCCAGTCTAGAGGTAACTAAGGCATGCACCACCGTGGTCAAGTCAGACTTCACGAGGTATGGTCGCAGTTGGCGCACAAGTTTGAGTTGTGCGAAAGCCCTCCCGGCCACCGCCGACACCTGAGCCTCAAGCGTCAACGCTGAATCCAGGAGGACCCCCAAACTGCGGACCTGTGATTTCAGGGGGAGTGCAACCCCGTCCAGCACAGGTTGCCACCCAATACCCCGATCAGATGGGCGACTGACCAGGAGGGCCTCTGTCTTGTCAGGATTGATCCTCAGCTTGTTCCTCCTCATCCAGTCCGCCACAGCGGCCAGGCACTGGTTCAGAATCCGAGGGGCTTCCTTGGAGTTAGATGGAAATGAGTAGTGGATTTGCGTGTCATCTGCGTAGAGATGGCAACACCCTCCAAAACTCCGGATGACCTCTCCCAACGGTTTCATGTAGATGTTAAATAGCATGGGGGATAAAATAGACCCTTGCGGGACCCCACAGGTCAATGGCCAGGGGTCCGAGCAGGTGTCCCCCAGCTTCACCATCTGGGAACGACCCTCCAGGAAGGACCGGAGCCACTGCAGAACCGTGCCACCGAGCCCCATCCCGGCGAGCCTCCCCAGAAGGATACCATGGTCGATGGTATCGAAAGCCGCTGAGATGTCCAAGAGAACCAGCAGGGTCACACTCCCCCTGTCCAGCTCCCTGCGGAGGTCATCCACCAAGGCGACCAGAGCCGTCTCGGTACTGTACCCAGGCCTGAAGCCAGACTGCGAGCGGTCCAGAAAATCAGTGTCATCGAGAAATTCCTGGAGCTGCGTGGCAACCACCCGCTCCAGAACCTTGCCCAAAAACGGGAGGTTGGAGATTGGTCTGTAGTTGTTACAAATAGATGGGTCAAGCGAAGGCTTTTTTAGTAGTGGTTTTACTACCGCCTGCTTAAAGTAGGATGGCACCGACCCCTGAACCAAAGAAGCATTTATTATGGTCACAAACCAATCCAACAACCCATCTTTGGCCAGCTTGACCAGCCAAGAGGGACAAGGATCCAGAGCGCAGGTGGTCGCCCTCACAGACCCAAGAATCCCCTCCACGTCATCAGGAAGAACAAGCCGGAAAGAATCCCATAAGATCGAACAGACAGGTACCTCGGTTACCTCCGCTGAGACCACAATTGAGCTGGAGTCTAGCTCAAGGCGTATCTGAGCAACTTTGCCTGCAAAGTGGTGCGCGAAATCGCTGCACCCAGTTGCCAAGTCATCGGGAAGCCCCTGGACCTCAGGAGGCCGCAGGAGCTCCCCCACAACTCGGAACAACTCCGATGGCCTGTTGGCTGCAGACGCTATGCGGGCAGTCGTGAAAGCTTTCCTGGCTGCTCGCAGAGCCACGGAGTACGCCTTAATAGCGGCTTTAGCCCGTGCTTGGTCGGACACGTCCCGAGATTTCCTCCAGATGCACTCTAGTCCCCTCCTCCTACGCTTCATCACAGCCAACTCCTCGGTAAACCAAGGAGTCGACGCGACTCTACGCAGTGAGAGGGGACGTTCGGGAGCGATCGTGTCCAATGCCCTTGATAGCTCACTATTATAGCGATCAACCAGGACATCGACAGGATCGCCAGTCTCCAGGACAGGAAGATCCCCAAGAGACCTCAGAAGTCCATCCGGATCCATCAGTCTCCTGGGGCGGACCATCTTAATGGGTCCACCACCCCTGCGGAGGTTAGAAGGCACGGCGATACTTAAACAGATCAGATGATGGTCAGACCATGACAATGGAAGAATGTTTTGCTCTTCCACTCTGACTGTCCCACCGTCCACAACAAAAACAAGGTCCAAGGTGTGTCCTGCCTGATGTGTGGGCCCTGATATAACTTGAGACAGCCCCATGGTTGTCATGGCAACCATGAAATCCTGAGCTGCACCTGTCAATGTGGACTCGGCATGAATGTTAAAGTCTCCCAAAACTATCAGTTGTTGGGAGACAAGGGCCGCATTGGAGACCACTTCTGCTAGCTCGGACAGAGAGACTGCTGGGTCGCGGGGTGGACGGTACACCAACAGAATCCCCAAGCTGTCTCGGGCTCCCACCTTCAGGAAGACACACTCGAACCTCGGGGATTGTGGAACGGCGCATCTGATCAGGGCGATGGACTGCCGAAAGATCACCGCAACTCCTCCTCCCCGCCCCCCAACTCTGGCCTGTTGATGCACCCCGAAACCAGGAGGACACAGCTGGGTAAGATTCACACCTCCCAGCTCATCCAGCCATGTCTCGGTGATGCATGCCAGATCTGCCCTCTCATCCAGGATCAAATCCTGGATGACAGCTGTTTTACCATTGACAGATCTGGCGTTCAAAAGCAGGACCTTAAGGTTGGGGGGTCTGTCCTGAAGACTACCACACCTAATCCTCTCCAGGGTCGCAAAAACTCTGTTGCGCTTCTCCCTGGGTTGGTGGTGACCGTGCTTTCTCCTCCCCCATATCACCTCAATGGAGCCACCTCCAGTCAAGCCCTCCTCCCCCTGATGGAAAAACTGGGCAGAATTGCCAGTTGCCGGGACTAGTCAACTGTCCTGGAAAGGAAAGCCTCCAAAAGTGCTTGTTTGTTTACAAAAGGAGCTTCTCTCCATTATTGGGAGAGAGGCATCGATTGATTTGGCCTCATCATGAATAGTAAGCCGACTAGACAAGAGTGGAGACTTGTTGTGGGACTGGGGGGTAGAACAAGCATGACTTCGCAATGGGGAATCTTGAACGTCCATACTCGGCCCGATGTCCAAGGGGCGAATTAATTAGACAGTCTGAGAGAATCCATGAGAAGACCTTGAAGCCCAGGTGTGTTCAGCATGATCTCATGGCTACTTGGTCATGCTTAAATTAAATGATGTTGGCTTTATACCTCTCAGAGGAGACAAGGGTGCCATAAGTTTGGCTCTCCTGTCTCGACTCTCAAGTTCATGATTCAAGTTTCCTGTTTTTGCCTGTGTTCCTTGACGGGATTACCTCAGGAAAAGTTCCTGTTTTCATGCTTATGGATTTATGTTTGAATGACTGCTGTGGATTTTGACTCTTGATTTTATGTACTTGGATATTGCTGGATTACTGCTATTTTGTATTTTCTACTCTTCTGTCCTTTTGGGAAATGCCCTTTCCCCCCTTTGTGCCTGTTTTTCTAATAAACTTTTGTAGATAGTACTAATGGACTCTGGTGTGTTGTTGTGCAAAAAGGTGTTGTTGCTAGAGTGCAACAATTCCCTACTTAGTGTAGACTTCAGTATTTGTTTTTTATATATCCCCTATTCTTTTACCATGGCAGTAATGGAGTAGGGGTGGAAGTAAACTATAAATTATTCCCCTTTCCAAAAAAATTATGAGGGAAAACTTGTCCAACCTGGTTAATTGCTAATTTCCCAACTTCACTGAACAGCAAACAAGCAAAGAGACAGGAGATGAAAGAAGGAAATGTTAAAGAAAAGGTACAGTAACCCCATTCTTAAGGAACCATATCTGCAGTTTCCCACTCTTTGCTGAATAGGATGGTGCTACAGTTGCATATTGCGTTGGTTACGTGTAGGAAAGGGATTACGAAAAATGATGCAACAGTTCCAACATTACGTTTTATGGATGAGCGCCATTTTAATCTGAGTTTTAAATTGTTGTTTTCCATGCTGATATATTTTATTCAATTGTATTTTATATTCTATTTTATCTTATGTTCTCCTTTTTAGGCACCTTGTGCCTTGTATAAACCGCCCCAAGTCCCTTCAGGGAGATATTGGCAGGATATGAAAATAAAGTTGTTGTTGTTGTTGTTGTTGTTGTTGTTGATTCTCCACAAAATATGAATAATCAAGGAATGGCAGTGGAGATGAGTGCCCCTTCCACACAGCAGTATAAAATCCACATTGAACTGTATTATATGGCAGTGTGAACTCAGATAATCCAGTTTAAAACAGATATTGTGGATGATCCACCTTGATATTCTGGGTTATATAGCTTTGTGGAAGGTCCCTAAAGTCCATCTACACTTCCAGATAAAATCCAGATTGTCTGCTTTTGAACTAGATTATATGGCAGTGTAGACTCATATAATCCAGTTCAAAGCAGATAAATTTGCATCTTATACACTGCCATATAATACAGATTATCAAAATTGATAATCCACATCATCTACTTTGAACTAGATTATCTCAGTCTACACTGCCATATAATCAGGTTCTAAGGAGATAATCTGGATTTTATTTTGCAGTGTAAAAGGGGGCTCATATAATCCTGTTTCAAGAAGATAATCTGGGATCGGATCCTGGGATAGTGTAGATGCAGCCTTAATTGTCCCTTCCTTCCTTCCCAGTTCAGAACTCTATCTGGAAGATCAGTTGAAAGCTTGATCTTTTTTTCCATGTAGTCAATATCTGAAAAGTAATAAATTATTCCTATCTATAAGGCTACAGATTAGGGAGCAGATGGTAGGGGAGAAACCCTCTTTTGACCCCTCTGCACATTTATTTGTACTCGTTATTATATGAGCCATTCTGTTTGTATTTGTATTTTTTATTGGTCTTTTATTCCATCATTCTGTACACATGTCCAAATTCTACCTCTTTCCTGGCATGGGAGGATGGAAACTTTCATGGCATCCCGGAATATGTAACAATATGTAACACTGGAATTCCCTTAGTTTAGTAATATTCAAAATCAAAAAAAGACATGCAGGTCTCATATTCCTCCTCTCTGGAAATACCAGAAAAGGCAAAAAGCAAAGGAGGTTCAATGTGTTGTCAAAGGCTTTCATGTCTGGAATCACAGGGTGGTTGTGTGTTTTCTGGGCTGTATGGCCATGTTCCAGAAGCATTCTCTCCTGACGTTTCACCCACATCTATGGCAAGAATCTTCAGAGGTTGTGAGGATGCCTGCCATAGATGTGGGCGAAACTTCAGAAGAGAATGCTTCTGGAACATGGCCATACAGCCCGGAAAACACACAACAATCCCAACAAAGGAGGTTCTTTAGCCTGTTCTGCCAAACAGTGCCAGAGCCTCACCAAAGTACAACTCCCATAGACCCACAGCATTAACTCATGGCAGTTAAAGTGGGTTCAAACTGCATTAACTCTAAAGTGTAGATACACCCTGTGTAGACTCATATAAGCAGTTTTAGCACTCCGTGGTAGCAGCAGAACCCTTTACTAACACATCATCCCAAACGAGTTGATTTTACTCCTATCTGTTTTTTCCACGGTCCACTTTCACATCCATACATAGAAACTGGGAATGCAATGGTATGGACAATCTTCACTTTAGTGTTGAATGATTTCTCTTTGCCTGTCGGATACTTAGGGCATTCTTGATTACCTATGATTTGTTGTTCTATTATATTTTGTTATATTGTATTGTTCTGGGCATGGCCCCATGTAAGCCGCCCCGAGTCCCCGTTGGGGAGATGGTGGCGGGGTATAAATAAAGTTTTTTATTATTATTATTATTATTATTATTATTATTATTATTATTATTATTACCTACTTGGATATGATAACCTATCAAAATGACACCTTTAAAATGAGGACTGTCCACCTGTGGACTTCAAAAAGAGAACTGTCATGTAAAAGATGACACAGGTGTACCCTCATGCCAAGGCACTCACATTAAATTCCTTAAGAATTCCATCAAAAGCCATGGATGCTATTCTGATCCTGAACCAATGCCAGTCATCAGTGATGGACTGGATGAGGACCAACAAACTGAAACTAAATCCAGACAAGACAGAGGTTCTCCTGGTGAGTCGAAAGGCGGGTCAGGATGTGGGATTACAACCTGTGTTGGATAGAGTTGCACTCCCCCTGAAGACACAGGTTCGCAGTCTAGGGGTGATCCTGGACTCAGTGAACCCCAGGTGTCGGCAGTGGCCAAGAGCACCTTCGCACAGTTAAAACTTCTGCGCCAGCTTCACCCATACCTTGAGATGCTGGACTTGGCCATGGTAGTCCACGCCTTAGTCACATCCTGTTTGGACTACTGCAACACTCTCTACTGGGGCTGCCTTTGAAGATAGTTCAGAAACTACAGCTAGTTCAACGATCGGCAACCAGGTTAGTAACTGGAGCCCTGTACAGGGAGAGAACCACTCCCATGTTGTGGTAGCTCCACTGGCTGCCAGTTTGTTTCCAAGCTAAATACAAAATGCAGGTCGTTACCTATAAAACCCTAAGGCCCAGTCTATTTGTCAAAATGCATCTCCCTGTATAGACCATCTCAAGCACTTCTGTCAGCAGTGGAACATACTATAATAAGTATGTTATTGCTATTTTATATTTTTTGATATTAAGTGATGTAGTTGTGGCATTGAATGTTTGCCTTGAGTCTCTCTTGGGAGAGTGGGAGGCCTAGAAATAAAGTTGTTTATTATTATTATTATTATTATTATTATTATTATTATTATTATTGTTGTTGTATGACACAGCAAACAAGATAGATATGCTGGATTTCGTTTCACAAAATCACAAGTCGAACACTTCCCAAGTGTCGAGGACTGTGTGATGTATTTTCGGATGATGCGCGCTGTCAAGACCCAGGCTGCAGAGCACCAATAACCATACACAGAGGCCAGAATCTATCTAATATCTTTATTGAAGGAGTATATAAAGTTAATAAAAACAAGTGTAGAAAATAGTCCAGAATTAGACCTTTCAGGAAAGGTCAAAATTAGTCCAAGGAAACAATGTCCAATATGAAATATTAAGGTCCAAAGTTGTAATCCAATAACCGAAACACTCACTTTGCCAGGCAAAGTGAGGGGAGATGACAAGGTCTTTTAGTCCATGAAACTTGAGCGAGGCTAGGAAGTAACTTGATTCTTGGAAAAACGAGGCTTGATTCAAGGCAACAAGGAAACAAGGAACAAGAGCAAGATCCGTGGTAATTTCTTGGTAAAATCCGGGAAACAAGACGAGGCTGAGTCTTAGAAAGCAAGGCAGGATTCGTGGAGTAAACAAAGCTGGGAACGAAGGCTTGGCGACAGGAACGGAGGCTTGGAAGCGGAGTAGCTGTCCACACACGCTACTCCGGTTGCTGACGAATTGACTCCGCAAGAACCCTTTGTGGGCAAAACACCTAAATAGGGTCTAGTTTTCCCACCAAAGAGCAGTTCTCTGGGGAACCAGAAACGAAAGCTAATCTCTGAGTCCAGATGCATGACTCCTTAAAGTTTCCCATGGAAAGCAGGCTTAATCAGCTGAATACTTAGCAGCTATCCTAGCACTCCTGCGAGACGCTGCTTGAACTCCCCTCTGTTGTTTACAAAACTCGTGGCGAGAAAACACAGGAGATTTAGGCTCAGGGCTTGTTTGACAGACTTCTGGAAGACAAATCTCTTGCAGGTGCAAGGTTCCCAAATCTGGCTGGGAAAGTTCCAAATCTGACTGAGACGGTGAAAAACCCAAGTTTTCCTCTTCATCTGGCACTACAGTGCCAGGAATGGGACTACATGGCCCATGACTCATCACACTATCCCCCTCCTCAAGCCCCCTCTCAAACTGGGACTCTCTCCCCGAGGCGCGAGGCTGCGGCTTGGCAGGTTAGTCTGATGGAAGCGGCGGGTTAGATCAGGAGCATGGACTGTGGAAGCGTCTTCCCAAGAGCGTTCCTCGGGGCCAAAACCCACCCAGTCAATGAGATATTGTAGGCGGCGGCGGTGAAAGCGAGAATCCAAAATGTCCTGAACCTCAAACTCCTCCTCCCCATCCACCCAAACAGGAGGGGGGGCCGGCCGGTCTGTATCAGGGCGCACACCATCCGCCGGAAGGAGCAGGGAGCGATGGAACACTGGATGAATGCGCATAGAGCGTGGAAGTTGGAGTTTGAAAGTCACGGGGTTAAGTTGCGCCACCACTGGATAGGGACCAATGAAACGGGCATCTAACTTCCGGCAAGGGCGATGGGAGGGCAAAAAGCGAGTGGACAGAAGAACCCGGTCTCCTACCTTGATTTCGGGGCCCGGCTGGCGATGTTTGTCCGCGTGACGTTTATAGTCCTCCTTGGCTTGGTCTAGTTGCTGGAGCAAGAGTTGTTGCACCGCTGCGAGTTCCTGCAGCCAGTCCTCTGCTGCGGGAACTTCTGAGGTTTCAATGACAGGAGGAAAGAAACGTGGATGGAAGCCGTAGTTTGCAAAGAACGGGGTTTCTTTAGTAGAAGCCTGGACCCCATTGTTGTAGGCAAACTCTGACAGCGATAACAGGGAAGCCCAATTGTCCTGCTGGTAATTCACATAACAGCGAAGGTATTGTTCCAAAGTGGCATTGGTGCGCTCAGTTTGCCCATCTGTTTGGGGATGATGAGCCGAAGATAAACGAGAGTCTATGCCCAATAGTTTTTGTAGTGCTTTCCAGAAACGAGAGGTGAATTGGGACCCACGGTCTGTGACCAAACTCTTGGGCAATCCATGCAATCTGAAAACATGTTGGAGGAATAGATCTGCAGTCTCCTTGGCCGTGGGAAGGCCTTCACAGGGAATAAAATGGGCTAACTTGGTGAAAAGGTCCACCACCACTAGGATCGTGGTGAATCCACAGGAAGGTGGTAGATCAGTTATAAAATCCGCAGAGATTATTTCCCATGGGTGGGATGGAGTAGGGAGGGGATGTAGAAGCCCTGAGGGCTTTTCCCTTCTTGTCTTGGAGCGCTGGCATACTGGGCAGGTGTTGACATATTTTTCCACATCCTTACGGATCTTGGGCCACCAGAAATCTCTTAGGATCAAATGCATAGTTTTAAATAGCCCGAAATGCCCTGCTGGCTTGCAGTCATGACACAAACGAAGTGCCTTTTCCCTGCCCGGTCCTGGGGGGATGTAAACATGATTTCTATAGCAAAGTAGCCCATCCTTAAGTGAAAAGGGAAAATGTAGTCCTTGGCGAAGTTGGTCCTGCGCCCAGGCATCTACTTGCTGACTAGCCCTGATTTCTTGAGCACAAAGGGGCCCTGGAGTAGAGGGAGTTGATTCAATGGGAGTGGATTTGGTGTTTCCCACTGTGAGCGTGGCAAAGTTCTCGGGTTGTAGCAGCTGGGACTCAAAGGTCTCCTTGCGCCCTGCAGCGTATTCCGGTTTCCGTGACAGAGCATCTGCTTGTTTGGTCTGGGCTGGGGTTACATAATGAATTTGGAAGTTAAAACGTTCAAAGAATAAAGCCCAGCGTTGTTGTCTCTGATTTAGCTTGCGGGCAGTTCTTAGATGCTCTAGATTCCGATGATCAGTATGGACTTCAATGGGAAATTTGGCCCCTTCTAACCAATGTCTCCAAGTTTCAAAGGCTGCCTTTATGGCCAATAGTTCCTTTTCCCAAATGGTGTAGTTTCTCTCTGGTGCGGTCAATTGACGGGAATAAAAGGCACAAGGATGAAGATGATCTCCCACCGGTTGTAGGAGTACAGCCCCAATTGCCACATCGGAGGCGTCCGCCTGCACGACAAAAAGGGTTTCAGGATCTGGATGCTGAAGGATTGGCTGGGACGTGAATAATTTCTTTAGTTGCTGGAACCCTTTCTCTGCTTGATCTGTCCAGCGGAAGGGCTGTTTCCCACGGATGCAGCTGGTGATTGGGTCAGACCAGCGGGCAAAGTCTGGAATGAACTTGCGGTAGTAGTTCGCGAACCCCAAGAATCGTTGCACCTCTTTCTTGTTGGTGGGCGCCCGCCATTCCAATACTGCTGAAACCTTTGCCGGGTCCATGGAGAGCCCTAGTGGCGAGACGCGGTACCCCAGGAAATCTACCTCTTGTAGATCAAAAGCACATTTTTCCAGCTTGGCATAAAGTCCATGATCCCGCAATCGTTGTAACACCATTCTGACGTGGTTCTCATGTTCTGATTGTGATCTAGAAAACACCAAAAAATCGTCCAGGTAGATGATCAAGAACCGATCTAGATAATCCTGAAAGATGTCATTGACGAAATGCTGGAACGTTGCGGGAGCTCCACATAATCCATAATTCATAACTCGGGACTCGAATAATCCGAATTTAGTCTGGAAGGCGGTCTTCCACTCGTCCCCTTCTCTGATGCGAACTAGATTATACGCCCCCCGAAGATCCAGCTTGGTGTAGACCTTGGCTCCTCGAAGTCGGTCTAGTAGGTCCGAGATTAAGGGCAGGGGATAGCTGTTCCGCTTAGTGATATTGTTCAATGCTCTATAGTCCACCACCAAGCGTAAATCCCCTGACTTCTTTTTCACAAACATCACTGGGGAAGCGGCTGGGGATTGAGAGGGTCTGATGAATCCCTTGCGAAGGTTTGACTCTATGAACTCCCTGAGAGCTTCTTGCTCCGGTTCAGTCAGGGAGTAGAGATGTCCTCGCGGGATCGGGGCCCCCTCCACCAAGTCAATGGCACAGTCATAAGGTCTATGTGGGGGTAATCTCTCGGCCTCTTTTTCATTGAATACATCCCAATATTCTGAGTACTTCTTGGGCAAGGTGATAATGGGTTCAGTGTCTGTGGCATGGCAGACCTTGGCTACAAGGCAATGGTTTTGGCAATATTTTGAAGCAAACTGCAGTTCCCTGTTGGACCAGGAGATGCTTGGGTCGTGAAGTGTCAGCCATGGAATACCCAAAATCACAGGAAAATGGGGAACCTCGGTAACAAAGAAGGAAATCTCTTCCATATGTTCCCTTATCCACATTCTGGTGGGTTCCGACCACTGGCTTACGGGGCCCGTCTTGAGGGGGCGGCCATCGATGGCTTGCACCACACGGGCGTTCTTGAAGTCATGATATTGTAATCCCAGAGAGTCGGCATACTCTCTATCAATGAAATTGTTTGTGGCTCCTGAGTCTATCATGGCATGGACCATGACGGGTCCTTTTTTTGCTGACCACAAGGTGACCACTAGAAGAAACAGGACCCCAGTTGGCGGCTCTTGAGTGGGTTTTTTGACCGGGTTGGCGAGCCTCTCTACTCCCGGTCGCTGGCTTCCCCCGCCGGCTGTGCGCCAGCCGCCTCAGACGTCTTCGTCTCCGTGGAGGACGCCGCCGCCAGACGGGCGGCGGGCTTCCCTTTGGCTGGGCACTCTCTGGCGAAGTGGCCCCCGTTTCCGCAGTACCAACAGAGATTTAGGCGTTGGCGGCGGGCCTTCTCGGCGGCGTCTAACCTGGGACGCACATTGCCCAACTGCATCGGCACCTCCTCGCTCCCTCTGGGGTATGGGGCTGGTGGTGGGGGTCTCCATGCTGGACGCGGCTGGACGCTGGTGGGAGCGGGAGGTTTCACCCCAGCTCTACCGCTCTGGCCTCGGACCCATTGTTTTCTGTTGGCCAGCATGACTTCAGCTCGTAAACATTGATCAATGAGTGCTTCAAGAGAGTGGGGGGGATCCACCTTGGAAATTTCCTCCAACATCTCGATGTTGAGACCCTCCCGGAATTGTCCTCTGAGGGCTATATCATTCCATCCGGTGCTGTGGGCCAGCACTCGGAACTCGGCTATGTACTGGGACAAGGGTCTGTCCCCCTGAGAGAGGCGCCGGAGTTTATGGCCGGCTGCCTCCAAATTGTCTTCGATCCCCCAAGTCGCCTTAATGTGATCCAAGAAGTGTTGCGCTGATCTTAGATGCGGGGAAACTTGGTCGAACAGTGCCGTCGCCCAGTTGGCCGCTGGCCCGTCTAAAAGGCTGTAGATCCACGCCACTTTGATGTCTTCTTGGGGGAACTCGGCATTGCGGGCCTCTAGATAAGCCTGGCATTGGCGACGGAAAACATGAACCTTAGAAGCTTCTCCAGAAAACTTGGTTGGCAATGCCAAGGCCGGGAGACGGATTCCGCGTTCCTTCAACCCCTTTATTTCTCCCTCCTGCGCATTGAGCTTATCACGGATGCGGTCCACTTCCTCCTTGTCGATGGTGTAGCTGAGTGGCTGACTTCCCGGTCCGGCTCCGGTAGACATTCTGGCCTAGGTTAATTGGTGCTTAGGGTGGCGGAGTCAAACTGTCAAGACCCAGGCTGCAGAGCACCAATAACCATACACAGAGGCCAGAATCTATCTAATATCTTTATTGAAGGAGTATATAAAGTTAATAAAAACAAGTGTAGAAAATAGTCCAGAATTAGACCTTTCAGGAAAGGTCAAAATTAGTCCAAGGAAACAATGTCCAATATGAAATATTAAGGTCCAAAGTTGTAATCCATTAACCGAAACACTCACTTTGCCAGGCAAAGTGAGGGGAGATGACAAGGTCTTTTAGTCCATGAAACTTGAGCGAGGCTAGGAAGTAACTTGATTCTTGGAAAAACGAGGCTTGATTCAAGGCAACAAGGAAACAAGGAACAAGAGCAAGATCCGTGGTAATTTCTTGGTAAAATCCGGGAAACAAGACGAGGCTGAGTCTTAGAAAGCAAGGCAGGATTCGTGGAGTAAACAAAGCTGGGAACGAAGGCTTGGCGACAGGAACGGAGGCTTGGAAGCGGAGTAGCTGTCCACACATGCTACTCCGGTTGCTGACGAATTGACTCCGCAAGAACCCTTTGTGGGCAAAACACCTAAATAGGGTCTAGTTTTCCCACCAAAGAGCAGTTCTCTGGGGAACCAGAAACGAAAGCTAATCTCTGAGTCCAGATGCATGACTCCTTAAAGTTTCCCATGGAAAGCAGGCTTAATCAGCTGAATACTTAGCAGCTATCCTAGCACTCCTGCGAGACGCTGCTTGAACTCCCCTCTGTTGTTTACAAAACTCGTGGCGAGAAAACACAGGAGATTTAGGCTCAGGGCTTGTTTGACAGACTTCTGGAAGACAAATCTCTTGCAGGTGCAAGGTTCCCAAATCTGGCTGGGAAAGTTCCAAATCTGACTGAGACGGTGAAAAACCCAAGTTTTCCTCTTCATCTGGCACTACAGTGCCAGGAATGGGACTACATGGCCCATGACTCATCACACGCGCAGATCCAAGTAGGGTGGCCTTTTGCAGTTGGCAGATTGTAATTTTGTCAATGTCTATTGTTTCCAAATGCTGGCTGAGATCTTTTAGAACTAAGAGCACCTAACCCATTAGCATTATGGAAAATCAAACCATAATAAGGCAATAAAAAGGACCGTGGTGGATGCTGCTGATTCTGGACATCCATCAACAAGTGGGCTACGGAATCAAAATACAAATGAATAGTCACAGAAGTGGCAGAAATATACAATGCCAGAAAACTGCATTATTATTATTATTATTATTATTATTATTATTATTATTATTATTATTATTATTACTACTACTACTATTTGAAACACAACAAGATGAGTCCACAGCAGACACTCTGCTGGCTGTTGTATTGGATCACACGTCGGACACTTCCCAAGTTTCTACGACTGTGTGATGTATCGGCAAATAATGCCTCAGATCCCAGTAAGGTGGCCTTCTGCAGCTGGCAGGTGGTAATTTTGTCAGCACCAATTGTGTTTAAGTGAAGGCACTTTAGGCACTGCATCCAGTGTGCCGATCACCACTGGGACCACCTTGACTGGCCTGTGCCAGAGTCTTTGTAATTCGATCTTTAAATCCTCATGTTGTGTCAGCTTTTCCAGTTGTTTCTTTTCAATCCTGCTGTCACCTGGGATTGCAACATCGACAATCCATATTTTGTTTTTTAACACGATCGTGAGGTCAGGAGTATTGTGCTCCAAAACTTTATCTGTCTGAATTCGGAAGTCCCAGAGTAGTGTGACATGTTCATTCTCTGTAACTTTTTCCAGCTTGTGATCCACCAGTTCTTTGTCGCAGGCAGATGGTATTTGTGGCACAAGTTCCAATGAATCATCTGAGCAACAGTGTTATGCCTCTGCTTGTTGCTGTTGTTGTTGTTATTAGATCACCCTACATCTTCAAGCTTATATAAGTGAAGCAGCAAAGAGCTCGGGGAAGTTATATTTTGGACTACAACTTCCATAATTTTCCCCACCCCCCGCCAAAAAAACATGGTGAAACACCATGAGGGTACTGTTCAATCCCAAATTAGCCCTCCCTCCCCCAAACCTCACACATACCTCTGCATTGTGCCGTGTTGACACGGGGTCCGTGCGGGGAACGCATAGGAGTCCATTTTCCATCAGACTGGCAGACCCGGCTTTGCAATGGATATGGGTATGTACCAGGTGGGCAGGAATAGGTGAGGGTGCTTCCAAGGCGACCCTCATCCGAGAATGTCACAGTGCCGCCTCGGATAGCTACGTTTATTGGACATGATGGAGTTGCAGGTTCCTGCGCATCAACCACTGCAACAGACAAGAAATAAGAATTTATTGCATTTCAACCCTTCCCTGGCACGCATCTGGAATATTACATTAGCGTCTCATGTTGAAAGGTTGAACAGCAGACAACACACATCAAGACATACATAGAATGTCTTTTCCAAGGTTCTAGACACACAAAAAAATGTCGCTCTCTAGATAATGTTGAAGTAAAACTCCGAGTTTTGCACACCTTCCACCTGCTGCTATTTGGCAGGCAGAGCCGGACCTAGGTATTTTTCAAGTGTAGGCGAACAGAATTTTGCCCCCCCCCCCCCAAAACCAATCACTGAAAAATAAAAGCGTTGGATAAGCGAAAATTCTTGATAATAAGGAGGGATTAAGGAAAAGCCTATTAAACATCAAATTACATTAAGATTTTAAAAATTAAGCACTAAAACATCATGTTTTACAACAAATCAACAGAAAAAGCAGTTCAATGCCTTGCGGAGGCAGGCCGCAGGAGACAGGAGTTGCCTCAAGGGCGCCCCCAACAAGATGGCGCCACAGGCAACTGCCTAGTTGGCCTGGTGGTTGAACCGCCTCTGTTGGCAGGGATAGTCCCAATTAGTCTTCCATGGTCCCACTTTCTGAGCTGTTTTGAAAATGTTCCAGCTTTTCTCTCCTCTTACCTTTCCCATTTAATCTTGGCTTATTTCAGTTGCTACAAATGAACCTAGTTAGTGAACAGGGGTGAAGACTGGCCTTTCCCAGTGGGCTCAGACAAAAGCAAACTGCCACAGCCTCTTCTAGCTTATCTACTATTCTTCATTAGTAGCCTTGGTCATCCTTGTTGAAAAAAGCAAACCTTCTAAGCCTTTCACTATTTATTTGTTGATGTATGTATTTGCTAATCTGCATTTTATGTGTATGTTGATTTTCCAGTTTGACTTACTTCTTTGGTATGGGAGGGGTTATAGACATGTAATTGTACTGAGCATGTTCAGACTCAGGACTCCATTTTGTATTCTGTCTGCTTTACACCTCAGTGGAGGTGGATGCATGTTGCTGTTTGGACTTCAGTAGAGAAGTATTACTTATGGACGTCAGTGAGTACAACTATACCTAAAGACTATGGACTATTGATTAAGAATGATACCCTGTGTACTCAACACAGAGAGAACTACATCCTATCTATAACTGAAATTTAATAAGAAATGTGCCCATATGGTGGATTTATACAAATGTTTGTGAGTAAACAATATATGTTATTTTTCAAAGAAAACTTTGTTTTTTATCTCTGAATGCATATTTTAAACTAAACGGTTTCAAGGAAGTGTATTTCTTTTGGGCAATTACAACTGCAACTGCAAATTCAATTTCAATGAAACAACCATCCCCTGCTAATCAAATATATTTTTGTAGTGGCATGTCTTTATCCTTGGCAGTTAAAAGCCATGGTTCTTCAGTTTAACATCTGAGTTACCTGTGTGCCATTATATGAATGCTTGTGAATATCACTTGTTCAAAGGGTTGACTTCTAACAAGGTCATGCTTTTCTTGACAAATGGTTTTTAAAAAGTGGTCTCCACATGTTCATGGAGATTTACATTTGCCAAATGGATATGACATCATTTTTCCTTTTCAATAAGGTTAAGATTGCCATTTATTTCCAAAGGGATATGTGCCCAGAGATTGTACTTGAAGCAGTGGGAGGGGCTGCAGATCATGTGACTGGTTCAGTGACTGTTTAGAATGTTCAGTGTTAAAAGGATGACAGTTAGAAATGACAGTTGAGGCTTGAGTCTGTTAGAGTCCAGAAGCCAGTGTTAGGAGTTAGAAGTCGTTGAGGCTTGAGTCTGTTTGAGAACAGATGCCAGTGTTAGAGTTAGACGTCAGTTGAGGCTTGAGTCTGTTAAGAGTGCAGAAGCCAGTGTTAGGAGTTAGAAGACGTTAAGACAGTGGTTCTCAACCTGTGGGTCCCCAGGCGTTTTGGCCTACAACTCCCAGAAATTCCAACCAGTCTACCATCTGTTAGGATTTCTGGGAGTTGAAGGCCAAAACATCTGGGGACTCACAGGTTGAGAACCACTGTGTTAAAACATGAGTTTGTTTAAGTACAGAAGCTAATGTTAGAAGCTAGAAGTCAGTTGAGGCTTGAGATCTTTGGAATTAGACTTTTATAAAAGAGATCTGTGCAGAGCAATATACTTTTAAAGAGCCAGTTAAACGTACCTGTATATTTAAATACATGAAGTTATGAGTAAAAAAAACATGTTATTTTAAAGAAGTCAACTTGAACCTTTGTCTGTGAAAGCATTGAATAAAAACAAAATATCTACATACCCAGTGATCATCCATTACCCAATAAACTAAAGGAACACTCTTGTAACTCTGATACCGAATAGGTTACGATCCGAACAGGTCACAATCCCCATTAGTTTGTGATCCTAGGTAAAGGCAAAGGCTTTCCCCTGACATTAAGTCCAGTCGTGTCTGATTCTGGGGGTTGGTGCTCATCTTCATTTCTAAGCCAAAGAGCCAGCATTGTCCATAGACACCTCCAAGGTCATGTGGCCAGCATGACTGCATGGAGCACCATTACCTTCCTGCTGGAGCAGTACCTATTGATCTACTCAGTGCACTTTGCCCAGTTCATTTTATGATTTCATCTCTGTGTTTCAATTTGTGTTTTATAATGACTGTTTTATTTTATGTTTTTAATTTTGTTGCTGGTTTTTTCGGTACTTGATACCATTGTATGCTCGTTCTATATTTGTAAGCTGTCCCGAGTCCCTCTGGGGAGATGGAAGTGGGGTATAAAAATAAAATTATTGTTATTATTATTATTATTATTATTACTCACGTTTGCATGTTTTCAAACTACTACCGTTCTTCCCTGAAAACAAGACAGTGTCTTATATTAATTTTTGCTCCCAAAGATGCTCTAGGTCTTATTTTCAGGGGATGTCTTATTTTTCCATGAAGAAGAATTCACATTTATTGTTGAACAAAAAAAATGAACATTTATTATATACTGTACAGTAGTTGTCATCACAAACCAGCATAACCAGACAAACTGAATCCTATCAAGAATTTCTTGTTACTACCATTATTTTCATGTACAACACTCTATGGTACGTACATTTACCGATCCTGCATGCTCTGGTGTTCTGTTCGTTGGGCATGCTTCCAAACAAAACCTTTGCTAGGTCATACTTTCAGGGGAGGCCTTATATTTAGCAATTCAGCAAAACTTCTACTAGATCTTATTTTCTGGGGATGTCTTATTTTAGGGGAAACAGGGTAGGTTGGCAGAAGCTGGCGCTAACAGCGGGTGCTCACTCTTCTCCCATAATTCAAACCTGCGCCTTTTGGTCCGCAAGTTCTTTACTTTAAAGCAAGCTCAGTGCTTTAACATGCTGCACCACCGGGGCCCCCGTTGTGATCCTAACAGGTCATAATCCAATAGCCAAATAGTTCAATAGTTGAACTCTCTGCCTCAGTGTCTGGAAGAGGCTCCTTCCTTGGAGGCTTTTAAACAGAAACTCCATATGTCAGGAGTGCTTTGATTGTGCTTTTCCTGCATGTCAGAATGGGGTTGGACTGGGTGGCCCTTGGAGTCTCTTCCATTATTGTTTGATTGGACAATTGATTGACAGGCCACCATTCTCTCAAAATGGGATCTGGGCAGTTTGAAGAAGAGGTCAACTTTAAACTGGATGATGAAATGTTAATGGGGGAGAAAGAATGACTAAATAAACAATCCTACTAAAAGCAAGGATTGCATTGCAAAGTGTAGATCAGGCATGGGCAAACTTCGGCCCTGTTTGCCCATGCCGGTGTAGCTGCACCTCCTTCCCCCAATATCCCAGGTTGCAAACTAACCCTAAAGCAGAAGCACAACTCCTACCTGGGCAGAAGGTGAGCAAGGCGCAGAGGAGGAAAAGGAGCAGCTTTGGGGCCATGGCAGCTTCCAGCCAGGACTCAACTGCCCCCAAGTCTCCCCGTTGCTAATAATGGGAAACCTCCCGCAGACCTTCGCAGCCGCCAGGAAAGCTTTTTGCTTTTTTTCGGGGAAATTCCAGGATCCGCCTTCGAAGCCGAGAAAAGAAACTGATGCCGGGGAAAGAGCCGGTATTGAGCAAGCTTCGCCCAAACCCTCTTCTCTCAATGGCGCAGGGAGGCTGTGTGTGGACCCAAAAGAGTTGGGAATGAAGGGCATGTTTGATCTCTTCCCACTTTGGAAATCTCCCGAATTGCCGCATATTTGACCCCCCGCTTGAACTGCCCTGGCGCACTGCTCTGGGATTTGTAGTTTGGCGAGGAAGAGAAAGAGAACCAACCTGGACACAGACTATTATTTCAGGACACAGAAATGCTTGGCCACTCTAACAACCATCATGCCAGACTACACAGAGAAGCCACTGAAATACACAAGCATGTGGACAATGTCAACAGAAAGGAGTAAACCACGAAAATGAACAAAATCTGGATACCAGTATTGAAAAACTCTAAAATCAGGACAGTAAATAAAAAACAACACGTAGTAAACGGGAATTCCGGACAGGAAACAATCAGGGACGGCTAACACCTCCCAACAAAGGATGCCCCCAAGCAGGAAGTAGCCAGGCTTTGAAGCTGATTCAGTGCTAATCAAGCAGGCCAATGACAACATTGATTCTTGCCTCAAGCAGACAAGAGTTCTTTCTCCTACTTTGGACCTTCCACAGATATATAAACCCCACTTGTCTAGTTTCCAACAGACCTCACAACCTGTGAGGATGCCTGCCATAGATGTAGGTGAAACGTCAGGAGAGAGTGCTTCTGGAACAAAGTCATACAGTCCAGAAAACTCACAGCGACCCAACTAGAGAGAGACCTACAACTCCCAGGTTCCCATAGCCTTGAGCTATGGCCGTGTGTCATCAGTATAACATGACAACCACCGACATGGCATAATAATTGTAATACGTATATGAACTATATAAAATATATTACATATGTCATTATTATATTGTACAATATTGAAATATGATCGATAATTCTATTACTACTGTATTATTATTAATAATGCTAAATACCATGATTTTTGTTTCTGGGTTATGTCATTTCCTAATTGGTTCTATCATGAAAACATGTAAAAATTTATTAAACTGTCAAAACTTTGTTTTTGCCAGAGGGACATCTTGCAACACATTTTGCTATCATTTTTCAATGATTTTGTGTAATTTGTATCTATTAACTGTACACTGTATCTATTTCCTATATATATTGTATACAAATTGCTTTATAAGACAACCAAGCCTCCATGTCCCTGCTGGAATAGGAAGGTTGGGCAAATCCCTCTGGCTGTTTCCCAATCCAGATAACACTATGTAACACAATTTTTGATCCTCGGTTATAAACGACATTTCCTAATTGGTTCTGTCATGAAAACTTGGGAAAAGCATATTAAACTGCAAAAACTTTGTTTTGCAAGAGGGACATCCTGCAGCATATTTTGCTATAGTTTTTCCATGAATATCTCAGCGAGTCTCAACCAATTCAACCTCATTTGTTGCAGCCACAACAACAAAGTTTCTGGAGTAGAACAACTACTCTCAAAGTAAGGACCACACAATTAAACAGGAAATAACACTTTCAAATCAGGAATTGATTTTTTTCCCTAATTTTGTTACACATATCAATGTGTGTATGTGGCAGGGATGTCTGCTTGCACAGACAACTAAAACCGACAATGCTGAAGAGCCACCAAAGCCCTCCTTCTACTGACATTGCAGGTGACAGCGAGCACCACATCCCAGGGTTCCTTTCTCTCTCCATTGGTGTGGAATTTGCATGACCCCGGCCACTGCCTCTCCCTTAATCCTTTCCTATTCTTTTCTGTGGTACACAGCAACTGAACATACTAGAAAGAGAGGTTTGGCGAGAATTCACTATGATTTATAGAAGTTGTAGGGACTGGGATGTATAGTTCACTGCAATCTAAGAGTACTCTGAACCCCACCAACAATGGACCTGGAACTAACTTGGCACACAGACCCAACATGGTCAACTTTGCATACTGGTGGGGTTTAGGAGTGATTGACCTTGACATCCAAGAGTTATAGTTCATCCGTATTCGGAGAACACTGAACCCATCTGATTACGGATCTGAACCAAATTTGGCACACACACACACAACACTACCAACTTTGAATACTGGTGGACTTTTAAGGGTGATTGGCCTTTAATTATAGGAGTTATAGTTCACCTGTATTCCGTGAACCCTCTGATTCCCATTAATGACAGATTTGAACCGAACTTGGCACACACACACACAACACTACCAACTTTGCATACTAGTGGACTTCGGAGGTGATTGACCTTTAATTAAAGGAGTTATAGTTCACCTGTATTCCGTGAACCCCACCAATGATGGATCTGAACCATACTTGGCACACAGACTCAATGTTACCAACTTTGTATGCTGATCGACTTTGGGGTGATTGACTTTGGCATCAGAGAGTTATAGTACACCTGTATTCAGAGAACACTGAATGCAGCAAGTGATGGATCTGGACCAAACTTGGCACACAAACCCAACATGGCCTACTGTGAATACTGGCAGACCTTGGCATCAGAGATTTAAGGTTCATCCATATTCAGAGAATACTGAATCCAGCAGATGAAGGACCAAACTTGGCACACAGACTCAAGATAGCCAAGTGGGCATACTGGTGGGATTCGAAGAGAGTTGACCTTGGCTAATATATGTATAAACTTGCACCAAACACAGGTACAGAATTAACATATATTCACAATCAAAACTCATGATTGAAAGGTAGGCCAACTGCTGGAAGTGATTGTGTTGTTTGGCGATATCCAGGTGCCATTGGGCAGAAAAGGTTAAAGAGAAATTAGGAAACTACAGCTCCCAGGATTCCATAGCATTGATTCATATACAGTAGAGTCTCACTTATCCAATATTCTGAATTATCCAACACATTTTTGTAGTCAATGTTTTCAATACATCGTGATATTTTTGTGCTAAATTCGTAAATACAGTAATTACTACATAGCATTACTGCGTATTGAACTACTTTTTCTGTCAAATTTGTTGTTAAACATTATCTTTTAGTGCTTAATTTGTAAAATCATAACTTAACTTGATGTGTAATAGGCTTTTCCTTAATCCCTCCTTATTATCCAACATATTTGTTTATCCAACATTCTGCTGGCCTGTTTATGTTGGATAAGTGAGACTCTACTGTATATCATTAGTATATATGAAAACAATGGGTATGGTACAATACAGTGGAATCCTTGGGAGTTGCCATTTGGTATATTCAGGCGCTCTTTAGCAGAAAAGACTAGAGACCATGAGAAACTACAGCTCCCAGAAATCTCATAGCCTTGAACCATGGCAGTTCAAGTGGGGTCCAATGTGGCTGTGCCCCTAGATATTATCTTAACAAACTGGATTCATTCTACAGTGTTTATGGGGGGGGGGGGGGCATTTTTCCTTAATATCATGCCCTTTTCGCTCCCTTCTCAATTCTAGCAGTCCGACACCACTTTAACTATCATGGCTCCATGTGATGGGATTCTGGGATGTGTAGTTTCACAAGGCTCTTAGCCTTCTCTACCAAGGAGGGCTGCTATGTCATCACACTACAACTGAGATAGTGGCAACTTTACTTTCTGATACTTCAAAATAATATGTATAAGGTGTGCATTAAATTCTGTTTTTAGACTTGGGTCCCTTCTCCATACTCCATTATATACACATGCAGACATCCCCAAAACATTCCAAAAGACTTAAGTTTCCAAGCCTTCTGTATTGATCTGTCTTAATCAGAGCTGCCATTCCTTAGATGGCAAGGGTGTTCGGTTTCCAAGGTGAGGAATGAATGTGGTTTGGTGAGGCACCAGCACTCTTGGGCAGGAAAGCGAAAGACTTTGTAAAACTACTACTCCCCTGATTCCATCGCATTGAGCCATGGCAGTTCAAGTGGTATCAAACTGCATTCATTCTACAGTGTAAACCAGGCATGGGCAAACTTGGGCCCTCCAGGTGTTTTGGACTTCAACTCCCACAATTCCTAACAGCCGGTTGTTAGGAATTGTGGGAGTTGAAGTCCAAAACACCTGGAGGGCCCAAGTTTGCCCATGCATGATGTACCGTAAATCATCCCTAGGTCAAACAGAAACTGATGCAAGGGCATTTGGGCTTTAAAGAAATTATAATTGGATTTATAGGTCTGTTTGATAATTGGTACTGAATGGGAGATGATTCCCAAGTCTTTTATCCTGACTGGTTTGAATGTTGTGCTCCCCCAACTGCCCCTTGCAAAACCATCCCATTTTTTTCATTTCCCGTAAATCAGTGTTGTTTTTGTATGTTTACCAAGCCAGAAGTCAAGGTTATTCCACTCTTCCCTCCGTAGCATTTTAAAAATAGCCAAACACAGTCCCACCCCATCAAAACATTGACTCATCCCATGCTATTGGCCCAAATGTTTGCTACAATCTAACTAAATAAATCACACAGTCAAACAAAAAATAATAATATTGGGCTGGATCTTCACTGCCTTATATTCCAGGATCTGATACCAAATTATTACTGTGAAGATCTTTAATTAATGGCTGAGGTTCTTTCAGGCGGGGGGGGGGGGGAATCTTTTTATCCCACCCTTGTCACCAATTGTGAAGGTGTTTAATTAATACTGCCACCAAATTGTAAAGGGGCCTAATAGCTAAAAATGACTACCACCAATCTGGAAATATGCAACCACCAAAGACTCAGGGAGGAGCCTTTTTACTTTTACTTCTTCCTTCTTTTTATTCACTTTAGATGGTAGCATACTTAATTCAGAATATATATGACAGAGGCTTTGATGTTGGATAAACAAGAACAAGTTTATTCAGGCACAGAGCTTAGTGGTTACAGTATTGTTTCTCACGTAGAGGCACTCTTATTAACAGTTACAATTCTAAATAAGATGAATCAACTTTCTAAAGTATTACTTCTTTTAATATAAGGTGGTTAAACCCTATTCCTCTGCCACTTTCATACCACAGTCACCCCTGTGATATGCTATCACAGATCCTCTGTTCCTTACTAGGACACAGATTATTAAATAAGTCACCAAACTTATTTTAAACTGACTCAAAATGACAATTGAGTCTCCCTTGATCCCTTCAACCTAGGATCAATCTTCCCTGTACCTCATCAGGGCACAGACTGACTTCTTTTTTAAAACTCTGCTCTTCTTCAGCAAAACGGCAGTTCGCTCTGCCCACTTCTCCATGGCAACCAGCCTCCGAGTGCTGAGATGCAGCAACTGTAATTCTTACCCTTTAAAAACCCAAACACACAATTAAACATAACATTGCATACCAAAAATTTGTACTTCGTTACAATTATCTTATTCCAGATTATAGGACAGTGTAGACTCATATAATCCAGTTCAAAGCAGATAATCTGAGATGAGATCCTGGGATATAGGGCAGTGTAGATCAAGGCTAAGGTGCCTTCTGCACTGCCATATAAAATCCAGATTATCTGCTTTGAGCTGAATTATTTTAGGCCCCTTCCACACAGCTGAATACAATCCCACATTATCTGCTCTGAACTGGAATATATACCAGTTCAAATAATCCAGTTCAAAGCAGATATTGTGGGATTTTCTGCCTTAATATTCTGGGTTATATGGCTGTGTGGATGGGCCCTATGTCTTCACTGCCATATAATCCAGTTCAAAGCAGATAATATGGATTTTATATGGCATCTGCTTCAAGGCAGATAATCCACAATATCTGCTTTGAACTGTATTATCTCAGGCCACACTGCCATATAATCCAGTTCAATGTGGTTTTTTATACAGCTGTGTGGAAGGGGCCTCATCTAACCCATTTCAAAGCAGATAACATGGATTACCTGTTTTGATAATCTGGATTATATAGCAGTGTAGAAAAAGCCACAGCCCCATCTACACAGCCAGATAAAATACAGATTACAGTAGAGTCTCGCTTATCCAACGTTCTGGATTATCCAACACATTTTTGTAGTCAATGTTTTCAATACATCATGATATTTTGGTGCTAAATCGGTATATACAGTAATTACTACATAGCATTACTGCGTATTGAACTACTTTTTCTGTCAAATTTGTTGTAAAACATGATGTTTTGGTGCTTAATTTGTAAAATCATAACCTAATTTGATGTTTAATAGGCTTTTCCTTAATCCCTCCTTATTATCCAACATATTCGCTTATCCAACATTCTGCTGGCCTGTTTATGTTGGATAAGTGAGACTCTACTGTATCTGTTTTGAACTGGATGGCATGTATCTGCATTGCCATATAATCCAGTTCAGAGCAGACAATCTGATTTTATATGGCAGTTTAGAAGGGGTCTAAGGCAGTGATGGCCAACCTGACACGCATGTCAGCACTGACACACCTAGCCATTTTTGCTGACATGCTGCCACATATCTCATTCTATTATTATTGTAGTATATCATCATCATCATCATCATCATCATCATCATTTAATTACTTATTAATCGCCCTCCATCCAAGATGCCCTAGGCGATTTACAAGATAAAATTGTAGAGGATAAAAATACATACATATAAATATTGATAAAATTAACATAGATTAAAAGCTCTAGTAAAGAGCCAGGTCTTGAGTGCTAGGGTAAAAGGCCTTATCATATTATTACTATTATATTATTATTATATTATTCATGACTATATTGAAACTAGAATAGAGAGAAAACAGCGTGGAAACTGCAAGAGGTACCATAGATTTTTGTACATGGAAATAATGGTAGTAAATAGTTTTTGATTTATTAAATACAGTTCTATATTACAATTATATATTTTTGTTATTTAAACTATACGTATTGTGAAATTATTGTTTTTTTCTCGAAGTGACACACCACCCAAGTCATGCTAGGTTTTTTGGTGAATTTTGACACACCAAGCGCAAAAGTTTGCCCATCATTGGCCTAAGGCATTGCAATAGCTATGGCAGTCACAGTGGTGCCAAACCGCATTAACTCTCCAGTGTAGAGATGCAGCCAAGAAGCCCTCGTGTGCTTATGGAGAAACCCAGATTGCCTCCTTCCTTTAAAAGGGGGCGGGGCTATGCAAATCGTACATGCAAATCAACCCTTCCCTTTCATTCAAGAGGAGGCGGGACTATTTGTTGCCAAGGTGACGTAGAGCAGGAGGGAGGGGTGGAGGGAGGAGGGAAAACCCCACCCTTCTCCCATCTGCCTTCTCTTCGGCGCGTTTTGATGACGCCACGGGCCTTAAAGGGGACGCGGGAGTGGATTTAAAGGCTCCCCCCTGTGGGTGGGCTTCCAGAGAGAGGGAGAGAGGTTTCTCCCCGCCCTTCTGTTCCATTGACCTTTCCTTGCTCCTTTTCTTTTTTGTCTGGCAGACAAATAATTGCTCTTCTCCCACCTCCCTTTAAGAAGCCCCCCTTTAATTCCTTTCTCTGGGTTTTTTTTAACCTCCTTGTTTGGCCATTTGGGGCCAGCAGCCCCTCTCTCTCTCCCTCCTTGCAGCAGGTGAGGAAAAGTTGGGCATTGTGTCTATGAATCCCTAGAGAGTGCTTCCTTGTAATATAACATACTATATTGTATCATATGTTATATTGTGTAGTCTCTTAAGAGAGCATTGGAGGCTTAGGGATGTGTGAATGAGAGGGGAGGGGGAGGGATCATGTTGTTCCTGAGCAAGGGGCTGTAGATTTCCTATATATGTATATATATTCTTATTTTAATTTTTAAAGCTTTGTTTCAAGCAATGTGTGTGTGTGTGTTTTAAAATCTTGAATGAATTAGACCTTAAGGGGTGAATGGTGGTGCCAAGAAAGGGATGAGAAGCAAAGTGTTTAATGTTTCCTATTTTACTAAATATATATTCTTATTTTAAAATTAAGGAAAGCTTTATTTGAAGATATATATCTATATCTCTATATAAATCTTGAATGAATTGTATATTATTGGGTGAAAGATAGTGCCAAAAAGGGATAAGAAACAAAGCAAGCAGTTGCAAGTTTCCTATTTTAACATAATATACTATAACATACGCCTACCTGTATTTTATAATGTGTTTTATGAATACTGATGTAAGTTAATAATTTTTAACTGATTTATATTGCACTGTATAATTTTTATATATGCGTTTTATTCTAAGCCGCCCTGAGTCCCCTGTTGGGTGAGAAGGGCAAGATATAAATATTGTAATAAATAAATAAACATATATTGATATAGATATAGATATAGCTGTACAGTAGAGTCTAACTTATCCAACATAAACGGGCCGTGGAACGTTGGATAAGCGAATATGTTGGATAATAAGGAGAGATTAAGAAAAAGCCTATTAAACATCAAATTAGGTTATGATTTTACAAATTAAGCACCAAAACATCATGTTTTACAACAAATTTTACAGAAACAGTAGTTCATTACACAGTAATGCTATGTAATAATTACTGTATTTACAAATTTAGCACCAAAATATCACAATGCATTGAAAATATTGACTACAAAAATGCGTTGGGTAATCCAGAATGTTGGATAAGCGAGTGTTGGAGAAGTGAGACTCTACTGTATATATATATATATATATAAATGTATATATATCATATTGTATTTCCTATTATATATTATATACATCATATATTGTTTCTTTATAATATACACACTCATCTATATATATAAAAGAGTGATGGCATCACGGCGACCCACAAAACGACAAAACTACAGGCCCCCCAACCTCGAAATTTGACAACACAACCCATCATCCACGCTTCTAGGTTGATACAACAAAAAGAAAAGAAAAATAAAGTCCTAATTAGAGAGAGAGGAATAATTGCTTTTATCCAATTGCTGCCAGTTAGAAGGCTAAGCTCCTCCAACTTGGTCTCCTAGCAACCCAATAAAAAATAATAAAAACACTAAAAATTAATACAATAAAATACTATAATAACAGAAAATAACTAAAAATAATACAAGAAAATAATAAAATATAATAAATAACTTACAATAAAATTAATAAAAAAATGCAAATAACGTCAAATAAAAATTACACAACAATTTTTAACCAATACCACCACCTCTTTGCCACAGCAACGCGTGGCCCGGCACAGCTAGTACAGTATATAATGTAATCTGTAATATTTTTATAATATATATCATGTCTCTGTATATATAATATTGTATTTCTATTATATACATTACATATTGATTATATATACAGTAGAGTCTCACTTATCCAAGCTTCTGGATTATCCAAGCCATTTATGTAGTCAATGTTTTCAATATATCGTGATATTTTGGTGCTAAATTTGTCAATGCAGTAATTACAACATAACATTACTGCGTATTGAACTACTTTTTCTGTCAAATTTGTTGTATAACATGATGTTTTGGCGCTTAATTTGTAAAATCATAACCTAATTTGACGTTTAATAGGCTTTTCCTTAATCCCTCCTTATTATCCCAACATATTCGCTTATCCAACGTTCTGCCGGCCCGTTTAGCTTGGATAAGTGAGACTCTACTGTATATATGTGTGTATTATATATATACATAAAACACACACAGTAAATAATGTAATATATTTAATATACTGTATTTCCTATTATGTATATTCTATATATACACACACACACATACACACAGTATATGTTATATATGTGTATGTCACTGTATTTTCAGTTATATATTATATTCATTATTATATATTATATATTGTTTCCATTTTCATTTCATTTCATTTATTTATTCACCCTATTTATACCCTGCTTTTCTCTACCTCGAAGGGGACTCAAGGCGGCTTATATATGGCAATTATTCAATGCATTAAAAACACATCTAAAACATAAACTTAAACTAGTTGCAAAGTAAAAATTAAATACAGATCAACAATTAAAAACATACATTCAATTAAAATCACTCAATCCAAAAATCATAGTCTAGAGCTGTTCCATGGTCATTGCACATATTACACATCTATTATTGCACTACGCTCTTATCCGAAAGCTTGATCCCAGAGCCAGGTTTTTACTTCCCTTCTGAAGGCTAGGAAGGAGGAGGTTGATCTTATATCACTAGGGAGGGACCTCTACAGCTGCGGGGCCACCACCGAGAAGGCCCTGTCTCTCGTCCCTGCCAGCCACGCATGTGAAGCAGACGGGACTGAGAGCAGGGCCTCCCCAGATCGAGGTGGTGGTTCATAAGGGAAGATATGTTCACACAGGTAAGCTGGGCCATAGCCGTATATATTTATATGTATGTACGGGGGCCTGCGGTGACGCAACGGATTAAACCACTTAGCTGCAGAACTTGCTGACCAGAAGGTCGGCGGTTCGAATCCACGGGACAGAGTAAGCTCCCGTTGTTAGCCCCAGATTCTGCCAACCTAGCAGTTCGAAAACATGCAAATGTGAGTAGATTAATAAGTAATCGCTTCGGTGTAACATATTACATTCGGAATAACAGCACTCCATGCAGTCATGCTGGCCTAAACTGACTATATATTATGGGATTTTCTGCCTTGTTATTCTGGGTTATATGGCTGTGTGGAAGAGCCCTAAGCTGATCCACAAGCACTATATTATTATTATTATTATTATTATTATCATCATCATCATCATCATCTCCTTTTATCTCTTAATTGAGACACAAGACAGCTTATGACATTAAAATGCAATTTATAACCTGCGCCACATAAATATTAAAATAGAATCTAGTTTATAAATCTATTAATATAACTTTAATGCTTCTACAGCACCCTTCTGGCTTGTTTTTAAAAAACTATCTTCTTTACTGAGCTGGATCTTGTTGGATACAAGATGCAAAAGTGTGTAAAAACGAGTGAGAATGGGGAGTAAGCTAATTATTTTGTTTTCTTTTTAACAAAGCTGTATTATTATTATTTGGAAAAGCTTTTTATTATAATTATTATATTATTATTTATATATTTAAATCCTGCTTATATCTTGTTATTGAGATGCAAGACAGTTAATGACGTTAAAATTATAGTTTAAAATCTGAAGCGTATCAGTATTAAAATATAAGTAAACATAAAAATCTGTTACAATATTTATAATACTTCCAGGCATCTTCTTAAAAACTATTATTTCCATTAATTTTTTATTAAGTTTACCAAAATAATAATAATAGAATTTAAAACCCCGCTCCACAACTATCTACCACCCCTTATCCCAGGCATGGTCAAACTTCAGCCCTCCAGGTGTTTTGGACCAACTCCCACAATACCTAACAGTCTCAGGCCCTTTCCTTTTCCTCCTCAGCCGTAAGTGGTCAGATAACGCAGTTCAAAGCAGATATTGTGGGATTTTCTGCTTTGATATTCTGGGATATAGAGCCATGTAGAAGTTCCCTAGGATACTAGAGCTTGAATCCCTGGTTTGGCATGGGAACTCATTAGTTTACCTTGGCCAAGTTGCATACTCTTAGCCTCAGAGGGAGGCAATGGCAGACATTATTGAAAAAAAAACCATGGTAGTTTTGCCATAGGGTCACCGTAAGTCAAAACAGGCACGAGACAACTGTAATATCTCATTGTACTGTAAATGAAACAGTTTATAATGTAGCTGTTAATTTGAATCAGAGCTTTCCAAACATTTCATGTTGGCGACACACTTTTGGGACATGCATCATTTTCAAGACAGAGCAATTCAGTATTACTCGCAACCCTTTATAAGAAATACGGACACATACATAAATATATACATAACAATGAAGTGTATGGGGACATAACATATCTCATGAAGATATTTCATGTATTTTCCCAAAAATACATGATTTGTAAGGTTATAACATATATCTCCAAGATGTTTGTCTTTCTTGTTGCAGAATATTTGCCAAAAGTCAATGTTTTCTGAACATCACCAAGTGGATGTTTAGACATTTACACAGATCTATTGTGCAGTGATTACAGTGGACTTACAGAAGATGCTCCAGCTTTCCTTCATAAAAAGGATAATTAGTCTGTTTAGCAAGCCTTGCTACAATGTCTGGTTTGTTGTCAGTAAATATTTGATTTTATACTTATTTTATACATCTGGGGCCACGTAAAAAATTCTCAGCTCAAAAGGGGTTTTGAGTGGAAAGTTTTTTTAAGAAGCCCTGCTCTAGGTGTTTGGAACTTCAACTCCCAGAAGACTCAGCCACCTTGACCCATAGTCTGAAATTGTGGGAGATAAAATCCAAAACATGTGAGAAACACATATTTAAAGAAATCAGATGTTTCCAGTTTTCACTATTTGCGGGTAGTATTGTATCCAGGATTGTGTGTGGTGGTGCGTATTTTCACATTGTATTTCTATGTGTTTGGATGGTTTTCAGTATGAAAATTGTTCAGAAGATTTTTTGTAATTTGGAAGTCTTTGATACCTGGTGGAGGGTTCCAAAAGCCACAGTATATAGCAGGCATGGACACACTTCCTACCGGCTATTTAGAATTGTAGGAGTTGAAGTGCAAAACACCTGGAGGGTTGAAGTTTGCTCATGTCTCATATACAATGTCAAAACTCATTTTCCCTTCCTCTGTTTTCCCCTCTAGTTTCACTTCTCAGCGGCCTTCCAACCTCCAGCACTTCCTGCCCTCTTTGTTCCCAGCTACCTTTTCTGCTGAACAGTTGGACCTTCTTCTCCTTCTTGCTCAGAACCAATGGCATCGGGTGTGGAGCTCCTTCGGTTCCAGCTCCCTGGCCATGAGGCGGCCACTCTGCGCAACATGAACCAGCTCCGCTCCGAGGAGCGCTTCTGCGACGTCACCATTGTGGCGGACAGCCTCAAGTTCCGGGGCCACAAGGTCATCCTCGCCGCCTGCTCCCCATTCCTGAGAGACCAGTTCCTCCTCAACCCGTCCTCGGAGCTCCAGGTTTCCCTCATGCACAGCGCTAAGATTGTCGCTGACCTCCTCCTCTCTTGCTACACTGGCGCCTTGGAGTTTGCCGTCCGAGATATCGTCAACTACCTGACAGCAGCCAGCTATCTGCAGATGGAGCACGTGGTGGAGAAGTGCCGGAACGCCTTGTCTCAATTCATAGAGCCCAAGATCAGCCTCAAGGAAGAAACGGCCAAATACGGGGTCCACCGGAGGTCCAAGTCCCCCAGCGTTGTGGGCTGCACTACTTCTACCTCAACCCGCAAAGAACACTCACGAAAAAGGTTTGCTGGTGAAGAGTTTGTGTTCTGACAAATAGTCTACCAAAGTTTTCTAACATATAGTGACTCTTACACGGGTATCTTCCCAAGATTTGTTCAGAGGTGGTTTACCTTCTATTGAGGGAACATTTGTTATATTCTGGTTGTATTTGTTTTCCTTTTTATAAGAAACTTGACTAGTATGGTGTCCGGGATTCTCCACTTTGAAATCCTTTCAAAGCAAGGTAGCCTATAATGGCACACTATAGACAGAAAAAGAAAAGCTTGTCTCATTCGCATCTTAAAAGAGCAAATGCCCCTCCTTGAACTTAAAACACTTAAATACAACTTCATCAACCATTAACTTTGTGAGATAGAAAAATAGACAAAAATAGACAATTGTGGAGACATTTTGGAAGAGTTCACACATGTGTAATATATACGAGTTACTTAAATATATTTCCAAGTGTTGGAACAGGGCAAGAAAAAGGAAAGACCATGTTTTAAAAGTCAGGAAAATATCCTCCAATTATGCACATGCCTAGTATCAGAAAAGCCACTGGAAGAGAATTAATTTTCTTCCTTGAATGCGATGCCTGTTTTGCCCCCTAAAACATTGCAATCACTTTCTAGAAAGAGCCATAAATGCCCAGGATACAGGCTGCAGTTTCTGATTTCTTAACCCTGTTTAAAGACAGACCTGGAATTCCTGCTCAGACATTTGTCCAAGCAGGGATTCGAATCCTGGACGCCATGCTAGTCAAGTTCCTGCTGAAAATGAAAAATACAACCCATATTGCCCAACTTCCTTGCCTGGTCACGTGGAGGTAATACTTACCTGCCCCAGGCAACCAGAACAAGTTACTTGATGATGTCAGTGTTTAACTGTGCTGTGAAAAATATTTTCAGTAGGCAAGGTGATGGTGCCATCTTCTGGAAGCCAGAGTAGTGATCATATTATCTGCTTCGGGTTGAGTTAAACTTTTCTTGACCTGTTAAATTAAGCTAAAAATGCTGGACATGTGTACAGAATCACCTGTATGAAATGCTTCCAAGCCCTCTCTAAGGATATAGTTCTGAGAAGGACTTTATTTATGGCATGATGTCCCCAAAGAGAAATGCTGGAGCATGATGGCTGTCCAGTGATTGTCACATAAAGTGACCCCTGCTTCACTTCAGCAGAGGCCATGTCATGCATACCTGACTGCTGTAGTGTATTTTCTTCCCTGTTCAGCATATGGCATATGGATAATGATAAGAATTTATTTTTTCTGTAATACTGAGCCCTGGTGTGTAAACATCCCTACTGTATTGTCGAAGGCTTTCATGGCTGGGATCACAGGGTTGTTGTATGTTTTCCGGGCTGTATGGTCATGTTCTAGAAGTATTCTCTCCTGACATTTCGCCTACATCTATGGCAGGCATCCTCAGAGGTTGTGAGGTATGGAGAAACTAAGCAAGGAAGGGAACCAGGGGCAACTAATGACTCTGAACAAAGGATGCCCCCAGGCAGAAAGAGCCAAGAGATGAAGCTTTGCAATGCTAATCAAGGTGATTAACTACAACATTCACACTGGCCTCCTACTGACAAAGAGTTCTTCTCTCACCCTGGACTTTCCACAGATATATATATAAACCTTCCTTGCTTAGTTTCTCCATACCTCACAACCTCTGAAGATGCCTGCCATAGATGTGGGTGAAATGTCAGGAGAGAATACTTCTAGAACATGGCCATACAGCCCGGAAAACATACAACAATCCCTACTCAGAAAATGTATGTGTCTTCAAGTTGCCTATCAACTTGAGGTTTTCTTAGACAAAGAGTATTCAGAAGTGATTTTGCAAGGTCTTTTTCTGAAATATAGCATGGCCCCCATATTTGTGGGATCAGTATCCATTAACCTGCATCTGATAAAGTATGCCCTCTCTGGGTATTTTTCTAGATCCTGCAGGGGTTTTTTTTTAGGTGTCCTGTCAGGGCATTTCCTAAATCCTCTAATTTAATTCTCTGATATGCTTCTGATAAGGTTAACAGCTAACCATCCAGGACAGTAACACTCCAGGACAGTATCCATGCGATGTCCTGGAATGTAAGGGGGGGGGGGGGGTCATAACTGTATAGCCTACAGCACCTGATGTTCATTGATTATTTACCATTTAGATAGTAACCAGAGCCGATCTTGCTTAGCTTACAAGATCAAACAGGACCTCATGCCTTAAGGCAGGCATGGGCAAACTTCATCCCTCCAGATGTTTTGGACTCCAACTCCCACAATTCTTAACAGTCGGTAAGATGGCTGGGATTTCTGGGAGTTGAAGTACAAAACACCTGGAAGGCCAAAGTTAGCCCATGGTATTTAGCTCCTCAATTTCAGATAAGTATACCTTCTGTGATACCAACCCCTGGCTTAGTTTTAATTCTGTTCCCTGAAGTCACATAGCTCTTACTAGTAGTATATGATTTGCATTTTGTTTTGTTTTCATTTCTTGACTTCACAAGGTCAGATTAGGTGGTTCTCCACATGTTGCTTGACTACAAATGCTAGTACCCTCACCAGCACAACCAAAAGTGAGGAATGAGGGAAGTTGTAGTCCAGCAGCATATGACTAGTGCACATCACTGCTCTAGCTGTACTGGATGCCACAAAGACAAGCAATAAAATATGTGGGTTCAGAATTGTTGGGACTTTGAGCCCAAGAAATTCAGGAGAGAAATGTGATTCCAACCTAGATCCACAAGAATTACTACTTTTTACCTCTGGAGCTTTGGCGAGCTCCACTCAGTCAGTTTGAATGGCCAAGGTCAAGTATAGGGAACCTTTGAACCTCTGGTTTACTTTCAATTTTAGGTTCAGTTGCAATGATCAGTGTTTTTTGACCCAATTCTTCCTGGTATTTGAACTGCACCTCCCATGAGCATGACCAATTGACAGGTATTATGGAAGTGATATGGACACTGTGTTTTGGAAAGCTGGAACAGATAGATACTTTGGACTGAGTGCTGGTGTGGTCTGCTGGATTTCATTAGATTTAGAACCAGAGATACATTTCGGGATACTATAAGACCTTTGTCAGTTTAAGTAGTCAGACAGATAGGTCAGCTCTTACTAGATTTCCCATTGTGCACTAACAAGAATATCTTTATGGCTGGCAGGTCTATGCAGCGTCCTGTGAAACTGGAATTCCCACTGGAAGAAGAGCTAGAGATGAAGGCAGAGGATGAAGACGAAGATCAGGAGGATGACTACGGAGATGAAGATGCTATCTCTGATATCTGCATTGTGAAGATCGAGTCAGCTATGGAGATAGCTCAGCGACAGAAGAAGCAGCAGCATCAACAGGCAGGCACTGGCTGGAACAAAGATATGTCACCCCAACAGAGCTGGAACAAGGAAAGTTCTCCCCAGCAGACTTGGGGCAAAGAGTCTTCCCCCCCATCAGAGTGGAACAAGGATGGATCTGGAGACCAGGAAGAGCCTCAAGTCAACTCTACAGTGGCAGAAACCATGGGGTCTTCTCCAGAATCGAGCCCTGAGAAACCCCAACATGGTGTGGTGAAAGCCTCCTACAGCCTCTCTGAGGATGCTGAGGGTGAAGGCCTCCTGATCATCCCAGGCGGAAGCTACTTGGAGGAAACCAGTGAGGCAGCAGCTGTGGCGGCTGAATGCCAGAGCAGTGGTGGCGGGATGGGGCTAGTGCTGGCGGGACTGAGCGGGCGTCCCTTCTCCACCTTTCCTGCCGTAGGGAGAGGTGGTGGCTCAGGAGTCGCAGGAGGAAGCGTCTCCAGAATCATCCGCTGCACCAAGTGTGAGGAGGTTTTCCAAGGTGTGGAGAAGCTGGTCTTCCACATGAGGGCCCACCACTTCATCTTCATGTGCCCCCGCTGCGGCAAGCAATTCAACCATAGCAGCAACCTCAACCGGCACATGAATGTCCACCGTGGCGTCAAGTCGCACTCCTGCACCATCTGCGGGAAGTGCTTCACCCAAAAGTCCACGCTCCACGACCACATGAACCTCCACAGCGGCGAGAGGCCTTACCGCTGCTCCTACTGCGATGTCCGCTTCGCCCACAAGCCCGCAATCCGGCGCCACCTCAAGGAACAGCACGGGAAGACCACGGCGGAGAACGTCATGGAAGCCAGCGTGACCGAGATCAACGTCCTCATACGCTGAAGGAGAAATGGCAGAGTTGGCAGTGTTGAGAAGTGGAAGGGAATTCCTGAGCTCTGAGGGAGGGAAGTGGGGTGTAGTGGTTAGAATGTAGGGGTGGCGAGCCAGGGCTCCTCCTTTGAGTTTTTTGGGATAGGTTTAGTGTCTAGATTACTAGAGGGATGGAAACTCCTGGATTGTGTGGAAGGAGTTTGTGGGTGGGCAGGGGCTAGTGGATTAGAAAAGAAGAGTAGGTCGTATGGGAAGTAAGGCTCCTACATTGCCCAGGAGATGAAGGGGATCTAGTTGGTCAGATTAGGGGAAATCTGGGCAATGAGGTTACAGGATTCCATAGTTCTTTTCACTTCCTTCACAGTTCCCATCCCTCTGTTTTTAATGTCCCATTACCAGAAATCACTACCTCTTTTAAAGCCTGATCCTATGCATATTTACTTGGTAGTTACTATATATACTTATGTATAAGTTGACCACATAAATAAATCAAGGACAGGTTTTGGAGCCAAAATTACAGTTTTTAATATGATTTGTGGGTAAGGCAAATTCATTCTGTGAAGTGGGGAAAGCATCACATTGTTCTGGACCCAGCAGCCCTTGGCTGCCATTATTTTCCACCCAGGATTTTAAAAAAATACAATTTCTAGTCTTATACATGAGTATAAACAGTGTCCCACCTGAAGTTAGTGGGTCCAATTCCCAAGTAAATGGTATAGGATCATGATCTGTGGGTTATTAGGGGAGACGCACATGACTTAATAATAAATACCTCCCCCTCTGCCTAAAGGGGCATAAATGTGACCTCGTTCTATCTCATCAGCCAAAGAAACTGAAAAAAGTCACTGAAGCGATATGGTGTCAGCAGGGAGGGTGAATTGATCTCAGCATAAGGCATTGCTGAGGCTGTCAGATCAGTTGCTTCTGATTTTGGTTAAAATCTAAATTGTTATCAGTCAGCATAAGGTGCAGAGATCAGTTGCTTTTGATTTTGGTCAGAATCCAGTTGGTGTCCCAGGTTGGCTGTGATTCACCAGCATAAGCAAAGGTGACACGAGGGAGAAAAGCAAATGGCCACAAGGAAAGGAAAACAAGGAACAGATAGATTGTGCTTGGGGATTGCAAATTTGGTCTGTTTCTTTTTCTCACTGGCTGCACAGCTATGGAAAAATTCCAGTGCTGGCTCATGGCACCAACATGATTCTGATACTTTGTCTACTGTTGGTAAAAGTGCAAAGACTGGCAACAATCTACCAAGAAGCCTGTCTGCTTTGAAGACACTGAGTGACTAGCATAAAGAAAGGGAAGTTGGCAACAACCTAAGTTTAATGTGTGAATCCCTCTAGAGCTCTAGACTTTTCCAAAAGCTTTGGGCTAACAAGAGTTTCTATTGCGTAGTTTGACTTCAGAAGTATGCTAATCTTGAAGAAAATAGTTGTCCAAGAGGAAACCAGAGAAGTGTGAAGAATAGCTGTTAGGGAGAGCAAGGTTTAGTGTATTATGACAACAGTGTGTGATTGCGCACATTCGACTTTTCAGAACAATTTTTGAGAACAACTTAAGGACTTCAGTCAAGTTTCTAGTCCTCATGGCTGTGAATATGTGCTTGAAACCTGCTGTGTGGTATCATAAAATACAACTTTTGGAATGTGATAACTTTTGTAAGTTATAGCACAGAGATTTAGAAGCATGGGAAGCTCATTTCAGACTCAAAGGAGTCTACTGCTTTTTATTTCTTCTTAAAGGAGTACCTCAAACTCCACCAAACAGAGCTTGATGTAAAACTGTGAATGTAAGAAGGACTCTGCTGTTTTAGACCAAAGAACTATATAATCCAGAATCCTATGTATTTGGGAGCAGCACGTGAGGGCAATAGAACTGCAGCTGGGATCTGCTACTTTTTTTCTTTTTCTTTTTCTTTTTTTGGACTACAGCTCCTTTTAAAAAAAAAGGAACTATTTTTAAACAAGCAATGCATGGAAGTGGAAGAAGACAATAGAATAGGAAGGACAAGAGACCTATTCCAGAAAATCAGAAACATCGGAGGCAAATTTCAGGCAAAAATGGGCATGATCAAAAACAAAGATGGCAAAGACCTAACAGAAGCTGAAGAAATCAAGAAAAGGTGGCGAGAATATACAGAAGATCTGTATAGGAGGGATACAAATACAGAAGATAGCTTTGACGGTGTGGTGAATGAATTACAACCAGACATCCTGAGGAGTGAGATTGAATGGGCCTTAAGAAGCACTGCTAACAACAAGGCAGCAGGAGACGATGGGATCCCAGCTGAACTGTTAAAAATCTGGAAAGATGATGTTGTCAAGGTGATGCATGCCATATGCCAGCAAATATGGAAAACACAAGAATGGCCATCACATTGGAAAAAATCAATTTACATCCCCATACCAAAAAAGGGAAATGCTAAAGAATGTTCAAACTTCCATACAGTGGCACTTATTTCCCATGCCAGTAAGGTAATGCTCAAGATCCTGCAAGGCAGACTTCAGCAATACATGGAGCGAGAGCTGCCAGATGTCCAAGCTGGGTTTAGAAAAGGCAGAGGAACAAGAGACCAAATTGCCAATATCCGCTGGATAATGGAGGAAGCCAGGGAGTTTCAGAAAAATATATACTTCTGCTTTATTGACTATTCTAAAGCTTTCGACTGTGTTGACCATAACAAACTGTGGCATGTACTTGGTGGTATGGGGATACCAAGTCACCTTGTCTGTCTCCTGAGAAATCTGTATAAAGACCAAGTAGCCACAGTAAGAACAGACCACGGAACAACAGACTGGTTCAAGATTGGGAAAGGAGTGCAGCAGGGCTGCAGACTTTCACCCTACCTATTCAACTTGTACGCAGAACACATCATGCGACGTGCGGGTCTTGATGAATCCAAGGCTGGAGTTAAAATTTCTGGAAGAAACATTAACAACCTTAGGTATGCAGATGATACCACTCTGATGGCTGAAAGTGAGGAAGAGCTGAGGAGCCTTATCACCAAGGTGAAAGAAGAAAGTGCAAAAGCTGGGCTGCAGTTAAAGATCAAGAAAACCAAGATCATGGCAACCACACCTATTGATAACTGGCAAATAGAGGGAGAAAACATGGAGGCAGTGACAGACTTTATATTTCTAGGTGCAAAGATCACTGCAGATGCAGACTGCAGCCAGGAAATCAGAAGACGTCTACTTCTTGGGAGGAGAGCAATGGCCAACCTTGATAAAATACTGAAAAGCAGAGACATCACACTGGCAACGAAGGTCCGCATAGTGAAAGCAATGGTATTCCCCATAGTAACCTATGGATGCGAGAGCTGAACCATAAGGAAGGCTGAGCGAAGGAAGATAGACGCTTTTGAACTCTGGTGCTGGAGGAAAATCCTGAGAGTGCCTTAGACTGCAAGAAGATCCAACCAGTCCATCCTCCAGGAAATAATGCCCGACTGCTCACTGGAGGGAAGGATATTAGAGGCAAAGTTGAAGTATTTTGGTCACATCATGAGAAGACAGGAAAGCTTGGAGAAGATCATGATGCTGGGGAAAATGGAAGGAAAAGGGAAGAGAAGACGACCAAGGGCGAGATGGATGGACGGTATCCTTGAAGTGACTGGCTCGACCTTGAAGGAACTGGGGACGGTGACAGCCGACAGGGAGCTCTGGCGTGGACTGGTCCATGAGGTCACGAAGAGTCGAAAACGACTGAACGAGTGAGACGACGACAGCTCCTTAAGTTGCTGGAGATTTCTGCAAACGGTGGTCCAAAAACAGTATCATTTCTAAGTCTAGACAGAACGATCATGCTCTTGTTCAAGGCAAGTGGCTTTCAGAAGCATACTGTCTCTGTTACTGGATGTGACAAATAACCACTAAAGTCTTATCCTCCATGAATTTCATTACTCCCTCTTTTGAAGTTGCTGGTCATTTCTTACAGCACAAAATCCCACAAAATCAGGAGTGACTTGAGAAACTGCAAGTCATTTCTGGCGTGAGAGAATTGGCCGTCTGCAAGGATGTTGCCCAGGGAACACCTAGATGTTTTACCATCCTGTGGAAGGTTTCTCTCATGTCCCCGCATGGGAAGCTGGAGCTGATGGATGGGAGCTCGCCCCACTCTCCAGATTCGAACCGCCAGCTTTTCAGTCAGCAGTCCTGTTGGCACAAGGGTTTATGTTTTCATGTTGACATTGACCTTATCTCAGAGGGGGTTTTTTTTGGCGAGGTTTCTTTTTGGCTTCCTCTGAGGCTGAGAGAGAGTGATTTAATAACCTGGAACACGAAACAGGATTGTGTAATCTGAACAGATGAGGGGGAAAATCAAACCAAATGTACAATCTCTGTGCTACAAATTTCCTCTGCTATTAAAAATGAAAGCAAAGAGCCAATGTTATCTATGGCATTGGAAAGTCTGATTGTATTGGATAAACCCCAGTTTCCTACCTCTGTAAAGCAAGCATTAGCTACACATTTTCAAGTGTTGATCATCACAGCCTTCAGGACTAGAAACTTGGCTTGTTTGTTTGCTTTTAAAGTGGATTTAAATTCTCTGGATCACTGAATGCTGGACCCATTCTAAAAATGCCTACTTACGCAGAATCCTGACAGCCATGAATTGTTCCCAGAGCTGACAAAATGGGATATGGATTTTTTTCTCCTTGTGATGATATAGACTCTGATCTCCTGGACCCTAAGTAGCTTTTTTTGTTTTTCATTTTTTCTTAAAAAAATAAATAAAAACCAATAAAAGCTGTTGTAATTTTGTTGCTTTGTTTAGACTTTGGGTGAAACATCAGTGAGGAGTGGGACAAATATTCCTGGCAATTTGTGTATGGAATTGGCCTTCAGCATTGCTGTTCGGGCATCAGGGCAGTCATAACTGGTGGATTCCTTGACAATGGACTGGTGAATAAGCACTATTATGTAACCCAGACTACAGTAATAATAGTAATAACAACAACAAGGAAAAGTATTTTATTTGTTACTCATCTCTCCCCACATCTCAAGACAAGGTAAACCCCCTATACTCATGGGGAAATAGTGTCCCGAACTTACTGTGGAAACACAAAATAGATTAAAAAAAATTGTGTCAGGAGCGACGAGAAACTGCTAATCACTTCTGGTGTGAGAGAATTGGCCGTCTGCAAGGACATTGCCCAGGGGATGCCTGGATGTTTGATGTTTTACCATCTTGTGGGAGGCTTCTCTTATGACCCTGCATGGGGAGCTGAAGCTGACAAAGGGAGCTCACCCACTCTCCCAGAATTTGAACCGCTGACTTGTCTGTCAGCAGTCCTGCCAGCACAAGGGTTTAACCCATTGCATCTCTGGAGGCTACTACTGGATAATAGGGAACCCTATTGAAAAAAATTTCAACCAGAGGTTTAGCATAGAATTGTCTGGACAGTCTAAAAAATAGAGAGGTCACATTGTGTCAGGTGAAGCTGGGTAAAGGTCCTGGACTTCAGGGTTGTACTGTATAAAACCTATCTCCAAAATAAAACCAGCATCTTGGATAGCTGCCTCACAATTTAGTCTAAAACATGGGGTGAATTCACTGCTCCATTAAGACCGGATCCACTAGGCTCTGAGTTAAGAGATGCAGAAAATCTAACACTATGTTTCCCAGCCTATGGTCTTTCAGGTATTTTGAACTTCAGCTCCTAGAATCCCTGATTTTTGGGCAAAGTCAAAAAAGTCTCTGAGAGTGGAAGTGCAAAACACCTGGAGGACTATCATTTGGGAATCACTGCGCTAAAAGATAGGGAAAGCTGCTAAAGCTATTCTCTTTAATGTTGATCACTTTGTGTTGCCGAAGAGCTGGTGTTACCTGCTGTGATATTCAAAGGCATGAGAGCTAGTGTTTTTTGGGGGTTAGACAAGACAGGCGTGAATAAAATCCCACATTTTATGTTTTGAACTGAAACATATGGCACTGTGGATTCATAACCCAGTTTAAAGCAGATATTGTGGGATTTTCTGCCTTGATATTTTGGGATATATGGTTGTGTGGAAGGGCCCTGGGAGATCAGGGCTTGAATCCCCACTTGGCCCTAGAAATCTGGGTGATTTTGGGCAAGGCCTCACATGCTAAGTCTTAAGGGAAGGCTGAAATTCAGCCTGAAAAACCATGTGATACGTTCACCATATATCAGAAATTGCTTGAAGGCACACAATGACAATTCAGATTTATAGTGCCTCTTCATAAAGGAGAGAAATATTGTTGACCACAGGGCTGGTCCATGAGGTCACAAAGAGTCAGGCGCGACTGAATGATAACAACACAGGGATCGATGCAGTCATGGGCTTTATGCCAGTGAAGAGCCTGGCTATAGTGTCCTCACCAACTTCCTTTCAAGTTCACTCACAATCAGAATGAAGACTGGCATGTAGTATTCCAGGCTGCATCAATAGTTTAGTATTGAGATCAAGTAAAGTCACAGTCCCACTCTATTCTGTCTTGTTTAGACTTCACCTGGAATTTGTCCAGTTCTGAGCAAAGCAAGTCAAGAGGGATATTGACAGGCTGGAAGGTGTCCAGAGAAGTAACCAAAATGATCAAAGATTTGGAAACCAAGCCCTATGAGGAATGTTTAGCTGGGTATGTTTGACTTGGAGGAAAGAAGGTAGAGAGGGGACGTGATCGCCATGCTTAAATATTTGAAAGGATGCCACATTGAGGAGGTGGCAAGATTGTTTTCTGCTCCTCTAGACATGGAGCAATGGGTTCAAATTGCAGGGATAAATATTCCATCAAAACATTAGAAAGACCTGCCTTATAATAAGAGACATCCAACCGTGGAATATGCTGCCTGGGAGTGTGGTGGAGTCTCCTTCTCTGGAGGTTTTTAAGGAGACGCTGTTTTGATTGATATTCCTGCATGACACAATGGGGTTGGATTGGATGGCTTTTGAAATTTCTTCTATGATTCCATGCAAGCTGAAATTTATTTATTTATTTATTTATTTACAGTATTTATATTCCGCCCTTCTCACCCCGAAGGGGACTCAGGGCGGATCACATTATACACACATAGGGCAAACATTCAATGCCCATAAACACATCAAACAGAGACCGAGACGAAATGGATGTTATTCCCCATCCCTGGGGGTCTTAAAGTCCTTTGCCATTTGTCAGCTAATATCTACTGTCTGGGGCTTTGGCATCAATTTCTGTCCACTTCGGAGTCCTGCTCAAGATTGGGTTGAAATAGACTCTGTAATAAATAGCAGAAAAATTTGCCAAATGTTCTGCTCAGAGCCTGCTTAAACAGGCAAAAGTAACATCAGCATTCCACTTAAGCACTCTTATATCTTGGAATCTCAATGTGATTTTATATGGAAGCCATTAGCCATACTGCCCGTAGGATTTTGGCTGCTGTGACTCTCAAAAGTAATATTTCCAAGTGATGCCTTAAAGATTCTATTTCTTTATCTTCTTAATGCATGTGTTATTCACCTTCCAAGTCTATAGTGCTCACAAAATAGTTTTCAAAACGTTTTGAAAACATGACTGTGATGATTGAAGGGCCTTGGAAGCATTTAAAATCTCACACTAGGAAGTCTTGGAAATTTCTTCCATGCTGGGTTACTATTATGCAAAAAAGTTATGAATGAAGAAAACGTGTGCAACTTCTCAATTTCAATCCCCAAAACCCCACCCCCTCCACTCCCAAAAGTTCCTCCGTCCAGCCTCCAGGCCTTCTAGTCTGAGCCAGTTTGTGTTATCAGGCTCCGTCTCACACAGGGTTTCCAGATGCTCTCATTCCTTGACCTTGGGTATGAAACTCATGGCAAGGAAGTGTTCTAGTCTCCCAAACACAGCAGATACGGATGCATGACAGGCCTCCCCTCCTAAGAAGAAATATGTACCAATATAGTAGTATTGGGGCCTCCGGTGGCACAGTGTGTTAAAGCGCTGAGCTGCTGAACCTGCGGACCAAAAGGTCCCAGGTTCAAATCCCAGGAGTAGAATGAGCACCCACTGTTAGCCCCAGCTTCTGCCAACCTAGCAGTTGGAAAACATGCAAATGTGAGTAAATCAGTAGGTACCGCTCCAGTGGGAAGGTAATGGCGCTCCATGCAGTCATGCTGGCCACATGACCTTGGAGATGTCTATGGACAATGCCGGCTCTACGGCTTAGAAATGGAGATGAGCACGAACTCACAGAGTCAGACATGACTGGACTTAACGTCAGGGCAAACCTTTACCTTTACTATAGTAGTACAGGCAAGAAAGGCATAAAGCAGGAAAGTTATCATGCTGAGTAAGAATGGCACTGCGCAAAGCAAACTATTTAGGCTTTAAAGGCTACTGTGTTTCCCCGAAAATAAGACAGTGTCTTATATTAATTTTTGCTCCCAAAGATGCTCTAAGTCTTATTTTCAGGGGATGTCTTATTTCTCCATGAAGAAGAATTCGCATTTATTGTTGAACAAAAAAATGAGCATTTATTATATACTGTATAGTAGTTGTCTTCACAAACCAGCATAACCAGACAAACTGTGAATCCTATCAATAATTTCTTGTTACTACCATTATTTCCATGTACAACACTCTATGGTACACACATTTAGTGATCCTGCATGCTCTGGTGTTCTGTTCGGCGGGCAGGCTTCTAAACAAAACCTTTGCTAGGTCTTACTTTCGGGGGAGGCCTTATATTTAGCAATTCAGCAAAACTTCTACTAGGTCTTATTTTTGGGGATGTCTTATTTTAGGGGAAACAGGGTAGATACAGTTCATGCAATTTCTTGGTTCTCTTTCCAGACATCCCCCTTCACTAGATTGGCTTGGTCCTGGGGCAGGTTTCCTGACTTTTTCTTTATCTCTACCAGTGTTGCTTGTGGCAGCCCTTCTCCAGCGATGGAAAGGAAAGGATTAATACCTGTCTGCTTCTTTACCACAATTAAAGCAGATAGCTTTTTCCGTTTCCATTATCCACTGCTCCAATAACCTCTTGGCGGGGGTCTCAACCCCCTGCAGCTTCCTACCTGCACTACAGAGTTTCTCCCATTGGCATAATCTCTCCCTCTTTTTCTCACTTGTTCTATAATTTCCACCTTGCCAACCAAATGAATCCACTCTTCCAAGCTCACAGGATCGTCTCTGTGTAAGGCCCACTCCAGCAACTTGGGTCTCAGGCCTCCCCTGAAATACTCCAACTTGATGGTCTCCAACCAACCCGTAATCCTTCCTGCAAACTCTAGGGAACTCCGCAGCACTGCTGTTCACAGCTGACCTCCAATTAGAGCGCTCAAGGGCCAGGGCTTCCCAGTTCTCAGTGTCTATGCCACAGTTTTTGAGGTTGGCTTTAAGCCCATCTTTAAATCTCTTTTCCTGACTGCCAAGAGCAACAATGTACAGCAACAATGGGGTTGGACTGGATGGCCTTTGCAGTCTCTTCCAACTCTAGGATTCTTTAATTCTAAGAGGGTTTTGTCATCAGCCCCAGAGGGTTTTTAATAATCTATCCTGTATTTATTACAATTTTACCATTTATGTGTTTTAAATACAATTTTTTAAATCTTGTATTGTTGTTTTAATTGATATATTGTATTACTGTTTTATCTTTTTATAGTGTGATTTGTATTATGTTGTTTATATTTTGTCCTTATGTTGTTTGGGCTGCTGCCCCATGTAAGCCACCCTGAGTCCCCGTGGGGAGATGGTGGTGAGGTATAAATAGTTTTATTATTATTATTATTATCTCTTTTCCTGACTGTCAACAGCAACAATGTACAGCAACAATGGGGTTGGACTGGATGGCCTTTGCAGTCTCTTCCAACTCTAGGATTCTTTAATTCTAAGAGGGTTTTGTCATCTATACTGCAGTATAACACTATTTTAACTATGCTATGGAATCACGAGATTTGTAGTTTGGTGAGGCCTAATGGCTCCTGCCAACCTAGCAGTTCGAAAACATGCCAATGTGAGTAGATCAGTAGGTACCGCTCTGGCGGGAAGGTAACGGCGCTCCATGCAGTCATGCCGGCCACATGACCTTGGAGGTGTCTACGGACAACGCCGGGTCTTTGGCTTAGAAATGGAGATGAGCACCAACCCCCAGAGTCGGTCACGACTGGACTTAACGTCCTTTACCTTTACCTAGAACTAATGGACAGAAAAAGGCTAAAGACCTTGGAGAACTACAATCCATAGGACCCCATTGCAATTCAAGTGGCGACAGACTGAATCTTGAGATGCAGAGAAGACTAAAGACCTTGTGAAACTACAACTCCCAGGGTCCCATAGCCGATACAGTGGGGTCAAACGGCATGACTCCCACGGTGTAGCATGCACGCTGAGCAAGCCTTTGCCTCCTCCCCTTTTGTTGTCTTGGCTCTTTGTCTGAGCGACAGGGAATAAGGCTGTGCTGCCCCTTTAAGAGGTTTCCTCCTCCTCTTTCTCCCCCCTCCCCTTGCCTCGCTCGTGACGTCAGTGCGGGGCCGGGTTTGCTGCTGCTGCTTCTGCTTCGGCGCGAGGCCATGGAGGCTGCAAGCGCGGAGGTTTGGGGCTTCCGTGGCTAATGGCGGGAGATTGGTGGGGCGATGCAGAGAGAGGGGAAGGGGGAGCCATCCCGAGGGTGGAAAGAGGAAGGGGCCCCGGTTTCCTCCCGTCCCCATGGCATGTGGCCTTTGCTTTTTAGGGAGCCACATGGGAGGGGCTTGGGTTGCAAAGGAAATGCAAAAGAAATGTTTTTGTGTGTGATGGATGGGAAGGAGCGGTGCTTGGGATATCATCCTGTGTTTTGAAATTTGGAAGTGCAGTCAAGGAAGGAAGATTTCCCCTACTATTCCCAGATTGCATTGAGAGAATCATAGAGTTAAAGGAGGGACCCCAAGGGCTATCCAGTCCAACCCCATTCTGCAATACAAAGCCAATGACTTTGGAACCTTGTCGGAAAATCCCACAAATACTCTTTTTTCTGTTTTATGGACTCACAGATTCATAGTTAGGAGAGACCCCAAGGACAATCCAGTCCCACTCCCATCCTGCCAGGCAGGCAGACACCGTCAAAGCCCACCCAAGAGATGGCCTGTGAATCAAAACCTCCAAAGAAGGAGACTCCAATAAGTTGCTGTGAGTTTTCCGGGCTGTATGGCCATGTTCCAGAAACATTTCCTCCTGACTTTTCTCCCACATCTATGGCAGGCATCCTCAGAGGTTGTGAGGTATAATGGAAACTAGGCAAGTGGGGTTTATATATCTGTGGAATTTCCTGGGTGGGAGAAAGAACTCCTTGTCTGTTTGAGGCAAGTGTGAATGTTGCAATCAATCACCTTGATTAGCATTGAAAAACCTTGCAGCCTGGCTGATTCCTGCCGAGGAAATCCTTTGTTGGGAGGTGTTAGATGGCCCTGATTGTTCCCTGTCTGGAATTCCAGTGTTTTCAGAGTGTTGTTCTTTATTTACTGTCCTGATTTTAGAGTTGTTTTGATACCGGTAGCCAGATTTTGTTCATTTTTATGGGGGTTTTTTCTGTTGAAATTGTCCACATGCTTGTGGATTTCAATGGCTTCTCTGTGTAGCCTGACATGGTGGTTGTGAGAGTGGCCCCGCATTTCTGTGTTCTCAAATAATATGCTGTGTCCAGGTTGGTCCATCAAGTGCTCTGCTATGGCTGACTTCTCTGGTTGAGTTAATATTTAAAAAAAACCTCTAAAATCAGGACAGTAATTAAAGAACAACACTCTGAAAACAGGGGAGTTCCAGACATGAAACAATCAGGGCCAGCTAATTACTTCCCAACAGAGGATTCCCCCAGGGAGGAATCAGCCAGGCGTTGAAGCTACAAGGCTTTTCCATGCTAATCAAGCTGAACAATTGCAACATTCACACTTTCCTCCAACAGACAAGAATCCTTTCTTCCACCCCGGACCTTCCACAGATATATAAACCTCCCTTGCTTAGTTTCCCGTATACCTCACAACCTCTGAGGATACCTGCCATAGATGTGGGCGAAACGTCAGGGGAGAATGCTTCTGGGACATGGCCATACTGTCTGGAAAACTCACAGCAACCCACTCCTTTTTCTGTTTTATGGACTCACAGATTCATAGTTGGGAGAAACCCCAAAGACCGCTCAGTCCCATCCCCATTCTGCCAGGCAGGAAGACACCATCAAAGCCCTCCCAACAGATGCCATCCAGCCTCTGATTCAAAATCTCCAAAGAAGGCAATCCCACTAAGCTCCAAGGCAGCATATTATATTGCCCAACAGTTCTTACCATCAGGAAGTTCTTCCTAATGTTTGGGTGCAATCTTTCCCCCCCCTGAGTTTGAATCCATTGCTCCATTGTGTCCTAGTTTCCAGTGCAGGAGAAAACAGTTTTTCTCAATGGGACATTGTTTCAAGTATTTAAACAGGGTTATCATGCCATCACTTCCCTTGATCTTCAATTTGGACAGTATGCTTAATGGAAGGAGATAAATACAGTAGAGTCTCGCTTATCCAACCTTTGCTTATCCAGTGTTCTGTATTATCCAACACAGTCTGCCTTTTTGTAGTCAATGTTTTCAATACATTGTGATGTTTTGGTGCTAAATTCATAAATACAATAATTACTACATAACCGTGTATCGAACTGCTTTTTCTGTTGATTTGTTGTAAAACATGATGATTTGGTGCTCAGTTTGTAAAATCATAACGTAATTTTGCATTTAATAAGCTTTTCCTTAATCCCTCCTTATTATCCAACATTTTCGCTCATCCAACGTTCTGCTGGCCCGTTTATGTTGGATAAGTGAGACGCTACTGTAATGCTAAGATCCCAGGTATCCTCCAGAAGAAGGATTTACACCAGGGGCTATCAACACACAGTAGAATTACCGTATATACTCGAATATAAGCCGTCCCAAATATAAGCCGAGGCACCTAATTTTACCACAAAAAACTGGGAAAACATATTGACTCGAGTATAAGACAAGGGTGGGAAATGCAGCAGCTACTGATAAATTTCAAAAATCAAAATATAGTAGAGTCTCACTTATCCAACACTTGCTTTTCCAACGTTCTGGATTATCCAACACATTTTTGTAGTCAATGTTTTCAATATATCATGATAGTTTGGTGCTAAATTCGTAAATACAGTAATTACTACATAGCATTACTGTGTATTGAACTACATTTTCTGTCAAATTTGTTGTATAACATGATGTTTTGGTGCTTATATTGTAAAATCATAACCTAATTTAATGTTTAATAGGCTTTCCCTTAATCTCTCCTTATTATCCAACATATTCGCTTATCCAACGTTCTGCCGGCCCTTTTACGTTGGATAAGCGAGACTCTACTGTAGATACCAATAAAATTACATTAATTGAGGCATCAATAGGTTAAATGTTTTAAAATATTTACATAAAACTGTAATTTAAGATAATAATAAACCTTTAATAAATTAAGACTGTCCAACTCTGATTACCTATATACTCGAGTATAATCCGACCCGAATATAAGACAGCCAGGACTCTCACAAGGGAACTTTTTCAGCCCTACAAAAGGGGTGAAAACTCGGCTTATACTCAAGTATATATGGTAATGTAATTTGAGGTCAATTGAACTGCCCTGACTCAATGCTATTGAACCTTGGGAGTTGTAGTTTCACAAGGTCTTTAGGCTTCTCCACCAAAGAGGGCTAGGGCCGCACCAAACTGCAACTCACATGAGTCCATTGCATTGAGCCATGGGAGTGAAAGGGTATCACACTACATTCTACTGCAGTGTAAATGCACCCTTGCTCTTGAGTCTGCATAGGAGATGTGGGCGGGGCTTAGACATTTGGCAATAGGCCACACCTCTTCTAAATAAGCTTCTTGATTAGACCTGGGTTGCACTTGGCCAGTTCATGCCTCCAAATGGGTCAGAAATGCTCTGGCAGATTGGCTCAGTTTATAGGCAGAACAGAGCAGGAGGAAGCCCAGGGAAAAGATGCCCAAGAGGCAAAAAGATTATTTATTATTGTTACCATTATTGTTGTTATTTGTATCATTAGTATCAGTCTTACTGTGAACTATATCAGAGGAAAGTTGTCTGGAAGCTCTGGATGGTTGAACCTTCTCCCATTTGGGTTGCTGTGAGTTTTCCGGGCTGTATGGCCATGTTCCAGAAGCATTCCTTCCTGACATTTCGCCCATATCTATGGAAAGGCATCCTCAGAAGTTGCAAGGTCTGTTGGACCTATGCAAGTGGGGTTTATATATCTGGGGAATATTGTCCAGGGTGAGAGGAAGACAAGGCAAGTGTGAATGTTGCAATTGATCACCTTGATTAGCATTGGATGGCCTTGCAGCTTCAATGCCTGGCTGCTTCCTGTCTTGGGGAATCCTTTGTTGAGAGGTGTTAGCTGGCCCTAATTGTTTCTTGTCTGGAATTCCCCTCTTTTCTTTATTTACTATCCTGATTTTAGAGTTTTTAATACGAGTAGCCAGATTTTGTTCATTTTCATGGTTTCTGTTGAAGTTGTCCACATTCTTGTGGATTTCAGTGGCATCTGTATAGTCTGACATGGTGGTTGTTAGAGCAGTCCACCATTTGTGTGTTCTCAAATAATATGCTGTGTCCAGGACAGTAAATAAAAAATGGGACAGTAAATAAAGAACATTCAGAATTCAGGGGAATTCCAGACAAGGAACAGTCAGGCCCATCTAACACCTCTCAACAGTGAATTCCCCCAGCCAGGAAGCAACTAGACTTTGAAGCTGCAAGGCTATTCAATGCTAATCAAGCTGGCCAATCTGAGGATGCCTGCCATAGATGTGGGCGAAACGTCAGGAGGGAATACTTCTGGAACATAGCCATACAGCCCAGAAAGCACACAGCAACACCTTAACAACAATTTAACTGCCTTGGCTCACTACTGTGTAAATTGGGAAGTTGTAGTTTGGTGAGGCACTAGCCCTCTTTGTAGAGAAGACTAAAGACCTTGTCAAACTACAACTTCCAGAGTTCTATAGTATTGAGCCATGGCAGTTAAACCGGTGTCAAACTGCATTCGTTCTGCAGTGTAAATGCACCCACAGTCTTGCTGAGTCCTATATGTCCACTTCTTTGCTCCTGTTCTCAGGGTGAAACTCTCCGAGGGATATCGTCCCTGGTGGAAGCAGGATCAGACGAAGCAGGTAATTTTTTTGGAAGTTTGGGATAGAGAATGGGGCAGATGCCCTTCTCTCCTGTCCTCAGGCCCAGGTTTGAAACCTACTCATAGTATTGTGAGTGTATCTCTCTCTCTTTTTCTAGATGCTGCCTCCTCCAGGGATGGATCCAATCCTTCTTCAGAATCCTTGTCTCCTCGGAAGTCCAAAAATGCTTCAGGAGGAGTGTCCGAGAGCTCGTTGGCTTCTAGCAGAAACACCGATGATGGAGCACGAACACAGGTGACCGGGAATAATAAAGAAGCAGGAAGCATGTCGCCTGAATCCGGGGGGATTTCAGCTGGGTCCACTACCAGCCCAAGCCCAGGGAGCAAAGGCTTGCCAGGTGAGAAGGAAAGAAGGCATGTCGTGGGATTGCAGCCATGTGGCTCCAGTGTTGTTATTTTATTTTATTTATTTATTTACAGCATTTATATTCCGCCCTTCTCACCCCGAAGGGGACTCAGGGCGGATCACATTACACATACTAGGCAAACATTCAATGCCTTTTAACATAGGACAAAGACAACAACATAGCTCTGAGCGGGCCTCGAACTTATGACCTCCTGGTCAGTGATTCATTACAGTTAATTGTACTGGCTTGCTCTCTCGTCTGCGCCACAGCCCCGGGTTATTGTTGGGTTATTCTATCTATCTTTCTGCTTTTATACCTTCTGTTTTGGCTTTATAATATCCTGTGATTCCTAATGGCTTGATGTGAAGCTCCTTTGTATGTAGATATGTAGGCAGTCCCCAAGTTACGAACAAGATAGCTTCTATAGGTTTGTTCTCAAGTTGAATTTGTGTATAAGTTGGAACAGGCAAATTTAACTCCAGTGTAACTCAAGTGTAACTCCATTTAGATAGATAGATAGATAGATAGATAGATAGATAGATAGATAGATAGATAGAGATATATGCACTTATAAATATATCTGCGAGCTTTGGAAAGAATAGGGAGGGTTAACACTCATATGGTGTTTGTTTTGCTGTTTGTGTTCCTGTTCAGAAGATTTCAACCTACTTTCTGTCCTTTTGATAATTGGATTCTGAAAAAAATGGCTTGTTGTTGAAACAAGGATTTGGGGATAAAGCTTCAGTTGAGACACCTTTTCTGCAATTTTCTGAATTAGCACCCCAGATAACCAAACCCAATCTAAAGTTGACCAAAAACTGATTCATAATCCTTTTGTACTAATGTTGGAGTGTGGTCCCTGGTCAAAGTGGTCCCAGGTCAAGTGGTCCCTAGCCAAAGAAAGGTTGGGAACCACTGGTATAGATAGAGGGGATTTGCTACTGGCCTGTAGATATGTATGTATTCAGGACTCAGAACAAGTACAACAAGGCAGGATATCAATAGAAAAGATTAGTGACTGGTATTAAAAATGGCATCTGCACCATGAAGATTAATGTGAGGTCACAGTTGGGGTATCCACTTCTTAGATTGAATGAAAAATTATATTTTGGAAGGGGTGTGTGTGTGTGTGTGTGTATCTGCACTTTGCTCTGAGGCTCAGAGACTGATTTCCAAGAAAAGGCCAGATGAAGGAAAACAGAAAAGGGGGAAAGTTAGGGAAGGAAAAAAAGAGAAAGAAGGGAAGAGAAAGGAAAGAAAAAAGAAGAGGAAGAAGGAAAGAAAAGAGAGGGGGAAGAAAGTGTGTGAAGGAAAGGGAGAAAGAAGAGAAAGAGCCACATAGAAAATGCAAACCTGGGCAAAGCTAGTTTTACAATATAACTCATTTACCTGCGGGAGTACTACTATGGTCTCATCTACTCAAATCTTACAAGAAATCTCCATACATAGGAAAAATTAGCAAACTCATATTATATTTTGTATTATATTTTATATTTTAGCACTTTTTCATGTGTGTGTAGAAAGAGGTGGCCAACACGGAGCAAAGCTTTCCAAATTATATGTCATGACTCCTTGTTATGTCATCTGCAATGTGTGTGTTGCATGAACATAATCAAAACCTCTGATTCTAAGTGAAATAAACAATAAATCATGTACCAGTAGTTTTAAAAACATAAATGAAAGATTTTCATGGGATAGGTTGTTTCCCTATAAATTTCATTATTACAATTTACGGTACATATGTGTCCATATCTCTTATAAGGGTTCGGTTTGACCTCTGGTTTGGCAGTAAAACTGAATTATTGTATCATGAAATGATACATGTCTTAAAAAAGTGTATCACCAACATGTAAGCTTTGGAAAACTGATGCTTAGAATATTTTGTAAATATTTTATAATAAATATTTTGTCAGTAAAGGTACATTGCTACAAGTGCCCATTTTTCCTCTAACTTCTAAATAAAATGTAACTTTGATCCTTCGGCAGTGATAATTCTTTATTTGTGAGGTTCATATTACACTATGTAACAAAATTTGAAAAATTATTCCATTCTTGGTTTGAAAGTGCTATTTCCTGTTTTGTTGTGCTGTACTTACAGTAGAGTCTCACTAATCCAAGCCTCGCTTATCCAAGCCTCAGGATTATCCAAGCCATTTTTGTAGTCAATGTTTTCAATATATCGTGATATTTTGGTGATAAATTCATAAATACTGTAATTACAACATAACATTACTGTTTATTGAGCTACCTTTTCTGTCAAATTTGTTGTATAACATGATGTTTTGGTGCTTAATTTGTAAAATCATAACCCAATTTGATGTTTAATAGGCTTCTCCTTAATCCCTCCTTATTATCCAAGATATTCGCTTATCCAAGCTTCTGCCGGCCCGTTTAGCTTGGATAAGTGAGACTCTACTGTACTTTGAAAGTAGTTGTTATACTCCAGAAACTTTGTTTTTGTGACTGCCACAAACTATGTTGAAACAGTTGAGAGCCTGTGAGATATTCCTTGAAAGACTATAGCAAAATACGCTGCGGGATGTCCCTCACGCAAAAACATAGTTTTTGCATTTTAATAAACTTTTTCCATGTTTTGATGATAGAACCAATTAGGAAATGATGTTTATAACTCAGGAGCAAGAATTTTGTTACACAGTGTTACCAGTTCTGGGCTGAAACTTCTGTGACGGTGGATTCTGGAAGTTGAAATCCAAACTATTGGGAAGTACTAAAAGTTGAGAACCCCTTGTCTATATAAAGATTGAGGAGTAGCAATGTAGTTAGGATTCTCTGTTCTGTTCTATTTGGTTTCAGGCCATGCGGCCAAGACTTTCCCTTCATCCCCCAGCAAAACGGGTGGTCCAAGCCGGGCAAAGATGTCTCTCACTGGAACCAGCAAGTCCCCGACATCTATCCAGAGCTTGGCCATGCGGCTGCTGAGTATGCCTGGGTCGCGGCTTCCTGGGGATCCTGGGACACCTGCAACTGAGACTCCGTCCTCAACCCCGGGCCCAGCCTCAAACCCATCCCCGGCTCAGCCTCCATCCCCAGCTGCTGAAGAGGTCAAGCCCAAGGTCCATCGAGCCCGGAAAACCATGGCAAAGGCCAACACGTTGCAGGTAAATCTGTCCATGTAGTTTCATGGCTTGGCCGCTTTCCATTGCATATCTGAAATATTTCCAAACTTGTTGGGCAAGTGGGCTTATTAACAAATGACCCTCCACATAAACGTATAACAGAGTAACTTATTAGCAGCAGCAACGTGTAGCCAAAAGTGATAAAAAGAACAAAAGCACACAGATCAGTGTTATCATTCCCTATCTTTTAGGAGGCTTTTCTTTGTAGCAAAATAATATAGTTGGAGTACAGTAGAGTCTCACTTATCCAACATAAACGGGCCGATAGGATGTTGGATAAGCGAATATGTTGGATAATAAGGAGGGATTAAGGAAAAGCCTATTAAACATCAAATTAGGTTGTGATTTTACAAATTAAGCACCAAAACATCATGTTACACAACAAATTTGACAGAAAAAGTAGTTCAATACGCAGTAATGCTATGTAGTAATTACTGTATTTACGAATTTAGCACCAAAATATCACGATGTATTGAAAACATTGACTACAAAAATGCATTGGATAATCCAGAACGTTGGATAAGCGAGTGTTGGATAAGTGAGACTCTACTGTATTTAGAAAAAAAAAAGGTTTCCATGACACAAATAAAGTTCTTTATACTTCCTTCTTTGCTTCCATGCTGGGTTTCTTTTTCATGCAGATAAACAGCTTTGCTCTCACAGAGCCTCCTTTCACACTGAACTTCCCGTCGGAGCGGTACCTACTGATCTACTCACATTTGCATGTTTTCAAACTGCTAGGTTGGCAGAAGCTGGGGCTAACAGCGAGAGCTCACCCCATTCCCTGGATTTGAACTACTGACCTTTTGGTCAGCAAGTTCAGCAGTGCAGTGGTTTAACCTGCTGTGCTACTGGGGGCTCCGGGATGCCGTACACATTAGGAAAATTTAGTTTCCTTGGAAGTTTCCCATCCAAGTACTGACTGGGGCTGACCTGGCTTAGTTTTAAGCATCCATGCTGTCTGGAAGCTAAATTTCCTAATGGGTTATTGTACACATTAGGAAAATTTAGCTTCCAAACAGCATTGATGCTTAAAACTAAACAAGGTCAGCCCCAGTCAGTATTGAATAGGAAACTTTCAAGGAGTGCCAACTGTCTTGGGCTATATTTCAGAGGAGGGAACTGGGAAAACCACCTCTGAGTGTTCCTTGCATGAGAAAACTATGGTTGCCGTATGTCAACAGACAACATGAAGGCACATACACCCAGGCTTTGCTCTTCAGTCTGACCTTTTAAACTGTTTCATCATTCTTGTGTTTGTAAATTATTGTCGTAATGGCTACATTGTTTTATTTCCTTTTGGCTGGGTTTGCGTTCTTGAATGCAGTTTGGTTTAGCAGTTAGTTCGAATACACGTTAAATAAATGTTTGAGATGGTCTTGGTTAAAGGAGTTTATCTTGAGCACTACTGGTTTGTTGCCCAAAAGAATGCCAAGGCTTAAGCTTAGATAAAAATGTCTTTTCCTTTCTTCATCCTGTCCCCTTCAAGGTCCCTGAAAAGCGAGTCTCTGAGATGTTACATTTCCGAGTTCCAGATGATCTGAGGAGCATCGAAGAGCCAGGTATGCCTTGACTTTGGCAGCTTTAATGTAACATAGGATGGGATTCTGGGGATCAGAACTGTTTGTTAGCAATCTATTTTTTACACCTCCTTTCCACCATTTGGATCAGGCATGTGCAAACTTTGGCCCTACAGGTGTTTGGACTTCAACTCCCACATTTCCTAACAGTCTACTGGTTGTTAGGAATTGTGGGAGTTGAAGTCCAAAACACCGAGGGAGCCAAAATTTGCCCATGCCTCATTGGATGATGGTGTGGCTGCTTTTGAAAAGCATTCAAAAACCTCAGCTTGACCAGAGAGTTGTAGCCAGACCGCAAACAAGTCAAATACAGCAGTTCACAACTTGAAACAGCTCCGTTGTCCACTGGTTTATTTCTCAGCACAAATCCAAATGCTGGAAGTCACAGAATCACAGAGTTGGAAGAGACTCCAAGGGCCATCCAATTCAACCCCTTTTCTACCAGGCAGAAATACACAATCAAAGCACTCCCAACAGATGGCCATCCAGCCTCTGCTTAATAACCTCCAGAGAAGGAGACTCTACCAGGCTCCGAGGCTCTTTCCTTCTGAAAGTTCTTCCAAATGCTTAGGTGGAATGTCTTTTACTACAATTTGAAAACATTGTTCCATGTCTTAGTTTCCAGTTCAGTTTAGGCTTATCCAAAGCTCTCCGTTTCCCTATTTGAGCCTACCTATATATACCTATATACCTATATACCTATAAATATATAATAATTATAACATATTGTATATACATATAATATTCATATTATATTGTAATATGATATAATACTAATACAATATAATAATATTAATTATATATTATATTTTACATGTAATATTACTAATAATATTACAATATATTGATACAGTACAATATAGTAATTTATTACCAGTATTGTACTATGCCAATATAATATTGTATGTAAATTTAATTTGTAAGCCGCTCTGAGTCCCCTTTGGGGTGAGAAGGGCGGCATATAAATGTAGCTAATAAATAAATAAATAAAAATACTGTGTTTTAAGATCTTTTGGAGAGGACTTTCTCTCTGTCCTACCACCATCCCACACACATTTTGGTGGGAACATAAGAGAGGGCCTTTTTGGTGGCTTCCCCCAGACTGGCCCCATGTACACTGTCACAGTATATGGTCAGTGTAGACTCGTATATCACTATGTAACACGGGTTTTGTTCCTGGGTTATAAATGTCATTTCCTAATTGGTTCTATCATAAAAAAACATGGACAGAGATTATTAAACTACAAAAACTTTGTTTTTCCAGGACATCCTGCAACACATTTTGCTATAGTCTTTCAACGAATATCTCATTGAGTCTCAACCGATTCAACATAGTTTGTGACAGCCACAAAAACGAAGTTTCTGAAGTATAACAACTATTTTCAAAGTAAATTACGCACAATTAAGCAGGAAATAACACTTGCAAACCAGGAACATAATTTTTTTCAAATTTTGTTACATAGTGTAATCAGTTCAATGTAGTTTCCAAAATGCAATATTTGGTCAGCAGGTGAATACCTTTTTACTCCATCAGTCTTTTGGAGGGCTTCTTGCTTTGGGACCCCTTACCCCAGCAGTTGTGGAGGGTGACATACCTGTATTGCGTTTTATAAACTTCCTTGGAAAACAGGCGAGATATAGATTTAAAAAATGAAAGAATGACAAAATCTCTCATTTCCCCCTCTCTTCCTGTAGAGGAACCGGCCAAACGCAGGAAGTATGACTATATGACCGAGGCGATGCACAAACGGATGCCTCTCTCTCTCCAGCGGTCAAGTCCCAGAGCTACAACAGAGGTAGGCCTTTCTTCATCTGGACTAATTTTGGATATTTTTTTATATAGGTAGAAGCGACAACTCCAAAGTTGGAAAAAAGGCATGTTGGCAGTTTTTAAAGGTGATGCATAAACTTGTTGCATCTAAATCAAGGAGCAGTGCACTTTTTATTCTTCTGTGGGATTAAAATCCCACAATTCTTTGTAATTGGCGATGCTGGGTGATGAAGATGATGATACTAATATTGATGATGATACCTTTAGGCAGCTGTGGATACCAAAATTCATAGGAGGTCTATCCTTTCTTCCCTTCTTTTCCTCTTTCTTTTCTTCCTTTCTCCGTTCTCCCTTTCTTTCCCCGCGACATCATAGACAGCCACTTCACCTAGTAACAACCTTTGTGGTGTAGATATACAGACATATAAATACTGTACATTGACTTTTACAAATAGTGACAGCAAAATCAAGATATGCTTTTGGTGATTTTAATATTTTAAAGCTGTGCATGTAGGAATCCATGAATGCAGCATCTGTGGATACTGAGGGCTAGCTCTACTTGGTTGACTGTGGCGCCCTCTACAGTGCCATATAAAATCCAGATTATCTGGTGTGATAATCTGGATTATATGGCAATGTAGAAGGGGCCTGCTCGGGCTGTGGCGCAGGCTGGAGAGCAGCTGCAGTGAATCACTGCAATGAATCACTCTGACCAGGAGGTCATGAGTTCGAGGCCCGCTCGGAACCTATGTTTGTTTGTCTTTGTTCTATGTTTAAAAGGCATTGAATGTTTGCCTATATGTGTAATGTGATCTGCCCTGAGTCCCCTTCGGGGTGAGAAGGGCAGAATATAAATGCTGTAAATAAATAAAATAAATAAATAGTATGTCTGGTCATTTTTAGCATCGTGAATGCACCAAACAATATAGAGATTACCTTCAGGAGCAAGTAGACGGTTCCAGCCCAGTTTACCTGTCTGAACATATCTCCCTCCTATGAGCCACTTCAAAGATTAACATCATCTGGGGAGGCCCTGTTCTCGTTGCCAAAGGGGACAAAAGACACAAGGCCTTGTCAGTGGTGGCCTCTCGGCTGTAGAACTCCCTCCCCAGCAACAATATATCAGCCCCCTCCCTTCTAGCCTTCAGAAGGAAGGTGATGTAAATAAGTGTGCCCATATTCCCAGATCACCGTGACAGAAGATATGACAGCCCCAGCCACCGCCTCACAAGACGAAAGAGGGCCAGATTGGGAGACGGAGGTGGGGGACGACTTCACCCTCTTCTACGACAGCTACTCTGTGGATGGCCATGTCGACTCAGACAGTAAGGTATGGAGCCAGAACACTTTCTTTGGAAGGGGCAGTCGTTGGTTTTTTAGTGTCCAGAGAGACAAGGTAACTAAAATAGCACATTTCCCTTTTATCACCCATCTAAGTAAAAGGTAAAGGTTTTCCCCTGACGTTAAGTCCAGTCGTGATCGACTCTGGGGTTGGTGCCCATCTCCATTTTTAAGCCATAGAGCTGGCGTTGTTCATAGACACCTCCAGGTCATGTGGCCAGCATGACTGCATAGAGCGCCGTTACCTTCCTACCAGAGCGGTACTTATTGATCTACTCACATTTTGTATGTTTTTGAACTGCTAGGTTGGCAGAAGCTGGGGCTAACAGCGGGCGCTCATTCTGCTCCTGGGATCTGAACCTGGCATCTTTTGGTCCGCAATTTCAGCGGCTCAGCGCTTTAACACACTGTGCCACCAGGGGCACCCATCTAAAGAGAGCTGCTATAACAGATATGGGCAAACTTTGGCCCTCCAGGTGTTTTGGACTTCAACTCTCACAATTCTTAACAGCCGGCTATTAGGAATTGTGAGACTTGAAGTCCAAATCACCTGGAGAGCCAAAGTTTGCCCGGGCCTGTGCTATAAGGTATATGTCAGAAGGAAAGAGTGGCAAAACCACCTCTGAATAAGCCTTACCTAAAAAAACCCTTTGTCCTTAAATCATTGGTTTGTCCATTTTTACATCGTTCATATCTTTTGTTATTTCCTATTTATTCTCATTATTTTGGACTGCTTACTACAGGCTAGTAGTCATTTATTTATTTAATTTGTATACCATTCTTCTCCCCTAGGGGGACTATTATGACTAATACTCATAATATTATGACTAATTTATGACTATTAACTAGCAGAAAGCTAGGAACCCATCCTGTGATAAATAGTGAAAACACCACTCCTTGTGTCTAGATTAGGCCCCTTCTACACTGCCATATCAAATCCAGTTTATCTGTTTTGAACTGAATTATATGGCAGTGTAGACTCATGTAATCCAGTTTAAAGCAGATAATGTGGATTATATGGCGGGGGGGGGGGGAGAATAAATCACCTAATTTTTCACTATTCTTTCCATCACTCAATGCTACTCAATAAACATATTTTAATATGTATTTTATGTTTTTTATAGAAATATGTTTATATATATATCTTTTATAGAAATACATTTTAATACATGCATTTATTGAACCTTTACAATGATTACGTGTTTTGACTTCCACACAGCCATATAACCCAAAATATCAAGGCAGAAAATTCCACAATATCTATTTTGAACTGTGTTATCTGAGTCCGCACTACCATGTATTCCAGTTCAAAGCAGAAAATGTGAGGTTTATTCAGCTGTGTGGAAGGGGCCTATGTTGTAACCCTCCTTGAGCCTCAAGGAACGGTGGGTAAGAAATAAAATTATTTATTATTACCACCCAGATTCTAATTTCTCCTTTTCTTTTATAGTCAGATGCTGATGTTGCTGGAGAGCATATGAGCGAAGAAGAGGAGGAAGAGGAAGAAGAAGAGGAGGAAGAGGAGGAGGAGGAAGAAGAGGAAGAGGAGGAGGAAGAAGAGGAGGAGGAGGAGGATGAAGAATCTGGTAATCTTTCTGACAGGGTGAGTTGAAGGTCATTTTCCCATTTTAATTGCTTTAAATTAGCAGATAGGGCTTTTTCAGTTGCGGTGTCTTAGTTTCAAAACTCCCTTCCTGCTGTTTGGCACTTGCAACTTCATCTTTCAAGAGAGTTTTTAAAAACATAGTGGTTCAAACTAGACTTTCTTGAGTAGCTGCTGAATATGTGTTGTTTTGTAAACAGTCTCCGGCTTGATTTAATTTTCCTAGTTTGGATGGTCCTGTTCTTCTATGTTTATATGTGCTTCAGCCAAGAACGTTCCGTAAGCAAATGAATACGTTATGTAACAATAATGTATTCAATAATGTAAATTGAAAAAATATATATGTTCCTGCTTTGAAAGTGTTGTTTCCTGTTGAATTGTGTAGTGCTTGCTTTGAAAGTAGTTGTTATACTCCAGAAACTTCATTTTTCTGCCGCATCACATTATTGACTCATGGTTAGCTTAAGCGGCTGAGGGGGAAAAGGAAGGGGCCTGAGGCTGTTAGGAATGGTGGGAGTTGAAGTCCAAAACACCTGGAGGGCCCAAGTTTGCCCATGCCTGGTCTATACCTATGTACATGCTCATGTCTCCAAGCTAGAATCCCCCATTTCAGGGTCTCCTTTCTGTGCCGCAGAGTGCTGCCTCCAGCTCCAAGCGCAAGGCCCGGAAGCGGTGGCGGAACGACAGCCCCTGGGTCAAGCCCTCTCGCAAGCGGAAACGCAAAGATCCCCATCCCAAGGACGCCAGAGGTAATTGCCGTGCAAAAGCTCTGAAACAAAAGCAAGATGGAATGGCAAGAGGGATGTTCTGCTGGGAAACTGAATCTGGATTCCTGGGGAAGCAGTGGCTCCTTTAAGTGGTCTAGATTGAGCTGAGAGATGATCTTCAATATACCAGCGACACTATGTGTTTAAACTCTTTTTAAATTTAATTTTCAAAAACACAGCCTTCGAGGTCTAACTTTTGCAGATTTGAAAAAAAATTCTGTTCCTGGTTTGAAAATGTTATTTCCTGTTTAATTATGTGGTACTTACTTTGAAAGTTGTTGTGCTTGACAGTTGTTGTTTGAGATTGATTACCTTCCCTGTCTCAATCTTGTCTGGTCTCCTCTGACGATCCTGAGCTGTCTGCTCGAAACAGACGGAAAAAACTTCAGACTCCTTTCAGTTCAGCTATAAAAAGCAGCTCAAACTTTATTGCAGTATTTACAGCTTATTTACAAAACAGATCCTATGATCACCAGACTCCTTCCAACTACATCAGAGCATGCCCTGTAGGAGTGAACATTCCATCCTTATCGCAAAAAAACCTCCGTCCCGGAACTTACCAAAGTTACACTCTAGCAATTCATTCCCACTCCATGCATTTAACCTCTTCACTTCTAGATCACACACAGCTTTAAATTATCAAGCACTGTTTCACACTATATCAAAACATTCACTGACGGTTCTACTCCAGAAACTTTTTGTGGCTTCTATAAACCATGTTGGATTGGTTGAGACTCAGTGATCTATTCAGTGAAAAACTATAGCAAACTGTGCTGAAGAGTTTCCCACAGAAACTAAGTTTTTGCAGTTCAGTAAACTTTCCTCATGTTTTTCTGATAGAACCAATTAGAAAATGACATTTATAACCCAAGAACAAAAATCGTGTTACATAGTGTTATTGACAGATTTGATTAATAAAATCTCTGTAGGAATCTCTTGGCCCTCCAGGGCAATTCTTCTGCCAGATGTGGACCCTTGAGTTGTGTTGGAAAAGCTAGATATTCCTAGAGGCAACATCTGTCTAAGGATATCTACGTTGATTATAGAGTTGCTCTGGAGGACTTAGGGATTCTTATGGAGTTATGCTTTCAGATACAAAATGTGCATTTTTTTATTCATAGTCCTGAATCCATAACCCCCTAGTGGCGCAGTGGGTTAAACCTTTGTGCTTACAGGACTGATGACTTGAAGGTTGGGTTGTTGACCTGAAGGTTGCAGGTTGGAATCCAACCCGGAGAGAGTGCGGATTAGCTGCTCCTATCAGCTCCAGCTCCATGCGGGAACATGAGAGAAGCCTCACAAGGATGGTAAAAACATCTGGACACCCCCTGGGCAACATCCTTGCAGACAGCCAATTCTCTCACACCAAAAGCAACTTGCAATTTCTCAAGTCATGAAAGAAAAAAATCCATAACCCCAGCAAATGTGAAGGGGAGGGTACGGAAGTTTGATTGTACTATTTTATTTGTACATTATTGTTTTAAAATTACTTTATTGATGTGTTTTTAGTTGTATTTTGCATTACTCAAAATATTGTGAGCTGCCTTGAATTTCATATTGGGAGAAAGGCAGGATTCAGGAGTCTGAAATCCCCAGGATTGCAAACTATACCGACTGAGTAAATAGCTGTCAAAATGGATAGAGTTGGTTGTGCATGCATTGCTTTTCCTCATTTCTTTGCTTTCTTTCTAGGGTTGAATGGTGGCCCTTCGGCCATTCAGAGCGAATATACCGAGGTGCCTCTTGGCTGCTTGGAGCTGCCCAACGAAGGGGCCTTGTCCCCCAACCATGCCGGTTTGTACTCCAGCTTTTCTCCCTGTTAATGTCAATGGAAAGTGTGGTGGGTTGTCGTTCAAGGACAGCTGCAGGAGGATGGCATTGAGCAAATGGTGTTGTGCATGCCTGTGGCAGAAACTAAGCTCAATTTCATGCTGGGTAAAGCTTTGTATGACTTTCCCTTGATTTTAAAGAGCTGGTTTTACTACTGGACAAACTATGAAATCAGGATTTATGTATTGTGCCAGAAGCAAATTGAGAATACAGTTATAATGTATAAAAACCACAAAAAAGTTAAAAACGTCATTATGCCAAATTTCCTTTGACCAGAAGCTGGCCACCTCAAGTGCCTCTGGTGTCGCTGTGAGAAGGTCCTCCATTGTGCATGTGGCAGGGCTCAGACCGCATTGTAGGAACTGGTCTGTGTTTAGCTCTTCTCCACACTCACATCTTGTGGACTCCACTTTGTAGCCCATTTCTTAAGGTTGGCTCTTCATTTCATGGTCCCTGAGCGCAGTCTGTTCAGTGCCTTCCAGGTTGCCCTGTCTTCTGTGTGCCCAGGAGGGAATTTCTCATCCGGCCTCAGCCACTGATTGAAGTTCCGGGTTTTTACCTGCCACTTTTGGACTTTTGCTTGCTAAGGTGTTCCTGCGAGCATCTCTGTAGATCTTAGGAAGCTATTTCTTGATTTAAAATGTTGGCATGCTGGCTGATATCCAAACAGGGAATGATCTGGAGATGCCAATGCCTTGGTCCTTTCATTGCTGGCTGCTATGTCAGGTGGTGCAATATCTGCTAAACAGTATAATTCCTCCAGTGGTGTGGGGTGTAGACATCCTGTGATAATGCAACATGTCTCATTAAGAACCACATCCACTGTTTTAACGTGGTGAGATGTGTTCCACACTGGGCATGCATACTCAGCAGCAGAGTAGCAAATGGCATCCACTGGCAGATGTCTTCACAACAATAATAATAATAATAATAATAATAATAATAATAATAATAATAATAATAATAAATATAATGACAATGGCAATTATTATTATTATGCAAGGACTCTGGCACAAGCCAGTAAAGATGGTTCCAGTGGTGATTGGCACACTAGGTACAGTGCCTAAAGACCATGGCCAGTACTTGAAAACCATCCGCGCTAACAAAATTACCATTGTACAGCTGCAAAAGGCCACCCTACTTGGATCTGCACGCATTATTCACCAATACATCACATAATCCTAGATACTTGGGAAGAGTCTAACACATGATCCAATACAACAGCCAGCATCGTAATCTTATTTGCTGTGTACTAATCTTGCTGTGTTTCAAATAATAACAACAATAATCCTTTATTTGTATCCTGCTTTTCTCCTTAAATGGGACCCAAAGTGGCTCATAACATTTTTTAAAGCAATACAAGTCAACCATACATATAATAGTAACCAATAAAACAAAGTTTACAATAAGGTATAAATAAACATATTTAAAAACATTTAACAAATACAGCTGTTGCGGGAAATTCAGTAAAGATGGAAAACTTAGCAGACTCACTGAAAGTTAGCCTTGTCATTCCAGATTAAGTATCTTCATTAAAAGTTTGCATGAACAGGAAGGTCTTTAACTGCTTTTTAAAAGATGTCAGGAAGGTGGCTGTTTTAACCTTGGGAAGCTTTGATGAGAGAAAAGGGACTGGGGAAGGAGGCAGGGACTCTGCTTGCGTATAGATTTATGCATTTCCCATGTGATGGTTTGGCACAAGGAAATCATTTTTTAAAAGGAATCGACCAGATGATCACTTTCTGTATCAATTCATATAACGAAAAAAATACATCCTAGTTCTAAAATGACTTGGATTGACCAAAATGTGACATAAGACCCAAATGAGAGAAAAAAATCTTGAGAGTTTGTGTAATGAGAGTTTGTGTAAGCTCCTGTCAAAGCCATCTCAACACTTTTCCCCTTCACTGATATTTATGGTATGTTACTGCAATTTTGGTCGTGGGAAGGGTATAGAAACATAGAGTTGGAAGAGACCCAGTCTAACCACCCTCTACCCTGTAGGAATACACAATCAAAGCACTCTTGGCAGATGGCCATCCAGCCTCTGCTTAAAAACCTGCATTGAAGGAGACTCCATTATCCCAACAGGCAGCATATTCCAGAGCTTCTTTTCTTTTGATGGAGCCCTCGGTGGTGCAGTGGATTAAACCCTTGTGCCGGCAGGTCTGCTGACCTGAAGGTTGCCGGTTTGAACCCGGGGAGAGTGGGTGAGCTTCCTCTGTCAGCTCCAGCTCCCCATGTGGGGACATGAGAGAAGCCTCCTACAAGGATGGTAAAACATCAAAACATCCGGACGTCCCCTGGGCAACGTCCTTGCAGACGGCCAGTTCTCTCACACCAGAAGTGATTTGCAGTTTCACAAGTTTCTCCTGACATGAAAAAAAAATCCTTTTGATCACTTTCCTGTGTAGACATTCCAGCTTGTCAATATCTGGTAGTCATTAAGTAGTACATCTCCACCATTCAAATGCCTGTAGTGTTGCTGACTGTGGAGATGTGGGACAGGGGGAATCTTTTTATCCCACCGCTGCCACCAATTGTGGAGATCTCAGGCAGAGGAGAATTTTTTTCTTTCTATTCTTATTCACTTTAGATGGTAGCGTTACTTCGTTTAGAATATGTGTGACAGAGGCTTGGATGTTGAAAGAATAATAATAAGTTTATATCAGGCACAGAGCTTAGTGGTTACACTTTCTTAATTAGTTGCAAATATAACTTATGATGAATCCACTTTCAAAATACTTTCTCCTTTCCTTGAGCAGTCTAAACCTTTTCCTCCTCTTACAACCAAAGCTATCAACTGATCACTTTGGATCTAACTGGGATTGCTTCCCCTTACCACTCAGACTCTACGAATAAACCTAAACAAGTCACTTAACTTGCTTAATTTGACACAACTAGAGATCTGAGCTTCCCTGGTTTCCCTAATTTGGAACCAGTGCCTTCCCTGTGACTCAAATCACAGACTAAACTGTTTTTTAAAACATTCCCTCCTTTTCCTCCAAACGGCTGTTGGCTCCGCCCTCGTTACTATGGCAACCTGCTTCAGAATGCTGAGCTGGCTACCATTCCCCACGCACTGGTAACTAATACTTACCCTTTTAAACATAATTAAACATGACTTTTAAAACGAAATTAAACATGACATCTATAAATCAAAATAAAAGCACACTTCTTTACACTGACGTAGCAGATTATTGAAGATAACTTGTTTAGACCACAGAATGGTGCAGCATTGAGGAAAGTAGGTGCTGGTTTAAGACTCTTGAGACTTTATTGTCTAGCTTTACAGTTCCATGACAAAACTTGAGGTTGGAGTTCTTGTTCATAGCAGTCACTTTCCAAGCTCCTATTTTTCCCTTTCATGTCTCCCATAGGAGTGTCTAATGAGACGAGTTCTTTGGAGACAGAACGGTTTGAGGAGCTGCCCCTTTGCTCTTGCCGCATGGAAGCCCCAACGATTGAGCGCCTCAGCCAGCAGGCTGGGAATCAGTGCATGGCGACCGAAAGTGCCGACGGAGAGGTGAGAGTTTCTGTGATTTGGAAGGCAAAGGTTTTCCCCTGACATTAAGCCTAGTCATGTCCGACTCTGGGGGATGGTGCTCATCTCCATTTCTAAGCCGAAGAGCCAGCATTGTCCATAGACACCTCCAAGGTCATGTGGCCGGCATGACTTCATGGAGCGCCGTTATCTTCCCGCTGGAGCTGTACCTATTGATCTACTCACATTTGCATGTTTTCAAACTGCTAGGTTGGCAGAAGCTGGGGCTAACAGCGGGAGCTCACCCCTCTTCCCGGATTCGAACCATTGACCTTTCGGTCAGCAAGTTCAGCAGCTCAGGGGTTAAACCTGCTGTGCCATTGGGGGCTCCCCTTATTTACATAGCTGGATATAATTTTATACACAATTTTTCTAATAATTTTGTGTATGAATCAGAATCTGAACCATCAGAAACTGTCTCAGCCATCCATGTAGACAATTTTGACGTATTTTGTAAGTCTGGATAAGTGATGATCAGCCTGTATTATATTTATGGTGTTTTTCACTACATTTTGATTTATAATAATGTTTTGGGCCATTCTGAAATCACAGTTTTGGTTTGCAAAAGCAGAATTTACTGCAGGTGTGAGCAAACACCAGCCCTCCATATGTTTTGGACTTCAATTCCCACAATTTCTAACAGCCTACTGGCTGGTAGGATTTGTGGGAGTTGACGTCCAAAATACCTGGGGGGGGGGGAGGTTTGCTCATCCTAATATACAGTCATCTGCCCACATTAGTTTTTTAAGCATTTATAGATTTAATTATTTTTGGATTGCTGTATTTACCACCACCTCTACTGTTCTGCTACACACAACTGAAAAACATGTCCGCTCCAGGCATGTGTAGGCCTTCCAGTGTGATTGTATGGTCCATTTCCAACAGAAACGAACCATAGAATTGCATAGAGGACCTACAAATGCCTAGAAAGGTGTTTTAAAAATAGCATTTATATTTTTTATAAATGTTTGTTTACTGTTTCTCACTTTCATTGGACCCTATTCCCCTAATTCCTGCAGATGTGGAGGGATTGCTTCATGATAAATAAATGAATAATAGGTGTTTTGAGTCTCCTTAGGGAGAGATAAGGCAGAATATAAATAAACAGAATAAACATAATAATTATTGGCACAGCGGGTTAAACTGCCAGCTACAGAAGATCTTGCCAACCAGAAGGTTGGCAGTTCAAACTGTGGTCAAGGTGAGCTCCTGCCATCATCCTTAGCTTCTTACCTAGCAGTTTGAAAACAGCAATGTGAGTAGATAAATAGGTACAGCTTTGTTGGGGAGGTAAATAAGCGCCCCTGAAGAGATGCCGGCAATTCGATCAGGAAGGTGTCCATGGACAACAGGTTCCTCAGCGTGGAGAAACGGAACAACAGCACCTCCCCATGGATTAGTGGAGCACAACCTCCAGATGCCAGAGATGAAAAAAGGGGGAAGCCTTGCCTCTGTTTATGTATTGTCTGTCATTGTTGTCAGTTGTATAACGGCATTGAATGTTTGCCATATATGTACTGAGTCCCCTCGGGAGATAGAGCAGAATATAAATAAAGTTTATTATTATTATTATTATTATTTATAATAATGATAATACTATAAGTAATTGCATTGTTTTTTATGTCCCTAGCTCAACGGCTGCAGCAGTAGCATCTTGAAGCGGGAGACGATGCGCCCCTCCAGCCGAGTTCCCCTGATGGTGCTGTGTGAGTCCCACCGGGCCAGGATGGTGAAACATCACTGCTGTCCCGGATGTGGCTATTTCTGCACTGCGGTGAGAAAATAACAAAAAGGAGGGCTGTGTTGGGAAGGGTGGGGATATTGGTAGACTGGAGCCAAAGGAGCCATTGCCAGAACTTCTGATATATCTCAGAGAAAGGATATTGTTCCAGGGAACCAGAGAAAGATCAGACTGTGAGGTTACAGCCCTGTTCACTCAGAGTCCTTTGGCAACTTTCCCCTCCCTTCTTTCACCCTTTAGGGTACTTTCTTGGAGTGCCACCCTGATTTCCGCGTAGCTCATCGCTTCCACAAGGCCTGCGTTTCCCAGCTGAATGGCATGATTTTCTGTCCGCACTGCGGAGAAGATGCTTCCGAGGCCCAGGAGATCACAATAGCCAAGGCAGACACCTCCACCCCGGTCCCCATCCCACCATCGCACGGCCAGGTCATCTCCGAGGGTACAGGCCGTGCTGACACTACACAGCCCAGGTAAGGGCATAGTGCCAGGCTTGGATGCAGGACTCTGAGAAGGAAATGCAAATATATCATTTTTATTCCTAATTTCTAGTGTAGAAAAATGAAAGGACAAAAACAAAATTGAGGAATCAAGCAGTGCCTTTATAGCCATTTTTCAATTTTAGCATGGGCTTTGACTGTGATAACTGATGCTGAAATAAATTAGTCAAAAAGTGCTGCTTATTTCTTTATCTGTACTTTATCTGCCTTCCATTTTTATGTTGAACAGATCAATTATCTCTTTAGTACTGAACTTTCCAAACTCTGTGTTGCAACATGTTAGTGTGCCAGCTGCAGTATGTAGGTGTGTCGCGCAAATGTAATGAAAAATGACAAAAATATTGGAAATACGTGTGTTTTTTTTTATGTCAGGAGCGACTTGAGAAACTGCAAGTCGCTTCTGGTGTGAGAGAATTGGCTGTCTGCAAGGATATTGCCCAGGGGATACCCAGATGTTTTACCATCCTTGTGGGAGGCTTCTCTCATGTCCCTGCATGGAGCTGGAGCTGATAGAGGGAGCTCATCCGCGCTCTCCCTGGGTGGGATTCGAACTTGGCAGCTTTCAGATCACCAACCCAGCCTTCAAGTCACAAGGCTTTAATCCACTACGCCACCGGGGGTCCGTTGGAAATATTTGTTGTTAACTTATAAATCATATATTTTTAAAAGGGAATACAAAGAACCAAATCAATCTTCATGATATGTATAAGTAGTAGAAATGAAAAGGATTTTTATTTAGAATTTTTTAAAAAACAATACATGCGTACATACATACATACATACATACACACACATACTATTTATATCCTGCCTTTCTCTACCCCAAAAGGGACTCAAGGCGGACTTACATACACACACACACACACCATATTTGTCTCAATCCTGAGGGGGACTCAGAGCAGCCTCACATATTGGCAACAATTCAATGCCTTAAAATAACATACAATTGTGTTATGTGTGTGTGTGTATGAAAATGAAAGGTTTTCATCTTGTATAAAGGGTTTGTTGAATCTCCAGTTTGCTAGTTAAGCCCATGATAGTTGGAATTTTGTTGTGGATAGCTTTGAAAGCGAGGAAGAGGAGATTCTGGTGGAAGGCACAGCAGTTTGGTTGGAGCCCAGCAGCATCCTCAGCCAAGGTTTGAAGTACAGCAAGTGCTAGCGAGTTCCTCTGAGCAGGCTGAGGAAGAGTTAACTGTTCCAGCTTTCATGGATCTGTGAACAGAGAGGTCTTAGTTCTGCAGGTGCTTGAGATTAGCTGCAAAGAGAGCCAGCAACATATAACACCTGTGGATTTGGAAAGAGCTCTAGAGTGGCACCTTGTTCTTGGCTGCAGCGTGTGTTCTAGAAGCTACAACCTCAGACTCTTGCTATTTTTTGTTCCTAAAACCTGGACCTACTGTGGGCCTTGGCTTACAGATTCCAATTCCACATTATGCTCTGGACACTTTGGTATTCGGCTTACCAAATGAGAATTCGTCTTCTCTGTTGTGTTATCCTGCTAATATTTGCATTTCTGTTTGTCTGTCGCAGGTCTGGGCAAACTTTGGCCCTCCAAGTGTTTTGGACTTCAACTCCCACAATTGTGGGAGTTGTGGAAGTTGATGTCCAAAACACTTGGAGGGACGGAGTTTGCCCATGCCCGGTCTATTTATTGGGTTTATTTTGGACTGTTGATTAACACTCTGATGGTATTTGGGAGTCAAAGCTTCTGACAAGCTTGACGGTATTTTATAGCCCTGTATTTTCTTTCTTTAGCGCCCGAATGCGGGGAGGTTCTAGCGTTGAGCATCCTCCGGATGATACACCAGGTCTTGGTGGCCCAGGAATTGATAGTGCAGGTCCACGCTTGACCCTGCCAAATGGATCTGTGCTCTCGGCACAGGGTTTGCCTCCGGGGCCTGGGAGGGAACAACTGGAGCGTGCCTTGGTAGTACAGGAGTCTGAGCGGTAAGTAATGACAGACAATTCCCACCATGTATTACAAAAGCATTTCAGATCAAGGATACTTAACTTATATTTTGGATTTCCGGATAAGGGATGCTCAACCTTTGTTGGGCTTAACAATAAACCATTTTTTTTAACCAGTGCATCTGAATAAATGTGACACTGCCGTTTTCCCCAGTGCATCTGAAACATCTTTTCCCAATTTGTGTTTTGCTTTCCATACTTTGCATAATTTCCCAAATTTGTTTTTACTTGGCCGGAAGGAAAAAAATTATCTCTCTTATGATTCTCTCCTTTTCTCTTCCGAACAGGCGCAAGAAGCTTCGATTCCATCCTCGCCAGCTCTATTTATCGGTTAAGCAAGGGGAGCTCCAGAAAGTGGTGCTAATGTTGTGTAAGTTGCTTTTAAAGGGCACCATGTTGCAAGGGATGGACCAGTTTCAGTATTACTCTTTAATAGCTAAAGAGGTGTTTGTGGGATAGCTGTAGCACAAGACAGCTAAAGAGGATTAGCTAAGGGAAGATTGTTTTATAAAATGAGAAACTGTGGAAGGCTAGGGGACTGCATTGAGATGGATTTATGGCTGGATAAACCGATAGACAAACAGATGGATAGGGCCTAATACAAATAAAGTTGTTGTTGTTGTTGTTGTTGTTGTTGTGACTTTTTAATACTGTATCCTGCTTGTTGATCTTAATGATTGTTTTTATTGATGTTGATGTTTTTTACTGGGATAATTGTTTTATTGTTTTGTTACTGTTATTTGTTTGTTTTATCGGGCCAGGCCCCATATAAGCCGCCCCGAGATAGGGCGGGGTATAAAAATAAAGTTATTATTATTATATTATTATTATTATTTTTAATTGTTCTGGAAGCCACCTTGGATGCCATTCTGGGAGAAAGGTGGCATTGTTTCTTTCATATCCTGTTTTGCAAACCTCTGTTTCTCTCCCAATCCCCAGACATCTGCCCTTCCTTTCCGGTGGATAGTTTGGATCCCAATTTCCAGACTGAACAGCAGAGCAAGCGTTTTCCACTTCATGCGGCAGCACAGAAGGGCTTTTTGGAAATCTGCCATGTTTTGCTACAGGTGGGTCAGAATTGTGTAGCAGAGGGAAGGGCTCCACTGCTCACCATCCAATCAACACAAAACATTTTACTCTTTTCTTTCACTGCTGCCCACAGTAGAAGCACAACATAGAATAGGATTCAGAGTAGATTCCCCAATGATTTCTGGGTTGTGATGACTTCTGATTTCTGAAATGGCAAGATCTTTTTTATCCCCACTATTGTGGAATAGGTGTAATTGCTGGTTGGCCTTGATATGCTCCCAGTGTCTTGTTTTAGCTGTTGCGTACAGTTACTCAAATGGATATTTGTATTTGCAACATGCAGAGCTATGAGGTTGCAGTTGGCACCAGACTTTTTTGAATGTTGGATATTTTTTGGATTTTAGAATATTTGCAAATACTTCATGAGATGTCTTGGCGATGGTGCCCACGTCTAAGTATAAAATGTATTTATGTTGAATTTCATACAATAATTGTAATAATTTTGTGCATGAAACAAAGTTTGTGTGTACCGAACCATCAGAAAGTAAAGATGCCACTGTTTCAGACACCTATGTGGACAACAAGAGATGCTCAATCTGTAATTGACTGTCATAAAAGCCCTGCCAGATTGTCACTTTACCTCGGATGTCCCCATCACTGCTTCTGAACCACCATGGAGCCCCAGCACACCTCCTGGCTATCTGACATGGCAACACAAGTTCAATGTGTCCTCTGTTTTCCATGCCCTATGGAGTGCAGGGAAAAATGGATTATGGTGCCAGACCCTGTGGGCAGTGAACTGATTTGGATTACACCCATTCCACCCATTTACACTCACTGGAGGGCAGGGATGCTCTCAGATCTCTCCAAAATTGTGGACAATTCCTTAACTTCACTTATTCACATTACAAACTGGAAGTCCTTGGATGTAGTCTGTATGTCCAGTTCAGCTTCTGGATGGAATTGGGATTTTAGCCTATTGTAGATAAGACAAGAGTCATCTTTTACATACATTCAATAGCCAACCATTGTTATTTTCTGACTTTTACTTTAATGTCCAACTCGTATCACCCTTTATCTTTGTGTCATCTTGCTTTTTCAATAGAATTTTACATGCCTTCCTTCAAACCTGATACTTCCTCCCAACACACCTGTGTTGTAAAACTTCATGTTTTAAGTCTCTTCTCAGATCTCCCCTTTTCTATGCAGACTTTGTCTTTACCCAGAACTTTCTAGACATTTCATGTTGGTGGCACACTTTTTATACATGCGTTATTTCACAACATGGTAATTCAAGATTACTTGCGAGCCAGAGGTTAAACCAACCCCTTATATGTCCCCTTATATGGACACAAACATAAATTGAAATAACAAAATGTATGGGAATACAACATATCTCATGAAAACCTTTCACACATATCTTTTAAAATATATGATTTATAGCTTATTTCACGTAGACTCAGAGGTTTCCTGTTACATCTGTGTGAGGGATGAGAGATTTTGGAGGTTGACTGAACCTATAGTCTTGAACTTAGGGAATTGAGTTTGTAGCGAGTCTATTTAACTCTTCTCTTTTTATTTTACTGCAGGCTGGCGCCAATATAAACACGCTGGACAAATTACGGCGGACACCCCTGATGGAGGCTGTTGCAAACAACCATGTGGAGTTGGCAAAATACTTGATCAAAAGGGGTGGCTGTGTTTACACCAAGGTTAGGAATTAAAGAGGCTCCTCTCCTTATGGAGGGATGTTTCCAAGGATGGGGCTGGGGGTGAGGTAACGTCACACCAGACCTTTAAAAAAGCTATTTAGGTATGTTTAAGCAGTTGTGAAATTAGAATTGTTTTATGGCAGATTTGTACGCCTTGCTAGTGTTAAGGAAGAAGAGCCCTGCTCTGTAATACTTGTAGCATATTTAAGTTAAGTTTACATTTCTCTGTGATGTGCCCAATGGATATGGTTGGAGACAATCCTTATTATAGGCATACACTATGAGAGCACCCAACGTAACGAATGATGTTAGGGATACTTTTACATGTGAAGGGTGCCATTGCAAAGATGGAGAACAACAAAGATGATTTAGGTGATTATAAAGTGGTTGCTTCACACACATTCTTACTTTACTCTTTCTATGATTCTTCCAAAGGAGGACGATGGCTCTACCTGCCTGCATCATGCTGCAAAAAATGGAAATGTTGAAATGGTCAGTTTGTTGCTCTCCACAGGACAGGTGGATGTCAATGCCCAGGTAAATGAGGGTTTGAGGAAGGGTTATTATTATTATTATCATTATTACTATTATTTTTATTTGTACCCCACTTTTTCTCTCCACAAGGAGTCTCATTGGTCCTTATCTGCTATTTCCTTTCCCGTCCTTTTTGGTTTTCTCTGTTTGGTAGAATTGTAAAATGGCAAGAATCCATGATCCGATCTTTTGCACATTGCAAGAGATCCTGGAGCGTGTTATAGAGCACTGTTTCACAAACGTTGGTCCTTCAATTGTTTTGGGCTTCTAACTCCCAAAAGCCCCAGGAGGTTCAGCCAACAGTCAAGAATTTTAGGAGCTGAAGTCCAAAACATCCTGAAGACCTACACTCGGGAAATCCAGAACCTGGTACATCACTTGCAGATTTGTGGTGCTTAACTCATGAAGGCATACAATTAGGAGTACAATAGATTTGAAAGGGTCCGCTACTCCAGCCCTTTGCCACTGCAGAAATCTGCTGCAGATTTTATTTTGTATAGTGCTTAAAGCTTATACAGATCATACCAATATGCAAACTTAGCAGCAGAAATTTCTGCTGCTTGAAATTGTCTTCCATTTACTAAGATGAAAAGGTTGGTCAAGAAAGGCAAGGGGAAAGAAATTGGAGCCTCTAAATGCATAGACATCTGAAGGAAGGCATTACAATACATATGGAAAAACTCATTGATTAAAAAAACTAGTAAAGACTATCTGCTGAACACTCAGTACATTTATTTTAAAAAACAGCAATAATATCGGATTAATGACAGGATACATTAAAATCGGCAAAGTTTGCCTCAAGAACTTTTGTTAGGAGAGGAAGTGTCACTTATGGCTCATTATTTCCAGGCCTTAGCTTCTGAAGACCAAATTGCATCCACTACACCCTTCTTGTGTTATCATAGCAACACATAACATTGGTCTTTCTCCCCACATGTTATAGGACAGTGGAGGTTGGACCCCCATCATCTGGGCCGCTGAGCATAAGCACATTGAGGTGATCCGCATGCTGCTCACCCGTGGAGCTGACGTCACCCTGACTGACAATGTATGTGAGTTTGGGACTCCCTGGTTGCTATGTTTTGTGATCTTCAGGCTTGCGGATTTGATACAAAAGAGCTTGATGGAGAATCGCCCATCAGAATGGGAGCTTTCATCCAAAGACCATGCTTTCTAAGTCATCCCTCCGCATTTGTGGCTCTGGCTTTTGCAGATTTGATTATTAATAGATTTGATTGAAATTGTGTCTCAAGGAATCTCAACGTCCTGTAGTGTGACTCTGTTATGCTACAGGACCTAGAGCACATGTGTCAAAGTCCATGCCTCTCGCCATGCCATTTTATGTGGCCCTTCCAATGCTGGTCTAAAACTCCTGCATTCCTCATCATTAGACTTCAGGACTAGAGCTGAAGAGGGTTGTGGTACAGTAACATCTGGAAGGCTGCAGTTATTTCTGTGTAGTCAGGAGAGCGGGGTTTGAATCTTGGCATTTGGATATGATACCTGACTTAAAAAATAAATGTCCTTTCACCTTTCCCCAGCCTCAGAGCCACAAGTGCTATTGGGTTGTAATTCCCATTATCCTGGGTTCACATGGTAGATAATCAAAAATCATATATGTTGTCATTCATTGACCTCTGGGGACCCAAACTGGATAAAAATAAAGAGTATTGACCACTATGAATACAAATTATAGGTGGGTCTCTCTCTCCACAAATTCCGTGCCCATGGGTTCAATGGCATTTTGAAGGCAACTATAAGGCTGATGTGGCCCTTGATGAAAATGAGTTTGATATACCTGGCCTAGGGATTTCTATAGAGAATACCTCTCTAGGTCCTCCAGTGTGATTCTGTGGTCAGCATCTAGTGGAAATCAACCATAAAGTCATGATGAAAGATTTAAACATTCATAGAAATGTGTTCTCTCAAGTAAAAAAGATTCTTTATTTGCAGTCCTGTATCCATAATTATAAGGAGCCCCGGTGGCGAAGTGTGTTAAAGCACTGAGCTGCTGAACTTGCAGACCGAAAGGTCCCAGGTTCAAACCCCGGTAGCGGCGTGAGCGACCGCTGTTAGCTCCAGCTTCTGCCAACCTAGCAGTTCAAAAACATGCAAATGTGAGTAGATCAATAGGTACCGCTTCGGCAGCAAGGTAACATTGGCGCTCCATGCAGTCGATGCCGGCCACATGACCTTGGAGATGTCTACGGACAACACTGGCTCTTCAGCTTAGAAATGGAGATGAGCACCAACCCCCAGAATCAAACATGACTGGACTTAACGTCAGGGGAAAACCTTTACCTTTATCCATAATTATCATATATCATACATCATAGGCTATCACTCGTGGCCAAGTATGATTATCTTCCAGGGGTAGAGTCTTAGAAATGAGTCCATACTTACTGTAGAGACCTATTCTGGATCCTTATGGTCTTTCACACTGAGGACATAGGTTTTCAGATGGAAGGTGATAACGGAAAGGGTTTGCATGATGCCCCTTATTCCTCTTGGCACATTTCTCCCTTTTGCCCTCCATTCGTGCCTCTTCAAATTCCACAGCACTGTTGGTAACAGCTAGCCTCCAGTTAAAACACTCAAGTGTCAGAGATTTCCAGTTCTTGGTGTTTATTTAAGGTTGACTTTAAGTCCAATTTAAGTAAGAAATAGAACAATGTATATGGACTTTGGTGCCACCTCTTTTGGCCAAAAAACCAAAAACCTGAAGTTGCAGGAAATGGATATGCGGCTAATATAGTTGATCCTCCATATTTGTATTTGGCAGTTAACTATGTAACAAAATTTGAAAAAAAAATACGTTCCTGGTTTGAAAGTGCTATTTCTGTTTAATTGTGCAGTACTTACTTTGAAAGTAGTTGTTATACTCCAGAAACTTCATTTTTGTGGCTGCCACAAACTATGTTGAATTGATTGAGACTCCATGACATTTTCATTGAAAAACTATAGCAAAATGTGCTTTAGGATGTCTTGCAAAAGCAATGTTTTTGCAGTTTAATAATTTTTTCCATATTTTAATGTTAGAACCATTTAGGAAATGTCATTTACAACCCAGGAACAAAAATCCTGTTACATAATGTTATTGATGGATTTGATTAAAATGTTTTCTCTAGAAATCCCTAGATCCACTGTATCATAGAATTGCACTGATGGACCCAGAGTTCCCTGAGAAACCACTTGTCTAAGAGTCTCTAAAGTTCACTTCTAATAGAGAGTAACAGTAGAATCGTACTGAAGAAGCCATATCATCCTAGAGAGAATCTCAATAATTCTAGAGCTTGCAGTTTTTCGCTTTCATGGAGTCCTGCGTCCCTAACCCTAGTGAATGTGGAGGGTTGACTGTCATAATTTCCACTTTGAGTTTTGATTTTTTGAATGTGTTGAGTCGTTGGCGAAAAGTCTGCTACAATTGGTCACCTATACTTTAACTCTTTTCACTCCTCCCAAACAGGAAGAAAATATTTGCTTGCACTGGGCCTCCTTCACAGGAAGCGCTGAGATCGCCGAAGTCCTGCTAAACGCCCAGTGTGATCTCCACGCGGTCAACTTTCACGGAGACACACCGTTACACATCGCAGCCCGGGAGAGCTTCCATGAATGCGTCCTGTAAGCCAGCGGGGCTCCCTCCTTATTGAGATGCGTGGAGGGGAGAGAGATTTGGGCGGATGTCCATATGCCTTTGTCATAACTCTCTTCCGCCTTCCCGCAGCCTGTTCCTCTCGCGGGGTGCCGACACGGAGGTGCGCAACAAGGAAGGGGATACGCCCCTGGACCTGACCTTGGAGAACTCAGAGGTGTGGTTCGCCCTGCAGCTCAATCGCAAAATCCGACAGGGGATCCTGAATCGCTCCGTCCGCACCGAGCGCATCATCAGCAAGTAGGCAGATCTTTGGGGGTGTTTGCAAAATGGAAATGACGCTAAGTGCATGTTTGACTTTAATGGGGTTGTGTCTGCATCACTGTTTCTGAGTTATCTGCTGGGTTGAGAGGAATCGCATTCATTTCAAACATCTAGGTGTAAACAAACATGGTTTTACCAGGTCTTTAGCCTTCTCTGCCAAAGAGTGCTGGGGCCTCACCAAAACCACAGTTCCTATGATTCCATAGCATTGAGTAATGGCAGTTGAAGTGGTGTCAAATGGCATTTAATTCTACAGTGTAGCTGCACCTACTGTCATTGATAAAAATATTGCAGAGTGTTGGCCTCCAGGACCAAGGCCTCCCAGGCCCCTTCCACACATTGAACTGGATTATATGGAAGTGTGAACTCAAATAACCCAGTTCAAAGCAAATATTGTAGAAGTTTCTGCCTTGATATTCTGGGTTATGTAGCTGTGTGAAAGGGCCACAAGACTTCCCTCCAATATGAAGTAACTTTTCTTACAACTAGGACAGAAGCTTGTGATGCCCTTGTGTCTGATTATTTCCGTATGAACTTTTGTGGATTGTAATGCCCTTCCTCCAGAGCCAACTTTTTCTGTTTTCCCACTCTCCACAATGTGGATGAGTGGATGTTACTGTTGGTTTAGTCACTGTATTATTGTACCCATTCTATTGTGAAATGCTTTGGGATTTAGAAAATGAAAAGCAATGTGTAAATGACTGTAAACAAACAAATACACATCCAGACTTTAACATGTTTGCTTTGATGCCAGTGGTGTGATGAACCAACTCCATATTTTAGTCTGAACTTTGAAGCAGCAGTCCAAGGGGTTGAACCTTCTCCTTATTCAGCGTATTTAATAAGCCCAGAGTATATTTATTGATCCCATGACACTAGCTACTCCATGTATTCATAGTAGCAGATGGCATTCTATAAGAGCCTGTACCAAATTATTCAATCAGGACAGGATCTATAGGATTTTTGCCTGTTCTGGAATAGGCAAATATAGCTACCCAGTTGAAAAATACTCTCTCTATATAAAAGTCAAAGTATGTATGTATATGTGTGTCCGTGTGTGTGTGGAAACTAGACCTTAACCTGCTTTAAGCTTTTAAAAATTAATATGAAGACTAAAGTGGCAATTCAATTTCTCAGCCGTAATTTAGCCATTGAACAACTTGAAATGAATTGTAAGATGTGTTGGTTATAAGTATGTTGGTTTGTCCATTTGTACCACAAAGGGTCCTACATGGCTTAATGGATTGGGACCAAACTTGATAAGCATACCCTTCATTATCCAACTTAAAATACTTAAGAGGTTTGAAGTAAAAGAACTACAATTTTCCCGCCAAAAGTACGGGGGGAGAAGGGTCATAGTAGATTGGCTGTGACCAGGTGGAGGATGGGCTGTTGCTAGGTGAAGTGGCCTTCTGTGACTGGGAAAGAAAGTGAAGTGGCCTGGATGCTGCTAGGTGATATGTGTGCGAGGTCAAATTAGAAGAAAAGAAAAGAGAGGGAGAAGGCGTATGAGGGAAATAAACATTATGGAGACACTATGAGATTCGCCTTCTCAGAGCTGAAGAAAGGAAAAGTAGGCAAGCAGTGGTCCCTGGGCAATGCTAGCTATGTATACTAGTAAAAAGTAAACTATATCATTTAGAATAATGAAGCTTACAACCAATAAAACTACATACAAACATAAAGTAATAATTTTTAAGCACTGCTCTAATCGAGTTTTACAGGATACTGCAACCAAGATTGCTGTACTGCATTGCAAATTTTGAACACCATTCCAGCTCCAGTCACTGTTTTTACCATCTCTTTCCAGGGACGTGGCCCGTGGCTATGAGAACGTGCCCATTCCCTGTGTCAATGCTATTGATGATGAGCCATGTCCGGAAGATTACAAATATATCTCTGAAAACTGCGAGACTTCCACCATGAACATTGACCGGAACATCACCCATCTGCAGGTATTTGTGTGAGCTTGAGCTTTCTATCAAGCATCAGCTTTTGAGGTAAAATAAATGGAGTTTGATGTGCTAAATTATTTTAATCAGAAGAGATCATAATGTCTTGTAATATCACCCCCCTTCAACTTCCCCCTTCTGTGCTTCGCTGTCATCTTCAACTTAGCTATAAGAAAAAAAAAGAGTTTTCCAGCAGCAATACAGTTGGCCCACTTTATTATGCAACCTTGTTGAATGTGGTTTCAGCTATATGCGCTTCAAATGTCACAGAGTTGTTCAACAAGGTCTAGCAATGGCTCAAGAAGTAGTCTCTCTAGGCCAGAGTTTTCCAGACATTTAATTTTGGTGACATGCTTTTTAGACATGTGTCATTTTGCGGCACAGTAATTCAGTTTTACTAATAAACCAGAGGTTCAACCAACCCCTTATAATAGATACATACATTGTAATAATAACTCAATGTGCGGGAGTATAACGTATCTAATGAAATGATTTACTATATACAGTAGAGTCTCACTTATCCAACACTCGCTTATCCAACATTCTGGATTACCCAACACATTTTTGTAGTCAATGTTTTCAATACATTGTGATATTTTAGTGCTAAATTTGTAAATACAGAAATTACTACATAGCATTACTGCGTATTGAACTACTTTTTCTGTCAAATTTGTTGTATAACATGATGTTTTGGTGCTTAGTTTGTAAAATCATAACCTAATTTGATGTTTAATAGGCTTTTCCTTAATCCCTCCTTATTATCCAACATATCCAACATTCTGCCAGCCCGTTTATGTTGGATAAGTGAGACTCTACTGTAATTTAAAAATATATAATTTACTAGCTGTGCCCGGCCACGCGTTGCTGTGGCAAAATATGGTGGTATGGGAAATAAAGTATTGAGGAACTGGTGGTAGTTAAGGTAAAGGGTAAACGTTTTCCCCTGACATTAAGTCCAGTCATGTCTGACTCAGAGTGTTGGTGCTCATCTCCATTTCTAAGCCGAAGAGCCAGCGTTGTCCATAGACTCCTCCAAGGTCATGTGGGATGACTGCATAGAGCGGTGTTACCTTCCCGCCAGAGCAGTACCTATTGATGCACTCACATTTGCATGTTTTTGAACTTCTGGGTTGGCAGAAGCTGGGGCTAACAGTGGGGGCTCTCCGCTCCCCCAATTCAAACCTGCAGCCTTTCGGTCCAGAAGTTCAGCAGCTCAGCGCTTTAACACGCTGCGCCATCAGGGGATATTATTTCCTAAAGGTTGTGAATATACAATATTTCTTATTGGGTTTTTTTGTCTGTTGGAGGCAAGTATGAATGCTGCAATTAGGAAAAATGATTAGGATGTAATGGCCTTGCAGCTTTAAAGCCTGGCTGCTTCCTCCCTGAGTGAATTTTTTGTTGGGAGGTGTTAGCTGGCCCTGATTCTTTCCTGTCTGGAATTCCCTTGTTTTCAGAGTGGTGTTGTTTGCAATATTTTATGTGCGTCTACTGTCTGTGGCCCTGAGAAAACAGAGGATTTGCCAGACTTTGATGATGGGAATACTTTGTTGGGAGGTGTTAGCTGGCCCTGATTGTTTCCTGTGTGGAATTCCCCTGTTTATTTACTGTCCTGGTTTTAGAGATTATATTGTTCTGCATTATTCTATCCCAGCAATTATTTCATATTAAAGTAGAATCTCACTTATCCAACATTCACGTATATAATGTTCTGGATTATCCAACGCAGTCTGCCTTTTCATAATCAATGTTTTTGTAGTCAGTGTTTTAAATTCATTGTGATATTGTAGTGGTAAATTTGTAAATACAGTACAGTAGAGTCTCACTTATCCAACATAAACAGGCTGGCAGAATATTGGATAAGCAAATATGTTGGATAATAAGGAGGCATTAAGGATAAGCCTATTAAACATCAAATTAGGTTATGAGCACCAAAATATCATCTTAGACAACAAATTTGGCAGAAAAAGTAGTTCAATACACAGTAATGCTATGTAGTAATTACTGTATTTATGAATTTAGCACCAAAATATCACAATATATTGAAAATATTGACTACAAAAATGCATTGGATAATCCAGAACATTGGATAAGCGAGTGTTGGATAAGTGAGACTCTACTGTAATTACTACATAGCATTACTGCGCATGGAACTACTTTTTCTGTCAAATTTGTTGTATAACATGATGTTTTGGTGCTTAATTTGTAAAACGATTACCTAATTTGATGTTTAATCGGCTTTTCCTGAATCCCTTCTTATTATCCAACATATTCACTTATCCTGCCGGCCTGTTTATGTTGGATAAGTGAGACTCTACTGTATATTAATAATCTTAAATTATCTGCTTAGAACTGGATTATATGAGGCCCCTTCTTCACAGCTGTATAAAATGCACACTGAAGTGGATTATATGGCAGTGTGGAGTCAAGATAATCCAGTGCAAAGCAGATAATGTAAGATTATAAATGGGTTATAGAGCTGTGTAGAAGGGCCTTGAGTCTACACTGCCATATAATCCAGTTAAAATCAGATAATCTGTGGAAGAAGTCTAAGTGAGGCCTAAATCAGCCTGTCCCCTAACTGAAGCCTGGCTGTCCCTTGGCTGGTTGCTAGGCAACCAAGTGGGCAGAGATTAGCCCTCTAAACTGGCAGCAATTGGATAAAAAAATTATTGATCTCCCTCTAATTAGGACTTTATTTTTCTTTTCTTTTTGTTGTATCAACCTGGAGGCATGGATGATGGGTTGTGTTGTCAAATTTCGAGGTTGCGGGGCCTGTACTTTTGTTGTTTTGTCCACTGCCCTGATGCCATCACTCTTTTATATATATAGATTGCTTACTAGCTTGGGGACCCGGTGGGGCATTTGATGGCTGGGTTTTGAGCTCTCTGATTAAGGGTAAAATACAACTCTCATATGCCAAGGTCAATCACCCCCAAACCAGGCCTGCATGCACAGTGGGTCATGTTGGGTGCCAAATTTGGTGCAGTTCCAACGTCGGCTGGGTTCAGTGCTCTGTGGATAAGGGTGAACTACAACTCCCAATATCAAGGTGAGTTCCCACAAACCCCTGTAGTACCAGGTCCATTGTCAGTGGGGATCACAGTGCTCTGACTTGATGCAGGGTGAACTACAAATTCCATCATGTGGAGTCGATCCCCCAAACTCCTCCAATATGTTTTGTTGCTCTAAGTTCTGCTCTGTTATGCAGACAGAGTTGAAAAGAATAGGAAAGGGTTAAGGGAGAGGTAGTAGCCGGGGTCATGAAAATTTCACACCAGTGGAGAGAGTAAGAAACACTGGGATGCCTGCCTGTGGTGGAAGAAACATGTATTTTCATGACCTGGAAGCTACAAGGCGTAGAGCCTTTTTGGCCTATGCTCCAATTCTGTGGAACTCATTGCCTCCATATCTTAGACCAATGTCGGAGTTGCGACCTTTTGGAAAAGCGCTCAAGACTTGGCTATTTGGTTGTGCATTTAAGTAAATCAGATCTAATTTGCCAAATAGTCACTGTTGAATGTTTTTAGGTTGAATGTTTTTATGATAAATGTTTTTATGATAAATGTTTTTTATATTGTGGAATGATATTTTAAATTGTAAGTCGCTCGGAGCACTCTGGTGGAGAGCGACTAATTAAGAAATAAAGTGAAGTGAAGTGAAGTATAATCTAGGATGAAATTGTCCCCGAATGAAAGCATTCCTTGGGTGGTGGGCCGTAGTGTTGGGGAAGACATCGGTAGGGTTTGGGCTACATGTTTATGGCACTCGTTATAACCTGAAAGGTCATTGGAGGGAGTGCTTTTGGTGGTTCCTCACCATTGTGGGTTGTAGCATCCTGTAACAGATCCCTTGCCTGTATATTATTATGAGGTTTGTAGTACCAAGAGGGTGGCATTATTTTGGATAAGCACATAAAGTCCTTGCCTGAAGGATGGGAGAGGCCATTGAGAAGATTCACTATGCCATGTCATCGCTGTAATCCCCACGGTGTACTTTTGTCTCACCTCTCTTCTTTTGGCACTTCCCAGCATTGTACCTGCCAGGATGACTGCTCCTCCAGCAACTGTCTGTGTGGCCAGCTCAGCATCCGCTGCTGGTATGACAAGGTGAGTGCTCAGGCGGGATGGTTTGATTTATTGTCTGTCTAGAAATGGGGCAGCAGCAAGGAGTCCGACCAATTGATAGAGGTGTGCAGTCACAGCCCCACTCTTTTCTACTTTGGTCCGACCTCACCTGGAGTAACACTGTGTCCGGTTCTGGGCATCATAATTCAAGGAGGATATGAGAGTATGGGATTAAAAAGCCATGGCTGCAACAGCATACTGGCTAATAGAGCTTCTTGTTGCTTTTCTCTCAGGATGGACGTTTACTGCAAGAGTTTAACAAGATTGAACCACCTTTGATCTTTGAATGTAATCAAGCCTGCACTTGTTGGAGGAACTGCAAGAACCGGGTTGTGCAGAGCGGCATCAAGTGAGCCTTTCCACAATATCCTTAATCTCGGAAATCGATTCTAGCTCTACTAGTGGATCTTAACCAGAAAAGTAACATTGGCAAAGTGTTGTTGTTATTGAAGTGGGAATTCTAGAAGTTTTAATCCAAAAAAGTAACTCTTCTGACTTACGATCTTGTAAAACTTTTATTTCTCCTTTCCTCCCAAAAAATATGTTGGTCTTTGTGGGGTGGAAGAGAAAAACAAGCAGGAGGTAGTATGTTAAAGTAGTATGGAAGTGGTCAAAATGCAGGCAGCTACATTTAGTAAAATGGTTTTAAATTACATTATGTAATATGATTTTTGTTCCTGGGTTCTCAGTGCCATTTCATACTTGGTTCTGTCATAATAACATGGAAAAAGTTTATTAAACTGCAAAAACTTTGTTTTTGCGGGACATCCTCCAACACATTTTCCTTTAGTTTTTAATGGATATTTCATCGAGTCTCAGCCAATTCAACATAGTTTGTGACAGCCACAAAAACAAGGTTTCTGGAGTATAACAAAATAAATACCACACAATTATTAAACAGAAAATGACATTTTCAAACCAGGAACAGAAAAATTTTCAAATTTTGTTACATAGTGTTATTGCTAATCAAATGTTTGGCTCCAGAACTGCATAAAGATTAGCACAGTAATGAGATAACCGAGTTGTTCAGTTTCAGCATAAAAATGAAAGGATGGAGTGGATGAAGGAATCAAACAGCACCTTTTTGAGTAACTTATTTGTTTTAGCATGAGCTAAAAGAAAACATTGCAGTTGTCCCTTGGCATCTGCTGGGGTTCAGTTCCAAAACACCAGCTCCTTCCCGGTGGATACCAAAACCCATTGATTCTCAATGGCATAGTAAAATTATGGCTCCTTATATAAAATGGAGAAATTAATGTTTCCTGTGGGAAATGTTTTAAAAATATTTTCAAGGCATCAATGGTTGACTCTGTGGGTGCAGAATCTGTGGATATGGAGGAGCTACTGCACAAGAGCATGTCTAATACAATTAAGTGTGATGAATTGTATCACCGCTATATGTCTGCTATGTATCTATATATCCAACCACTGATATTATTAGTTACTCTATAATATATTAGTATTTGCTATGCCACAAATGTAGGTCATTAGCTGGAGATCGATCCATTGTTGTCATTCACCATTCAATTTTGAAAGTTCTGATCTTCCCAGTCATCCAAATTAACTCTTTTGCCTTGTCCTCTTGTGTTCTCCTCCATCACAGGGTCCGTTTACAGCTGTATCGCACTGCCAAAATGGGCTGGGGTGTCCGAGCGCTGCAGACGATCCCCCAAGGGACTTTTATATGCGAGTGAGTGGCTACTGCAGAGAGGGAGACCTCCCTCCACTTTTCCAAGTCTTCAGAGATCTCTTCCCAGGGCTGGCTTTACCCTCTTGCAGAAGAAGGCAGCTGCCTTGAGCCATAGAAATTCTGAATAGCAGGAAAGGGCATTTGAGTATTACTTGCTTTGTCAATGGTTAGATTTACATTCCTGCTGTTATATTTTTACTACTAGTAATGGGTACCTTGACATCCTCCTCTCTCCCAAGCCATGGATGACTGGATTGTATATGGCAAATGCATAGCATACGTTTATGCTGGTATAGGACTATACCAGCCATATTTGGGTTTGCGCCATTACACATCTCAAGATCAATATAGCCCAGTCAAAGAGTGATTTATGGCCAAAACATAATGTTTGATTGTGTACTGCTCTGTGCTAAAGAGCATACTTACACAACATCTTAAAATGCAGCTGCTTTCCAGTAGTTAGGCTGGCAAATCTGCCCTTCCACAGTCATTGTTAGGATACGAATCAAAGTTAGAAGAGATCACAAGGGCCTGTGGATATGTTGGCCCAGGGTTTAGGTCAATTTTTGATCAAAATTTCTAGAATTATATTTATTTATATATTTATTTACAGCATTTATATTCCGCCCTTCTCACCCCGAAGGGGACTCAGGGCGGATCACATTACACATATAGGCAAACATTCAATGCCTTTTAACATAGAACAAAGACAAGACAAACATAGGCTCCGAGCGGGCCTCGAAATCATGACCTCCTGGTCAGAGTGATTCATTGCAGTGATTCATTGCAGCTGCTCTCCAGCCTGCGCCACAGCCCGAGCCCATGAGTATGCATGAGTATATACAATAGGTTGGCATAGGATTAACAGCAGGACTTTTAGACTAAAAGCACTGGTATGCCCTCAATATTTCCCTAGATGTTGACATGCCATAACACTTAAGATTTTGCTACTTAGAAGAGTAATTCTTCAACAGTTATGCATTCATTTTCTATGTGCTTTTTCTCTCTCTCTTGTGCATCCCCAGGTATGTAGGGGAACTCATTTCTGATGCAGAGGCCGATGTGAGAGAAGATGATTCCTACCTGTTTGATTTGGACAATAAGGTGAGGTTGTCCGCCTTCCTGGATGGGAGTCCGTCTAATAAGAGTTAGAATAAACTGTTCTTTGGAAGTAACAGGAAGCACCCAAACAGATAATGTTCACAGAATTCAGAGCTTGGAAAAGTTATAGATTTGTTCTCCCCCAAATGGATATGCTTTTCCAGATTTTGATATAAGTATGTCAACAAGGTGCAATTAGCCCTCCACATTTGAGAGTCTGGCTTGCGAATTCAATTATTTGCATCTGTTCTACAGGAAGATTGGTCAGCCTTATACTGAAAAAGTCATCCACTGAGCTCTCATGGCCCAGTGGACTTCTTGAGATCTAACTTTGCCTGGTTTTTTCCTCTCCTTCACCTACTGCGGCATTGGAAAGGATGGGGAGGTATACTGCATCGATGCACGTTACTACGGCAATGTCAGCCGCTTCATCAACCATTTGTGTGACCCTAATATCATCCCTGTACGAGTCTTCATGCTGCACCAGGACCTGCGTTTTCCCCGCATTGCCTTCTTCAGCAGCCGGGACATTCAGACTGGCGAAGAGCTCGGGTCAGTAGATAAGAAATGTGCATGTGGTACAAAGACAATGGTAAAATAAATAGGAGCAGGATAGTTGTAGAGGGAGGAAATACCAGAGTTGGAGTGAGGTTGGAATTGGGTTATTGAAGGCTTTCATGGCTGGAATTACTGGGTTGCTGTTAGCTGTATGGCCATGTTCCAGAAGCATTCTCTCCTGACATTTCACCCACATCTATGACAGGCATCCTCAGAGGTTGTGAGGTATTTTGGAAACTCAGCAAGGTAGGTTAATATATCTGTGGAAGGTCTAGGGTGTAATTAATCAAAGTGATTAATTGCAACATTGACACTTGCTGCAGCCAGACAAGAGTTCTTTCTCCCACCCTGAACCTTCCATAGATATATAAACCTCCCTTGCTTAGTTTCCAATATACCTCACATCCTCTGAGGATGCCTGCCATAGTTGTGCATGAAATATCAGGAAAGAATGCTTCTGGAACATGGCCATACAGCCCGGAAAACTCACAGCAACCTAGGTTGGAACTGATTGAGACTATGAGATATTCATTGAAAAACTATAGCAAATATGCTGCAGGATGTTCCACAAAAACAAAGTTTTTGCATTTTAATACACTTTTTCATGTTTTTGTGATAGAACCAATTAGCAAATGGCATTTAAAACCCAGGAACAAAAATTGTGTTACATAGTGATTGATCTTGGTATCAATGGGGGGTGGGGGTTTGCCCTGGAACATAACCCCAGCATATAAGATTGCATATCCCACTATAAGAACAGATTACTCTCATGGTAGGACCAAAGTTTGAGAAAGGCTTTTGAAACAAATTCCCAGGCACTTCAGCATGAGAAATATGCAGTCCTCCAAGATGTTTTGAACTACAAGTCCAAGCAATTCTATCCAGCATAGGGTTGCCGGGACTTGCTGACAAATGTTGCAGATTTTATTTGGAAGACTGTGTTGCTTCCATTTCTTCTGAAGTCAATACAGCAATAGTAAAGCACCATGCAAAATATGGCATGAGGTTGGACTAGATGACCATGTGGTCTCTTCCAACTCTATGTATCAGAATCACTGTATCAGCCTGGGACTGGCTGCTTCGTTTCTTTGCCATAAAGAAGGTGGGGGGAGGGAGGCTGGGAACAATTGGGGAAATAAGAATTTGTAAATAAGACATCTGTTTTGTGAGAGAATTTGAAACTGCAGTTAACTGTGCACAACCTTTGTCCAGTAGGGGGCGGGATGGGAATTCGGGTCTGATATATACAGGAGGTTTTCGTGGGAAAACTTTAGAACTGTCTTCTTAGAATTGTGGAAAGGTGGGATAAGCGACTTGTCTCCAGCGATTTATTGTTGTGAGCTTGATTTTAAATCCAACATCTTCCAGAGTCTGACACTATGATTCTATGAAAGTTAAATAATAGAAAGATCCTCCCCTTCAAAATACTGAAATGTCTCTGTAGGGGTCAATTAAGAATGGAATACCATATATACTCTAGTATAAGCCGACCCAAATATAAGACGAGGCACCTAATTTTACCACAAAAAACTGGGAAAACATTGACTCTAGTATAAGCCGAGATACCAATAAAATTACATTAATTTGAGGCATCAGTAGTTTAATGCTTTTGAATCTTTACATCAAACTGTAATTTAAAATATGACTGTTCAACTCTGATTAAATCATTATTTTCATCTTCTTCAGTGTAAATGTGCTTATGTATCCTTTTAATAATAATAGAGTGAAATAATAAATGTAATAATACAGTAGAGTCTCACTTATCCAACATAAACGGGCCGGCAGAATGTTGGATAAGCGAATATGTTGGATAATAAGGAGGCATTAAGGAAAAGCCTATTAAACATCAAATTAGGTTATGATTTTACAAATGAAGCACCAAAACATCATGTTAGACAACAAATTTGGCAGGAAAAGTAGTTCAATATGCAGTAATGCTATGTAGTAATTACTGTATTTATGAATTTAGCACCAAAATATCACGATATATTGAAAACATTGACTACAAAAATGCGTTGGATAATCCAGAACGTTGGATAAGTGAGACTCTACTGTAATAATAAATGCAGTAAAATAATAAATGTAATAATAGAGTAAAATAATAAATGTATTATTAATAACAAAAAGAGTAAAATAAATGTAAAAGTAACAACAATAATAGAGTAAAATAATAAATGTAATAATACTGATTAATAGAGTAAAATAATAAATGTAACAATAACAATAATAATACAGAAAAATAATAAATATATCATATATACTTGAGTATAAGCCAACCTGAATATAAGCCCACTAGGACCCTCACCTGAGTATAAGCCAAGGAGGTTTTTTTCAGTCCTAAAAAAGGGCTGAAAAACTAGGCTTATACTCTAGTATATACAGGACTTGACTGAAGTTCCTCTAAATGCAATGTTAAGCAAGTGAAAGTATGACCCCAGGCTTCCATGGTCAAAGCCTAACCTGTAGACCCCCCTGGTCTCAATGCACATGAAATCCCTTATTGCAGCCTTCTCGGATACAGTTTCATCCACATTCTTTAGACTGCTTTAGCTGGTCTGGCTGGTGGGCCAGGCATAATGGGAATGAAAGTCCAAAATACCTGGTGGGCAGCACACTGGAAAGGACATATTGCTCTGTTGCAAAAGGAAGCTCTCTTATGCTTATCCTTTCTTTCTTTCCTGGACTGCAGGTTTGACTATGGCGACCGCTTCTGGGACATCAAGAGCAAGTACTTCACGTGCCAGTGTGGCTCGGAGAAGTGCAAACATTCGGCCGAGGCCATTGCTCTGGAGCAGAGCCGCCTTGCTCGCCTTGAGGCCCACCAGGACGCCTTGCCTGATAGCAGCAGCCTTCCTGTCGCTCAAGCCTAGCTGAAGCCAAAGCCCAGCTGCCAATCCTGGACTTTGGGACTCTTTCCCCCGAATTCCCCATCTTAGCCGCACATTCGTCTCCCAACCCTGGGCAGCTCCTCTAAGGCCAGATGTGGCAGATGCAAGGCTTCCCGTCTCCGTGCATCTCCTCAAATAGAGGTGGGATGATGTGACCTTACAGATCAGCTATTCTCCATTGGCTATTCTGGCTGGGGCTTGCAAGTGGAAGACCTCATGAAACAGACACCTGGCCTTGGAAGATGCATCCGGTTGGTGGAAAGAGAAGAGAGAAAGATGTCCCAATTTTAGAAGTGAAAGAAAGAGAGAAAATAGAGGAAACACCATCTTCTCTGAAGGGAAGGAAACCCTTTGGATCAGAGAGATGTCCGAGCGAAAACAAAGAACCAGCAACTCGTGTTCTGGGACTTTCCTCCCCAATTTTTGTCCTGGAAAATGTGTGTGTGTGTATGCAATATTTTCATCATTTTGGAGCCAAGTCGGGTGTTCAGGTTTTGGTAAGGAAATATTTGTTTTGGAGAGCCAGGAATCTCTTTCTCACTTTCTATTACCCTTTTCTACTTTGGTCAGAACTTCTGCAGACAATGGTTGTAATCCTGTCTCCTGTCAAAATATCTGATGTCTGTCCAATATTTTCAAGGTGGTCAAAAGCGCTATTATAGCGCTAAATCAGGCATGGAGAAACTTGGGCCGTGCAGGTGTTTTGGACTTCAACTCCCACCATTCCTCACAGCCTCAGGCCCTTTCCTTTTCCCCGCTTAAGCGGCTGAAGGGGAAAAGGAAGGGGCCTGAGGCTGTGAGGAATGATGGGAGTTGAAGTCCAAAACACCTGCAGGGCCCAACTTTGCCCATGCCTGCTCTAAACAGTTCTAAGTGTCACTAGTAGTATGAATCTGCTTCAAAACAAAACAGTGACCCTGGGCCACTAAGTAAAATAGGAGTGGACTATTTCTACCTCCCTTGAATCCTGCTCCTGGAAATGTCCTTTTGTTTTGCCAAAGCAAGACATGTCTTCCCTGAGTTTTTACCAACCTGCAGCTGAGGAATTTGCACGCTCCTTGCCATACAGGTTTAGGAAAACCCCACTGTTCTCTTTCTGTCTGTGAGAATGGTTACTATTTTAAGATGGCTATCCTGCTTTTGCCATATATAAGATGGCTTGGCGGGTCACTGCTTTGTGCAGACTCGGTGTAGGAACCGGAGGGCCAACGGTTATGTTCCCAGGGCAGTTGGAACAATGTGAGTATTTATGTCCTCCCTTTTCACTTATCTGATTGGGCAGAAAACAGCTTGTTCACCTAGGGCTTTCCCCCACTTCTTGTCCAAGTTAATGTTTGCTTTTTTCTCCCTACTTTCTTTTCGACAATGAACAATTTATTTTTGTATTGGTGCCTCGCATTTCAAAGGCTGCAGTTGTCAGAGTTTCCTTCTCCCTTTTCAATGTCTGGAGCAGCAGCAGAAGTCTGGTTCACCTTTAAAGAGGATACTTTTCTCTCTCTTTCCGTCCCTTCCTTCTCTTTCCTATCTCTTTTTCTATGGATTTTCACATTTGAAAGGTTTTTTTTAACTGTAATTTTTTTTCCCTGAAGCCACAAAAAACAATAAATGTTGGCATCTGGTGATTTTGATACAAACATTAGGAAACTGAGTTGGATTGTGTGTTTTCTTTCTTTATTATTCAATTCATCCTACCTGGGACAGTGTGAGACATTAGTCGAGTGCTAGCTTGCATACCGTGTTTCCCCGAAAATAAGACAGTGTCTTATATTAATTTTTGCTCCCAAAGATGTGCTAGGTCTTATTTTCAGGGGATGTCTTATTTTTCCATGAAGAAGAATTCACATTTATTGTTGAACAAAAAAATGAACATTTATTATATACTGTACAGTAGCTGTCATTACAAACCAGCATAACCAGACAAACTGTGAATCCTATCAAGAATTTCTTATTACTACCATTATTTCCATGTACAACTGGTATGTACATTTACCAATCCTGCGTGCTCTGGTGTTCTGTTCGGCGGGCATGCTTCCAAACAAAAACTTTGCTAGGTCTTACTTTCGGGGGAGGCCTTATATTTAGCAATTCAGCAAAACTTCTACTAGGTCTTATTTTTCGGGGATGTCTTATTTTCGGGGAAACAGGGTATCTATCCTACTTGGCTGGCAATTTCTCTAATGCAGTGGTTCTCAACCTGTAGGTCCCCAGATGTTTTTGCCTTCAACTCCCAGAAATCCAAACAGCTGGTAAACTGACTGAGATTTCTGGGAGTTGTAGGCTAAAACACCTGGGGACCCACAGGTTGAGAACCACTGCTCTAGAGCTTCTTAAATTATGGTTTCTGATCTCAAATAGGGTCCCCCTTAACTCACAAAATTTTTGTCAACAGCACAAGGTTTCTAAGCATTTACATGAATTTGTTGTGCAGTATTTACAATGGATTCTGCAGAAAATGCTCCAGCTGTACTTCATAAAAAGGAAAACCAGCCTGTTTAGGAAGTCTTGTAAATGCTGATTTATTATGAGCAAATGTTTGATTTTTAGACCTATTTTATATACCTGTATGCCCAGGTTCATGTAAAAGTGCCTCAGGCAGAAATGGGTCACAAGTGGAACACATTTAAGAAGCTCTGCTCTAGGTCATCCCCTTAACACAGTGGTTCTCAACCTGTGGGTCCCCAGATGTTTTGACCTTCAACTCCCAGAAATCCTAACAGCTGGTAAACTGGCTGGGATGTATGGGAGTTGTAGGCCAAAATACCTAGGGACCCACAGGTTAAGAACCACTGTCTAAGAGCATCCCTGCAGCCTGAAGTGGAGCATTCACTTGACAATGGGTCAGCTTGCTGTGCTTTAGACCTGTAATGAGGTCCAGTTTGGAGTTTTCAGTGCAAATACACAATAGGTGCTTTTAAAAAAAACATGGGACCTATGGGAAATCCTTGGGAACCTTTTGTTCCTGGTGAACTCTGTTGGCGCAGGGTTAAAATAAACAAAAACCCGCTGGGTAGCTAAATGAATTAGAATCATAGAATAATAGGGTTGGAAGGGACCACATAGGCCTAGTACAACCCCCTGACATTCAGGAAAATTAATATTCCCTTTCACGTCCTCCCGAAGCTGCACATGGGATTAAATGTTTCAAGGCAAGCAGTTACCTCAAATCAAAACCACAGCAGTGTCTTTATCTGTAGTTTGCAGAGATTCATAGCATTTGACCTTGTTTGTTCACTGCTTTAATAAGGCACTTAAACTCTGGCTTTCATCCAAACTCCTTTAGAGGCTTTTTTTTAATATAGTCACTCGTTACTATATACAGCTATTTATACATCAGTTCTGCTTTCAGTATTTACAGAGATATACTCACAACAACAACAATATATATTATAAGGAGCTTCCTGTGGCACAGTGGGTTAAACCACTGAGTTACTGAATTTGCTGACCATAAGGTTGGTGGTTCGAATCCAGGGAGCGGGGTGAGCTTCCATTGTTAGCTCCAGCTTCTGCCAACCTAGCAGTTTGAAAACATGCAAATGGAAGCAGATCAATATATACCACTCTGGCAGGAAGGTAACGGCAATCCATGCAGTCATGCCGGCCACATGACTTTGGAGGTGTCTACGGACAACACTGGCTCTTGGCTTAGAAACGGAGATGAGCACCAAACCCCAGAGTCGGACACAACTAGACTTAATATCGGGAAAATCTTTACCTTTACCTTATGATAGAACCATTTAGGAAATGACATAACCCAGGAACAAAAATTGTGTGACATAGTGTAATTGCATCTTGCAAAAGTGAAGCCCACAACTGTACTATGGAAGAAAGCTGGAACCTGCAATGGGAACACTCAATGTGCAAGACTTTTTTGCAGCTCTCACTTGTATAAGAGGACTGACTCCTACCAATTATAGCTTATAGAAACAACAACAACTATCTTTTGGATTCTGAATCTATTTCTGGGTTTGGATGTGAGAGACAGAAGCCATAAGGAGATGATCAGGAGAGGGAGCCATTTCTCCTTGGCTTATTTAGGCTCATCAAGTTCTCAAAGTAAAACCCCTTTGCTTGGAAATGCATATGAGGAACTGCAGAACACAAATGATCTGTTCAAAAATTGCAACACGACCCACCTCACTTACTCCACAGGACTTCAGCAAGGAGGCCAGTAACAAACGGATATGCTGTAACTTCTTTTAAAAAAGTATTATCAGAGAAAAACAAAACACAAGCAAATATTTGAGTTATCTACAACTAACTACACAACTACAAAGTATCCACTACTACAAGACTACAGCTAAGTGTCTATTAAAAATAACAAAATAGCTGAAAACAAAACATACCCAAACAAATTATAATAATAGTAACACTGTAACAAAATTTGAAAATTTTTCAGTCCCTGGTTTGAAAGTTATTTTTTGTTTAATGGTGCAATCCTTACTTTGAATGTCGTTGATATACTCCAGAAACTTTGTTTTTGTGGCTGCCACAAACTATGTTGAATTAGTTGAGATTCGATGAGATATTCATTGAAAAACTATAGCAAAATGTGCTGCAGGATGTCCTGTAAAAACAAAGTTTTATAGTTTAATAAACTTTTCCCATGTTTTATGATAGAACCAATTAGAAAATGACATTTATCATCCAGGAACAAAAATCGGGTTACATAGTGTAATATAATGATGAATTTATTACCCACTTCTCCCTGCAGCTCAAGACAGGATACAACATCATTCAAAAAAGAAAAAACAGTATTAAAACACATAAAAGGTAAAGGTTTCCCCTGACGTTAAGTCCAGTCATGTCTGACTCTGGGGGTTGGTGCTCATCTCCTTTTGTAAGCCGAAGAGCTGGCGTTGTTCGTAGACACCTCCAAGGTCATGTGGCCGGCATGACTGCATGGAGTGCCGTTACCTTCCCGCCGGAGCGGTACCTATTGATCTACTCATATTTGCATGTTTTCGAACTGCTAGGTTGGCAGAAGCTGGAGCTAACAGTGGGCGCTCACTCCGCTCCCAGAATTTGAACCTGGGACTTTTTGGTTTGCAAGTTCAGCAGCTCAGTGCTTTAACACACTTCACCACCGGGGTTCCCATTAAAACACATACAAGGAGGTAAAATACAAGCTGAAATCCACTGATGAGAAATGCAGATTAAAAGTCTTGGATTTACATATTATATTTTTTAGACCCTGCTTTATCTCCCCAAAGGTGACTCAAAGTGGCTTGACATAAAAGCATTGGTATACAATATAAAATATACAACTATGCAACCATTAAAACATTGAATCATAGAAGAGTTGGAAGAGACCTTGTGGGCCCTCAACACATTGGACTGGAAAATCACATTCAAAGCACCCCTGACAGATGACCTCTGTTTTTTTGTTTTTTTTTCATGTCAGGAGCAACCGGAGTTGCTTCTGGAGTGAGAGAATTGGCCGTTTGCAAGGACGTTGCCCAGGGGACGCCCGGATGTTTTGATGTTTTACCATCCTTGTGGGAGGCTTCTCTCATGTCCCCGCATGGAGCTGGAGCTGATAGAGGGAGCTCATCCACGTTCTCCCCGGGTGGGATTCGAACCTGGCAGCCTTCAGGTCAGCAACCCAACCTTCAAGTCAGGAGGCTTTTATCCCCTAGGCCAGGGGTCCCCAAACTAAGGCCCGGGGGCCGGATGCAGCCCTCCAAGGTAATTTACCTGGCCCCCGCCCTCATTTATAATATAATATTTTTATATCAGTTTTAATAATATAATATATTGTATATACATATAATATTGATAATAATATTATCATTTTATACAATACAAAATTAACAATAATATCATATAATAATATTAATTATATGTTATATATTACATATAATATTACAGTATAGTGGTATAGTTCAATATAGTATAATGCTAATATTGTGCTATGTTAATAATATAATATATTGTATGTACATACAGCTGCTCTGAGTTCCCTTCGGGGTGAGAAGGGTGGGATATAAATGTAGTAAATAAATGTAGTAAATGAATAAATAAATAATTTTGGACTTAGGCTCGCCCAAAGTCTGAAATGACTTGAAAACACACAACAACAACAACAACAACAATCCTAATTAACCTGACTATCTCATTGGCCAGAAGCAGGCCCACACTTCCTATTGAAATCCTGACAGGTTTATGTTGGTTAAAATTATTTTCATTTTTAAATATTGTATTGTTCTTTCATTGTTATTGTTGTTGTTTTGCACTACAAATAAGATATGTGCAGTGAGCATAGGAATTTGTTCGGGTTTTTTTTCCCCCAAATGATAATTCGGCCCCTCAACAGTCCGAAGGATTGTGGACCGGCCCTCTGCTTTAAAAGTTTGAGGACCCCTGCCCTAGGCCACCGGAGGCTCCTATAGCCTCTGTTTAAAAGCCTCTATCACACTCTGGGGCAGAGAGTTCCACTGCTGAACAGCTCTCACATTTGGGAAGTTCTTAATGTTCAGGTGGAATCTCCTTTCCTGTAGTTTGAAGCTGTTGTTCCGCGTCCTAGTCTCCAGAGCAGCAACATACGAGGGCTATCCAGAAATATGTGACTTCACATATTTAGCCTTCTCTTCTGCAGGCTAAACATGCCCAGTTCTTTAAGCCGCTCCTCATAGGGATTGTTCTCCAGACCCTTGATTATTTTAGTAGCCACTTCCCAGCTTTGTCAACATTGCGGTTCCCAGAATTGGACACAGTGTGATTCCAGGTGTGGTCTGACCAAGGCAGAATAGAGGGGGGAGCATGACTTCCCTGGGCAAAGTTGGGCCCTGCAGGTGTTTTGGACTTCAACTCCCACCATTCCTCACAGCCTCAGGCCCTTTCCTTTTCCCCTTCAGCCGCTTCAGCCGCTTAAGTCCAAAACACCTGCAGGGCCCAACTTTGCCCATGCCTTTTCGGGAGTGGGCGTGGCTTGGTCTCAGCTGTTTTGGGGAAGGGGCGTGGCCCAGGTGAGGGCAGCCAGCAGGTGTGGCAGGAGGGAGGGAAAGAAGGAGAGACAGCCGGCTGCTAGACAACAGGTTGCAAATCAGAAGGTTGGTCTCCTCTGCATTCCGGCTCAGAACGCATTGGGCGCCTTCCTTCCCGCTTTGCATGCCCTGAGCCATCCTCGCCCCTTGCTTTTCCCTTTCCCTGGAAGGAAGGCATGGGAGGCAAAGAGAAGGAGAAGAAGCCAACTGGTGGCCCTTATGGTGAGTCCACCCACTCTGGGAACTTTCCTTAGTTTCGCATAATAATATGACTTCCTTCCCTCGATCTAGGCCAGTGGTTCCCAACCTTCCTAATGCTGCAACTCCTTAATCCAGTTCCTCATGTTGTGCTGACTACTCCCCCAACCATAAAATGATTTTAGTTGCTACTTCCTAACTTGTCTTTTTGCTACTGTTATGAATCGTCATGTAAATATCTGGTATGCAGGGTGTATTTCCATTCACTGGACCAAATTTGGCACACGTAACCAATACGCCCAATTTTGGAGGGGGAGAATGATTTTGTCATTTGGGAGTTGTAGTTTCTGGCATTTATAGTTCACCTACAATTAAAGTGCCTCCGGTGGCTCAGGGTGTTAAAGCGCTGAGCTGCTGAACTTGCAGACCGAAAGGTAATAATAATAATAATAATAATAATAATAATAATAATAACTTTATTTTTATACCCCGCCCCATCTCCCCGAAGGGACTCGGGACGGCTTACATGGGGCCTGGCCCGATAAAACAAACAAATAACAGTAACAAAGCAATAAAACAATTATCCCAGTAAAAAAAATCAACTTGCAGACCAAAAGGTCCCAGGTTCAAATCCCAGGAGTGGATTAGCTCTAGCTTCTGCCCTAACCCCCAGAGTCGGACACGACTGGACTTAACATCAGGGGAAACCTTTACCTTTACCTTTTACAATCAAAGAGCCTCTGGTGGCTAGTGTGTTAAAGCGCTGAGCTGCTGAACTTGCAGACCAAAAGGGGAGCGGATTAGCTCCAGCTTCTGCCAACCTAGCAGTTCGAAAACATGCCAATGTGAGTAGATCAATAGGTACCGCTCCGGTGGGAACGTAACGGCACTCCATGCAGTCATGCCAGCCACATGACCTTGGAGGTGTCTACAGACAACGCCGGCTTTTCGGCTTAGAAATGGAGATGAGCACCAATCCCCAGAGTCGGTCACGACTGGACTTAACATCAGGGGAAACCTTTACCTTTACCTTTTACAATCAAAGAGCCTCTGGTGGCTCAGTGTGTTAAAGCGCTGAGCTGCTGAACTTGCAGACCGAAAGGTCGCAGGTTCGAATACGAGGAGCGGAGTGAGCACCCACTGTTAGCTCCAGCTTCTGCCAACCTAGCAGTTTGAAAACATGCAAAATGTGAGTAGATCAATAGGTACCACTCCGGCGGGAAGGTAACGGCGCTCCATGCAGTCATGCCAGCCACATGATCTTGGAGGTGTCTACAGACAATGCCGGCTCTTCGGCTTAGAAATGGAGATGAACACCAACCCCCAGAGTCGGACACGACTGGACTTAATGTCAGGGGAAACCTTTACCTTTTATTTTATTGTGTATTTACCTTTACGTTTTACAATCAAAGAGCCTCTGGTGGCTCAGTGTGTTAAAGCACTGAGCTGCTGAACTTGCAGACTGAAAGGTCGCAGGTTCGAATACGAGGAGCGGAGTGAGCACCCGCTGTTAGCTCCAGCTTCTGCCAACCTAGCAGTTCGAAAACATGCAAAATATGAGTAGATCAATAGGTACCACTCCGGCGGGAAGGTAACGGCGCTCCATGCAGTCATGCCAGCCACATGACCTTGGAGGTGTCTACGGACAACGCCGGCTCTTTGGCTTAGAAATGGAGATGAACACTAACCCCCAGAGTCGGACACGACTGGACTTAATGTCAGGGGAAACTTTTACCTTTTACTTTACAATCAAAGAGCATTCTGACCTCCACCGACAATGAATCAAACTTGGCACACAGAACTCCCATGACCAACAGAAAATCCTAGAGGGATTTGGAAGGAATTGACACAGATTTAGGGGAGACGTAGTTCACCTACATCCACCAAGAGCATTGTGGACTCAAACAATGATGGATTTGGACCAAACTTGGCATGAATACTCAATACAGTATGTTGTCGAAGGCTTTCATGGCCAGGATCACAGGGTTGTTGTATGTTTTCCGGGCTCTATGGCCATGTTCCAGAAGCGTTCTCTCCTGACGTTTCACCCACATCTATGGCAGGCAACCTCTGCCTACCAGTAGATGCCTACTGGCTGTTAGGAATTGTGGGAGTTGAAGTCCAAAATCCCTGGAGGGCCCAAGTTTGCCCATGCCTACTCCAAAATATAGGTTGGCCTGTGATATTAGAACAATTAAACTTGTATTTTCTCTGGAAGGCAAAGCAACTAATCTGAGGCTTTCTGTGTATCGTAAGATACTTGATAAAGTTGAAGGAAGTAGGAAAATAAGGTGACTATGTTACTCAAATAAAGGAGGCCACAATCCTAAAGATTGTAAAAGCTGAGAAGGGCTGTTGGATGGCCATAAATCATGGAATCATAAAGTTAGAAGGGACCCCAAAGGCTATCTAGTCCAACCCCAATTTGCCATGAGGAATAAATACACCATCAAAATACTTCTAGCTTCCTATTTAGAAACTTTGAGAGAAGGAGATGCCACCAAATAGCTCTAGGCATCTTATTCCAATGTCGAGCAGCTTTTATTTAGGACTTTCTTCCTAATGGAATATCTTTTCCTGCCATTTGAATCCATTGCTCTGTGACACAGTCTCGGGAGCAGCAGAAAACAAGCTTGCCCCTTTCTCAATGTGACATCCTTTCAAATATTTAATCATGGCTTTCATGTCATGCCTATTAGTAGCTATTGCTTGAGTATGTTTTAATGTATTATATGTTTTATGATTTAATGTTTATATGTTTTAAATGTATTTATGTGATCGTATTTTATTGTGTATTGCTGGGCTTGGTCCCCATGTGAGCCGCCCCGAGTTCCTTCGAGGAGATGGGACGGGATATTAGAATAAAGATTATTTTAATTATTATTACTGACACAACGACATAGTCTGACACAGCAAACAAGATAGATATGCTGGATTTCCTATCACAAAATCACAAGTCGAACACTTCTCAAGTGTTTAGGACTGTGTGATGTATTTTCGGATGATGCACGCAGATCCCAGTAGGGTGGCCTTTTGCAGTTGGCAGATCATAATTTTGTCAATGTCTATTGTTTCCAAATGCCGGCTGAGATCTTTTGGCACGGCACCCAATGTGCCGATCACCACCGGGACCACCTGTACTGGTTACTGCCAAAGTCTTTGCAGTTTGATCTTGAGGTCCTGAGTTTTCCTGTTGTTTTTCATCAATCTGACTGTCACCTGGGATGGCGACATCAATAATCCAAATCTTTTTCTTTTTTAAATATTATTATTATTATTATTATTATTATTATTATTATTATTATTATTATATCCTATTCTCCAAGCTAAACGTCCTAAGTCACTCCTCTTAGGACGTGGCATCCAAAGCCAACTTGAAAATAGCTAGTAACACACACAAACACACTCAGTGGTGCATCTACACTGTAGAGCTAGTGCAGTTTTAACACCATTTTAACTGCTCTAATTCCATGCTATGAAGTAATTGGGGTTGTCATTTCGTGAGGCACCAGCACCCTTTGGCAGAGAAGACTTGTAAAGTTACACCTTCCCTGATTCCATAGCTTTGTATTGAAAGTAGTGCCAAACTGCAATAACTCAGTAGTGTAGATGCACCCCAGTTTGGGTGAAAGGGTGTGTAGCCTAGATGTTGCTGAACTGCAATTTACAGCATGTAAGGAATGCTGGGACTTGCAATCCAGCAATCTATGGAGGGCAATATGATTCCCAAACCATATTGGATACGTTTTTATTTGCATGTTGGATACAAGGAAGGAGAAAAGGCTTGACTCAGGACTGGGCAGTGCTGAGTAAACAGAAACGTTCACAGCCAACTTGATGGCAAGTGAAAATGTGAAAGTTGTTTTGTGTTTTCCTATTCTTTTGATTGATGGCGAGCCCAATGTGAATATATCATAGGGTTTTATTGGTGAGATTTGCTCAGAGGAGGTTTGCCTTTGCCTTCTTCTGAGGCTGAGAGGGTATGTGACATGACCAAAGTTACTCAATGGGTTTCCATGGTCGAATAGAGATTGGATTACAGAGTTGAAATCCAATGCTCCAGCCGTTAAGCAATGCTTGTTCTCTGTTGTGTATAATTCTGGTTGCTGAGTGATTTTCCACTTTCCGATAAATGCTCACTCTTTTATCTGCAAAGGAAAAGTGCAACAAATGAACACTCTCCTTTGTATTCACTTGTCCAGAGACCAGGAAGTCATCCCCATTTTATGTTTAAACCTCAACAAAGTGTGTTGCAGGCAAAACAGTACTATGTGAACACCCTGGAAAAGTTGAAATTGAAAATGATGATTTTGTTGCTGAAGTTTGGGAAACTAGGGTGCACCCACACTGTAAATTTAATCCAGTGTGACACCATTTAACTGTCAATTTGATTAACAGGTTTTCTCTACAGGTCTATAGGTCATCCAGAGTGACTATGTGGTCAGTTTCAGCTAGAGGTCAATCTTAAATGGCACTAGAGTAATGTTTCTCAAACTGGGGGCCGGGACACCTGGCGGGGGGGGGGGGGGTTGCAAGGTGGGTATCAGAGGGGTTGCCAAAGGCCAAGAGAAAACACATATTTCTGATGGTATTAGGAACCCCTTTGTCAGAGAAGGCCGAAGATCTCTCTACCTGTCCTTCCCTTCAAGGTGTATTTTCCCCAAACTCCACCAGTGTTCAAATGTGGGCATATTGAGTATTTGTACCAAGTTTGGTCCAGATCCATCATTGTTTAAGTCCACAGTGCTCTCTGATGTAGGTGAACTACAACTCCAAACTCAAGGTCAGTGCCCACCAAACCTTTCCAGTATTTTCTGTCAGTCATGGGAGTTCTGTGTGGGAAGTTTGGCCCAATTCTATCATTGGTGGGGTTCAAGGGGCTCTTTGATTGTAGGTGAAGTATAAACCCCAGCAATTACAACTCCCAACTGTCAAGGTCTATTTGCCCCAAACTCCACCAGTGTTTACATTTGGCCATATTGAATATTTGTGCCAAGTTTGGTCCAGATCCATCATTGTTTGAGTCCACAGTGCTCTCTGCATGTCGGTGAACTACACCTCCAAAACTCAAGGTCAGTGCCCACCAAACCCTTCCAGTATTTTTGGTCATGGGAGTTCTGTGTGCCAAGTTTGGTTCAATTCCATCGTTGGTGGAGTTCAGAATACTCTTTGTTGTAGGTTAACTATAAATCCCTACAACCACAACTTCCAAATGACAAAATCAATCCCTACCCCACCCCACCAGTATTTAAATTTGGACATATCCGGTATTTGTGCCAAATTTGGTCCAGTGAATGAAAAAATATCCTGCATATCAGATTTTTACATTTCGATTCATAACTGTAGCAAAATTACAGTCATGAAGTAGCAACGAAAATAATTTTTATGGTGGGGGGTCACCACAACATGAAGAACTGTATTAACGGGTTGCGGCATTAAGAGGGTTGAGAACGACTACACTAGAGGATCTAGAGCCGCATGGGCAAACTTTGACCCTCCAGATGTTTTGGACTCCCACAATTCCTAATAGCCAGTAGGCTGTTAGGAACCGTGGGGGGTCCAAAACACCTGGAGGGCCAAAGTTTGCCCATGCATGCTCTAGAGATTCCTAGAGCAAACATTTCTATATAATTGTCAACTTTAAATATAATAAGTTACTTTTAAGCAGAATGGACAAAGCATATTTTATTCCCTTGAAGCAATTTTAAATTTTTTAAGGTAGGGGTATCATTGAGGGCCACATCAGCCATATGGTTGCCTTCAAAGGACCCCCAAATTGATGGATGGAGAATTTGTGGATACAGAGGGCCATCTATAACACTATATAACAAAATTTGAATTTTTTCTGTTCCTGGTTTGAAAGTGTTATTTCCTGTTTAATTGTGTGATACTTACTTTGGAAGTACCGTAGTTGTTATACTCCAGAAACTTCGTTTTGGTGGCTGCCACAAACTAGGTTGAATTGGTTGAGACTCTATGAGATATTTGTTGAAAAGCTATAGCAAAATGGGATGCAGGCTGTCTTGCCAAAACAAAGTTTTTTGCAGTTTAATAAACCTTTTCCATATTTTAATGACAGAACCAATTGGGAAATGACATTTATAACCCAGGAATAAAAATGGTGTTACATAGCGTAATTTGTTACATACCAGGTGATGATGGCATGACAGTGTCTTATATTAATTTTTGCTCCCAAATATGTGCTAGGTCTCATTTTCAGGGGATGCCTTATTTTTCCATGAAGAAGAATTCACGTATATTGTTGAACAAAAAAATTGAACATTTATTATATACTCTACAGTAGTTGTCATCATAAACCAGCATAACCAGACAAACTGAATCCTATTCAGAATTTCTTGTTACTACCACTATTTCCATGTACAACAATCTATGGTACTTACATTTACTGATCCTGCATGCTCTGGTGTTCTGTTTGGCGGGCATACTTCCAAACAAAAAACTTTTCTAGGTCTTACTTTCGGGGGAGGCCTTATATTTAGCAATTCAGCAAAATCTCTACTAGGTCTTACTTTCCGGGGATGTCGTATTTTCGGGGAAACAGGGTAGTCTAGCATCTGCATTCAGTCCATGGACCTTGAGATCGCCACATGTGCTTTAAGGGGAGGAAAAATAATGTTATTTCAAAGCTATGCTTTAGATGGTGATGTGTGCTGGTGGCACAGTGTGTTAAAGCACTGAACTGCTGAACTTGTGAACCAAAAGGTCCCAGGTTCAAATCACGGGAGCGGGAGGAGCGCCCGTTGTTAGCCCCAGCTCCTGCCAACCTAGCAGTTTGAAAACATGCAAATGTGAGTAGATCAATAGGTATCGCTCCGGCGGGAAGGTAACGGTGCTCCATGCAGTCATGCCAGCCACATGACCATGGAGGTGTCTACGGATAACGCCGGCTCTTTGGCTTAGAAATGGAGATGAGCACTAACCCCCAGAGTCGGTCACGACTGGACTTAACGTCAGGGGAAAACCTTTACCTTTACCATCTTTTTCACTTTCTTGGATGGGGCCTTGGTTTCTAAGCGCAGGAAACATTCCCTATTTCAATGCTACAAACATAGCGTGCAGTTTGTTCATAACCTTTTGCCATCAAACATTAGGAGTTGCAAGGAAAATGTTGTTGAGAACCTCCAGATCTCTGACTTCCTTCCCTATGAGCATTTTGGAATGAGAAAACCAGAAGACACAAACACATACAAAGAGAGAGAAAGTGAACAAACATGTTAGATGGATTAACAAGATTAACAACCTTGGTCAATAATTGATTTAACGTCACAGTTTTCAGTAGGTGTCTTGAGATCTGAGTTCTGGAGAAAAAGCCAAGTGTGTGGTTCAGGGCGCTTACCCCAGCAAAGGTTGCAAGCAAGCTGGCACGCTCTCATTGCTGTGAATTCCCATCACACTGAGCTAGACTGATTTATTTATTTATCGTTTCAGAAGCGAACTTAGGGTACAGTTCTAATGTATTTAAAAACACAAAGTTAAAAACTTGGCATTATACTAAATGTCTTTTGCCCAGTAGCTGGCAACTTGTAGTGCCTCTGATGTTGCTATAAGAAGGTCCTCCACTGTGCATTTGGCAGGGATCAGGCTGCATTGTAATAGGTAGGTTTGATCTTCCACATTCACGTGTTGTGGACTCCACTTTGTGGCCCCATTTCTTAAGGTTCGCTCTGCATTGTGTTCAGCGCATTCCAATTTGCCCAGTCCTCTGTGTGCCCAGGAGGATGGGCATTGTAGTCCAAGATATGACAGGTTCGTATACCATGCTTCCTGTGGCTGAGTCTAGTCTTGAATTCTTTTTGGGGTAGAGACCTGTTTCCAGTGTGTGCTTCTCTGTATAGAGCCAAGTGGCACACCAAACTAGTTCCCAGGGATATGACGGAATCATAGTTCTGCAACACTGGGAAAAGTTAATTTTTAATGATAGCTGGCAGAATTCATGCTGGCTAGGGAGAGGGTAAGTTCCAGGAATTTTAAATGTTAGAATTAGCATTTAAAAGACCCATGCTCAAGCTGTAAGAGAACATTTGAAAGAAACATATTGAGTTAGAATCCAGGGAGGGCGAGTATAGCCAATTCTGGCTTAGGAGAGAGAGAAAATGGGCACCACTTTATTTTCTGTCCTGCCCTTACAGACAAAGTGGCAGTCTGCCCTTGCAAATAAGATGTCGGTTGAACATACCCTGCAACATTTCCTGTATGAAAAAGCAGATGAAAGGTGGTCAAGCAACACCTGAGGGTGGTTAAGATAGAAAAGGGTATTCCCTTCTTGCAGGAGAAGCAATAGCAGTTTGCTTTTATTTAAGCCTACTGGGAAGGATGGAGCCCCCAGTGTCACTGCAGGTTAAACTGCTGAGCTGCTGAACTTGCTGACCGAAAGGTCGGCAGTTCGAATCTGGGGAGCAAGGTGAGCTCCCACCGTTAGCTCCAGCTTCTGCCAACCTAGCAGTTCGAAAACATACAAATGTGAGTAGATCAATAGGTACTGCTTTGGCAGGAAGGTAACGGTGCTCCATGAAATCATGCTGGCCACATGACTTTGGAGGTGTCTACAGACAACGCCGGCTCTTTGGCTTAGTAATAGAGATGAGCACCAAACCCCAAAGTCGGACACGACTGGACTTAATGTCAAGGGAAAACCTTTATCTTTTTAAACATTACTGGGAATGGTAAGATTTCCCCCCATGGTGTCTCCTCTCTTTGGCTGAGATTATTCACCTCAAAATACTTTGAACTTTGGCACTTTGAACTCATTTTGCAGCAGTGAAATTAAGATGAGCAGAAAAGGAGAGGAAGAGAAAAATCTGGAGAATTTTCAAAGCATGTCACATTAAGGAGCGGGCAAGCTTGTTCTCTGCTGCTCTGGAAATTAGGACACAATGGAGCAGTGGAGTCAAATGGCAGTAAAAAAGAATCATAGACTAGAATAATAGAATAGTAGAGTTGGACTACCTAGTCCTGCCATACAGGAAAAGCACAATCAACCATCTCCAACAGATGGCCATCCAGCCTCTGTTTGAAAGCCTCCAAGGAAGGAGCTTCTACCACACTCCAAGGCAAAGAGTTCCACTGCTGAACAGCTCTTGTTATGGTCAGGAATTTTTTTCCTAATGTTCACGTGGACTATCCTTTCCTGAAATTTGAACTCATTGCTTCATTGAGTCCTGGTTTCCAAGGCAGCAGAAAACAGACCTGCAAACTTTTCAGTGTGACATTCTTTCAGATATTTAAACATGATGATCATGTTTCCTCTCAACCTTCTCATCTTTCTCTTCTCTTCAACCTTCTTCTCAACCAGCTCTTTAAGCCACTTCTCATATAAACATTAGGAAAAACTTGGATAGTGGAATATGCTGCCTTGCAGGGTGGTGGAGTCTCCTTCTCTGGCAGTATTTAAGCAGAGATTAGATGGCCATCTGTTGGGAATGCTTGGATTGTGTCTTCCTGCATGGCAGAATGGGGTTGATTGGCTGGCCCTTGGGGTCTCTTATATGAAAGCAGCAAAAAAGGAAAAGTATGGTATATAATATAATACAAGGTAAGTTGTGTTATTATCACACACTTCTATTGTAATGTAGTCCCTTATATGTTACAATTATAACATCAACTTATATTTAAAACACTGTATTGGTGAGTAACTGATTCTTTAAACCATCTCGGGTCCTGATTGGGTTTAAATTAACCAGGTCATTGAGAGTAAACCCATTCCTGTTGTTTGTCTAAATGATAATCTCAAACTTAGTTATGGTATCTATTTCACCTTGAACATCACTACAACAGATCTTGAGAATATTATCAAGACAATGATAGGACTGTATTGAGAACCAGAAACTACATTAGCTAGAACTGGATTTAAGACTAGAGACTGAATTAGCCTAAACCGAATTCAAACCCGATGTAATGTTATAATTACTCTTTACAATTATGTTGCATATATACAGATTGATGGTTGAGTAAATCCACCTGGATACTATATATACAGGGTACCAATACTGGATTATACTTTCTTTAAATAGATACCATAACTAAGTTTAGACAAACAACAGGAATGGGTTTACTGTCAATTTAAACCCAATCCAGACCCGAGATGGTTTAAAGAATCAGTTACTCACCAATACAGTGTTTTAAATATAAGTTGATGTTATAATTGTAACATATAAGGGACTACATTACAATAGAAGTTTGTGATAATAACACAACTTACCTTATATTATATTATATACCATACTTTTCCTTTTTTGCTGTGTATGGTAGACATCTCTTATATGAAAAGCAGTCAAAATAGTGCAAAGACAGAGGATTATCCAAGAATGTCTCCTGAAATTGAGAAGCTGTATTTGTACTACTGAAGATGGAGTAGGCTTGTCTTATGCTGCTCTGGAGACACAGAGCAATGGGTTCAACTGCAGGGAAACATTAGGGGGGATGTCTAGGTGATAAATGCTGATTTCCAGCAAAATGTGCTGCGGGACATGTGGCGGAGTTTCCTTCTTGGGGTGGGAGTGGAGTTAACCAGAGGCTGTATGGCCATCTGTTGGGAGTGCTTGGATTGTGTGTTCCTGCATGGCAGATTTGGATTGGAGTGGATGGCTCTTTGGGTCCAACTCTATGACTCTACTTGCCTCTGGGCCTCCAGGCACTACATCCTGAATGTAGTGCCTGTTTCTTGAATCCTATGTTCTAAGAAGTTAAGCCTATAGGCTCTTTAGATACTTAAATGATGCAGGCTTCAGTGGCTTTGGAGCAGGCATGGGCAAACTTTGGCCCTCCAGGTGTTTTGGACTTCAACTCCCACAATTCCTAACAGCCTACTGGTTTGCTCATGCCTGCTTTAGAGGATAACATCTCAGACATATACTAGAACAGCATGGATCGAGGAATACGTCTTCTTACAAGCATTGTATGTGTCAATACACAAACACATACAATGCTTGTAAGAAGATGCATTCCTTGATCCATGTGCCTTTCAAGCTCCCTATTGACATATGTTGCCCGTCCCCATGCGTTTTTACAAGGTTTTCATTGGCAAGGAATACACAGAGGTAGTTTTGACAATTTCTTCCTCTGAAATATAGTCTACGGCACCTGGGACTCATTGGTGATCTCCCATCCAATTACTAACCAAGGTTGATCCTGCTTAGCTTCGAAGATTTGAAAAGATCCAGTTCCTTAGAGGTCTGGACTATACAGACGCTGCTCTGTTCTCTGCATAAAGATGGGCTCATGTGTTTATTCCCTATAAACTGCCATAGCAGGCTTGCCAATTGAGCCATGGCAGCTGTATTGTTGAGGAAGAGGCGAAGTTGCATTATGATCAGAAACAGACTTTTTAATTTCAGGAGTGACTTGAGAAACTACAAGTTACTTCTGGTGTGAGAGAATTGGCTGTCTGCAAGGATGTTGCCCAGGGGATGCCCGGGTGTTTGATGTTTTACCATTCTTGTTGGAGGCTTCTCTCATGTCCTCACATGGGGAGCTGGAGCTGACAGAGGGAGCTCACCCACTTTCCCCAGATTCAAAGTGCCAACTTGTCGGTCAGCAGTCCTACCAGCACAAGGGTTTAATCCATTATGCCACCAGGGCCTTCTATCAAAAACAGATAATAGTACCAACAATATAGATCAGTATAAAATTTTCCACATGCTAATTCATGGGCAGAGATGATACAAATGGGCTTAGACAAATGGACTTCTGTAATAAATGTGATGACTGAAAGGGCGGAGGAATTGCCTAGGTTGGTATGTTTTATCAGAAGGGCACAGCCCAAGAAAGTCAAAGAGAAAAAGAAATGAAGGCGGATATTTACTTATTTTTCTCCTGCGTCAGAACAAGGAAATGTTGGGAAAAAAACCAAGGGGGAAGAAACCTTTTCTGAAAATCTGTAAAGCAGTCAAGGACACAGCAAGGCTTATTTTATTGGATAGTCAGAAGGAAACAAAACCTTTTGCTCTGCATGTCTTTAAATAGAAGAACACCACTTGCAGCATTGGCCCTCCTTGTCCACCAGTTCTATATCCATGGATTCAACCAAAAATAGCTCAAAAATACTAAAAATTATATACTCCTAAGGCAGTGGTTCTCAATCTGTGGGTCCCCAGGTGTTTTGGCCTCCAACTCCCAGAAATCTCAGCCAGTTTACCAGCTGTTAGGATCTCTGGGAGTTGAAGGCCAAAACTTCTGGGGACCCACAGGTTGAGAACCACTGCCCAAGGGAAAGATGTCACATCGGCCTTACGGTTCAATCTATGGATGGAGAATGGGCCAATTGTAATATTTTTACATAGTGTTTGGTGCTCTTTAATGTTTACCTACAATGACAGTTCAGTTTTAATATTTTTTGTTACACCTTGAAGGCAGCTCTGATTTTTGGCAATCTTGTCATAGGGTTCTCTCAGCAAGATTTATTCAGAGGAGAGTTGTCCTTGCGTACAGATTGACTTAGCTTGTCTGTTCTTCAATACAATCACTTCTCCCTGTTTACATTTTTCACTTCTGTGAACTTGATTTAAAATGTTCTCTCTTTAACTTGAGAAAACACCACTCTAAGAATATATAGGTCCTCTAGTGCGGGGCCTCTTAAACATTTTCCACTCCTTTCTGCCTGAGAAATTGTTACGTGACCCCAGGTATAGAGTTATATAAAATAGGTCTGCAAATCAAACCTTTACTGATATAAATGAGTATTTGCAAGGCTTGCTAAACAGGCAGAATTTCCTTATTTGTTGAGCCCAGCTGAAGCATTTGCTGCAGAGTAAACATTTGGCATTGTTGCTATATGATTTGTGTAAATGGGTGGCATTCAGAAACCTTTTACCATTGTGAAATTCTTTGCATCCCAAACATTAAGCAAAGGGGAATCCCATTTGGGATCAGTTTAAGGACCAGTGCTCTAGTCATCTTCTTCTGGAAAGTGACCATAGGACCGTACCAGACAACTTGGAGATTCCTAGGCTGGATTGACACTGCCATATAACTGTATTGGATTATATGGCAGTATAGACTCATATAATCCAATCTGATGCAGTTAATCTGAAACTGCATTACATAAAAATTTCTCTCCTGTTAGGTAACCAGCTTACATAGATACTCCTCTAAATAAGGAAAGGAAAAATGTACAGCTGAAACTATTTTGTGTTGTTGAAGACTTTCATGAGCAGAATCACTGGGTTGCTGTGAGTTTTTTGGGCTGTATGGCCATGTTCCAGCAACATACTCTCCTGACGTTTCGCCTGCATGGCCAGCATCTTCAGAGGTCTGTTGGAAGGGAAGCCAGTGGAGTGTATGAATAATAATGTTCAGGGTGAGAGAAAGAACCCTAGTCTGTTTGAAACAAATGTTGCAAGTAACAAGCTTGAATAGCATTGAGTGGCCTTGCAACTGCAAAGTCAATCAGTGAGGGTATTTCCATAGAGGTAGTCTGGCTGTTGTTGCCTGAAGGCATCCTTTGTTTAGGAGGTCTTAACTGGTACTTGGTTGTTTGCTGTCTAGAGTTCCCTTGTTTCTGAGTGGTGTTCTTTATTTCCTGTCTTGATTCTGGTGTTTTTTTTAATACTGGTAGCCAGATTTTGTTCATTTTCATAGTTTCTTCCTTTCCAAATTGTCCACATTCTTGTGGATTTCAATAGCTTCTCTGTGTAATCTGGCATAATATTCTGTGTCCAGGTTGGTTCATCAAGTGCTCTGCTATGGCTGACTTCTCTGGTTGAATTAGTCCGGAGTGGCTTTCATGTTCCTTGATTTGTGTCTGGGCAATGCTGTGTTTGGTGGTCCCTATGTACACTTGTCCACAGCTGCACAGTATACGGTAGACTCTTACAGTGTGGAGAGGATCCTCTTATCCTTTTGCTGAGAGAAGAAACATTTTTTTAACTGTAGAAATGCATAAGGTGGAGCTGGGGCATCCATTGAGGGGAATGGCCTTTGGACATATCCTCCCCACCCAGCAATAAGGATGAAACCCAAAGCCACAAAGTCCCAATGATAAAATGCTGTTCCCCAGGGGAGATGTGCTTAGGGCTATTCATGGCCAACACTGGCTTTCAGAATTACTGCACCAACCTGATAAGTTTAGGCAGAATTTAAACTTTTTCAATGTGTCCAGGAGTGAGGCCACATCAAAGGGGTCATTTAAAAGGTATTTAACAGACCTGGGAAATGTGACTATATTACATGTAAAGCAAAGGAACCGAATTCCAGGCATTCCTTTCCCTTCAAAAATGAAGAATTGCCACTTTCTTTTCATACTGGCAGACTCAGGGTACAGCTACAGGGTAGTTTTAAAATGGTTTGACCCCACTTTAATTACCATGGCTCAATGTGATGGCATGCTGAGAGTTGTAGTTTTACAAGGTCTTCCTCCTTCTCTGCCAAAGAAGGTTGATGCCTAATCAGCCCAATGGATGCCAGTGTTGATTTCAGTTAGGCATTAAGTAAAAACATAACCACTGGTTAAAGCCTTTGGACCCTGCCGATTCCTCTCAAAACACAAATATCCATGGCTTTCAAAACTTTTATATAGCTTTTAGCATAATAAATAAATAATCCTAAAAGCTTTGGAAATATCTGCACAACACACTGGTTGCCAAACAGGAGTTTTTAGGCAGCACAATAATGACGTAGGAAGTTAGCCAAGGTAATGCCGAGACCAGACTGTGATTTTGTCATATGGCTTGTTTTTGTGGTGCTGGTGTTTTAAACTGATGTCTGGAGGGTCCATTAACACTACACACTGCAGGACAAATGGTTTCATGTATCCAAATCTGACAAAATATATCTTTAAGCATTTTTTGTAACTTGATATTATTCTAGACCAGTGGTTCTCAACCTGTGGGTCTCTAGATATTTTGGCCTTCAACTCCCAGAAATCCTAACAGCTGGTAAACTGGCTGGGATTTCGGGGAGTTGTAGGCCAAAACACCCGGGGATCCACAGGTTGAGAACCACTGGTCTAGGGCCTGAAAGTTCAATAGGGTTTTCCGGTATCAACAGTTTTATCTACACAGAACCTGGGAATGTATCTTCCATAGATATGGAGTTGGTCCTGTACAATTATAGTATTATTATTCCATTTTAATCATCATGTCTGCATCCTGGGGCCATTATGGGATTGCAATGGAAGGAGGGGCATTTTGAATGCTCAGCCAGAGAGATTGAATGGTTCAACTGACTGCAAATACCAAGAATCCATAGGATAGAATCATAGCATTTAAAGTGGAATCGTAGTGCTATAATTGTGTAGTGCAATTATCCTCTTGTTTGGGACAGTGCAGTCATTTTACTCTTGAATTTCCAACATTGGGTACCAAACATTGTATCATGCAATGGGAGATATGACACAGGTGTTACAGAAAATTTTTGAATTAAAAAAAAGCTTCAAAATATGGGAAATCAGCCAGCCTTTCATTTTAGCATTCTGTAGAATGGAGAAAAAGAAGTCCTTGAACAAAGTTTCAAAGGTGCTTCTGATATGAACAGGAATGTCTAACCATGTGTATTTGCATAAAAGCTCAGTCAATTGGTTATGAAAAACAGCATGACATCATTTAGGACAACCTTATTGTGCATATGCATCAGGAATAATTTTCAGATAACAGGAAATTAACATGGAATTAGTCATGTATGCTTCTTTGCAATGCATGACTAATTCCTTTTCTCTTTCCTTTTTTCTTGACTTTCAGTACCAGGTATGGCAAAGGAATGTCTTATCAGTAGTTCTTTCAAGCTCTTTGCTGGTCAATCACTGTGCTTTTCCTAATTGTCTTAACAGATTGAGAAAGCAACTTTCTATTCTCCTTACATCCTTTTCCAAATAGGAACAGAAATGTAAAATCGCATCTCCATCACAGGCATCATAGGCGATCACTCATGATTGTCTTCCATGGGTAGAGTGACTAGTTAACAAAGGGCTAGTTAATAAAGCCCTGATAAAGGGGCTTTGATTTGCAAAATCTGTTTATGTTCACCTCATCCTCCCTTTCTTTCTTATTCTCTAACTGGAAGATTTTTTTTTTGCACCCTCGAGTTGCACTCAGACTTGCACCCAATGTTCTTGAACACATTGACTTATTCATCCTGGCATCGCTGGTTGCCGGTCATCCCCCAAGTGAACTGGTCAGACCAGAAATGTGGGCGTTTTATGTCTATCCATAGCCCCAGAAGACAAGAAACATGTGAGCTGATTCTCTCTAGGGAAAGCCTTGAATGCTTGTTCCCTTCTGCTTCCCGTGACTTCATGCGCTTGCCGTTGAAAGCAAGTAAACAACACCTGTGACATTCCTCTTGCCGTACTGAGTTTATTTATCACACTTAAAACCCTGCCAAGGAATCAAAGTTTGCTGGCCTGAACTCGGTTTTCCTTGTTTATGTTGGTCACAAAGTAAATGCAAGGTGGCAGAGTTATTTCCCTCGGTTGACTGTTTTCCCACCACTCAGGCTTTCAGATCGGTGGCATTTAAATCCTCACTTTGTCAAGCGAAATCAGGATAAGATCATTTTGTGATGCCTCTTAAAACTGTGCCAAATACAAAAATGGTCCAGGATGTTCCATTATTAGTACAGTATAAGTTTTCCTTTGTATTTGCTGAAGGCAGAAGCTTATTCTTGTTAATCTTTCAGGGCCAGTTATTTAAGAGATGGTTATTTAAGAGATGCCATAGGATGCATTGTATAGTTGATGCTCTGTGTTCATTGGGGTTAGAAACACAGGAGGACCCATGCAAAATAGCCCTTTTTGCCACAGGAGGCTGAATTCCTTGTAAAACTACAACTCCCAGGATTCCAGATCCTTGAGCTATGGCAGTTAAAGTGGAACCGAGCTGCATTAATTCTACACTGTGGATGCACCTGTGTTTCCAACTTATAGTGACTCCATCCTAAGGTTTTTGTGATGTGACTTAGTCACAGGATGTTTACCATTGTCTTCTTCTTGGAATGATGTGACAATGGTGTGACTTGACTAAGTCTGAGGATTTCCAAGGATTTGGACCTTGGTTTCCCTGAGACTCTTAGGGCTTCATCCCACAGTGCCTCTCCAAGTGTTTTTAGACATTGATAACATGGAGCCTTACAGAACCCATCAGACAATGCAAGATCATTCTGTGAGTTCCCTATTTGAGCTCATTTTGACACACAAGGATTTTGAAGACACTTAGGAATTGGCTCCAGATAATTCCCTGTGAATAGAGATGGACTAAAATGGTAAAATTGAAGTGTCATGAGAATTGTTTTCTTTTTCCATGTTCTTTCTGTTTTGTGACGTTTTCCTGTGGGCTGTTTTTAAATGCACCCCAAAGATATGGTTATCTTGATTACTCTAAGGATAGCAGATAGAGCAGTAAATTCTGTGGTGGGCTGTGGCGCAGGCTGGTGAGCAGCCAGCTGCAATAAATCACTCTGGCCAAGAGGTCATGAGTTTGAGGCCAGCCCGTGGCAGGGTGAGCACCTGACAATTAAAAATAAAAATAAAAAAATAGCCCCTGCTCGTTGCTGACCTAGCAACCCGAAATATAGTTGCATCTATCAAGTAGGAAATTAAGGTACCACTTATAAAGTGGGGAGACTAATTTAACTAATTTACGACTCCAAAAAAAATCATCCCGCCACCATTGGAATAAGGAAGTGCCCTTGCAGTAGATGATGAAGCAGATGCTCCCCCTGTGGCCGGAATCAAACATCCCCTCAGGAGAAGGTTAAATTGCCTCTGCATCTGTCTCTGTCTTTGTTGTATGTGTATATGGCATTGAATGTTTGTCTTATATGTATACAATGTGATCCGCCCTGAATCCCCTTTGGGGTGAGAAGGGCGGAATATAAATACTGTTAATAAATATACAGTAGAGTCTCGCTTATCCAAGCCTCGCTTATCCAAGTTTCTGGATTATCCAAGCCATTTTTGTAGTCAATGTTTTCAATATATCGTGATATTTTGGTGCTAAATTTGTAAATACAGTAATTACAACATAACATTAATGTGTATTGAACTGCTTTTTCTGTCAAATATGTTGTAAAACATGATGTTTTGGTGCTTAATTTGTAAAATCATAACCTAATTTGATGTTTAATAGGCTTTTCCTTAATCCCTCCTTATTATCCAAGATATTCACTTATCCAAGTTTCTGCCAGCCCGTTTAGCTTGGATAAGTGAGACTCTACTGTAAATAAATAAAATACTGTTTTTATTTTGTCATGAAATAGAAGACTTCCACAACTGAGAAATTATCTTTTTTTTAAGGGGATAATAACTGGGAGAGCCTGCCCTCTCCCAAGTGATAGCAAAGCAAAAAGATGATTTTGGTTGGAACAGGAGAAAAAAAGTATGTGTGATGGGGGCAAGTAAATTATCCGGATCCTATGGAGATGGAGCGACACAAAATGCCACAATAAGAAGACATTTCTCCTGATCTCCCTATAGGATGAAGTCCCTAGTCCAACACTCCAACCACTGCATCACACTGGCTCACTTTCCTTTGGACAAACAGCACTGTTTTGTTGCTGTGCCTTAGAGCTATTTCTCAAGAACCTGCAACAAGTTTTCCTAATTTCCTTCTGGCCCCAGAGCTGTCTGATCTTGGAAGCTAAGCACAGTCAGCCTTAGTTAGATGGGAGACTGTCAACAAATATCAGGTGCCAGAGGCTATAGTTCAGAGGAAGGAACTGTCAAAACCACCCCGGAGTCTTCTTTGCCTAAGAAAACCTATTAAATTTATCACCTCTCCGTTAATAGACAAGTCATTTGAAGGCACACAATCTGCTGGTGACCTTCTACATTCCAAAGCCATGACCACTACTGCCTTCTGACAGCTGACGTATTTTCTCTGTGAATTTGTTTCCTTGAAGTTCAGCTATGTCCTGTTTGAATGGGTTTTTTTCAGACTCTCGCTTTCTCTTGCTTATCTCTTATCTCTGGTAATTGAACTTAATGGCTTCCCAGTATCAGCACTGTCATCGAACCTGGAGAACTTGGCATGTAAACAAACAAAGACCTATTCTGAATCAGCCTGTCTGATCCGCTGTGAATGTGGAGACACCTTGAATTTTTGTATTCTTTTCCCTTTTCTGACATTACCAGAAATTGACCAAATTATTTGCTTTGATCTAAGCAAAACCACTTTAAAGGACTGGGAGTCATTGGTTGCCTTTTTGCAGAGAAAACAACCCAATATGATAACTTTAGGTTTTGAAAATTGCTGGTGGAATTAGTGGAAAAATGGGTTAAGAAGTTTGATTTAAGATACTTTACTTACTTAGGTAATCCCCGGGGAGAGCACGGATGAGCTTCCTCTATCAGCTCCAGCTCCATGCGGGGACATGAGAGAAGCTTCCCACAAGGATGGTAAAACATCAAAAACATCTGGGCGTCCCCTGGGCAACGTCTTGCAGATGGATGGCCAATTCTCTCACTCCAGAAGCAACTCGGGCTGTGGCGTAGGCTGGAGAGCAAGCCAGCTGTAACCAGCTGCAATGAATCACTCTGACCAGGAGGTCATGAGTTCGAGGCCCGCTCGGAGCCTATGTTTGTCTTGTCTTTGTTCTATGTTAAAAGGCATTGAATGTTTGCCTATATGTGTAATGTGATCCGCCCTGAGTCCCCTTCGGGGTGAGAAGGGTAGAATATAAATGCTGTAAATAAAATAAAATAAAAATAAACTCAGGTTGTTCCTGACACACACAAAAAATCCCTCGTTGTCTTCCAAGTGTAATGTCTTGGTGGTGGATACTTACATAGGTGAATGCGGAGCCCTATTCTTGACCCTCATGTTCTTCTGCAGTGAGGACAACAGTTTCCAGGTGGAAGGCAGTCCTGGTCAGGGTTGGCTTGACAGGCCTTCCTCTTGGCACATTTCTCCCTTTCACCCTCCATTCACGTCTCTTCAATTTCCACAACACTGCTGGTCACAGCTGACCTCCAGTTAAAGCGCTCAAGGACCAGGGCTTCCAATTTCTCAATGTCTATGCCACAATTTTTAAGGTTAGCTTTATATCCATCTTTAAATCTCTCTTCCTGTCCACCAACATACCGTTTCCCATTCTTGAGTTGAGAGTATAGTAACTGCTTTGGGAGGCGGTGATCAGGCATTTCGACAACGTGGCCAGTCCAGTTGAGTTGATGGAGGAGGAGCATCGCTTCAATGCTGGTGGTCTTTGCTTCTTACAGCATGCAGGCATTTGTCTGCCTGTCTTCCCAAGAAATTTGCAGGATTTTTCGGAGGCAACGCTGATGAAATAATTCCAGGAGTTGAGTGTGACGTCTGTAGACAGTTCACGTTTCGCAGGCATGTAACAGGGTTGGAAGGGCAATAGCTTCATAAACGAGCATTTTGGTATCCCTACAAAATGTACCGATCCTCAACCAATCACTATAAAGAAAATCAGTAGTCACTGTATTGTTTTATTTGTTGTTGCTACCCTGTTTCCCTGAAAATAAGTCATCCCCAAAAAATAAGACCTAGTAGAGGTTTTGCTGAATTGCTAAATATAAGGCCTCCCCCGAAAGTAAGACCTAGTAAGCTTTTGTTTGGAAGCATGCCCAGCGCCTGCCAAACAAACACAATAGCATGCAGGATTGGTAAATGTACATACCAGTTGTACATGGAAATAATGGTAGTAACAAGAAATTCTTGACAGGAGTCACATTTTGTCAGGTTTAGTTGTGATGACAACTACTGTACAGTATGTAATAAATGTTCACTTTTTTGTTCAACAATAAATGTGAATTCTTCTTCATGGAAAAATAAGACATCCCCTGAAAATAAGACCTAGCGCATCTTTGGGAGTAAAAAATAATATAAGACACTGTCTTATTTTCGAGGAAACACGGTATGATTGTATCACTCTCCCTTTCAGTCTTAATTTCTTCTTTTTCTTCTTAATTTCTTCTTCTTTCCTTCTTCTTTTCTTTACTATATATAACTTTTAATGCCTCTGGAAACTTTCGATGCAGTATTTTTTTTAAAAAAAAATAAGAAAGGTGATCCAGCAATTATTTTTATTTGCCCATCCAGTATTATTCCCTAGCTAATGGACATAGCTGACTTAACTTACCTTAGTGAGATGTGCAGTACTTCTTATTTGAATTTAGATGGTATTTGTATCCATCCTTATAAATTTAGCACATGCAAATTTCATGTATCCTGGTGTTTGTTGATATGTATGCAACCTTTCAACTGAAGAAATCTAGCAATTCTAATGTTTTTCTATACCTTATTCTTCTTTTTCTGCCTCTCTCACTAGGGGAGAAGCGTAAATATGATCCCTCTTTCCGTGGTCCCATCCAGAAAAGGTAATTAAACTTTTGTGAAATGAAAGGATGAATGGAATGGAGATTCAGATTATAAATGTGGGATTTAAGAAAGGAGGAAAATACCTAGGGAAAGAATTAGTCCAAAACAGACTAAAAAGATGAGGAGGGAATTGGAATGCTATGTTCATACAGGTTGAGCATTTTTATTTGAAATTCCCAAATGCTCCAAAATTGTTCATATGGGTAGCTGAGATAGTGACACGTTTGCTTTCTGGTGGTTTCATGTACACAAACTTTATTTCATGCATGGAATTGTTTAAAATATCATATAACATTTTGGGCAAGCTTTGGGAATGTGGTGTTTATGAAACATAAATTAATTTTGTTTGAAGTCTTTGGTCCCATCTCCAGGACGTATAGGAAAAGTCTGGAGGAAAACCAAATTCAAAAACATTTCTAGCCCCAAGCATTTGAGATAAGGGATACTTGACAGATAGATGATAGATGATAGATAGATAGATAGATAGATAGATAGATAGATAGATAGATAGATAGATAGATAGATAGATTGATTGATTTAAGGACTCCCTTGTAGAAACAAGCTTTGGCATTTTGCTCACTTTATTTATTTATTTATTTATTTTCAACATTTATATCCCATCCTTCTCACCCGAAGGGACTCAGGGCGGCTTACAACAATGGCAGTAATTTGATGCCTACACTGTAGAATTGATGCAGTTTCATTCCACTTTAACTCCCAAGGCTCAATGCAATGTAATCTTGGGATTGTAGTTTAGTGAGACTTAAGCGCTCTTTGTCAGAGGAGGCTTCGTAAAATTATATCCTCCATTGGGTTGTTGTGAGTTTCTGGTCTGTATGGCCATGTTCCAGAAACATTCTATCCTAATTTAAGAGAAATGCTTCTGGAACATGGCCATACAACCCAGAAAACTCACAACAACCCTGTGATTCCAGCCATGAAAGCCTTTGACAACACATTATATCCTCCATTATTCCAATTCACTGAGCTAAGGTGGTTCAAGTGATGCCAAACTTCATTAATTGTACAGTGTAGATGCACCTATAGTAGTTTTTGTGTGTGTCAGGAGTGACTTGAGAAACTGCAAGTTGCTTCTGTTGTGAGAAAATTGGCTGTCTGCAAGGACGTTGCCCAGGGGACGCCTGGATGTTTGATGTTTTACCATCCTTGTGGGAGGTTTCTCTCATGTCCCTGCATGGAGCTGGAGCTGACAGAGGAAGTTCATCTGCACTCTCCCTGGGTTGGATTCGAACCGGCGACCTTCAGGTCAGCAACCCAACCTTCAGGTCAGCAGTCCTGCCAGCACAAGGGTTTAACCACTGCACCACCAAAGGCTCCAGCCATAGTAGTGAAAAGAGTTTACTGTGTGCATGTTGAGAAAGGCGAGATTCCCCCCCCCCCCCCCCAGTGCAGAGCCTTGAAAGATATTTAACCTCTCCAGAATAGGAGTAAACTTTTTTAACTGCATTTCCCCAAATCCTCCAGCCAGCATAGCCAGTAGTCATACTGACTGGGGAATTAAGGGGAACATAGTGCCAAAAAAGCAAGCTTTCCAAGTTCTGGTAAGTTCTGGGGGGTTCGGTCCGTAGTGTAGTGAACGGTGGATGTGGGTGTGTTGGCCTCATTGTGTTTTTTCCCTTTTCTCCAGGAGTTGCACAGATGTCATTTGTTGTGCTATTTTTGCAGTTTTCCTCTTTGGTTACATTATAGTGGGGATTGTGGGTAAGTATCACCAAAAACCTCAGGTATAGTATAGAATTGTGCTTTTGGGCTTTTTAAGTGAAAATACGAACCGGGGATGTTTTTGCACATAGAATGAATACAATTCGACACCGCTTTAACTGCCATGGCTCAATGCTAGGAAAACCTGGAAATTGTTGTATAATTGGGCAACAGCATTTTTTGGCAGATGGGACTAAAAATCTTATAAAACTGCATTCACATGGTTCCATTGCATTGAGTCACAGCAGTTAAAGTGGTGTCAAAAGCATTAATTCTACAGTGTAGATGTCACCTCGGTAACATTATACTTTCATACCAGCGAAGCTGAAACCTGCCAAACATATATGACGAGTGAGTTTACAAAACAGTTTTATTTGCATGGACTTTGTTGTGGAGGCAATTTATGATCCACATTGGCTGATGTGAAAAACTTGAAACACATTCTATTTTTAGCAAAGTGACTTGAACAGTAAAACCTTACAGTCTTTAGAAATTAAAAATTAATTTCTTCTGCAATCATAAAGACTCTCTATGGGTTTAACTTGCCTTCTGGTAGTCTTGCAAAGCTAGTTTTCTTGGTATATATGCCTATGTGTATTCAATTAATTGCATATTAATAGTTATATTGACAAGGGTAATATATGTCATATCATGTGTAATGCTCAATTTGAGAAAGAGTCTAATTATTTCTTGAAAGTTTTAGAGACAGTTGGTCCTATGCATTCCCATACTCAGCAATCCAATGGAAATATTCCCCTGAAATAAGATCCAAAAAGCATATCTTGCTTTTGCCATTTCACATGAGGGACATCATTTTACTATGCCAATGTATATAATGGATTTTGGTATCCACAGCAGGTACTGAAATCAAATGTCACTGGATACCAAGAACCCATTGTAAAACCTCCCTTGGTTTTATTGTTCTTTGATCTTGTTTAATGTAGTGTATATTTTCTTTTATTGTGTTGTTTAATGTGCTATGATTTGTTGTTCTATTATATTTTGTTATATTGTATTGTTCTGGGCATGGCCCCATGTAAGCCGCCCCGAGTCCCCGTTGGGGAGATGGTGGCGGGGTATAAATAAAGTTTATTATTATTATTATTATTATTATTATTATTATTATTATTATTATTATTCATAGGAATCGTGTTATTTTTGCAATCTTCCCATGTCAATCTCCATGTCTTAGGCGGATATTTTAACCAGTAGCCTATTTTGTAAAATGTTAAGACCATGTTCTCTATTCTCTCCTCTCAGCCTGGCTCTATGGCGACCCTCGGCAGGTTATTTATCCCAGGAATTCAACTGGATCCTATTGTGGAATTGGTGGCAACCGGTAAGTTTGGGAGAGAGTTTCATGGGAAGGAAGGGGGAATCAAAGCAATTGACTCTGTCTTAGGGAGGAGTTTTATTATATAATATTATATATAATAATAATAATAATAATAATAATAATAATAATAATAATAATAATAATAATAATATAATAACAACAAATTTATTTTATACCCCGCCCCATCTCCCCGGAGGGACTCGGAGCGGCTTACATGGGGACAAAGCCCGACATATACAACAATAAAACAGTGAAGCGAATATAATATTTTATTTTAATACCGCCACTAGTGTATATAATTGGCATTGCTTGGGTGTCGGAGTGACTGCTTCACTCCTGCTTTCATCCCTTCTTTTTCTTGCCCTTCCCTCATACCTTTTCATTTCTTCCTTCCCTCCTTCTCTTCTTCCTTCCTTTCCTCTTTTTTCTTTCTCCCCCCTTCCTTCACTTCCTTCTCCTTTCTCTTCCTTTCCCTTCTTTGTCTCTTTCTTTCCTTCCCTTCTCAAGCTCTGAGAGGGCCTACTTTGCAATAGCAATGTGGATCTCTTTGTTATTTTCCCAGTGACATCACAGAGGGCCACTTCACCTGGCAACAGCCTTTGGTAGAAAGAGGCAAGCAGACTGATAGACAGATAGACAGACAGACTGACAAACTGACATATTTTGACTTTTTAGATAGATAGATATGTGGAGCTGTGGTGGTGCAGCGAGTTACACCACTAAGCTGCAGAACTTGCTGACTGGAAGGTCAGCGGTTTGAATTTGCCGGACAAGATGAGCTCCCGCTATTAGCCCCAGCCTGTGTCAACCTAGCAGTTTGAAAACATGCAAATGTGAGTAGATCAACAGGCGCCACTCTGGTGGGAATGTAAAGGCATGCCATGCAGTCATGCCGGCCACATGACCTTGAAGGTGTCTAAGGACCATGCAGACTCTTAGGCTTAGAAATGGAGATGAGCACCAACCCCCAGAGTCGGACACAACTAGAATTAATGTCAAGGGGAAACCTTTACGTTTACTTTAGGTAGATAGATGGATGGATAGACAGATGGCAGTGGAATAGTAGTGCTGTAATTGTGTAATGCAGAGTTTCTCAAACTATGCTTCTCCAGATGTTTTGGAATTTACCTCCCACAATTCCTAACAGCTGGTAAGCTGGCTGGGATTTCTGGGAGCTGAAGCCCAAAACACCTGAAGGAGCACAGTTTGTGATACACTGGTGTAGTGGGACAATTTTCCCTTACCTCCACCAAAGCTTTTTTTTCTGTGTTAGGAGTGACTTGAGAAACTGCAAGTTGCTTCTGATGTGAGAGAATTAGCCGTCTGCAAGGGCATTGCCCAGGGAACGCCCGGATGTTCTCTCATGTCCACGCATGGAGCTGGAGCTAATAGAGGGAGCTCATCCGTGCTCTCTCCGGGTTGGATTTGAGCTGGGAACCTTCAAGTCAGCAGTCCTACCAGCACAAGGATTTAATCCACTGTGCTACTAGGGGGCTCCTTTCCACCAAAGCTGATGTTACACCAAGGATCCTTCATTGGAAGCTGTTGTCTGGACCATGTGCCTGCTCACTATATTGTGGACCTAGGGAAGAAGGTGGTACTTCTAATATTTTAATTTTAAGTTTCCTGTTCTCTCTGTTTGCAGTGACAAACCTTTCTTGCTGTACTTCAACCTTATTAAATGTGCCACGACTGTGAACATCCTTGCAGCAGCAATGAATGGATTGCAGTGCCCCACAACACAGGTAGGGTGTTGCTTAGCGATGGGTAGCCCAGGGCCCACCAGGTTCCCATCATTTTTCAGTGCTAATGTCTACCAAGTGCAACTGGACCATCTGGGACCATTTGTGATCCCATTTCTATCCAAAAATTTAGGAATCAATGAAGTATCAAATCAGGGGAATGAGGCATCAGTTTTTGAAATAGAATCATAGAACCGGAAGAGACCACAAAAGCCATCCAGGCCAACCCCCTTCTGCCATGGAGGAACCCACAATCAAAGCTCTCCCGACAGATGGCCATCCAGCCTTTGCTTGAAAACCTCCAGAGAAGGAGACTCCACCATTGTTCAAGGCAGCATATTTCACTGCTAAACAACTCTTATTGTTCGGAATTTGTTCTTAGTGTTTAGGCAGAACCTTTCCCCTATAATTTGAACCCATTGTAATGGTGTTCTTGTGATCTCATTACAAAAAGTGTCATTACTTGGAACATGAAGTTTTCCCACTTTCATGGTTGCCTGTACCCCTAACCCCAGCAAATGTGGAGGGATAATAATAATAATAATAATAATAATAATAATAATAATAATAATAGAAGTGTTTGACTTGTGATTTTGTGATATGAAATCCAGCATATCTATCTTGTTTGCTGTGTCAGACTATGTCATTGTGTCAATAATAATAATAATAATAATAGGTAAAGGTTTCCCCTTGACATTAAGTCTTGTCGAGTCCAATTCTGGGACTCAAAGCGGCTTACAAGTAGGCAATAATTCAATGCTGCATAAACAGACATAAAATAAAATAAACATAGGTTAAAGGTAAAGGTTTTCCCCTGACATGAAGTCTAGTCATGTCTGACTGTGGGGGTTGGTACTCATCTCCATTTCTAAGCCAAAGAGCCAGCGTTGTCCGTAGATACCTCCAAGGTCATGTGGTCAGCATAATTGCATGGAATGCTGTTACCTTCCCACCTATTGATCTACTCACATCTGCATGTTTTAGAACTGCTAGGTTGGCAGAAGCTGGGTCTAACAACGAAAGCTCACTCTGTCTACAGATTCAAATTGTCAACAATCCAGTCAGCAAGCTCTACAGCTTAGCAGTTTAACCTGCTGCACCACTGCAGCCTCTTATCAACAACAACAACAATAATGACAATAATAATTTTATTTCTTACCTGCTTCTCCCTGCTGCTCGAGGTGGGTTACAGCACAATTAAAAAAATGAACATTTCAAAAAAAAATCAACACATATATATATTTCTATAGAAGATAACTTTATATTTTTATAATTCAAATTATTTTAGCCATTCCGTTTTAAACTTAAATTGTAAGCCACTTTCAAATGCATTTAGAAAAAAGGCAAAATTTCACAACAGCAACAATTAATATGCCACTTTCTTTTGGTCCTGGGATCTGGGATTGTCCGCCCTTCGAGATTGCTCCCAAATTGGTATTTTACTCACAAAAAAGTAAAATTGCTGCTTTGGAATGACTTTGGGAGTGCTGATTCTCCTCAGAATTAAGGACTATACTATATTTGGTGGATAACTGGTCTTTCTAGATTCCTGGAAGTGAACTTCTGGTCAAATCCACTTTGGAGGGGAATAGTTAAAAAGTGGATTTTTGAGGGGATGTGTCTGGACCTGCTGAAATTGCCTATTTCAGCAGGTGAATAGCCTCATGGTAGGTGCGAGGATAACTTATTTAGAGTAGGGGATTGCAGTTGCAAGCCAGGACATCAGAGAGTAATGTTAGGTTTTTCCTGTTTCCTATTGCTCTCATTGTGATCCCTGTGCTTAAAACAAAAGTATGAGTAGGAGAAATTCAGTACATGGTCCACCTGAAGTTCAGCCTTCATTGGAAGTCCAGAAAGCCTGAGCTTTGTGTTCAAATGATTGTGACAGTAAAACAAACAAATAAAAATACAGGGTGTCTCTCATATCCGCGAGATATGGATGTATTGTAAAAACGTTGAACTGGATATTATAGCCAACTCCATTGAAATGATTAATTTTCGATGGAAGCTTACAATAGAATCATACTGAAAAATAGAATATGTCCAGAGGGAACACCTCTTTAACATTTCAGGCCCTCCATCATGACTCTACAGTAGTGGTTCCCAACCTTTGGTCCTCTAGTTGTTTTGAACTTCAACCCCCAGAAATCGCAGTCATTTTAACAGCTGTTAGGAATTGTGGGAGTTGAAGTCTAAAACACCTGGAGGACCAAAGATTGGGAACCTCTGCTCAACTTCTGGATGGAGCATACTATAGAATCACAGTGAAGGGCCACAAAACTGCCTCGAGAGAACAGATCCTATTTCATTGCATAATACCAACTTTGCCTTCCTCAAAAGGGGGTGCAACTATTATGCGATGGTGACTCTAATGTGATAAGATATGGTATTTTCTGCATGCAGATAAATGAAATCTTTATGATTGGTCCCACAGAAATGATTCATACTCTTAACCATCGTTTTGTGCCATTTTTGTGGTGGATTTGGGGGCAATTCTATCCTCTGATTTTCAGTGATGGTGAAAAGTACATTAGGGTTGCATGTTTTCCTCATCCTTGCTTTCTGCCATATCTGCTAACAATGCTTCTTCTTCTCTCCCCAGATTTGTGTCTCATCCTGTACGGATAAGTTCTGGGTTGTGCCACCCAATGCCTTCTTCCCTCCCTATCAGCATCCTTCCAAAATATGGGACCAGATGTTGTGCCAGCCACGTATTGACCTTAAGACCACTAATCTGGTATGTTGAGGGTGCAGTTCGTACTTTTTGCTAGACCGCCTTCGTTCTTTGTCCTCCTCTAATCCCTAACAGTTTAAGGTCAAAGCAAACCTGATATCTTGCTTTGACTTTAACTGGGGTTTAAAATGTCTGTAAAGACGTATTGGGTATTATTTTCACACCAACTCTGAATGGTGTGTCCCATGGATTAATTTTTGCAAGCTTTTCCCCAAAAGCCTGGGAAAGTCTTTTTTGTACACTACAACTCCCAGAATCCTTTGTTGTCTGAGGAGTTCTACAAGTTGTAGTCCAAAAAACCCTTTCCCAATACTGAATGGGGAAGTGCAACAAACTATTTCCGTATACGGTCATGTACTAGCTGTGGTAAGAGCCAGTGTAATGTAGTGGTTTGAACATTGGATTACAACACTGGGGACCAGAGTTTGGAGGTTTTTCGGCAGAGGCTGGATGGCCACCTGCTGGGAGTGTTTTGATTGTGTTTTCTTGCCTAGCAGAATGGGGTTGGGCTGGATGGCCCTTGGGAGTCTCTTCCAGTTCTGTGATTCTATGATGGGCAATGGATTACCTCCACTGCTAACTGTCACTTTCCCTTCTTGTTTCCATCTCAGATATCCCCAGAAATGGGGCCATTCAAAACTTATTCTCTGGTAGCAGTCAAGCTGCAGATATTATGGATTCTGGAATTAGTTTGAGACCATTTTCCTTGGTTAATGTAACCACTTTCCTGACCTTGGACCTGTTCCAGGAATGGCAGTCGAATCAGCCATACAGTGAAATCAGTTTCTGCCAAACTGGCCCTGAACTAACCTAATTAGTCAGTGTAGATGTACTCTTAGTTCTTTTAAGGTGGTTGTTTCTCACATTTCTGTAAACTTCAGGACTCCCCTGATTTCGTATCAAAAGCATTGCATAAATAAGTATAAAACTGATAAATATAGAGGGAACACAAGCGGTTAAATAATTTTTGACCAAAACGGGCAACAGCAACTGCATTGTCTGTAGCTTTAAACAATTCTTCCTCTGTGCATGAGGCAGGGCATTGTGGGCGAGCATACCGATGTTGAGTTGTTTGTTCTACTCCACAGTCACACAAGATGAAGGATTCTTCTAGGTAGTGTCGTCAGGACAGGCTGGAAGATATGAGCACCTGCATTGTTGTTTATTACTAATGCCTGTTTAATTTCAGTCCTGTTGGAATTTATACTTGGGTTTACTACTGAATTTTACTTCTTGGGCTCACTGTTAAAGCTGCTAATCATATTGGTATAGTGCAATGCAGGCACTCATATCTTCCAGCCTGTCCTAGTATCATTTTCCTTTGTGGCTTTTCCTATTTACAATCCTAGAGTTGGAAGAGACCCCAAGGGCCATCCAGTCCAGCCTCATTCTGCCATGCAGGAAGACACAACCAAAGCACTCCTAATAAATGACCATCCAGCTTCTGCTTAAAAAACCTCCAGAGATGGAGACTCCACCACACTTCCAGGCAGCATATTTCACTATCAAACAGTTCTTCCTAATACTTCAGAGGAGGTATAAAATAAAACAAAGATGCAAACATATGCACCAAAATGACAGATTATACTACTAGGTCATGTGTATTCCTTCATGTTACCTGTTCTCTTATGGAAGTCCTATGAATTTCATTGGGTTTTCTTAGGCAAAGAATGCTCACAAGAGGACTTTCCTTCCTCTGAAATATAGCTTATAGCATCTAGCATTTGTTGGTGTCCTCCCTCCAAGTCCTAACTAGGGCTTACCCTGCTCAAATCTCATATATAATGTCTCTGAAATCAGTTGTATACTTTCCTGTGGTCTTCTATGTGGAAGTGGCATTCCCTTTGCACCAACAAAGTAGCCAGACTTCTCATTTTCTTTCCAGACTATAAGAGACATTATCCAGAAAGAACTCTGCCCAGAATTCACTCTTCCAACTCAACCAAGTAAGTGCTGACTGACCTCATTCACAGTGAATTAAGGGGGATTGCCCAGCTTCACATCCATTCTGTTGAAGTGAAAATGCTGCCTGGCGGTGTGTTTGCCTTCTCCTCAGTGCTATAAAAAGCAGCGTAGAAGTCTACTCATCTCCACAACTGTTTTAAAAAAGGGGTGGGCAATTTCGGCAAGTCTATGGTCTCATTTTGTCCTCTGGGTATGGTCAGTCTCCCCACCCCAGTCTACAAAGCAAAAGAAAATTATTTTGTTTGCATTTTTGCAAAACTGCAAGTGACCAGAAATTCACTGGAAAGTAGAATAAGGTAAAGGTTTCCCCTGACGTTAAGTCCAGTCGTGTCCGACTTTGGGGGTTGGTGCTTATTTCCATTTCAAAGCCGAAGAGCCAGCGTTGTCTGTAGATATCTCCAAGGTCATGTGGCCGGCATGACTGCATGGAATGCCATTACCTTCCCGCTGGAGCGGTACCTATTGATCTACTCACATTTGCATGTTTTCGAACTGCTAGGTTGGCAGAAGCTGGAGCTAACAGCGGCACTCACTCCACTCCCGGATTTGAACCTGGGACCTTTTTTAACACGCTGAGCCACCGGAGGCTCCGGAAAGTAGAATATGGATCCCCTAAACCAGCATTTCTCAACCTGGGGGTTGGGACCCCCGGGGGGGGGGGTCGTGAGGTGGTTGCCAGAGGGGTCACCAAAGACCATGAGAAAACACATATTTCTGATGGTCTTAGGAACCCCGTTATGGGTGAACTATAAATCCCAGCAACCACAGCTCCCAAATGTCAAGGTCTGTTTTCCCCAAACTCCACCAATGTTCACATTTGGGCATACTGAGTATTTGGGCCAAGTTTGGTCCAGCTCCATCATTGTTCGAGTCAACAGTGCTCTCTGGATGTACCGTGTTTCCCCGAAAATAAGATAGTGTCTTATATTAATTTTTGCTCCCAAAGATGCGCTAGGTCTTATTTTCAGGGAATGTCTTATTTTTCCATGAAGAAGAATTCACATTTATTGTTGAACAAAAAAATGAACATTTATTATATACTGTACAGTAGTTGTAATCACAAACCAGTATAACCAGACAAACTGAATCTTATCAAGAATTTCTTGTTACTACCATTATTTCCATGTACAACACTCTATGTTACGTATACGTACATTTACCGATCCTGCATGCTCTGGTGTTCTGTTCAGCGGGCATGCTTCCAAACAAAAACTTTGCTGGGTCTTACTTTCAGGGGAGGCCTTATATTTAGCAATACATATATAGGTAAAGGTTTTCCCCTGACATTATTTGACTCTGGGTGTTGGTGCTCATCTCCATTTCTAAGCTGAAGAACCGGCATTATCCATAGACACCTCCAAGCTCATGTGGTCGGCATGACTGCATAGAGCGCCATTATCTTCCCGCAGAAGCAGCAACTATTGATCTACTCACATTTGCATTTATTTATAGATTTACTAGTATTAATAGATTTAGTTTTACCCCACTTCTTTATTGGAATTGAGGCCCAAAGTGAGTCATATTTAAAAAGTAAACATTGAAAAACATACAAAAGAGAAATGTTAAAATAAAATTGAACTTTTATAAGTATAAAAACACATCACTTCAGATGCATTCCTAGGGAAGAAATTATAAAAATGGGTGATGGTGGAATCTGAAATGAAGAGGAAGACTTTGGTCTTAAGAAGGGAGAAGAACATAAGCACGCTATTGGTATCTCATTACAAATCTCCCCTGTAGTTGTATCTGAGGCTGGATCTACAATGCCATATAGTCCAGTTTCCGAATCCGGATTATCTGTTTTGAATTGGATTATATGAGTCTACACTGCCATATAATCTAGTTCAAAGCAGATAATCTGGATTCAGAAACTGGATTATATGGCAGTGCAGATTGGGCATGAAGGGTTCTGAGAATTGGGGTGCAAAAAGTGAACCTTAAATGTGTTGGCCCTGATGCCTGGGATTTTGTCTTCATGGATCGATTAAGAGAAAAAAGCAATTAAAAGGGAAAGAATGGGGACGCTCCTTTGGTGCTAATGCTGACTCTCCTTTAGAAGTGCGGTAGTCCTAACTGTCTCCCCTTTCTTCACACAGTCCTTAATCGCTGCTTTCCTACTTTTAATATCTCTGAAGCCGAAAACTTTACCCTGACTGGGAAGACTGTCAATGAAACCATCGAAGATATCAAATTGGGAGCAGAGTAAGTCCATTTTCCAGCTTTTTAGGGACATTTTGACTTGGTTCGCCTCTCCCTAAGTTTTATCAAGTTCCCTTATCAGTTCAAAGTATCTGTTTTAAACAGTAATAGAAAAGCTGTGTGCCAAGTAATTGAAAATGTTCATTTTTTTTTAACGCTGTAGTGAGTAATGGCAATGGTTTACTTTTCAAAAAGTGTAACAAGTGGTGGGTATTAATTACATTTTAAAAGTAGCTTGCCATGTTCTTTCAGCAGCAGAGGACATGCCTTGCATCAAGAACTCTTAGGTTTTCATTATTTAAAATAATATTTATAATATATAATGAGAAGACTGAAATCTGGGGAAAGTCACACCCCGGAGATGGATAAAGATTCTAAGGATCATCTACACAGTAGAATTAATGCAGTTTGAGGCCACTTTAATTGAGATGGCTCAATACTGGGGAATCCTGGGAGCTGTAATTTGGGGAAGCACCAGCATTCATTGAGAGAGAAGACTAAAGATGTCTTAAAACTACAACTTCCATGATCCCACAGCATTGCGCCATGGCGGATAAAGTGTTTCCTGTATAATTGTGTGGTGCTTACTTTGGCAGTAGCTGTCATATTCCAGAAAATTCATTTTTGTAGCTGTCACAAGTTAGGTTGACTTGAGACCCTGAGAAATTCATCGGAAAACTATAGCAAAATGTGCTGCAGCATGTCCCTCAAAAATAAAGTTTTTGCAGTTTAATAAACTTTTCCATTTTTAAATAATGGAGCCAATTAGGAAATGACAAAAATTGTGTTATATCCGTGGTTTATTTATTTTATTTAACCCATTTCTACCCCGCCTTTCTCTACCTCACAAGAGACTCAAGGCAGCTTACATATAGCAACTACTAGATGCGTTAAAACACATACAACAGTAAATTTAAAATAATTGAATTATTTTTTAAAAAAAATAATTTTATTAGAGAATACATTTTCCAGATAAATGATAAAAGAACAATGGAAGGAGAGAAAAAAAAGGATAGGTGATTAAAAAAAACCCAAAGGGAATAAGACAAAGTCCATAATACAAGAAGGAAAAAGGGGAAAAAAAGACGAAAACACAGACACACTACTAGAGATATTAATGTTGACTTCCATCTACTGTAGGGTGTTGAGGGTGAAAAACCTTTCACAAAATTCTGATCAGTTTCGTGCTATTTCTTCAAGCGTCCCTTTTCTTTTCCCTAATATCCGGAGGCAGATATTTTCCTTCTATTCTTCATTTCTCCTTCAGATTAATATTTTGATTTGAATTATATAATAATGAATACTTGAATTAAAATTAATACATAATTAATTAATACATTAATACATCCTGGGAGTTGTAGGCCAGCAGGCTGAGAATCACTGTGTTACGTAGTGTAATGGGGAAATGGAAAAAGGAAAGAGCAACACATATAAAAAGGTGCATATCCATATATGAAAATATATGTAAATTAAATAAACCCAATACTAACATCCTAAACAATAAACAGCAGCCATAAAACTCCAAAGATTAAGTGGGTCTAACTCTGCCAATCTAAACTGTAGTGAAAGTGAAATAAACCAAAGACGAATTATATTATTTTATTGTTATCAAATCAACTAAACAAATCCACTATTAACCACAGCACAAGGAAAATCATTTTTAAAAGAGTAATACTTTTAGTGCTGCTACTGCAGTTTTTTCAAAGTATCACATTAGTTATTACATAGTAGATTAATATGTTGGTACTGTAATGTTTAGTAAAACATTGTTTCATTATGTTACTCAAAATGACAGTCTCAGATGTTACCAAAAAGCAATCATATTACAGCATGAACCTTTGTGAACTATTGTCCACATCTGATGATTTCCTTTATTAATATTATTAATATTTTGCCTTTGCCCCCAGATTCAGGGCTCAAGATGTCTTACAAGTCAAGATGTCTCACAAGTCTTACAGGGACAGTAGAGTTTTAAAAACAACCAAAAGGTTATCATTATCATTAAAATAATAATACTGTTTGACACCGCTTTAACTGCCATGGTTCAATGCTATGGAACTGACAGAACAGTAGTTTTAGGCTGGAGCTACACTGCCCTATATCCCAGGATCTGATCCCAGATTATATGATTTGAACTGGATTATATGAGTCTATACTGCCGGATAATCTGGAATCAGATCCTGGGATATAAGGCAGTGTAGATCCAGCCCTAGAAGGTATTTAACCCTCTCTGATAAAAAGTCCTGATGCCTTATCAATCTACAAATTACAGAATCCCATAGCATCGGGCCATGGCATTTAAAGTGGAGTTAAACTGCATTCCTTCGATAGTGTGGATGCCCCCTGTGACCATTATAATTTCTCAGTTCACCCAGCTATTGCTGATACCCAACCATGTTTATTATATTTACCCAAAAGTTTGGAGGAACATTTTATACATCTGATGACGTGGGCCATAGTTCACAAAACTCATCCTAAAATAAACTTGCTTGTCTTTATTACTTGCCCTATGTTTTGCTGCACAGAAAAGTAACCTGGTTACTACAATCTATCTGCTAGCTTTCCCCTTCCTTCCTGCGATGGCACTTAATGTTCCTAGTTATCAAGTCTCTTTTAACTGCCTCCTTTGCAATTCAATTCCAATTTCAATTCTCAACAGGCAGCTGATAAAGTCTCTCGATGCCAAAAATATTGGACTGAAGATCTTTGAGGATTTCACCCGCTCCTGGTACTGGATCCTGATGTGAGTGCCTGTATTGTGGATCTGGGAGGGGCAAACGGTCCTTTAGCAAACAGAATATCAATCAGATTAATGGCGTGTTGTTCCACTCAGCAATGTATTTACTTTGCATGCATATGATTTCCCTGAAAAAGTTGTGGTATTTGGCTTGTGATCTGACATCCTGGTTTCTTTTGTTGGCGTTGTGTGCCTTCAAGTTGTTTCCGGCTTATGGCAGATTTCCTTGGCAAGGTTTGTTCAGAGCAGGGTTGCTTTTGCCTTGTGCAAGGCCCATAGTTTTCCATGGCTGAGCGGGGATTCAAACCCTAGTATCCATATTCATAATCCAACACTTAGACCACTACACTACATTGGTTCCCTAAAGTTTGCCTTTGCCATTGATTAAAAACAGGTTATACTTCCATCTTGGTCTAAAGAAGAGTGAATTTTCTCAATGTAGCTCATTGCATTTTGCCAGGTTTTGCTTTTTGCTGGAATTGGGTATTATGTCAAAGAGGCTAGGTTGCAGACATGAGGTTCATCTAAACCAGGGTTCCCCAAACTTTTTAAATAGGGGGCCAGTTCATGGCCCCTCAGACCGTTGGGAGGGCCGGACTATAGTTAAAAAAACAAACAAACTATGAACAAATTCCTATGCACCCTGCACATATCTTATTTTGAAGTTAAAAAAGTGAGAACAAAAACAGCCTCAATGTTAATAATAATCATAATCATAATCATAATAAAAATAATAAAGAGGTTTGGAAGAGACCCCTTGTGCCATTTAGTCCAACCCCCTTCTGACACCTGGAATACTGCGTCCAATTCTGGGCACCACAGTTGAAGGGAGATGTTGACAAGCTGGAAAGCGTCCAGAGGAGGGCGACTAAAATGAATAAGGGTCTGGAGAACAAGCCCTATGAGGAGCGGCTTAAAGAGCTTGGCATGTTTAGCCTGCAGAAGAGAAGGCTGAGAGGAGACATGATAGCCATGTACAAATACGTGAAGGGAAGTCATAGGGAGGAGGGAGCAAGCTTGTTTTCTGCTGCCCTGCAGACTAGGACACGGAACAATGGCTTCAAACTACAGGAAAGGAGATTCCACCTGAACATCAGGAAGAACTTCCTCACTGTGAGGGCTGTTCGGCAGTGGAACTCTCTGCCTCGGACTGTGGTGGAGGCTCCTTCCTTGGAGGCTTTTAAGCAGAGGCTGGATGGCCATCTGTCGGGGGTGCTGTGAATGCGATTTCCTGCTTCTTGGCAGGGGGTTGGACTGGATGGCCCATGAGGTCTCTTCCAACTCTACTATTCTATGATTCTATGATTCTATGATTTGTGCACCAAAAGCACAAAGCACACCTGACAGATGGTCACCCAGCCTCAACGTTGTTAACAACAACAACAACACATCACACAGACATAAACACTTGGAAAGTGTTTGACTTGTGATTTTGTGATATGAAATCCAGCATATATATCTCGTTTGCTGAGTTATATTGTGTCTTTGTGTCAATAATAATAATAATAATAATAATAATAATAATAATAATAATAGGGTTGTAAGAGACCCCTTGGGCCATTTAGTCCAACCCCCTTCTGCCTTTGTGTACCAAAAGCACTAGCAAATCACCCCTTAATAATAAATTATTAATTAAATAATAATTAAAATACCATTATAAACAAGCAAAGCTTTGGAAGGTGCGCACCAGGTGATGGAAGAGGTGGGAAAGGCCCACGCGCCACATGTGCCTTCCTCGACGGAGGAAGAGGGAGCCACCACCACGGGGGCTGGATAAATGGCTTCGATGGGCCGCATGTGGCCCCCGGGCCTTAGTTTGGGGACCCCTGATCTAAACCAATGTGGTCCAACCCATGGCCCACAAGCCACATGCGCCCCCCCAATTCATTTTTATTGGCCCTTGCCCTTCTTACTGGAAAAATATTTTAATTATGTAATTCAATTTCTTTCTGGAATGTCTCTGGCCCTCACATTCCTATACTAAAGTTTGATTGGCCCTCCGGTAACTAAAGGTTGGACCACACTGATCTAAACTATAGAATTAATGCAGTTTGACACCAATTCATTGCCATGGATCAATGCTTTGGAGTTGTGGGAGTTGTAGTTTTACAAGGTCTTTAACTTTCCCTGCCCAAAGTGCTGGTGCCTCACCAAACTATGACTCCTAGGATTCCATAGCATGGAGCCATGGCAGTTAAAGTGGTGTTGAACTGCATTAATTCATCAGTGCAGATGCACTCATAGTGAACAACAGCATGATATATTGTGACTATTGACTCCATGTGTGTCCTGCTCTTCCACTAATGGGTTATCAGGCTATTGATTGTTTATGCTTGCCCCATATTTTAACCATATTTTAACATTTTAAGTTTGAGAGCCTCCGATGGCGCAGTGGGTTAAACCGCTAAGCTGCTGAACCTGCTAACCAAAAGGTTGGCAGTTCGAATCTGTGGAACGGGGTGAGCTTCCGCTGTTAGCCCCAGCTTCTGCCAACCTAGCAGTTCGAAAACATGCAAATTTGAGTAGATCAATAGGTACCACTCCAGTGGGAAGGTTAACAGCACTCCATGCGGTCATGCCAGCCACATGACCTAGGAGGTGTCTACAGACAACGCCGGCTCTTCAGCTTGAAATGAGATGAACACCAACCCCCAGAGTCAGATACGACTAGACTTAATGTTGGGAAAAGCTTTACATTTATCTTGAGAAGTAATGCCGGGCTTGAAATGTCATGACTGAGTGGGGATTTGAATCTGCATCACACCAGTCTGTACAAGACTAATTTGCATTACAACATAAGCCACACATGGGCATATTTGCATTACAGCAGAAGGCACACACAGACAGTTCCTGCCTCCTGAATCTGCCAAAATATTTCAGTTTTCATCCATATTCTCCCCTAAATGGCAACTAGGAGTGATATTGTGTCATGTATGGATAAAAAAATGGATAAAAATAAAGATACAATAGGGTTACCCATTATCCACAATTTCCTTGGTAAGCTCAAAATAGATCCCATGCAGATGCTGAAGTCATACTGCATTTTGGAGGGGAGAATTGAGGATTGTATATGTATGTGTTTTTGTGCATGTTTCACACCTAGAGGAACATTTGTGTGTGGTTTTTGTGCCTTTGATATATTGCAGGTTGAGAGTTTGGGGAGCTACAAAAGTTAGATCCCGGGGCTAGATCAGTCCACAGTTTTCCCACTCTAATATAGAGGTAGGTGGGACACACTCTTACACACAAACATAGTGCTGCTACCCAGCAGGAGTTAACTTTTAGGGGTTTAGAGTGCATCTACTCTATAGTATTCCTGCAATTCAACACCTCTTTGCCATGGTTCAATGCTATGGGATCCTGGGTGTTGTAGTTTAGTGAAGCACCAGCACACTTTGGCACAGAAGACTAAAGACCTATAAAACTTCAAATCCCAGACTTTCATAGCATTGAGCCATGGCAGTTAGAATGCAGTCAAATAGCATGAAATTTGCAAAGTAGGTGTAGCCCTAGATTTGGAAGGGTGTGTATTTTCAGCAAAGTGTAGATCATAGAATCATAGAATAATAGAGTTGGAAGAGCCATCTAGTCCAAGCCATTCTGCCATGCAGGAAAAGCACAATCAAAGCAACCCTCACAGATGGCCAACTAGCCTCTTTAAAAGCTTCCAAGGAAAGAGCTTCCACCACATTCCGAGGCGGAGAGTTCCACTATTGAACAGCTCATACGGTCAGGAAGTTCTTCCCAATATTCAGGTGGAATCTCCTCTCCTGTAATTTAAACTCATTGCTCCAAGTCCTAGTTTCCAGGGCAGCAGAAAACAAGCCTGCTCCCTCTTACTTATGATGCGGAGAAGAAGATCACCTTTGCACTCTGTATTTATTTTATTTATTTCTGCCTTCTTCTTTCCTTCAAGAGGCCTCCTGATCGCCATGGTCTTCAGCCTCCTCTTCCTTCTGCTGCTCAGATTCACTGCCGGGGCTCTGGTGTGGATCCTGATTATTGGGGTGCTGGCTATCATTGCGTATGGTGAGTAAATGATGTCCAAGGGTTAAACTAGAGAACCAGGGGACGACAGTGTCTTGTAGAGTACTCATGGTTCTTTGTTATAGTTGAACTGGCCCAGTAAGTTTAGGATGGGAACACTGGTGTTAATGCACTAGACCCCCCCCCCCACCTTTGCAGGAGTTTGGGGCCCAGGATCCCTATAAAAGCGGCAAAACCATGAATAAAAATATTATAGTGTATATATATAGTTGTATCTATCAAGTAGGAAATAAGGTACCACTTATAAAAGTGGGGAGGCAAGTTTAACTAATTTACGACCTGGAATGAGGAAGTGCCGTCAGAATGGATGATGAAGCAGCAGCTCCCCGCTGTAGCCAGAATCGAACATCCCCTCAGGAGAAGGTTAAATTGCCTCTGCGTCTGTCTGTCTCGGTCTCTGTTTGATGTGTTTATGGGCATTGAATGTTTGCCCTATGTGTGTATAATGTGATCGGCCCTGAGTCCCCTTCGGGGTGAGAAGGGCGGAATATAAATACTGTAAATAAATAAATACTTAAATTCACAAAAGTTAAACCTGCAAATGTGGAGAGCCCTATTATTCTTTCTCTTTCAGACATCTAGCATGAGGGACAGTGCTCCAGAAATATACTTGGTCCCTTTTGCTTTTTCCAAAACTGAAGGTGTGGCTTGATGTGGGCACATGTGGACCAACGCTGGACAATTCTGTCATTAGTTAGATCCAGCTGGATCCAGCTTCTAGTTCACTACACTTGCTAGGCAAATTTGGCTGTGGAATGTGATCTCATTTATTTATTTATTTATTTATTTATTTACAACATTTATACCCCGCCTTTCTCACCCGAGGGGACTCAGGACGGCTTACACAAAATTGGCAAAATTTAATGCCCAAAATGCAATCATAAAAACAAAACAATACATACAGATCCATTAATAACATTGTTAAAACACATTATAAAAACCTTAAAAACGTATATATAATTAATTCCATGTGTGTCAGCTGATGAAAATGGCAGCTTGGTTTCACATTTCAGGCCCTATAGTTTCATACATCAATGCTATTTGAACTGGTGGTCCATAGATTGCTGTTAGGCCACAAGTTATCAACCACCACTTCCTAGAGCAGAGCTTTCCAAATTGTGTGTCGTTACACAGTGTGTCGACTGCAGTGTGTAGGTGTGTTGCATGAACGTAATGAGAAACCTCTGAGTCCATTTTCATGAGATATGTTGTACCCCCATACATTTCATTATGACACTTTATGCATGTGTCACTCCATATCTATTATAAAGAGTTGGTTTAACCTTTGATTTGCGGGGAAAACGAATTGCTGTGTTGTGAAATGACGCCTGTCTCAAACATGTGGCACCAACATGAAATGTTTGGAAGCCTCTGCCCTAGAGAGCTTCCAGAAAAGAAAGAAACGTTGTAGCCAATGGACATATATGATAGAGATGCCTAGTGTAACAGGGGGAAAAAATCCCAGTCCCCCGCATCAGACATACATGGCATCACGTAGATGTGGAGGAGCTTAGAGAAATTACTTTTCATGACAGCTGCTTCTATAATTTCCCAACCTGCATAGATCTTGGTCATACTGCCTGGGAATTCTGGGAGCTGCAGTTCCAAAAAGTATGTTGTTTAAACTCTGTGTTCACAACTTTCCAGTTTTGCTTCTGGCTGGAGGCTTGAATTGGGGAAAGGACTGCCACCATTGCCGTTTCCTTACCTAGGCATTTGAAAAATTAAGGTACATCACTCTCATTGGACAAGTGGACCCAGGGTTTTGTGTTGATTTTTTTTTTACTAAAATGGGTCTAGACTCTATACCCTGTCACTGCTGCTCTTTAGTGCTAAGTGCTATTGCATTTCCAACAATCTCTGCCTTTTGCCTTTCAGGAATTTTCCACTGTTACATAGAATACAGGAACCTCAGCAAGGCTGGCGCTGCCACATTCCAGTCCATTGGATTCACCACCAATTTGAGTGCCTATGGCAGCGTCAAGGAAACCTGGCTTGTGGCCTGTAGGTTGAGGCAGAAGGTAGTGGTTTGGGGAGGGACAGGGAGTGGGTGTAGGGAGGCTACATCAAAAACGTCTGCCAGTGATATATGTAGGGTAGCGGTTCTCAAAGTGTGCTCCGTGGAGCCCTTGGGGTCAGTGAAGCATACGGAGGGGCTCCGAGCTTTTCTCCTCCTCCTCCAAGCTTTTCCTTCCTTCTCCTCCCCACCTCCCCACCCCCAAAAGGCTTTTTACTCACCTTCTTCTCTGCCCAGATCCTTTCCCCCTTGCCTTGCTTGCTTCCAAAACCCCATTTCCCTCCCACTGCTCAGGGGATGCTTTGGTTGTGCTTTTCCTGCATGGCAGAAGGGAGTTGGACTGGATGTCCACTAGGGTTTCTGCTATTATTATTATTATTATTATTATTATTATTATTAGTAGTAGTAGTAGTAGTAGTAGTAGTAGTAGTATTACAAAGGCTGGATAGCCATCTGCTGGAGGTGCTTTGACTGTGCTTTTCCTAAATGGCAGAAGGTGGTTGTATTGGATGGCCCCTGGGGTTGCTCCTATTCCTCCTCCTCCTCCTCCTCCTCCTCCCCCCCCTCCTCCTCCTCCTAATAATAATAATAATAATAATAATAATAATAATAATATAATAATAAACTCTGGCAGAAACCAGTGCAGGTGGTCCCGGTGGTGATGGGCACACTGGGTGCCGTGCCAAAAGATCTCAGCCGGCATTTGGAAACAATAGACATTGACAAATTACGATCTGCCAACTGCAAAAGGCCACCCTACTGGGATCTGCACGCATCATCCGGAAATACATCACACAGTCCTAGACGCTTGGGAAGTGTCCGACTTGTGATTTTGTGATATGAAATCCAGCATGTCTATCTTGTTTGCTGTGTCATACAATAAAATAATAATAATAATAATAATAATAATAATAATAATTGTATGACATAGAAATAAGATAGATATGCTGGATTTCGTATCACAAAATCACAAGTCGAACACTTCCCAATTGCGATGTATTCTCGGATGATGCGCGCAGATCCCAGTAGGGTGGCCTTTTGCAGTTGGCAGATCGTAATTTTGTCAATGTCTATTGTTTCCAAATGCTGGCTGAGATCTTTTGCCTGTTATTATTATTATTGTTATTATAAAGACTGAATGCCCATCTGTTGGGAATGCTTTGATTGTGCTTTTCTAGCATTGCAGAAGGGGGTTATACCAGGTGTCCCGCAGGGTCTTCCACTGAAATACTCTTCTATATATATAAAAAGGTAATGAAATTTTGGCCTAGGACAAAACAACAAAACTACACATCCCAGAAACACTAAACTTGGCAGCACAACCCCTCATCCATGCCTCTATGTTCATACAACAAAAAGAAAAGAAATATAAAGTCCTAATTAGAGGGAGAGGAATAATTGTTTTTATCCAATTGTTGCCAGTTAGAAGGCTAAGCTCCACCCACTTGGTCTGCTGTCAGTTAGAAGGCTAAGCTCCACCCACTTGGTCTGCTAGCAACCCATTCAGCCCAGGGCCACTTCAATCAGGCCTCTTCCACACTGCCTATAAAATACAGATTATCTGATTTCAACTGGATTATATGGCAGTGTAGACTCAAGATGAGCACCAACCCCCAGAGTCAGACACAACTGGACTTAATGTCTGGGGAAAACCTTTACCCTTGACCTTAACTACCACCAATTCCTCAATACTTTATTTCCCATACCACCATACTTCGCCACAGCAACGCGTGGCCGGGCACAGCTAGTAAATTTATATTGGTCAAAAAGGTTGCCTGTGTGTGAGATAGACAGACAGACAGACAGACAGACAGACAGATAGATACACACACACACATACACATATAAGTGTGTGTGTGTGTGATATAATAAATGTTGTAATATATAAACATTTCTTGGGACAATTAAACAGGAAATAACACTTTAAACCAGGAACAGAAGATCTTTCAAATTTTGATTTGGATTTGATTATTATGTATCTCTAGAAATCTTTAGATCTTCCAATGCATTTCAGCTCAGTTTTCCACATGTAAAGGAAACCAAGAACAAAAGGGGGGAAATGGGAGGCAAAGACAGAAACGGGGGCCTTTGGAAAGCAGCTGAAGATGTGGGGCAGCAGAGGGATAATTGTGGCTGTCCCTGCCAACATTGCCTGTTGAAGGCAATGCCACATGAACCTTCTTTTTTTCTCCATCTCTTTTCCTTAGTGATCATCCTCTGTGTGGTGGAAGTCATCCTGCTCCTCACCCTCTTGTTCTTGCGCAAACGCATCTTCATTGCCCTTGCCCTCATCCGGGAAGCCAGTCGGTGAGTGAGTCTCTCTGAAAAATTGCCTTTCTTGCAGGGAGTCTGATTTCTAGAACAATTCATTACAAATGGATGGATTAGCCCTCATTGGTTAACATTTTCAACCACAAAACTTGTCCTTATAGTTGTTAAATGCCAACCATGTTATTTTTCATGTCATGAAGCTTTAATGTTGCTAATAATAATAATAATCCAGACTGACAAAGTTCTGGAACACAACACACTAGACATCACAGTTGTGGAGAAGAAAAAAGTTTGGATCATTGATGTTGCCATCCCAGGTGACAGTTGCATTGACGAAAAACAACAGGAAAAACTCAGCTGCTATCAGGACCTCAAGATTGAACTTCAAAGACTCTGGCAGAAACCAGTGCAGGTGGTCCCAGTGGTGATGGGCACACTGGGTGCCGTGCCAAAAGATCTCAGCCGGCATTTGGAAGCAACAGACATTGACAAAATTACGAGCTGCCAACTGCAAAAGGCCACCCTACTGGGATCTGCGTGCATCATCTGAAAATATTATCTGACACTTGGGAAGTGTTTGACGTGTGATTTTGTGATACGAAATCCAGCATATCTATCTTGTTTGCTGTGTCATACAATATAATAATAATAATAATAATAATAATAATAATAATAATAATAATCACCATCATCACTTTTAACAGCTATTGAACGTTTTAAATGGTACAGTAGTCTCTCAGGGTCCTTCTACACTGCCACATAATCCAGATTATCAAAGCAGATAATCCACATGATCTGTTTGGAACTGGATTATATGAGTCCACACTGCCATACAATCCTGTTCAAAGCAGATAATCTGGATTTTATATGGCAGTGTAGAAGGAGCTTTAGTTAACCAGCACCAGTGAGGAACTGAGATGCTGAATAAATGTAGTTCCTTTTTGCTTGAGTGTTACTATTAAAAATAAGTCTAATTAATACTATACCATGCCATAAACTGTATTAACTTGACATTAGTATTGAAAAACAGGGATTAAAGGCAAATAGACAAATTTAACTCAGTGTAACCCAGGGCCCTTCCACACCACTATATAACCCAGAATATCAAGGCAGAAAATCCCACAATATCTTCATTGAACTGGGTTATCTGAGTCCACACTGCCATATATTCTATGAGAATGCTACATAAATCCATGGAGAGATGCACACGGTGTGTAAATGAAACCATGGATTTGGGTTCCACAGTTATGAAAGTCTTACTGTACTCATGTATTAAAAAGTACTTTAACATCAAGGTTTAATATATAACTTAATGTTGGTTGGCTAGTACTAATGTATCTGAGCTTGACAGACTTGTAGAAAATGAATTATATAGGAAGCTCTGTGGTCAGTGTTTAATGGTGTCCCCTGTTATTCTCTCCTTCAGAGCCATTGGACACATGATGTCTACCCTCTTCTACCCGATTCTGACTTTCATCTTGCTGGTGATATGTGTGGCCTATTGGGGAATGACTGCCCTGTATCCTTTTTTGTATGGAGACCTGTCCTTTCACATGAATGGGAATGGGGCTGGAGAATTGTTGAATTTTGCTGCTTCATAGTGCAAGTGCTATAGATTTATTTATTTATTTATTTATAGTATTTATATTCCGCCTGTCTCACCCCAAAGGGCGGATCATAATGTACATATACATGGCAAACATTCAATGCCATCAGATATACGACACACAGAGACAGACACACAGAGGCTATTTAACATTTCCAGCTTCCGACTTCATGAGGGTATGCTCGATTCCAGCCACAGGAGGAGCTGCTGCTTCATCATCCACTGCGACGCCAAGTCCTTGATGGAGTACTTCCTCATCTTCCGGCACGCACGCTGCTGGACATTTTTAATGGTGATGTAAATTAGCTAAATTAGCCTCCCAGCTCCATGCAGTCATGCCGGCTACATGACCTTGGAGGTGTCTACAGACAATGCCAGCTCTTGGGCTTAGAAATGGAGATGAGCACCAACCCCCAGAGTCAGACATGACTGGACTTAACGTCAGGGGAAACCTTTACCTTTACCTTATTATTACCCCATTTTACTTTCTTAAATGATATATAAATTATTATTGTTATTATTGCCAATATTATCAATATTATTAATATTATTACCCCACTTTACTCTCTCAAATTATACATAAATAATAATAATTATTATTATTATTGTTGTTGTTGTTGTTGGTGTTACCTTAGCCTCCCCGCATAAGCGGTCCCTAAGTTTCATACTTGAGCTAGGCTTATTTTTAATAGCAACTCTCAAGCAACCAGAAACTACATTTATTTGCCATCTACCAATCCCGATGGGTGCATTTATTCTGTTGGTAAGGATTCTATTTTGTATAGGATGGACCTTATTTAGGGACTGAAAATCCTGTCCTGTACTGATTTGAAATCACTGCTCCACATTTGCTGGGGTTAAGTCCCCCATAAAAGTGGGAAAGCCACAATTTTTAAAGCAGTTAAAAAAAAAAACACTTCTCCAGCATGACTCTATTTTGCTTCTTGTTTGATTCTGGAGATCTTCCTTGACTATTTCCCAATTAACAGATACCTTGCCACTTCAGGAATACCCCTGTACCGCTTGACTGCCCCTAACAACACTGCTCCTGGCTGTGAACGCATCTCTGGCAATCAGAGCTGTAATCCATTGGTAAGTGATTGTAAAGCTGGGTCTGAATTCTGCCACCTGAAGCAAAAGGCACCCCTATGCGTACATCAAAAGGAAAGGCACCAAAAGCAACCAACTAAACTTTTGGCACATGAAGCTTTTTCTGGGGATAAAATCACAGCAATGTAAATGAGGTAATCTACCTAAATTTGATTGTTTTTAAATCTGAAGTTACACCTTGTATATGCATGTCTAAATCTAGTTTTTTGTTTGAAAAAATCAACCCTAAACACTTGGGTAGACTTATCCATGGGTCAATGTGAATACTTTACCTTAACTCTTATCAACAAAGGAACTATCTCTTGAATAGACAATAGACAAGAGCTTAATTCATTCTGGAAGAACCTAGAAGAAGCACCATCGTCTACTCTCTTTGTTGTGATGCTGCTTCTGGGCTTTCTAAATGCTTAGGTCGGAAAATGACAGTGAAGGGCAGCTCACCCCCTCAACCGATCCATGGATCATCACAAAATCCATCACCGTGGCCCCCAAAACTGCCCTCAATTTATACATTAAATTGACTTATACATGAGACGAACTAAGCTCTTCCTCCTTTTTAAAATAAGAGTTAAGGTACAGAATTCACATTGACCCATGGATAAGTCTACCCAAGTTTTTGGGGATTTATTTTTTGACTAAAATTTCTCGACTTTTATTTATTTATTTATAGCATTTATATTTCTCCCTTCTCACCCCGAAGAGGACTTAGGGCGGATCACATTACACATACAGGCAAACATTCAATGCCTTTAACATAGAACAAAGACAAGACAAACATAGGCTCAGAGCAGGCCTCGAACTCATGACCTCTTGGTTAGAGTGATTCATTGCAGCTGGTTGCAACTGGCTGCTCTCCAGCCTGCGCCACAGCCTGGGCCTGTATACATGAGTATATATGGTAGGTTGAGACTCAGAATAATATAATTGGAAGAGACCACAGGAACTATCTAAACCAACTCCCTGCCATGCAGGATAAGCACACTCAAAGCACCTCTGATAGATGGCCATCCAGCATCTGTTTAAAAGAAGGAACTTCCAACCGACCCCAAGCAGAGAGTTCCACTGCTAAACAGATCTTCTTATATTCAGAAAGTTCTTCCTAATGTTCAGGTGGAATCTCCTTTCCTGTAATTTGAACAATGACAAGACTATCTAAGCAGGGATTTAAGCCCAAATATTCCTGTTTGTTTTGCTGTATTCTACCCAGCTGTTGAGTGGTTTTTACCTGCCTTTTCTTCTTTGTTTTGCTTTGGTTGAAAGGAGATGCGTTTATGCTCATTGTGTTTCTTCTGCAGAAATTCAATGCCTCGGAATATCTCCCATGCTCCGCAGAGTGCATCTTCTACAAGTACAATGACGAAGGGCTGATCCAGCAAAACCTCTTCAACCTCCAGATCTACAACATCCTGGGCTTCCTCTGGTGCATCAACTTTGTCATTGCCCTGGGGCAGTGTGTGCTGGCCGGAGCCTTTGCCTCTTACTACTGGGCCTTCCACAAGCCCCGAGACATTCCCCTCTGTGCTGTGTGCAGTGCCTTCATCAGGACATTAAGGTGTGTGATGTAGAAGGCCAAACGTTCAAGCCTTCTTCCATGCAGAAATATACAATCAAAGCACTTCTGACACATGGCCATCCAGTTCGTGTTAGCTTCCAACTGCCCTGATTTATTGTTTTGATGTGCCTTGGGTTAACAGGTCAAAACAATCCCATAACCTCAAATCTGAAGGTGATCTCTTGTGATGTGATAAGGAGCACCCCTTGGTGATGTTATTAATCCTGATAAATTATGCATCAACCACAATTACACAGAGTAGTAAGTAAAGGTAAAGGTTTTCCCCTGACATTAAGTCTGACTCTGGGGGTTGTTGCTCATCTCCATTTCTAAGCTGAAGAGCCGGAGATGTCCGTAGACACCTCCAAAGTCATGTGGCCGGCATGACCTCATGGGGCACCATTACACAGAGTACACCACTGCAATTTCTAAAGACACTTAGTTTAAGTACAGGCAACTCGCTTTTCTTTAATCCACTCTTTTGACCATTCTAAATTATACTTTAAGATGTACAGTAGAGTCTCACTTATCCAAGCTAAACGGGCCGGCAGAAGCTTGGATAAGCGAATGTCTTGGATAATAAGGAGGGATTAAGGAAAAGCCTATTAAACATCAAATTAGGTTATAATTTTACAAATTAAGCACCAAAATTTCATGTTATACAACAAATTTGACAGAAGAAGTAGTTCAATACGTAGTAATGTTATGTTGTAATTATTGTATTTATGAATTTAGCACCAAAATATCATGATATATTGAAAACATTGACTACAAAAATGGCTTGGATTATCCAGAGGCTTGGATAAGGGAGGCTTGGATAAGTGAGACTCTACTGTATTTTTGAAGTATTGTTAGCTTTCCTACCAAGCTCTGCATTTTTCCCCTCCCAGTCTAGTGTGGCTTGTTTTCAATGTATCTTAAGACTCCACATAACCATTCATAGAAGTCATTGCCCATTCCTAACATTAAGACTGAACATGTTGAGAAAACTTTTTGGTATAACAAATCAGGTCTTCTCTCCTCAGATATCACATAGGATCTCTGGCATTTGGCGCCCTCATCCTAACCATTGTCCAAGTCATCCGCATCATCCTGGAATATCTGGACCACAAATTGAAAGGCAAGTGGGGAAAAGTCCCAGTGGAAATGTTGGATCAGGAAGAAATGCCTATTATCATGGTTAACATATTCAGAGTCACAGATTTGTATGAATGTTCTTTCACATGCTAGACAATTTTGAAACCAAACCTTACCTGGCTGAACAACGGGGGAAGGAAATTGAGGGTGTTATCTGTTTAAAGCAGTGGTTCCCAACCTTTGGGCCTCCAGGTGTTCTGGACTTCAACTCCCAGAAATCCCAGCCAGTTTACTAGCTGTTAGAAACTGTGGGAGCTGAAGTCCAAAACACCTGGAGGCCCAAAGGTTGGGAACCACTGGTTTAAAGGAATATCTGCAAAGAGAAATGGGTGTGAACTTTCCCCCATAATAGTAGTAATAATAATAAGAAGAAGAAGAAGAAGGAGGAGGAGGAGGAGGTTTGGATCATTGATGTTGCCATCCCAGGTGACAGTCGCATTGACGAAAAACAACAGGAAAAACTCAGCCGCTATCAGGATCTCAAGATTGAACCTCATAGACTCTGGCAGAAACCAGTGCAGGTGGTCCCGGTGGTGATGGGCACATTGGGTGCCATGCCAAAAGATCTCAGCCAGCATTTGGAAACAACAGACATTGACAAAATTACGATCTGCCAACTGCAAAAGGCCACCCTACTGGGATCTGCGCGCATCATCCGAAAATACATCACACAGTCCTAGACACTTGGGAAGTGTTCGACTTGTGATCCTGTGATACAAAATCCAGCATATCTATCTTGTTTGCTGTATCATACAATAATAATAATAACAACAACAACAACTTTATTTTTATACCCCACCTCCATCTCCCTGAACAGACTCGGGGCGGCTTACACGGGGCCAAGCGCAGGTGGTTAAAAACATTGTAATAAAACACATCAATATAAAAACAGATCAATCAACATAATAAAATCACATTAAAAATTTAAAACATAGTTTGATAAAAGACCTGAGGAAGTTTATAAAAATGAACTTCATTTCTGCTCCTTAAACGTCACAGTTAGCTCCCTTGAGAAAGAGGTTAGACCTTCTCAAAGCTGGAACTGGACTTTTAAAAGTTGCTCCTTGAACTACAGATGTCCAAATCTCCTAAAAGTATAATTAATGGCTTCTGGAACTTAGAATCCAGCAAGTAACTTTTCCAAGCTTTCTATTTAACCCACATTCCCAAATGCTTGCAGTTTCTTATAGTGTATTTCTGATATAAAGGGTCCTTTAATTGGGCCGGTTAGGTTTTTATCTTGCTTACTATGTTTGGATGTATTTTTAAATTCAATAGGATTTCCAATATTTTTTACTGTGAGTGAACATGTCTCAAGGAACCTCTAGGTTCTTCACAGCAACTTGGTCATAAGTTGGCCATAACCCTAGAGGATCTAGAGATTCCTAGGAAGACCATATTAAGACCATATTGCAAATATGGAAGACCGACTATAGAATGTTATTTCTTTTTATCCGATTATAGAATGTTTTATTTAATTATATCAAATAGGTTTTTGCTGTACTTTGCTTTAATATTGGGTCTCATACCAGGAGAAAGACAAAATGTAAAATAAACAAATAATTGCATTCAAGGAGAAGGGGAGAGGATCTCTAAAACAATATCCTTCTAAAACTAGTTGCAGTTATACCTCACAATATAGTTGCACTGGAGGACCTAGAGATTCCTAAAGAGAACATTTTAATCAAATTTGTGAATAATCAAACCTGCAAATATGGAGTGCCAAATATATAATTTATTTATTTTATTTTTTCGTGTCACGAGCAACCTGAGTTGCTCCTGGTGTGACAGAATTGGCTGTCTGCAAGGACGTTGCCCAGGGGACGCCCAGATGTTTTTTGATGTTTTTACCATCCTTATGGGAGGCTTCTCTCATGTCCCCGCATGGAGCTGGAGCTGATAGAGGGAGCTCATCGGGTGGGATTCGAACTTGGCAGCCTTCAGGTCAGCAACCCAACCTTCAAGTCACAAGGCTTTAGCCCACTACGCCACCAGGGGCTCCAACTATATAATTAAGGCAGTGTTTATGAGAGAACATAGTCTAATTCTACTTTCTCTGGCTGCAAATTGCAGACTCTGTTAATCCTGTTGCCCGTTGTATCTTGTGCTGCCTGAAATGTTGCTTCTGGTGTCTGGAGGAGTTCATCAAGTACCTCAACAGAAATGCCTACATAATGGTGAGCTTTGTTAGTTGGCCAGGGAGATATTTCGGGGGTAGGATGGGGTGGTCCGTAGGACTCATTTTGGGGGATGCAGAAGGGGCATTCAAATGGGCACATTAGCCAAGGGCAGCCAAAGGAGCAAAGACAGTATATCCCAGTGGCAGGAGAGTCACAATGGTCTAGTAGAGTCACAAAACTTGGAGAAATTACCATTTTTTGCACTAGAATCCCAGAATCCCACAGCCAGCATGGCTGCCATTCTGAATTTAACTCTTCTAAGCTTTGCCCAGTAACATTTGGATGTGGAGGGCCAGCTTATCAGAAAGGATTTCATATTAAGAGGGGCAAGCTTGTTTTCTGCTGCTCCAAAGACTAGGACATGGAGCAGTAAACTCAAATTGCAGGAGAAGAGGTTCCACCTAAACATTAGGAAGAACTTCCTGATGGGGTTGGAATTGATGGCCCTTGGGGGTCTCTTCCACCTCTTTGATTCTATCACGATGCAGTGTGAGACAACCATCTCTGGTGACAGAAGGTGAGAGGTAGTGATGGCCGTCCTGGGGCTTTTCAGTCTACATGGTCCAGATGTGTCCCTCTGTTGAAGGTCAGTGAATAACACACCAGTGAATTCAAAGCCTGGCCTCTCGGTGTCCTGGTCCAATACTGAAACCATGTTACCTTTGGACCATAATGTGCCTTCCATGTTCCCACTCCCCAAAGGAATTTTCTCTCCAGCATTAAACATTTGGCCACATCATGGTTAATAAAAAACCATTTTCTATCAGCAGGGGATTAGACTGAATGGCCCTTGTAGTGCCTTCCAACTCTACGATTCTGTATTCTTTCCAAACTGTGTTTTGCAAATGCACATGATGCGTTCAAGGGCTCCATAATTAATTCTCTCTAGTATTGATTAAATATTTATGCTCTGATTTTCAAGTAGGATTGCTCCTCCAAATCAGCTTACAATTAAAACCCAAAATACAGTAAGTCAGGGATAAGTGGAGGCGTGCTTAGGGTAGTTTTATTCTGGCCCTTCCTGCGCTGTTAGTTATGCAGTCAAAGTTCCAGCAAAATAACAATACATTGAAACTCAATGTGACTAGTTGAGGGGAGCAGGAGAAACAATTAAGTTTCTTGACTCTATGAGTTACTTACTTCTTAGGAAGCAAACTCAGGCGAGGGAGGATTTGGTGGCATTTTGTGTATGTCTTTTAGGGGGCTTGGAGAAAGTAGTTGTATGACTCTTTGAAGCGTTTAACCAATTTCCTTTTGTCTTTAAAATTCTTCTGTGTCTCAGATTGCTATTTATGGGAAGAATTTCTGCGTCTCTGCCAAAAATGCTTTCAAGCTCTTGATGAGGAATGTTGTCAGGTAACCAGGGTGCGAGAGGGAAGGTGTGATGAGGCCAAAGCTAGTAGATCTGAATGAGGAGGTGACATTCCCATTTCTTTCCTTGCCTTTCGTTCTTTCCAGGGTTGTGGTGCTGGATAAAATAACAGACCTGCTGCTCCTTTTTGGAAAGCTGCTGGTGGTTGGAGGAGTTGGCGTGTTCGCTTTCTTCTTCTTCACAGGACGGATCCCCATTCATGACTCCCGGTTCCAGTCCCCCACTTTGAACTACTACTGGCTTCCCATTTTTGTATGTATCTAATAAATCTTTCTATCCTTTCTATTTATCTGTCCATCTCTGCACCCAATGTTTCATAGCCCCTCTTTTTCCCTGAGGTGGCTTACAAAACATTTAAACAAATGCAGATTGTATATAGTTTTACTTGTTGCTGTTGTATTCCAAGTAGTTTCCATCTTGTAGTCTAGAGCAGTGGTTCTCAACCTGTGGGTCCCCATGTGTTTTGGCCTACAACTCCCAGAAATCCCAGCCAGTTTAGCAGCTGATTTCTGGGAGTTGAAGGCCAAAACATCCGGGGACCCACAGGTTGAGAACTACTGCTCTAGAGCTTTCCAAACTGTGTGTCGTGACATATTATTAGTGTGTCGTCTGCGGAGTGTAGGTGTGTCATGCAAATGTAACATGAAACCTCTGAGCTTATGTGAAGTAAGTAATAAATCATATATTTTGAAAAAATAGAAATGAAAGGTTTTCATGGGATATGTTTCTATTACAACATACATGTGTATCCGTATTTCTTATAAAGATGAAGGTTTTTAAGATCAATGCAGGGGGTGCTGTGGTTCTTACCTTTGGATATGTTTTAATGGTTTTAAACTGGGATTTTTTTTAATACTGTTTATATTTAATCCTGTTTTGATGTTTGCATATTGGTATGTTATAATTGCATTTTAAATTATTTTAAATTGTATGCAATTGCTTTTATGTTAAGCTGCTTTGAGTCTCCTTTAGGATAGATAAAGTGGGGTATAAATAAATATTATTTTGATGATGATGATGATTATAAGGGGTTTGTTTAACCTCTGGTTTGCTACTTAAACAGAATTACTGTGTTGCAAAATGATACATGTCTTAAAAAGTGTGTCCACAGCATAAAATGTTTAGAAAGATCTGTTACAGCAGTGATTCCCAACCTTTTTTTGACCAGGGACGACTTGATCAGGGACCCTTTTGGTACTCCAGCATTAGTACCAAAAGGATTATGAATCAGTTTTTGGTCAACCTTATATTCAGTTTGGTTATTTGGGGTGCAGATTCAGAAAATTGCATTGGATAGACCACATTAGCTCTAGTTTCTGATACAGAACATATGCCATGAAGTCGTTGCCATCTGTTTGCCCACAGAAATAATAATGATGTGGTCTATCCAATGCAATTTTATGAATCAGCACCCCAAATAACCCCAGGAACAGGCCTAAAAACGAAGACACCAAGAAATTTTTTTTTTGGTTGGGCTGTGTTATTATCCATAGTAGTAACGGTGAAACCGCAGACCATATTTTAGTTCTTGTAGACCACTGGTGGTCCACGGATCACAGGTTGGGAACCACTGTATTATAGTGACTCTTTAAGATGAATCTATCATGTGGTATTCTTGGCAAGATTTCTTCTTTTCCCTTCAACTGAGGTAGTATAGACTCTTATAATACAGTTTAAAGCAGATAATCTTCATCCAGAAACTGGATTATATGGCAGTGGAGCTGGGGCGTAAGGCTCAGAGTGTGAGCTTCTATGGTTGGGATTCAAACAGTGTTCTCCAGAGTCCAGTGTTTAGATCATTATATCACATTGTCTCTTATAATTCTAATACAAATGCAGAAGATTAAAAATATGATCTAATACCCTGAAGGCACTCGATCCTATAAGATCAGCAGGTTCCGGCCTGGTTAGTACTTGGATGGAGATACCTAAGAAATGCCATCAATTTGGGGTGATCTTTCATTGAAGCCTCACCCTCTCATTGTTTTCATGTTCTCCTCCTTCTCCAGACGGTGGTGGTGGGCTCCTACCTCATAGCCCAAGGTTTCTTCAGTGTCTACAGCATGTGTGTGGACACTCTCTTCCTCTGTTTCCGTGAGTATTTTTCCAACCCTCTTTGGCTCATTTCACTGCTCCCAACATGGAGAAGCTTGAAGCAAGATTTTTCTCATTTCTTCGTTCGTGGTGTCTGTAGAATGCACACACGGTAGTTACCTGAGCCTGTGCAGCATTTCGGAACTATCACAGCTGTTTAAAATTGGCCATCACCCCGCCCTTCCTCCCCTGAGGGTATATAGCAGCCAGGCGGGGTTATGGCCTTGTTCCTTTTTCTTCCGCCGCAGCTTGGAACTTAGCTGTTAGGGAACTCTCTAGATTTATTTCTTTATTTTTGAATAGTTATTCGGTTTTTGTTAGTTAGTATTATGGCTTCGGGCTTTAAGAAGTGTACCGGCTGTCCTGGGAACCTGCCCGACACAGATAGCCATGACAAGTGCCTCCTCTGTTTGGGGGAGGCACATTCAACTAAAACTTGTGATGCCTGCAGGGCTTTTACCCCACAGGCCCGAAGAAACAGGGAGAAGCGCCTTAAAGCGCTCCTTTATGAGCGTGCACTTTTACCTCCCTCGGAGCAGGCCTCAACCTCCCTCCTGCCGGAAGGGCCTCCAGCTTTGCCGCTCCTTACCTCTCCAGCCAAGCGGCCATGTTCTGCTTCTCCGGCTCCTGCGTCCTCCTCCCGGCCGGTTGAGGAGAGCCACAGCCGGAAACAAAAGAAAAAGAAGCGTGCGGAGGCATCTGCCTCAGCTGCGTCTGCAGCACGCACGAGGCCTCAGCAGGAGCCGCGTCCATCCGGCTCCTTGCTAGCTCCGCCCACGCCGACTCAGAAGTCTCGCGAGACCGGGTACCTCATGCCGAGGACGCCGGGGCGAGATGCGGAAGTGGCAGTCCTCCCTGAAGCGGAGGCAGGCCCCCGCAAGAGCACTGGAGTGCCTGATTTTCTGCCGAGGGCGGCAGCAGCGGAGCTGGCCTCCAGGCCCCGGCGGCTGCCGGAGGCTTCAACATCAAAGGTCATAAGCGGTGGTGAGCTTTCCCCCTCAGGCCCGTTCCTGCCCTTGAACGCGGCTGCCTTTTCAAATGACTTATTTGACACTCCATTACTGAGCCGGTCCCGTAGTCCATCTTATTATGTCTCTTCTCAATTTGTGTCGCCCCCTAGACGCAGGAGCGTCCCCAGCAGCCTTGTGACTTGGCAGGGTGGGCCTCAGGCCTATACCCCAGCCCAGGAGGACTTTGTGCATCGCTCCCCAGGAGGGAGAGCCTATGTGTTTGGCCCTGTATTGGTACCAGAGCGCACTCACTCTCAGCCCCCTATTCTCTCCCTTCAGGGGAAAACCAGGCCACAGCAGGCCACCTTGGATGTGGAGGCTTTGGAGTCTCTCTCAGCCTCACCAGATTCTCAATCCCAACAAGAGCCATGCCTTCAGGACCAGCCTGAACCGGTTGGATCTGTTGACACTGCAGCCTTTTCAGCTTTATTGTCTCGCCTTACTAAGGCATTGAAGGTGCCGGTTGCGCCTTCTCAAAAACCAGTAGAGGATTTTCTTTTTCCTTCGGACCAACAACAGCAGGCCCCTCTGCCTGCAGCGGTCCTACCAGCGATTCCATACCTCCTTCAGTTAACTAAAACTCCTGATATGGCTCCTCCTGTGGTGGCTCCTGTATCCAGGAGAGCAGATCTCTTGTATAAAATAGACCTTTCCGCAGCCCCATGGATCGCTAAACCTCCAGCCCCAAACACCATTGTCGCCGACATGGCTACGGGGAGAAGGGCCACAACTCAAACAACGCCAGCCGATAAGGAAGGCAAAAAGTTGGATGGCCTAGGGAAGAAAGTCCATGCAGGAGCGGCCTTTGTGACTCGTTTAGCCCACTATGGGGCTTATTTGTCGTCTTATCAAGAGTATCTCTCTAAGAAGATGGGAGCATATATTACCAGTCTGCCACGAGATCACTGTGCCTACGCTTCTGCGATTCATCAAGAGGCTTTGATGGTGGCAAGGGCCCAGAAGAACATGGCCAAACACACGGCCAGTGCAGCAGGCCGCATGTTTGCCACTTCTACCACCATTCGCCGCCATGCATGGCTAAGGGCGTCTACCCTTTCAGAAGCAGGCAGAGCCTTAGCTGAAAATTTGCCTGCCCATGACTCCGGCCTCTTTAACCCCGACACCGACGACAAGCTTAAGCATAAGCAAGATGTGCGCCAAGCCGCTCATAAGTATGGCTATACGACGCAGAATACCTCGTATGGCAGGGGTAGGTGGACACCATCCCCCTCCTATTCTCGCAGACCCTATACGGGGGGATCAAGATCCTCCCACAGACCACCCCGGCCCAACCCTCACGTCAAACGCAGCCTCCTCGCTCGCGGCAGCAGGGCAGAGGCTGATACCAGTCGAGGTCCAGACGGCGTTTTTAGCGCCATCACCTCTTCTCCTCTTATGTCTTCTCTTCGTGTGGTGTCGGGCTCTATTCCACAACGTGGTAATGCCTCTCTCCCTGATGACTTTTCATGTCTAGAAGAGCAGCAGCTCTTGCCTGGGGTGCACTTTGAGTTTGGTTTTCGGTTAGCCTCCTTTTTCCCTAAATGGCAGGCCATTACCACGGACCAATGGGTCCTGAATGTAGTCCAGTTTGGCTACGAAATTGATTTCTGTGCCCGGCCAAGGACTGGCTGTGTGAAAGTAACATAGCCATCGGAGGTCCTCAACCAGGAGGTTAGCACTTTGCTGAGTAAAGGGGCAATTGTTCCCTTGCACCCTACTTTGTTTTCTTCTGCCTTTTTTTCACGATACTTTTTGGTTTCTAAAAAGGGCGGAGGCCAGCGTCCAATTTTGGACCTCAGAGCCCTAAATCAACACATTCTGTCGCCTACGTTTCGGATGGTGACTTTGCCAACCATCCTTCCGCTCCTGCCGGAAGGAGCGTGGTTTGCGACTGTTGATTTGCGCGACGCATATTTTCACGTCGCGATCTCTCCACGGCATCACAGGTTTCTGGCGTTTGCCATTGGTCGTGAAGCATATTGTTTTAGGGTTCTCCCCTTTGGGATTTCTACGGCACCCAGAGTCTTCACTAAGGTGATGTCGGCAGTGGCGGCCTATCTCCGCACTCATTCTGTCACGGTGTTCCCGTATATCGATGATTGGTTGCTGGTGGCACGATCTCGTTCTTTACTCCTTCATGACATTCGGTTTACGCTCTCACTCCTTCAGGACCTCGGCTTGGTGGTCAACTACACCAAGTCCAACCTACGGCCCTCTCAGAACATCGCCTTCATCGGGGCGGTCTTGGACTCTGCCACTCGCAGGGCATACCTGCCAGACGATCGGTTTGCAGTACTTCGCAAGGCGGCTCTCCGAGCAAGACACCAGCTCTGCGTCCCAGCCAGCCATGTAAGATCTCTGCTGGGATATATGGCATCGACTACGGTGGTAACGCTGTTTGCTCGTTTGAGGATGAGAGCCCTGCAGTCATGGTTCCTGCAGGTCTTTCACCCCTCTATATGTCTGTACCTACCACCGTCTGTCCGACTCTCGCTCCATTGGTGGCTGGTGCGAGCGAACGTGTGCCGCGGCATGCCTTTTCGGACTCCCGAGCCATCTTGCATGCTGACCACAGACGCCTCCCTGGAAGGCTGGGGAGCTCTCTCGGTACGCGGCCACTGGTCGCCGTCCGAACAGACTCGTCACATCAATCTCCTAGAGTTGCTGGCCCTGTAAAAGGCGGTGCAAGTGTTCCGCGACATTCTCCACGGCCACACCATGCAGATTTGCACGGACAACACCACAGTGGCGTGGTATGTAAACAAACAAGGCGGGACGCAATCACGGTCACTGCCCGCCCTCACGTTGACCCTGTGGAACTGGTGTCTGCGCAACAACATCCGCCTGGTAGCGGTGCACATCCCGGGCCACCTGAACACGCTGGCCGACCAGCTCAGTCGGCCTCGCAGCACCGGTCACGAGTGGTCTCTTCATCCTGCCGAGGCCAAAGCCCTCTTCCATCAGTGGGGTCAGCCAACTGTGGACCTTTTTGCAACAAGCCTCAACTCCAAATGCCAGCACTTTTGCGCCTGGCGGGCAAGGCCGTCCAGGACGGGCTGCCTAGGGGATGTGTTTCTCTTCTGCTGGACAGGTCCCCTCCTTTACGCCTTCCCTCCGGTGCCATTGCTGTCCAGGGTGGTAGCCAAGATCTACCACGATGGCGCGGACGTGATTCTGGTAGTACCATGGTGGCCCCGCCAGCCATGGTTCCCCTTGCTGATAGCAATGGCTACGGGCCATTATTATGATCTTCCTTGTCGGCCAGACCTGTTGACCAGCGAGCACGGCACCCTCCGATATCCGGATCTCGCCTGGCTACACCTCGTTGCATGGAGGATCCGGCCCAGCCGCTCTCCACAGCAGTCTTAGACATCCTGGCAGTGGCCCACAGACCATCGACTAGGCGGTCCTATGACCGCAAGTGGGCCAAGTTCACCGAGTTCGTGAGGGACCGTGGCACTGACCCTTTGGTAGCTCCTACGCCACTGCTCCTAGACTTCCTGGCGTCATTAGGACGCAGGGGGTTACCCTTTCTTTGCTAAAGTGCTATTTGTCAGCAATCTCGGCGTATCGCAAGCGCCAAGGACTTTCCTCTTGCTTCCAGGATCCATTGGTCCAAGTGATCTGTGGAATCCACACAACCCCGCCCTTCCTCCCCGCTGTCATCATGCTTTTTTCTTCAGCCGCTGCGTCAGCAAGGAACAAGGCCATAACCCCGCCTGGCTGCTATATACCCTCAGGGGAGAAAGGGCGGGGTGATGGCCAATTTTAAACAGCTGTGATAGTTCTGAAATGCTGCACAGGTGCAGGTAACTACCATGTGTGTGCATTCCACAGATCACCACTCGAAGAAACACAGTTACAGGTAAGCAACTATACTTTCTTTCCGCAGTGGAGGACTTGGAGAGGAACGACGGCTCCAGCGAAAAGCCATACTTTATGGACAAGTCACTCATGAAGATTCTCAACAAAAAGAACAAAGAAGGCTAGAATAAATAACTCTGGCAAAAGTGGGCACCCACCCCTGAATGTGTTGATTTCCATGACCCTGGTCCTTATCATTTTGTGCTGTATCAAGTACAGCTCAATATGCACCTTCTTCTTTTCATTCCATAGTGGGGGTTTTAATGGACCTTGCACAAGAAGACTTGCCAATTTTGCACCATTTTTCTTTAACTTGCTGCTTTCCTCGTCCTTCTATTATCTGAATATAGCCAACTGGAGAAACTTTATTGCATTGGCAATGTTGATTTAGATTTTTCAACAGTAGCAACCATTTTAACATAATGCCATATAGTTTTTGGAAGTTTTAATTAGCTAGCTGTGGTGGCATTCCTTATATCAGTGGTTCCCAACCTTTGGACCTCCAGGTGTTTTGGACTTCAACTCCCAGAAATCCCAGCCAGCTTACCAGCTGTTAGGAACTGTGGGAGCTGAAGTCCAAAACATCTGGAGGCACAAAGGTTGGGAATCACTGCCTTGTATGGATGAATTGGCCAGTGCTGTTATACCCCTTCCAGGTAGCCTCTTTCAAACTGGGTTGCTGTGAGTTTTCTGGGCTGTATGGACATTTTCCAAAATGCTTCTGGAACATGGCCATACAGCCTGAAAAACTCACAGCAACCCAGTGATCCCAGCCATGAAAGCCTTCAACAATTATTTCAAACTGTTTCTTGGTTGGCTATCTTGTCTTCCAAACACTTATTCTCCCCAACCACCACAGGTTGGCTACTTTTCTCTTCATCTCTATGCAATGCCTTAATAAGCGCCTATATTTCTTTCTGCTCTTTGCCTCTCTACTGTAGAATTAATGCAGTTTCCCAGTTGCCTATGTCTACCCTGATTACTATTTTATTTTTTAACAAAATATGTTTTTATTTATTCTTTTTGCCAAATTTTCCTATGCTGCTATTAACTGTCCTCTATCTGGTTCAGGTGGCTCCCTTTCCAATTACTTTGTCCGCTGATCAGTTCTTTTTATGCAATTTGCCAGATTTCAAACATTTCATAGATATATAAACCCCACTTGCCTAGTTTCCAACAGACCTCAACAACCTCTGAGGATGCCTGCCATAGATGTGGGCGAAACGCCAGGAGAGAATGCTTCTGGAACACGTCCAGACAGCCTGGAGAACTCACAGCAACCCAGTGATTCTGGCCATGAAAGCCTTTGACAACACAATAATAATATGGTTTTTTAACATTAGAAGTCACCTGAAGGCACACAGCAACATTAAAAACCCAGAACACAGAACTATAATGAGGTGCTGTGATCTTTGTATGGCCATGTTCCAGAAGCATTCTCTCCTGATGTTTCACCCATATCTATGGCAGGCATCCTCGGAGATTGTGGACAAAACGTCAGGAGAGAATGTGTCTGGAACATGTCCGTACAGCCCGGAAAACTCACAGCAACCCAGATTTCAAATGGTTATGATTTGTAATGTAGTGAAACAATTGGGGTGAAACCTCATTCTCTCCTGAATAGTGGTCTGTCTTATTTCCTAACAGTTGTTTTTAATTGTATTTTAATATTTTATTTTATTTAGATTGTTGTTTTTGTACTCTGTTTACAAAGGCATTGAATTGTTGCCATGTTGCGAAGCCGCCTTGAGTCACCTCTGGGATTGTGAAAGGCGGGGTAAAATTATCATAAATAAAATAAGTGCCTTCACTGAAAAATGACGTTTATCTTTTCTCATATAATAGGATCACGATGCTAAGTCTGTCAAAGTTCAGGCCCACTAGGAAGGCAGACTTTTAAAAATTCATACATTTCTATCCTAGTGCTCTAATAAACAACTCCCATTTCACACTGTTTCTATGGCTCTGGGAGTCCTCTTTTAAAGTCCTGTTTATGGCTTCCTTCAATTTTGTTTTTATATTGCCATGTGAGCTGCTAAAATGTACTGTATATAGATTTTTTCTTTCTGTACAGATTTGTTAAAAAAAATTATAGGAAGCATAGATTTATTAAAACTGATTCTAAGTAAGCTTGAATGTTGTGCCTCTTCCTCATTTCCTGGCGTGAAATGATAGCTAGATGTGTCTCTTGCAGCAGAAACAAATAGAAGCCTGAATTGTATTGATTAGTCTCAACGAAGGTCATATCTACACTGTAGAATTAATGCAGCTTGGACTTTTTAATGGCCATGGCTCAATGTTATGGAATCATGGAATTTGTAAATTGGGAGGCACCAGCACTCTTTGGCAACAAAGGCTAAAGGCCTGGTAAAACTACAGCTCCCGGGATTCCATAACACTGAGTCACTGCAGTTAGAGTGGTATCAAACTGCATTAATTCTATAGTGCAAAGATCCATTGAATCAACTGACACCTAGTCTAGAGTTTATTTCTTAGAGCTTTCTTCGCCAGCTCCACTTTTCTGTCCTCCTTCTTTCCTATGAGGCCTTAAGGATGTTCAGAAAACCTGGAATTGAGCTCTTTGGAGAAAGGAGGAAATAACAGAGCTCCACAGAGTTATTTCAGGTATTTTAAACTGCCTTAAGTCCTCCGTTGGCTCAGTGTGTTAAAGCGCTGAACTTGCAGACCAAAAGGTCCCACGTTCAAATCCGGGGAGCGGAGTGTCCACTGTAAGCTCCAGCTTCTGCCAACCTAGCAGTGCAAAAACATGCAAATGTGAGTAGATCAATAGGTACAGTTCTGGCGGGAAAGTAATGGCGTTCCATGCAGTCATGCCGGCCACATGTCCTTGGAGGTGTCTAGGGACAACGCCGGCCCTTCGGCTTAGAAATGGAGATGAACACCAACCCCCAGAGTCGGACACAACTGGACTTAACGTCAAGGGAAACCTTTACCTTTATCTTTACTAAGTCCTCAGAGGAAAGAGGGAAAAGCAGAGCTTTAGAGACCTCAATTCATAGTTTTTAAAGAAAGAAGGATAAATTAAGGCAGGAATGAAGGGGTAGGAGGAAATGGCCATATAAGGAGGTACGAGCAGGCCAGGAACACAGCCGATGGGTTATCACATGATTTCCCCGAAATCATGTGTTTTGAGAGAAACGAAAGTAAGGAAATGTAATACTGCACCACAAATATGCACCAATGGTTTGATATGTGGGCGGTCGTAAACCGAACCCATTGAATTATATAAATAGACACTTGACCCTGTCGGCGGGGTTCTCCCTTTTCAGCATCTAGTTGTGCGTGGGATGAACCTCTGCAGCTGCATGAACTTTAGTAAACTGCTTTCTTTGGAAAAAAAACTCCAGTTGTCTGTCTCCTACTTCCACTGCGTCCGCACAGACACACGAGAAGCCGAGAAGAGGGGAAGTCTGGCTTCTGCTACAAAATGAGGGTGAGACTATTATGTGAGGAAACAAAAATACTATTTTTGGCACCTCAAAAAATGGAGATGCAACTATGATGCAGTGATGACTGTTATGTGATAAAATCAGATGTTCAAAATGGGCAAGAGTATTTTTGGTTCCGATTCTGGAATTTTAGATGTTCCCATCCACCCACAACCCCAAAAGCCCACTCTTGATGTGTTGTTTGTAGGATGCACACAAACATTTCAGTACCACTAACAGGAAGAAAAAAAACTACTCATGATTCTATTGATGCATCCCATTTTAGAGATGTTTATACGGGGGAAAGTGTGTTTTAGAATTTAAAAAATACAGTATGTATGTGTTCTTTAAGGAGCCCCAGTGACGGAGTGTGTAAAAGCACTGAGCTGGAGACCGAAAGGTCCCAGGTTCAAACCCCGGGAGCGGTGTGAGCGGCTGCTGTTAGCTCCAGCTTCTGCCAACCTAGCAGTTCGAAAACATGCCAATGTGAGTAGATCAATAGGTACCTCTCCGGCAGGAAGGTAACGGTACTCCATGCAGTCATGCCGGCCACATGACCTTGGAGGTGTCTATGGACAACGGCGGCTCTTCGGCTTAGAGATGGAGATGAGCACCAACCCCCAGAGTCAGACATGACTGGACTTAATGTCAGGGGAAACCTTTACCTATGTGTTCTTTAAGTCAACTTACAGTGATCTCGTAAATTTCATAGGGTTTCTTAGGCAGGGTGGTTCTGCCAGTTCCTTTCTCTGAACTTCCCCATTCTCTGAACTTTCCCCATGTCTCTTTTTAGAGTGAAATTCCCCTTGAATGGTTCACAAACCAAGTCAACACCAAAAATAAGAGACTCCAAAATCAAGCAGTTTTAAACTTGTTATTCCATGTAGGCAGTGTGTTTCCAAGACACAGCTTGTACCCTGAGAGAGTTGATCTCCAGCATCGGCAACATTCACTTTCCCATAAATTGAAGAGAGAAGTCGACTCCACAACATTCCCCTTCTGAAATCAATGGCAGTGTCTTCCTTTCTTCCTGTATGTACAGTGCTTTGGCTAATCAGTGTCTATCTATTCTTGAATTCCTGGAAATCTTAAGGTCTGAAGATATAAGTGGATTTAGGTGGAAGGCAGAATAGACAGGCCTGGAATGAAAAGAAACAATATAGTCAAGTTGTTTGCAGGCTTTCTTAAGGTTCCTGTAGAACCATTCTGGTTCCCAAGAAGACAGGCTTGCAAATATGATCTTACGTGTTACTAGTTTACGTGTTACTTATTCCCTTTTTACATTCCCATTCTTAAAATCTCCACTTCTTCCCATTGCTTACCTTGTCTCCCTGGGACCTGCTTCAGCCCTCTGACCCAGTGCTCTTGCCATCTGCATAGGATCCGGTCCTTCTCCTCTCCCTCCCGCAGAAGTGTCTGCCAGAAAGGAAACAGAACTCCTCAGAAGTAGTTCTCAAACCCTAAAGCCAAACCTACCCTCCTGAAAGAGCCCAACTTGGTCTTTGGGAAAAGTGCTATTCATATTATAGTCACTAGATGGAGGAGATGTGCCGAGTATGGAAAACACCCAATGCTAAATGCTGAAACACAGCACGAAAACCACTGCCAAGAGAGGGAGGAAATTTTACAACAAGCATTAAGCAATAAGCTAACTGGTGCCTTATTTTGTTCATTTTATCCCTGACACTGAAGCTAGAAGCTAGTGAACAGAAATTACACTATGTAACACAGTGTTTGTTCCTGGGTTATGATCATTATGGGTCATTTCCTAATTGGTTCTATCATAAAAAATGGAAAAGGTTTATTAAACTGCAATTTTTTGTTTTTGCGGAACACCCTGAAGCATATGTTGCTATAGTGTTTCAATGAATATCTCTTTGAGTCTCAACCAATTCAACATAGTTTGTGGCTGCCAAAAAAAGATGAAGTTTCTGGAGTATAGCAACTACTTTCCAACTGCACAATTAAATAGGAATAACTTTCAAACCAGGAATGGTACATTTTTCAAATTTTTTTACGTAAGTTCTGATTAGGGGGACCCTCTGGTAATGCAGCGGGTTAAAGCGCTGAGCAGCTGAACTTGCTGACTGGAAAGGTCGCCGGTTTGAATCTGGGGAGTGGGGTGAGCTTCTGCTGTTAGCCCCAGCTTCTGCCAACCTAGCAGTTTGAAAACATGCAAATGTGAGTAGGTCAACAGGTACTGCTCCGGCGGGAAGGTAACTGTGCTCCATGCAATCATGCTGTCTACATGACCTTGGAGGTGTCTATGGACAACGGCAGCTCTTCGGCTTAGAAATGGAGATGAACACTAACCCCCAGAGTTGGTCACGACTGGACTTAACATCAGGGGAAACCTTTACCTTTACCTTTTTATTACCTTCAAGACTCCTTTGTATCCTGCCTCCCAGTTCTTTTCCCCAATTCCTCTCCCTACTTCTCCCCTTTGGGCTCACCCCAAGGGCATGATCCTTCACATCTCCCATCTGACGGAGTAAAGCCAGTTGGCTGCGCTGCTCCTCCAGTCCTGTAGCCTCTTGGACCAGTTTCTCTTCTGCTTCTGCCAAACGCCGACGTAGCTGTTCAGTTTCTTGGGCCCGTTCTTGGGCATCCTGGCCAAATTGGCGCAGTTGGGCCTGTAATGTTATAGAGAAAGCAGAGTTTTTAAAGTATGTTCTTACCATTAAACAGCTTTGTCTAAATCAGGCATAGGCAAACTTTGGCCCTCCAAGTGTTTTGGGCTTTAACTCCCACAATTCCTAACAGCCTGTGAGAGTTGAAGTCCAAAACACCTGGAGGGCCAAAGTTTGCCAATGCTTGGTCTAAATAGAGGCGTTATTTGTTCTTATTATGTGCCCTTAGGTTCTTTCTGATTTATGGTGGAGAACCCGGAGAGGCTGACAAGCAACATGGATATTGAATCTTTGGATAAGGAGGTCATGCTGTACTATTTGCTCTTGTGCTTTCAAAAGATCAGCTTGATGTGCAGCCAACAGCAGGTGATTTAACTTTCCTTCCTCCCATCCTGAAAGGTTTTGGCAACAAACCCAGTGACAAAAGCAGATTAGAGTTTTTCCAGTCAGTTGAAAATCTTACTTGCAAGATAAGAATAAGTTTACTTCGTATTGAGCAATTTAGTAAAACAAAGGCCAGAATTGAAATAAGGAATCTGCAGTTCTGGGTTTAAGGTTAGGAGGGTTCACCTAAATCAAAATGAAATCAGCTACTAGGTTTCAAGTTATGCATGCTGCACATACTCATGCATAAATTGGCCTTAAGTATGAGTCAAACCCCGGTGGCGAAGTGTGTTAAAGCGCTGAGCTGCTGAACTTGCAGACCGAAAGGTCCCAGGTTCAAATCCTGAGAGCGGCTTGAGCGCCCACTGTTAGTTCCAGCTCCTGCCAACCTAGCAGTTCGAAAACATGCCAATGTGAGTAGATCAATAGGTACCGCTCCGGCAGGAAGGTAACGGCGCTCCATGCAGTCATGCCGGCCACATGACCTTGGAGTTGTCTATGGACAACGCCGGCTCTTCGGCTTAGAAATGAAGATGAGCACCAACCCCCAGAGTTAAACATGACTGGACTTAACGTCAGGGGAACCCTTTACCTTTTTGTAAGTCGAGGGCAGGTTTTGGGCATTTTTATAAGATGCATGGATGCTCTTGAACTGACCCAGTTTAAGGCCTTAGTATATCTTAAGCAGAGTTGTTGTGTGTTTTCCGGGCTGTATGGCCATGTTCCAAAAGTATTATCTCCTGACGTTTCATCCACATCTATGGCAGGCATCCTCAGAGGTTGTGAGGTATATGTCTTAACCGGATATAGGTTTTGGAGCGGGTGTTCTATTCATTTCCAAAACTGAAAAGGTTTGCTTTGCTTAGTGGTGATTCCCAGGCTATATAAAATCCAGGTTATCCACTTTGAACTGGATTATATTGCAGTGTAGACTCCTAATCCAGTTCAAAGCAGATGATGTGGATTATCTGCTTTGATAATCTGGCCCCAGAAGGGGCCCCAGAATAAGGGGGGAAATGTATTGAGCCAGACTTGACTTTGCCATGTTCTTCAAGGCTCCAGACGTGATAGCCCCTGTGCCAGCAATGGTGTGCCATGCCACCACCCAATCCACATTTGCACCCGTTAGATGCCATGGATACCTGAAGTTCTTGCTCTCGAGCAGCTGCTGCCTTTTCTGTTTCCTGCAGGCGCTGTTGCCATTGGGCTTGGATCTGCTCCTGCTCAGCTAAGAACTGGGTCAGGAGGTTTTCCTTCTCGTGGATTCGCTGCAGCAGTCCTGGGGCAAATTCTGGGCTGTTGAAGGAATTTGCCAGAGCCTTGGAGACACAAACAAAGACACACATGAATGCATGTGACGAATAATAATAATAAATAACAATACACTTTATTTGTACCCCACCACCACCTCCCCAAGGGGACTCGGAGCAGTTTACAAGCACTCCGAAGTGCCGCACATAAAATAAACCATACATAGAACTAAAACACAGTAAGTAAATGAAATTACAATCTCCTACACATATAACCATCCAAGCAAATAGGGGAAGAAACAAATAAGAGAGGCTGCAACCAGCCTTTGACAATGGGAACCGAAATCTATTCTGAAATCTATACAGGCAGTCCCCAGGACACATACAATATAACAACAACAACAACAACAACATTTATATTCCCCTCTATCTCCCCAGGGAGATTCAGGGTGGATTCCAACATACAACGGCAAACATTTAATGCCTCCATAAAACAAATACCAACATAAAATCCTGAAGAAACCCCACATATGAAAACAACATTAAAACCTAACATCAAATTAAACCTCACATCAATAAATTAATCCAAACATAATCAAACAAAAATTATATAGTGACATAAAATCTAAATAAACTTCCACATTAATTTATAGAAGTCAACTAGAGTCCACAAAGTTGTGTGGGTTGGTTGAATGTATATAAGTTGAATTTGTATATAATTCAGCTCCATTTTTAAGTGTAACTCCAGCCAAAAATATATTTTATTTAATACTGGATAGCATAGGAAAGGGTTCATACCCCTGTGGCATGTTTTGCTGTCTGTGCCCCTGTTCAAAAGATTTCACCTCACTTTCTGTCCCTGTGAGAATTGGATTTTGAAAAAATTGGATTGTTGTGGGAACAAAGATTGGTGAGAAAGCTTCAGCTGAGACACCATTTCCCCAGGATAACTCTTCCAGGAGTGATTTTCCCTTGCTAGAGATAGATCTCTTCCTGTTGTCTCACTCTTTGTAACGATGGGTCATTTCTAAGTCAGATGTTTGCAAGTCAGGGGCTGCCTGTAGTTTTTTTTGTCAAGGAAGATACAGAGATGATTTTGCCAGTTCCTTCCTCTGAAAAGTAGCCCACAGCACTTCCCATTGGTTGGCGGTCTCCCATTCAAGTATTAACCAGGGCTGAACCTATTTATCTTCCAAAATCATAGAATCCTAAAGTTGAAGGAGATCACAAAGGTAATCCAGTCGAATCTCATTCTGCCATCCAGGAACATACAATCAAAGCACTCCTGACAGATGGCTATCCAGCCTATGCTTTGAAAACCTCCAAAGAAGGAAACCCACTCTCTGCGAAACATCGGGAGAGAATGCTTCTGGAACATGGCCATACAGCCTGAAAAACTCACGGCAACCCAGTGATTCTGGCCATGAAAGCCTTTGACAATACAAACCCATTTAACTTTGAGGTAGCATATTTCACTGCCAAAGAGCTCTTAATATCAGGAAATTCTTCCTAATGTTTAGGTGGAGTCTCTTTTCCTGCAGTTTGAATCCACTGCTCCATGTCCAAGTCTCCAGAGCAGCAGAAAACAGGCTTCCCACTTCCTCAAGGTGACATTGTTTCAAATATTCAGAGAGCAAATCCAGCACAATTGTTGAACCATTTTTGGGAACGGCTATCATGTCCCTTCTTCTCAGTGGAACTATTACTTCCCTTGATATTCAAGATCCCAGGTATCCACAAGAAGGACGAGCACCAGCATTCGTTCAGAGCATCACCTAGTTTCTAAGCTTCCCCCTATAAGCACATCAAAATTAGGGCTTTTTTCAAGCTAAACAAATTACCCAGCTCCTTGAACTGCTTCTCCTGGGGCTTCCAGACTTTGACAATTTTGGCCACCCTCCTCTGAACAGATCATCAGTACTGGAGACAGTATTCCAAGTTAGGTCTGACCAAAGCAGAATAGGTGAGACTGTGACTTTCCTCGATCTTGACCCTAAACCAATGATGGGCAACCTTTTGCACTTGGTGTGTCAAAATTCACCAAAAAACTTAGCATGACTTGGGTGGTGTGTCACTTCGAGAAAAAAACCATAAGTTCGCAATATGTATAGTTTAAATAACAAAAATATATAATTGTAATATATAACTGTATTCAATAAATCAAAAACTATTTACTATCATTATTTCCATGTACAACAATCTATGGTACCTCTTGCAGTTTCCATGCTGATTTCTCTCTATTCTAATTTCAAGTAGTCATGAATAATGAATAATATAATAATATAATAGTAAGAATATGATAATATACTACAATAATAATAGAATAATAATAGAATATCTATATATATACAGTAGAGTCTCACTTATCCAACGTTCTGGATTATCCAATGCAGTTTTGTGGTCAATGTTTTCAATACATCATGATATTTTGGTGCTAAATTCGTAAATACAGTAATTACTGCATAGCATTACTGCGTATTGAACTACTTTTTCTGTCAAATTTGTTGTATAACATGATGTTTTGGTGCTTAATTTGTAAAATCATAACCTAATTTGATGTTTAATAGGCTTTTCCTTAATCCCTCCTTATTATCCAATGTATTCCCTTATCCAACATTCTGCTGGCCTGTTTACGTTGGATAAGTGAGACTCTACTGTATATGTAATGTGCATAATTCCCATGGAGTAAACAACAAAACCACTGGACCAAATCACACCAAATTCGGCCACAAAAGACATAGTCATCCAATCAATCTGCATGCAGCAGCGTGTCAGCAAAAATGGCTAGGCGTGTCAGTGCTGACACGCGTGTCATAGGTTGGCCATCACTGCCCTAAACTCTTATTGATGCAGCACAGAATCAGATTGGCTTTTTCAGCTGCTGCATCACACTGTTGATTCATGTTCATCTTGTGGTTTTCTAAGACTCCTAGAGTCTTAGAAACATGTCGTGTTTCGTGGTGCCTTTGGGTATCCCGTGATATTTCTCCATGTTTTTTCGAATAATGACCACCTAGGTTGCTGTGAGTTTTCCAGGCTGTATAGCCATGTTCCAGAAGCATTCTCTCCTGATGTCTTGCCCACATCTATGGCAGGCTCAGAGGTTGTGAGGTCTGTTGGAAACTAGGCAAGTGAGGTTTATGTACAGTAGAGTCTCACTTATCCAAGCCTCGCTTATCCAAGCCTCTGGATTATCCAAGCCATTTTTGTAGTTAATGTTTTCAATATATCGTGATATTTTGGTGCTAAATTCGTAATTACAGTAATTACAACATAACATTACTGCGTATTGAACTACTTTTTCTGTCAAATTTGTTGTATAACATGATGTTTTGGTGCTTAATTTGTAAAATCATAACCTAATTTGATGTTTAATAGGCTTTTCCTTAATCCCTCCTTATTATCCAAGATATTCGCTTATCCAAGCTTCTGTCGGCTCATTTAGCTTGGATAAGTGAGACTCTACTGTATCTGTGGAATGCCAACCTACTTCCACGTCCTTGTTGCTGCTGCTCAGGGCCTCCTGGAGGGCTTTGACCAAGGCCTCCTTCTCCTTCAAAGCCAGGAGCCAGGTCTGGTCGTGCTGTTGCCAGGAGTCCTGGGTGGAAGAGCCCAGCGATTCCAGCCGCTGGATCTCCCGATCCTTTTGGTGCAGCACCTCACGCAACGCCTGCAGAAAGAGAGAAGAACAATTACAGGAGCTAAAATAGTGCCAGGCAGTCCAGTCAATGGACTGATCTTTTGTCCTATGGCTTCTGGGCCTTTGTCTCCCAGCAACCACAAAGCCCAGACTGCTAACCAAGCAGAGATTTTGTATCCAGGGCTGTCTTTCCCACCATGGAAAAATCCAGGCTAGTTTTGCAAGAACAATGAAGCTTTTACAAAAAGGCTGAGAAGGGCACATGATGTTGTTGACATACTGGGAAAGAGAGAAATGCAGAAGAGAAAAAAGATGAAGTGAGAACACTAGGAAGGCCTGCAAGTGAAATTAAGTTGGGCGATGGTTCCCATGTAGAGCCACCAGCTTAAACCACTGAGCTGCTAAACTTGCTGTCCAAAAGGACAACGGTTCGAATCTGGGGAGTGGGGTGAGCTCCCACAGTTAGCCTCAGCGTCTGCCAACCAAGCAGTTGGAAAACATGCAAATGTAAGTAGATCAATAGGTGCCATTCCAGCAGGAAGATAACAATGCTCCATGCAGTCATGCTGGTCATATGAACTTGCAGATGTCTATGGAAAACGCTGGCTCTTCAGCTAAGAAATTGAGATGAGCACCAACCCCTGGAGTCGGACATGACTAGACTTAATGTCAGGGGAAACCCTTTACCTTTACCTATGGTTCCCATGATAATATTCAAGACCAACAAAATTCTTTATGAAGCATGAGACAACATCTTGCTTATGTGTGCCTCCCAGTTGCACTCCCAAGGTGGCCTTATGTTAGGGTTTTCTTGGCAAGACTGCTTCAATAGGAAGTTTGCCATTGTCTTTCTGTGAGGCTAAGAGAATGTGACTTGCTGAGTGTGAATTTGAACCCCAGTCTCCAAGAAATTTAATTCCATAGTCAAACCACCATATCAGCCTGGCTCTACAAGACAACATCATGCCCTTTTTATCTAGCAAAAGGCAGATTTACTAATTTGTTGGCCTTGAGGTTTATTTATTTGTTATTTATTTATTTGCAGTATTTCTATTCCACCCTTCTCACCCCGAAGGGGACTCAGGGCAGATTACAATGAACATATATATGGCATACATTCAATGCCATCAGACAAACAACATACAGTACAGACACACACAGAGGCAATTTTAACATTTCTAGCTTCATGAGGGTATGCTTGATTCTGGCGACAGGGGGAGCTATTGCTTCATCATCCACAAGTGACACCAAGTGCTGTACTTCCTCATTCCTTTCAATGTGCTGCTGGCAGTTTTATGGTGTTGTAAATTAGTTAAATTAGCCTCCCGCATAAAGCGGGAGGCTAATTTAAATTTCCTAGTTGACAATTGCAACTGTCTTTCAGGCTGCTTAGGTAAACAGCAAGCTGGGCTATTTAATGGTCAGGGGCTTAACCCAACCCGGGCTTCGAACTCATGACCTCTCGGTCAGTAGTGATTTATACTAGTTTAGAAAGCTAACTGGGGTTTTTTAAATGAAGGTAAAGGTTTCCCCTGACGGTAAATCCAGTCATGTCTGACTCTGGGGGTTGGTGCTCATCTCCATTTCTAAGCCGAAGAGCTGGCATTGTCCATAGACACCTCCAAGGTCATGTGGCCGGCAGCATGACTGCATGGAGCGCTGTTACCTTCCCGCCAGAGCGGTACCTATTGATCTACTCACATTTGCATGCTTTCGAACTGCTAGGTTGGCAGGAGCTGGAGCAACAGTGGGCACTCACTCTGCTCCTGGGATTTGAACCTGGGACCTTTCGGTCTGCAAGTTCAGCAGCTCAGTGCTTTAACACACTTTGCCACGGGGGCTCCTTTTAAATGTCAGGAATGTTCAAAATCCTGCTATGGAGTGTCAGATTCTGCCCAAAATTCCATATGCCCCCCAATTTATAAGCCCACTTCCAAAAAATGTAGCCCTGCCTGCAGGAAAGAGCCAGAAGTGGAATGGATTGCCCCATGGCATGGCACCATGACTTAAATGCCCATGATAGTCCCAGACTCTCCTTCCCTTGACTCCCAACATTAACTGCTCCATCCATACATGCAGCGTCTCCTCGCCTGTGCGCAGGGCAGCGTGAAGTCTTGCCAGGTCGGCATCTTTATCCTTCAGGGCCTCTTGGAGGTGCTTCACTTCACGATGGACTGACTCCAGGGCCAAGAAATTGTCAGATAATGTCTTCTGTTGGGTAGAAACAATACAGAAGAAGAAGAAAGATCCGAGATGAAAAAACATGAAAATCTTTTTTTTATATCAAGTGATACAAATAGCCTACTTGGAGCTGGGAAACAGATAAGTCAAAGCCCCCAGTGGCTCAGTGTGTTAAAGCGCTGAGGTGCTGAACTTTCAGACCAAAAGGTCCCAGGTTCAAACCCAGGGAGCGGAGTGAGCGCCCGCTGTTAGCTCCAGCTTCTGCCAACCTAGCAGTTCGAAAACATGCAAATGTGAGTAGGTCAAAAGGTACTGCTCTGGCGGGAAAGTAACGGTGTTCCATGCAATCCATGGGCCGTTCCATGGGCCGGGCTGTGGCACAGCTGGCTAGTAACCAGCTGCAATAAATCACTACTGACCGAGAGGTCATAAGTTCAAAGCCTGGGTCGGGTTAAGCCCCTGACCATTAAATAGCCCGGCTTGCTGTTGACCTATGCAGCCCCGAAAGACAGTTGCATCTGTCAAGTAGGGAAATATAGGTACGCTTTATGCGGGAGGCTAATTTAAATAATTTACAACACCATAAAACTGCCAGCAAAACACGTGGAAAGGAATGAGGAAGTACAGCCACTAGTGGACAGTGAAGCAACAGCTCCCCCTGTGGCCGGAATCGTGAAGCTGGAAAAATGTTAAATGCCTCTGTGTCTGTCTATACTGTATGTTGTCTGTCTGTTGGCATTGAATGTTTGCCATATATGTGTTCATTGTAATCCGCCCTGAGTCCCCTTCAGGGTGAGAAGGGCAGAATATAAATACTGTAAATAAAATAAATAAAATAAATCATGCTGGCCACATGACCATGGAGGAGTCTACGGACAACGCCGGCTCTTCGGCTTAGAAATGGAGATGAGCACCAACCCCCAGAGTCAGACACAACTAGAATCAGTGTCAAGGGGAAACCTTTACCTTTTTACTGGTAACGAAAGATCAGTAATCCAGATTGCTTTGGGTCTATGGTTGACATAATCCCCCAAGACGGATAATTACTCACCTCGATACCAGGGAAAATCAGAGAATTTTAGTGGAAAACAACATAATGACTCCAAACTCTACTACTATACAGATTCAGAATTCTCAAACCCCAAATGGTCAATGATGCTTAACCTGTGTCCAAAGAACAGGCACAAATCATTGTGGTTGTTGTTGTTGTTGATGACCAAGCTTTTTATAACTTAAGGAAACGTTCTTGGCCTGAGAGTGTGAGACCTCTCAGTGAGTTTCCATGACTGAGCAAGGAATTAAACCCTGGGCCAATGCTCAAACTACCACGGCATGCTGACTCTTAGCATAAATCTTACTCACCTCTAACGCTTGGTCTCTGTCCTTCAAGCGCTGAGCCATTTGCTTGATCAAGGCTTCCAACACAGAAGGCTTGGTCCCTGGAGACCCAAGAGACTGCAAGATCACCAGACAATCCTAAAAAAGGGGAAGAATATGCTTGGCTTGAAGTATGGTGGGGTTTCCTTTTTTGGAGTTATTTAAACAGAGTTTGGATAGCCATCTGTTGGGAGGGCTTTGATTGCATGGCATGGGGTTGGGCTGGATGGCCCAGGGGGTCTTATTAAACTATATGATATGAAGATGTAGATAGAGACCTTCTGAAGAGACCAGAAATCCTTCCACACCTCTTACTTACTTCCCATCTCTTATTACCCGTTATTGTTATTATTAATGGGTTGCTTGAGTTTTCTGGGCTCTGTGGTCATGTTCCAGAAGCATTCTCTCCTGACGTTCCGCCCACATCTATGGCAAGTATCCTCAGAGGTTGCGAAGACTTCACAACTTCTGAGAATGCCTGCCATGGATGTGGGCAAAACATCAGGAAAGAATGCTTCTGGAACGTGACCATACAGCTTGGAAAACTCACAGCAACCCGGTGATTCTGACCATGAAAGCCTTCGACAACACAACTTTATTATTGTTGTTATAATTATTATTTTCTATATATTATTAATTTATAGTTCAACTGTATGCTGATATGTTTTAATGACCAACTCCACAATAGCTGGTATCTCCCTGTGGCTGGTTTTGTTTGCTGACCTCTGTCATTTCCTTTATGCTAGAAATGCTTTAACTGCAATTTTATGTGACTGGGGATTAAATTGAAGTTACATACAGTACTAGATGCTGATAGCATTCTTTTCAACAGACAGTAACTTCCTACATGCTGTGCTGGTCATTTAGATCTCAGATAAGGATTACCACATGTGCATTAGATATAGAAAACCAGTTTTGCTCATGTGCACTTTTTCTTTGTAACGCTGAAGTTCTATCTAATACGGACACTTGAAATAAACTCTGTCTGTCCCAATCAGTGCTGTGAGTAGGTTGGACTGAAAAAAATGCTGAGTCCTGATGGATCTTTGAGTGATTGCTTGTTGTGTTTGTTTTTCTGCTCAGTTTCAGGACTCATCCTAGCTTCATGTCCCAGCTGGGAGGATAGTAAAGGCAAAGGTTTTCCCCTGACATTAAGTCCAGTCTTGTCTGACTTTGTGGGTTGGTGCTCATCTCCATTTCTAAGCCGAAGAGCCAGCGTTGTCTGTAGACACCTCCAAGGTCATGTGGTCGGCATGACTGCATGGAGCACTGTTACCTTGCTGCCGGAGCGGTACCTATTGATCTACTCACATTTGCATATTTTCAAACTGCTAAGTTGGCAGCTGGGGCTAACAGCAGGTGCTCACTCCGCTCCTCATATTCGAACCTGTGACTTTTCAGTCTGCAAGTTCAACAGCTCAGTGCTTTAACATGCTGTGCTACCGGGGGCTCCTGCTGGAAGGATACAGTATGGCTAATACCCTACCCAACACATAGAAATCTTTACAGGCACCACCATTTCATCCTCACAACACTACTGGGATAGGTGAGACTGAAAGTCAAGCACAAAGGGTATCTAGTAAATTTCCCATATTTGAATCTCAGCTTCCTTGTTCCTTACAGACAGGTACAAATCCACAGGTTCAACATTGCATTTTCATTGTGTGCCTTCAAATTGTTTCTGATTTAGGATGACTCTATCACAGGGTTTTCTTAGCAAGATTATTCAGAGGGGGTTTGCAGAACAATTATAAACGTGCCCTGATGGATTTTGTCTGATTCAGTGGGCTCAGGAATGCTGCCAAAAACAGCAACCTTGGGCCTCTGATGACGCATTCATTCCTTTGGTGCCCTTGTGAGAAAGGAATGAACAAAGCACGAGAAGTGACCACTTATGACCTGAAATGCCAGCTTCTTCTCCCCGACCCCAAGTTACCTGTAACAGCTTTTCCTTGCTCTGTAGGCATCTTGTCATTTGATGAATCAAACGCTCTTGGCTACCCGCAGTTTTCTCAAGTGGAACGTCAGTCTCCTATGGGATAGAGGAGTTGGAGAAGGAGACAAAATAAAAATTAGATGGGTTTTGTTGTTTTGGTGTAAGTACTAGTTCTGTTCAGTGCTGGTTTCTCCATTAAGTCAGTTCAGCCAGAAGATTTTGGGAAGCAGACATAGATGTTCCTTTGGCTGTTCCTCCCGAGCCCTTCCCCTATATTAGAGGTGCCTCTTTGGTTGTTAATTGCCTTCAATAATATAACTTTTTTTATATCCCACCCTTCTCCCCGAAGGGACTTGGGACGGTTTACATGGGGACCAAGGACAGTAAAACAAAATTAAAATATATCACCACAAAATACAATTGCATTACAATGAATTAAACACATAAAAAACATATAAAAACATCATAAAAGCATAAACTCAACAACAACCATTAACCAGTAGCCGAGCACAGTGGGCTTGTTCAGAGCAAAAAGGGCAGGGCAGGGCCCGTGCAAAATACTACAAGGGCAGGGCTGGTAATAAAGTGCAAAAGCCAGATATTAAGTTAGGGCTAGAAAGGGCCAAAAGAATTGTTGAATCGATTGGTCAAAGGCACATTGGAACAACCAAGTTTTCAGGTCTTTCCGGAAGGTGGTCAGGGTAGGTACTAATCTAATCTCTCTAGGGAGGGAGATCCAGAGCCAGGGGGGCCACCACCGAGAAGGCCCTCTCCCTCGTCCCCACCAACCATGCTTGTGATTGAGACAGGAGTGAGAGAAGGGACCCTTAGAGCTCACACAGGTTCATAATGGAAGATGCGATTGCAAAGATAGGCTGGACCAGACCGTTTAGGGATATATAGGTGAAAACCAGCACCTTGAATTAGGATCAGAAACTTATTGGGAGCTGCTTTAATAGGGGCATTGTCCGCTCCCTATAATTTGCTCCAGTTAGAAACCTGGCCACCGACTGTCGTGCCAATTGTAGTTTCTGGGCCATCTTCAAAGGCAGCCCCATGTAGAGTGCATTGCAGTAGTCCAATCTGGAGGTAACTAAGGCATGGACCACCATGGCAAAGTCAGACTTCTCAAGGTACAGTCGCAGCTTTGTTTTAACTATGCAAAGGCCCTCCCAGCCACCACCAACACCTGAGCATCAAGCGTCAGCGCTGAGTCAAGGAGGACCCCCAAACTGCAGACCTGTGTCCTCAGGGGGAGTGTAACCCCATCAAGCACAGATAGCCACCTTATACCCCAATCGGCCATGCAACTGACCAAGAGGACCTCAGTCTTGTCGGGATTAAGTTTCAGCTTGTTAGCCCTCATCCAGTCCATCACAGCGGCCATGGGTCCAGGACCTGAGGGGCTTCCTTGGAATTCAGTGGAAAAGAATATTAGAGTTGAATGTCATCTGCATAGAGATGGCACTAAACTCCAAAATCCCGGATGACCTTGTCCAGAGGTTTCATGTAGATTGGAGCCTTCAGCGGCATAGTGGATTAAAGCCTTGTGACTTGAAGGTTGGGTTGCTGACCTGAAGGCTGCCAGGTTCGAATCCCATCCAGGGAGAGCACGGATGAGCTCCCTCTATCAGCTCCAGCTCCATGCGGGGACATGAGAGAAGCCTCCCACAAGGATGGAAAAAACATCAAAACATCTAGGTGTCCCCTGGGCAACGCCCTTGCAGACGGCCAATTCTCTCACTCCAGAAGCAACTCCAGTTGCTCCTGACACGAAAACAAAATGTAGATATTAAATAGCATGGGAGATAAGATGGAACCTTGTGGGACCCCAGAGGTCAAAGGCCAGGGATCCGAGCAGGTATCTCCCTGATTCACCAATTGTGTGCGACCCTCCAGGAAGGAGCGGGACCACTGCAAAGCAGCATCCCCAATACCCATTCCAGAAAGCCGCCCCAGGAGGATACCATACTCAATGGTATTGAAAGCTGCTGAGATGTCCCCGAGAACCAACAGGGACACACTCCCCCAAACTCTCTCTGGAAGTCATTCACCAAGGTGACTAAAGCCATCTCCATACCATGACCAGGCCTAAAACCAGACTGCGATGGATCCAGATATTCGATCTCATCCAAGAATCCCTGGAGCTGCGAAGCAACCACCCGCTCTAGAACTTTGCCCAAGAAGGGGAGGTTAGAGATTGGCTGGTAGTTATTCGGTACTGAGGAATCAAAACACGCCTTCAAGTCAACTTATGGCAACCCTCTGAACAAGAGACCCCAGAATCACCCTACTCTCAACTGCCTTAGAATCATAGAATCTTAGATGTTGCATAATCAGAGATATTGCTTCCTTTAGTTGTTTGTCACCTGAGGAAATGAAGCAAAGATGCTCCCAAACAAGGGAGCAACTTGATGAACATAGCCCCCACTTCTACCTGATGTGCTTAACACCATGTGTCTCATCCTCATGTGGGATGAACCTATGCACTGTTTGCCAAAGCTTTGGAAAAGTTGCTTTTTCAGACTCTCAACTCTTCAACCAACAAGGGCAGGTCCAATGCAGACCCTCCACAAGTCAGGTCAAACCCATGAGCTGGGGATTCTCTCATCTTTACTTCAGAGGAAGTGAAGCAAGTACCAAAATAAGACAGCCCTTTACCTGGCTTGCCACTTCTCCTCCCTTCTCCTGGAAGCTCCTGAGCTCCTCCTCAGCTGCCTTGAGACGTTCCTTCAGGTTGTCAAAAGCTCCTTGGAGATCCTGGTGTAGCGTCCGCTGAGCTTGGTGCTTTGGGAAGAAAACAAGTTAGTGAGGACCCTAAATTGGGAGACAGGGTTCTTGGACTCACAAAAAATATTTTCTTAGCTTCTAGCAAAGATCTAAGGGCTTGGATCTACAGGTTCTACTTTCTCTGACCAGGACTTGAAGCATATGATATTCTTCCTCCACTGGCACTTCAGCCATGCCATATTCCTCCACAACATTTGGTATAGACCAGGCATGGGCAAACTTCAGCCCTCCAGGAGTTTTGGACTTCAATTTTCACAATTCCTAACAGCCGGTAGGCTTTTAGGAATTGTGGTAGTTGAAGTCCAAAACTCCTGGAGGGCCAAAGTTTGCCAATGCATGGTGTAGACCATACTTCTTAAACTAAAGTAGTAGCTAAAAAGTTACAATTACACCGTTAAAGAAGTCAACAAGATAAAACCAAAAGGTTTTGTAGTATACCTTAATTGATGCAGAAATACATTACAAATTGCTAGTTATATCTAAGTAGTTACAGTGGACCCTTGATATCTGTTAGAGTTTTGTTCCAGGATCCTCATGGATACAAAAATTGGTGGCTGCTCAAGTTCCATTACAGCCAGCCACTCACATTTGCTGAAATTAGGGGCACAGGATCCCCATGAAAGTGTTATTTTTAACCTCAGATAATATATTTATACGAAGATCTAGATCCTCTAGTACAACCTGATGGTCAACGTTTATGCTAAGTCAAATGGAGGACCAACAGATTCTAAAGCGAACATTTTAAACAAACCTGTGAATAATCAAATCTGCAAAGTCAAACTCACAAATGTGGAAGGGCCAACTGTATTCTATATATATAAAAGAGTGATGGAATCAGGACACCAGACAAAACAACAAAACTACAGGCCCCCCAACTTCGAAATTTGACAACACAACCCATCATCCACAGCTCTAGGTTGATACAACAAAAAGAAAAGAAAAATAAAGTCCTAATTAGAGGGAGAGCAATAATTGTTTTTATCCAATTGCTGCCAGTTAGAGGGCTAAGCTCCACACATAGACCCTCTCTATCGTCACCACTTTCACAGTACACTAACAACCAAATGCATACTAAACATAAAGACAACCATACAACACACATTCAATACCACCACTACCTCAACAATTTCTCACCAACACCACCAGACAACGCCACAGCAACACATGGCCGGGCACAGCTAGTATACATATAACATGGCAGACAACTCAAATTAGTGTCTGGGAGAGTCTAGAACCTGTGATTCAAAAAAGACCTAATTCCTCCCCACATGTTCATGTCACTTACTTTTGCCTCCAGTGGCATGAACTCATCCACCATGTCTTCACATGCCTCCTCTCCCAAGGGACTCTCCCGCTGAATTGAGAAGACATAGCTATTCCTGGCCAGCACTGGGATCTTGCTGCCTTTAGGCACTCTCATCCGTTTCCGTCCAATGCCCCTCAAGGCTCTCAGAGCCTCCCAGGACAGATCCAGCTCCGGCAAGGTATCCAAAGACAGCATTGAACATGACTCAGCCTCTCCCAGACTCTGAGACCTCAGAGAGGCCCGGGAGCTTGCGTGGTGCACCGTGGGCATGCTCTGGGATTTATCCCGGCACAGGGGAAAGATGGGAGATGACACGCCCAGCCTTCGTGGGGTCCGGCACACCCACTCATAATCAGAGTCCTCAACCCGCAGCCCGTGGCAGCTGCGGCACTGGCGGTTGCGGCAGGGTGAGCCTGGCTGGCTGCTGTCTGTATCGTTTGCCCAACACTCATATTCGGAGAGTGCCATGTCATCCTGCAAGAGACGCTGGTACCGGACGTGTGGCAAATCTGCAATGCTGGCTGAGATCTCTTGGCCCGTGTAAGACAGCACGTCCTTGTCATTTGGAAACCTTCGTGCATGAATGTAGCGCAAGGAGCGGGCCAGCTGGTCCTTCTCTGAAAGGAGGCGCTGGAGCCGGTCAATGGAGAGCGCTTGGACCCGGGCAATGACGGTGTCAAAGCGATACACACGGCCCAAGGCCTGGGCACACTTCCCACAGAGGAACTCTCCGCGGCCGTCTCCACGCTGGGGTGGCTCTCGGTCAAGGACGAAGGACAGCACCACCAGAAGGTCAGGGCGTGAGTTGCCACTATTGCGGCTGAATAACCATCGCCGATGATTGCCACGCAGCACTGCGCCACACAGGCGGCAGAAATTGTTGGGGCTATCCATGAATACAGAGCCAAGGAGAATCTGATATTCTCAGTTTACGTCCCGTTTCAGAAATCGGAATCCTGGATTCTCAATTTTCTCCAATCTCAGGAAGGCAAGTCTTACATTCTCAGTTTCTCTCCACTGTTGGAAAGCAGAAACTTATATTCTCAGTTTATGTCCAGTCTCAGAAAGGTGAGTCTTGTATTCTCAGTTTCTCTCCAATGCCAGAAAGCAGAATCTTATATTCTCTGTTTATATCCAGTCTCAGAAAAGGGAATCCTGTATTCTCAGTTTATGTCCAATCTCAGAAATGGGAATCTTGTATTTTCAGTTTATCTCCAATCTCAGAAATGGGAATCTTATATTCAGAATTTCCCTCAAACTCCAGAAAGGGGGATCTTGTATTCTTAGCTTTACACCAGTTTCAAATGTTCTGATCTAGTTCTGGACAATTATAAACTACTACAAGATCCACAAACTCTTCAAGCACAAAGCATATTCATCTGTAACTTGGCTAGTCAAATGAAACATTTCTGGATTTCATTTTCTGGATCTGTGGGAATTCTCAAGATTCTCAGTCTCACTGACTAATAACAGGCTTTTGATCCCCTCTTTATATCCTAATGTATAGCATTATTTTTATATATAAATACCTGGATCACTCCAAACTAAATTCACTTTGATTTGTTAATCTGGTGCTCTCAAATCTTAGTCTTATCCCAATTAAACACACATATCAGTTTCTGGATTTTTGGCTTCTCCTGGTTATTTCTAAAACTAGAGCATAAATATTCAAGTACTCAGATCTCCTATAAAAAAACCCTAATTTCATGTGACCTGACAAAGATTACATTAATGAAACACGTAGAAGGTAAGATAGCATCTACTCCCCCTTCAAGTTCTACATTTCCACTATCAGTATTAAATGTGAATCTAGATTATTCCTGTATCTGTATCTAGACACTCACTATCTGGTTTTAATTCAAATATGGCTTAGTAATCATCCTGTACTACTTAAGGTCTCGGGTAGTAAAAAACCTTAAGATTTCTATATTTTAACAGCCTCCTTTACTGTTCACCATTCAGCACAAGAGGAATTAGAAGAGATATAGAATAGGTGTATTCGATACTGGGTAATCAGATAGCGGTATTCCAGCTAGGGAAGTTCACAAATTTAGTTAGATTTGGTTAGTTGAAATATTATCTTCTTTTCTTGCCACATTCCACCATCTTCTTGTTGTGGATTAATTCCTATAAACACAGGAAAAAACAAGGTCAGTAAGGTCCTTGATTTCTACAAGAATGGCCAACATCAATAAACAATGAGCTAGATGGACAAATACTTTTATCTGCTGGTGCAAGGTTACTCTTGATTTTCTAAGGAATTCCTGAGAAGTTGTGGTAGCGAACAGAATGAACTCTGCTACTCTGGTTAATGAGTCGCTAGAACCCATTATCTAGCTTGAGAAATTGTCTTCTGAGAAAGAACTGGCCCAAGGCTTTATACTGCTGAAACAGAGTCACAGATTATCTCCAAGTCATGGTACATATTATGGAAGGCCAACCAGATTATTTGGGTATCTCTGTCAGAAAATCCCACAAATACGTGGAAGGAATTTCAGTGGAAATCATCACCATCATTGTCATTAAAGGTAAAGGGTATAAAGGTTTCCCCTGACGTTAAGTCCAGTCATGTCTGACTCTGGGGGTTGGTGCTCATCTCCATTTCTAAGGCGAAGAGCCGGCGTTGTCCGTAGACACCTCCAAGGTCATGTGGCCGGCATGACTGCATGGAGCGCTGTTACCTTCCTGCCGGAGCAGTATCTATTGATCTACTCACATTTGCATGTTTTCGAACTGCTAGGTTGGCAGAAGCTGGAGCAACAGCGGGCGCTCACTCCGCTCCCGGGATTTGAACCTGGGATCTTTCGGTCTGCAAGTTCAGCAGCTCAGTGCTTTAACACACTTCGCCACCGGAGCGAATTGTCATTATCCCCACTAAAAACACAAGTTTACAATTAGGAGAAACTCCTGGATTCCATTCTGAGCCTGGATCCCAAGTTTAAATAGTAACCAGAGGTCTGCTTTTGCATAGTTAAAGCTGCTATGCCAACTGCTCCCATTCCTGAAGAAGTCCCATTCCTGGACACAGTGGTACATTTCTTGGTTACATCCTATTTGGATTACTGCAGTGTGCTTCTACACTGTTGGATTAATGCAATGTCACATTGCTTTAACTGCCATGTCTCCATGCAATGGAATCCTAGGAGTTGTACTTTTACAAGATCCTTAGCCTTCTCTACCAAAGACTGCTGGTGCCTCACCAGATTACAAATCTCAAGATTACATAGGATGGTAATCTTAAGATTTGTAAATTAAATAGCATTAATTCAACTGTGCAGCTGCATCCTTATAGCTGCCCTCAATTCTCTTTTGGTTTCCTACCCATGTGCCGGCCAAAAAACAAAGCTCCAACAACCACAAAGTTCCCACAGTTTGCGGACGTTTTTCAGATGCCTATGTTTGCAGTGGAAATGAATGTGAAGTTCCAAATAATCAAATCTGTTAAATTAAATTTGAAATGCTCAAGCTAATTGCAGTTCATTACGGAGTTTATTCAGATCATTAATTTTAATGTAGTCATTCGCGTAATCTTGTTTTAGAATTTGGAGTCAATTTTATACATTTAATCCTCAGCGGGAGATCTGTATTAAAATTGGACTAGATTTAACTGAAACAAATAAGCATGCAAAAAATTACAGCCTTCAGGCATGTTCCAGAGTGTGGTCCTTGGTCTCACTACAGTGGTTCACCTTTCCTCTTCTCTACTCAATGGGACAGATGGATCTGCAAGGATTTCAAATCTAGGATGCATCTACATGGTAGAATGAATACAGTTTGACACCATTAAAATAGCCATTTCTCAATGTTATGGAATCATGGGAGTTGTAGTTTGGTGAGATATTAGCCCTCCTTGGCAGAGAATGCTTTAGAAAACAATTCCCAGGATTCTATAGCCTTCTATAGTTCCCAATCTTTGGTCCTCTGGTTGTTTTGGACTTCAACTCTCAGAAATCCCAGCCCACTTACCAGCTTTTATTGGAACTGTGGGAGCTGAAGTCCAAAACACCTGAAGGACAAAGGTTGGGAACTGCTAAGACTGACCCATGGCAGTTAAAGTGGTGTCAAACTAGATTAATTCACCAGTGTAAATATACCCCTGTACTTGGAATATGATTATGAACTGCAAAATTCAGAAATTGAGTCTGATAATGAAAAATTGCACCACAAAACATGAAATAGCATTGAATAATATAAATAGAAGCTACAGCTCCGCCAGGACTATTGCCTTAGATTTTTTTTTGTATGAATTGTCTGAAATGCTGTCTGATCACACCCAAATTCTCTTCCTTTAATTTCCATAATCCCCCTCACAATAAACTGGGAAATGCAGGGGAAGCACTCAATGAATTCGCCTCAGAGTTCCTGGGTTCATTTCTTGCTTTCATTGCTAAGATCAGGGTTATCTGTGGGAAAGATCCAGCACCCAAGGCAGCTTCACCTATTGGCCTCTCAGTGGGCATCATCCCCAAGTGAGGAGCCGCCAGTGACATAGTGGATTAAAGCCTTGTGACTTGAAGATTGGGTTGCTGATTTGAAAGCTGTCAGGTTCGAATCCCACCCGGGGAGAGTGCAGATGAGCTCCCTCTATCAGCTCCAGCTCCATGCGGGGACATGAGAGAAGCCTCCCACAAGGATGGTAAAAACATCAAAACATCCAGACGGCCCCTGGGCAATGTCCTTGCAGATGGCCAATTCTCTCACTCCAGAAGTGACTTGTAGTTTCCCAAGTCTCTCCTGACACAAAAAAATCCCCAAGTATCCGTTGTGTACATTGGACTAACCCTATTGTGTTTACCAGGGTCAACACCTTAAGCTCTCAATGGACTCATTTCTTAATGCCACACCACATTCTTTTTGTTCTCACTTCAAATGCTTCAATGTTATGGAAATTCCCACCATAGGAAGAGCCAACTGCAATGGAGCCACTCAGAACACAGATCCTAGCCAGACAGTTTTTCAGTCAATCGAGAGCTAGAAAGGGTTTTTTATTTTTTTTAAAGTTGTCCTATGAAATAAAAATGCTCTGTATTTGGCAAAATATTTCAGTACTGTGGAGTGCTTTCTTCATTGACATCTTCTCTCGACACTGAGAATAAACCTCTGCTTTTGCCTTCTACCCATCTGTGTTTGATTTGGCCTTGTGAGAAGCTAGACACGCTGGGACCCCGAACCCGAGATTTTAGCGGAACTGAAATCACTCAACAAGTTTACAGCAGCAGCAGACCTCTTGGATGAACCAAAGGTATCGGAGATCTGAACACAGGTTGAGATAAACCAGTTTAGCTAAAATTGTGTTAAGTAGAAATTAGATCTGCCCAATTTCAGAGCCTGGCATTCAATCTCAGGGCTTAGCCCTTGGTCTGCCAATCACTGGGGCAAAAGTGTGCGCCTTTGAATCGCCGTTTGACTTATGGCAATGTCATGAGTTTCATAAGGTTTCTTAGGCAAGGAAAACTCAGAGGTAGTTTCCCCAGTTCCTTCCTCTTAAATATAGTTTTACAGCACCTGGTATTTGCTGGCTTTCTCACATCCCAGTAAAGATGAAGTACAGTAGAGTCTCACTTATCCAACATTCGCTTATCCAACGTTCTGGATTTTCCAACGCATTTTTGTAGTCAATGTTTTCAATACATCGTGATATTTTGGCGCTAAATTCGTAAATACAGTAATGACTACATAGCATTACTGCATATTGAACTACTTTTTCTGTCAAATTTGTTGTATAACATGATGTTTCGGTGTTTAATTTGTAAAATCATCACCTAATTTGATGTTTAATAGGCTTCTCCTTAATCTCTACTTATTATCCAACATATTCACTTATCCAACTTTCTGCCGGCCCGTTTATGTTGGATAAGTGAGACTCTACTGTATCCCTTATCCCAAACTGATCGAGTTAGTGATGTGAGACAATGTACACAAACTTTGTCTCATGCACAAAAATATTACAAATGTTGGGTATAAAATTACTTTCGCACTACATATATAGCATATAAATTAATTTTGTGTTCAGACTTGGTTCCACCTCCCAGATATCTCATTATATATGTGCAATGTCTTGTATATTTCAAAGGTCCAATTTCAAGCATTTCAGGTAAGGGATATTCAACCTGTGTTGACCAGGGCCCTGAAATCTCAAGAACTGGCAATCCTAGAAGAAAGTGGTTTAAAGAAAGATGACTTTGATTAACACTTTTCACAGGTTACTTCTAATTTAGACACTTCTGCTTGGTTTTAATATTTCTTTACTCCACCCCATGCTTCTTTAAGGTTATAACACTATGGAAAAATAAACAGAGAAGAACTAAGACCAGGTAAAGACCAGGAGCTCTGAGTTTTTGCAACAGGACAGGATCTGGTGAAAAGTGGGGGTCAAAATGCACATAATCAGATTGAATTCTGTTCTTTGTTGCTTTGTCAAACTGCTATAAAGCTACAAGTGCAGATGCAGCCAAAGTGGTCGTTTGATAACTGGGAGAGCAAATGCAAACACGGCAAAGGCTGTATTCCAATAAGTTTTATCAGCAATTCAAGGTGTGCTGCGTCAGGCTGTGAACCCTTTCGCCATCTGGCACAGCAAGCCAAAATAAATGCCCGTCAGCTCCTTCTAGATTCTCCATTAATATTCCTTCATTCCTATCATAACATACATCTAGATGATTATCTGCCAGGAAAAGAGATGAGGATGTGTCTAGACACAGCACACACCTGGGAATACCTGCAGGGTAAGGAATATGCTTTATTAATACGCACCTATTTTGTTTTAAGTAAAATAAAACCACCAGAAACCCTGCAGACTCCAGCATATAAATCTTCTCAGGTGACTTTCCCTTTTCGCCTCCGCCCTGAGCACGTTCTACAGGTTTGCTCAGCCAGCATGGCGTTGTGACTTTTGCACACAGAACATAATGCTTCAAGTACTTCGCAAGTTTTGAGAAAAAATACAAAAGTATGTCTTTACTTCTCCAAGCTCTTGAATTAAAGAACTATTTTTGCAGATACAAACCATACAATTCACAGCGCAAAGATGTTATCACCATACGCCTTCAAATATATTCCAACAAGGTTTTCGTGGCAAGATTTGTTCTTGCCTTTGCCTTCCTCTGAGGCTGAGAGAGTGTGACTTGCTTAAGATCTCCCAGGGCCCTTCCACACAACCCAGAATATCAAGGCAGAAAATCCCACAATATCAGCTTTGAACTAGATTATCTGAGTCCACACTGCCATATATTCCAGTTCAAAGCAGATAATGTGGAATTTTATTCAGCTGTGTGGAAGGGGCCCCAGTGAGCTTTCATGGCCAAGCAGGGTTTCCAATTCTGATCCCTAGAATCGTAATTCAGTGTTCAAATCACTACCTATTGGCTCCATTTATTCTTATTATGGACAATGTTGTGCTCACATCAATCTGAAATAAATCTCGTTGAATTTAAAAGGACTTTCTCCAGGGAAGGAGGTCATAGGGTTCAAAGCTCCTAACAGGTTTGGTCTGGATTTTTTCCTGCTGCAGAACAAGGATTTCTATGTTTACAAAATATACACTGCATGACAGCAAAACATGCTTCCTTAGCTTCCTTAGCTTACATTTTTTTAACCTGAGAGAATACTTCTCTGTGTATTTTTATGTTTTTAACCATGTAATTTATTATATATATTTTATATTGATTTTTTACGTTTTTGTACCCCACCTCAAGCCATCTGGAGAGGCAGGTAATAAATAAAATGTACCGTATTATTATTGTGTTGTCGAAGGCTTTCATGGCCGGAATCACTGGGTTGCTTTGAGTTTTCTGGGCTGTATAGCCATGTTCCAGAAGCATTCTCTCCTGATGTTTCACCCACATCTATGGCATCTATTGCAACATCCCAGGGAACATTATTATTATTATTATTATTATTATTATTATTATTATTATTATTATTATTATTATTACACAGCAAACAAGATAGATATGCTGGATTTCATATCACAAAATCACAAGTCGAACACTTCCCAAGTGTCTAGGACTGTGTGATGTATTTTCAGATGATGCGTGCAGATCCCAGCAGGGTGGCCTTTTGCAGTTGTTGTTGTTGTTGTTGTTATTATTATTACATAGTAAAATCTCCAAATGCTTAACCTACAAATGTAGAGGAACAACTGTATTTAGAAACACTGTAGACGGCATAATATCTATGTTAGGAGGTTAGGATTGACTGTACATCTACACTGTGGAATCAATGCAGTTTGATGCTACTTTGATTGCCATGGCTAAATGACTTGGGAGGTATAGTCTTACAAGGTCTTTTGCCTTTGCTTTCAAATAGTGCTGATGCCTCGACAAACAACAACAACCCAGGATTCCATAGCATTGACCAACAGCTATCAAAGGGGTGTCAAACTGCATTAATTAAGTCATATTCCTAACCTTGAAAAAATTAAATTTACTAAGTTGAACTTAAATCCTTAATCAAATTAATTTTTATTTTACCATTACTGGATAATATCATATTAAAGCTCTTAGTCAGTCAACTGATTATAAATTTAAATAAAAAAAAACAGATATAATAAAAATAGGAAAAGGATGGCTACAGATTCTCAAAAGGCTGCTTTGTTGGGGGCACTGGGTGGCTTTTCAGTGTGACAGATGGCCCGGGAGCCATAAATCCAAAGGGCAGAAGGTGGACTCTGGATGCCACAAGGCTGGATAATCATAATAATAAAATAACCCCAACTCTATCCTGTCTCTGGATCAAGAAGTTCAAAAGGTGGCCAAGGAGAAATGGGGCAGATGGTGATTGATTTGTCGAGGCAAACAAAAGGAAGAGATCAACACACAGAGAGAAGTAATCCATTTGCTCCTAGGAACAACTGCTGACGGCATAGGTCTGGAGCTCATCCCAGATGGATCCAGACCTTCAGCTTCCTTTAAGTCAGGCATGGGCAAACTTGGGTCCTCCAGGTGTTTTGGACTCCAACTCCCACCATTCCTAACAACCTCAGGCCTTTTCCTTTTACCCCTCAGCCGCTTAAGCGGCTGAGGGGTAAAAGGAAAAGGCCTGAGGTTGTTAGGAATGGTGGGAGTTGGAGTCCAAAACACCTGGAGGTTGCCCATGCCTGCTTTTGGTACAAGACTTACCTGGATTAATGAATGTTTACCTTGCTGTGGGTTTTCCAGGCTGCATGGCCATGTTCTAAAAGCATTCCCTCCTGACGTTTTGCCCACATCTATGGCAGCGCCCAAACACGAATTAAGGAACATGAAAGGCACTGCAGACTAATTCAACTAGAGAAGTCAGCCATAAGCAGAGCACTTGATGAACCAACCTGGACACAGCATATTATTTGAGAACACAGAAATGCTTGACCACTCGACACTCACCATGTCAGACTACACAAAGAAGCCATTGAAATCCACAAGCATGTGGACAATTTCAACAGAAAGGAGGATACCATGAAAATGAACAAAATCTGGCTACCAGTCTTTAAAAAAACTCTAGAATTATGATAGTAAATAAAGAACAACACTCTGAAAACAGGGGAATATCTGACAGGAAACAATCAGGGTCAGCTAACACTTCCCAACAAAGGATTTCCCCAGGCAGGAAGCAGCCAGGCCTTGAAGCTGCAAAGCTTTTCAGTGCTAATCAAGGTGATTAATTACAACATTCACATTGGCCTCCAACAGACAAGAGTTCTTTCTCCCACTCTGGACCTTCCACAGATATATAAATCCCACTTGCCTAGTTTCCAGTATACAGTAGAGCAGGGGTCCTCAAACTTTTTAAGCCAAGGGCCAGTCCACAATCCTTCAGACTGTTGAGGGGCCAGATTATCATTTGAAAAAAAAATACAAACAAATTCCGATGCACATTGCACATGTCTTATTTGTAGTGCAAAAACAACAACAACAACAAGAACAAGAACAAGAACAATGAAAGAACAATACAATATTTAAAAATAAAAATTTTAACCAACATACATTTATCAGGATTTCAATGGGCAGTGTAGTCCTGCTTCTGGCCAATGAGATAGTCAAGTTAGGGTTGTTGTTGTTGTGTGCCTTCAAGTCATTTCAGACTTTGGGCGAGCCTAAGTCTAAAATGTATTTATTTATTATTTATTTATTTACTGCATTTATTTACTACATTTGTATCACACCCTTCTCACCCCAAAGGGGACTCAGAGTGGCTTACAAATTATATGTACATACAATATATAATATTATTAGCATAGCACAATATTAGCATTATATATTACTATATTGAACTATACCACTATACTGTAATATTATTAGTAATATTATATGTAATATAGAATATATAATTAATATTATTATATGGTATTATTATTAGTGTTATATTGTACTACATTATAATATTATTAATATTATATGTATATACAATATATTATATTATAAAACTGAGGGCGGGGGCCAGGTAAATGACCTCGGAGGGCCGCATCTGGCCCCCGGGCCTTAGTTTGGGGACCCCTGCAGTAGAGTCTCACTTATCTAACATAAACGGGCCGGCAGAATGTTGGATAAGCGAATACGTTGGATAACAAGGAGAGATTAAGGAGAAGCCTATTAAACATCAAATTAGGTTATGATTTTACAAATTAAGCACCAAAACATCAATTTATACAACAAATTTGACAGAAAAAGTAGTTCAATATGCAGTAATGCTATGTAGTAATTACTGTATTTACAAATTTAGCACCAAAATATCACGATGTATTGAAAACGTTGACTACAAAAATGCGTTGGATAATCCAGAACATTGGATAAGCGAGTGTTGGATAAGTGAGACTCTATTGTACCTCACAACCTCTGAGAATGACTGCCATAGATGTAGGCAAAACGTCAGGAGAGAATGCTTCTGGAACATGGCCATACAGCCCGGAAAACTCACAGCAACCCAGTGATTCTGGCCATGAAAGCCTTCAACAAGACATTAATCATTTTGTTCGCCCTTCTCTGGACATATTCTAGTTTGTTGATATCCTTCTTGAATTGTGGTGCCCAGAACAGGACACAGAGTGATTGCAGGTGAGGTCTGACAAAAGCTAAACTTACCTGTCCAAGCCTCCCAAATCAGAGAAGGTGACACCTCCTAACTCTGTGCATCCTCAGAGTTAGGATTACGGAGGGAGAAGGCATATAAACACCTTACTCCACCCAGAGCAAAGGGCAGGGAGATTAATGCAGCACACCTGGCAGGTACCTGAGCCACAAGCTCCACCTCTCCGTTGGGGTGGGGAGGACTCCCACGCAGTGTGGTATAGATTTCCTGTATTATACAAACTGATTTTACTGAATTATTACAAAAATGATTTTAATTTTTAATTAAAAGTATTATTTCTTTGTGTTGTTGAAGGCTTTCATGGCCGGAATCACTGGGTTACTGTGAGTTTTCTGGGCTGTATGGCCATGTTCCAGAAGCATTCTCTCCTGAAGTTTCGCCCACATCTGTGGCAGGCATGCTCAAAGGTTGTGAGGTATGTTGGAAACTAGATACGTGGGGTTTAGATATCTGTGGAAAGTCCAGGGTGGGAGAAAGAACTCTTGTCTGCCTGAGGCAAGTGTGAATGTTTCAATTGGCCACCTTAATAATATAATAATAATAATAATAAAACTTTATTTATACCCCGCCACCATCTCCCCAACGGGGACTCGGGGCGGCTTACATGGGGCCATGCCCAGAACAGTACAATATAGCAAAATATAAAAACAACATATCATAATACAATTAAACAATACAGTAAATAATCATGTACAGTGCATTGATTAGCATTGAATGGTCTTGCAGCTTCAAGACCTGGCTGGTTCTGGCTAACAGTATTTTTTTAAAAAACTCTAAAATCAGGACAGTAAATAAAGAACACCACTCAGAAAACAGAGGAATTCCAGACATGAAACAATCAGGGCCAGATAACTCCCGACAAAGGATTCCCTCTGGTAGAAAGAAGCCAGGCTTTGAAGCGGCAAGGCCAGTCAATGCTAATCAAGGTGACCAATTGCACAATTCACATTTGCCGCAAGCAGACAAGAGTTCTTTCTCCCACCCTGGACCGTCCACAGATATATAAACCCTACTTGCTTAGTTTCCAACAGACCTCACAACCTCTGAGCATGTCTGCCATAGATCTGGGTGAAACGTCAGGAGAGAATGTTTCTGGAGCATGGCCATACAGCCCGGAAAACTCACAGCAATCTTATTATTTCTTTGAATTTTTTTGCTGGATGCTTGGGACTTCCGGTTGCTCAAGATCCGGTAAACCGAGAGTCTACTATTAATCCTGTTTACAACTATGGGTGCATCTACAGTTTTACAAATGCAGCTTGACCCCACTTGAACTTTGGCTCAATGCTATGCCATCCTGGGAGTTGTAGTTTAACAAAATACAACTCTCTTTAAAAGAGTGTTGGTCTCTCACCAAACTACAACTCCCAGACTTCCATAGCATTGAGCCAAGAAGTTCATCCAATGCTTTTCCAGTTTTCCAAGAAGTTCATCCAATCCAATTTCCTCTATTTTTTCATCATTTTTTTAAAATGTATTTGGTATGCAATGCTTTTGACACGAAATAAATAAATAAAAGCCAAGAAGTTAAATTGGAACTGCATTCACCGACTGTTAGAAACAACAAAGTACAGATCTTGAGCAAGTCACACTCTCTCGGCCTCGGGGAAATGTGTTTAAAGCCTTAGGCACAAGGCAACAGCAAGGTTATTTAATTGAGGCTTTTGTCAACAAAAAAGGGGAAAACAAGCATTTAAACAGGTGAGAACAGGTTACATTTCCACTGGCATTAAAAGAACAGAAGAATGGAGGCGCCTTCACTTCTCAAAAGGGAAATGTGGTTAGTGAGTAATAAACCTCTTCCCACAAATTATTATGAGACTTAGGAGGAGGCATAGAGCAAATGTTACAATGGATATAAAAGAATGAATGGCTTTATGTAATGGTTTGAATGCTAGGAAATCCAGGCATGGGCAAACTTGGGCCCTCCAGGTGTTTTGGACTGCAACTCCCACAATTCCTAACAGCCTACCGGCTGTTAGGAATTGTGGGAGTTGCAGTCCAAAACACCTGGAGGGCCCAAGTTTGCCCATGCCTGCTCGACGAAGTGACCTTGTGCAAGTTCTCACCCACCTCGCTGCTTTTTTATGTGGCTGCGACAGGCAGAAGTCCATCAGGTGAAGCAGTCCACCTTTCCAAGATGCACCTGATCGACTATCACCTGTGAAGGTAGAGAAGGAGAGCAAGAAATGCCCAATCCCTTCCAACCTTGGGTGCATCTCCTGTGGAATCAATGCAGTTCAACACCACTGTGACAGCCATGGCTCCATACTATCCTGGGATGTGTAGTTTGGTGAGGTATAATAATAATAATTATTATATTATTATTTATATCCTGATTTATCTACCCAAAGGGGACTCAAAGCAGCTACTCAAAGAGCACTCTTTGAGTAGAGAAGGCTCAAGACCTTGCAAAACTACAACTTCCAGGATGCTTTAGCATTGAGCAAGGACGGCCAAAGGGGTGTCCAACTGCATTAATTCCAGATCTACCCGAGGAACTTCCTTGCTTGAGACCTTGTCAAACTACAACTCCCAGGATTCCTTAGCATTGAACAATGGCAATCAAAGAGGTGTAAAACTGCATTCGTTCCAGATGCACCCAAGGAACTTCCCTGCTTGAGACCTTGTCAAGCTACAACTTCCAGGATTTCTTAGTACTGAACTTCCTTACTCAAGACCTTGTCAAACTACAAGGAACTTCCTTGCTCGGGATCTTGTTAAACTACAACTCCCAGGATTCCTTAGCATTGAGCCAGGGCAATCAAAGTGGTGCCAAATTGCATTCATTCCAGATGCACCCAAGGAACTTCCTTGCTCGAGAACCTTGTCAAACTACAACTCTCAGGATTTCTTAGTACTGAACCATGGCAAAGTGGTGCCAAACTGCACTCATTCCAGATGCACCCAAGGAACTTCCTTGCTCGAGACCTTGTCAAACTACAACTCTCAGGATTTCTTAATACTGAACCATGGCAAAGTGGTGCCAAACTGCACTCATTCCAGATGCACCCAAGGAACTTCCTTGCTCGAGAACCTTGTCAAACTACAACTCTCAGGATTTCTTAATACTGAACCATGGCAAAGTGGTGCCAAACTGCATTCATTCCAGATGCACCCAAGGAACTTCCTTGCTCGAGAACCTTGTCAAACTACAACTCTCAGGATTTCTTAGTACTGAACCATGGCAAAGTGGTGCCAAACTGCACTCATTCCAGATGCACCCAAGGAACTTCCTTGCTCGAGACCTTGTCAAACTACAACTCTCAGGATTTCTTAATACTGAACCATGGCAAAGTGGTGCCAAACTGCATTCATTCCAGATGCACCCAAGGAACTTCCTTGCTCGAGAACCTTGTCAAACTACAACTCTCAGGATTTCTTAGTACTGAACCCTGGCAAAGTGGTGCCAAACTGCATTCATTCCAGATGCACCCAAGGAACCTCACTGCTCAAGACCTTGTCAGACTACAACAACCAGGATTCCTTAGCACTGAACCAGGGCAGTCCAAGTGGCACCAAACTGCATTCATTCCAGATGCACTCAAAAACCTTTCTGTATATATTTCTGTAAGGACTTTCTGTATATATTTCAAATTTCAATATTAGTTAAAAATACTTAGTATGATTTAACACAGGATTTGTGCTACTGTACATTAGAACAGTAATGCTCAAGACCTTGTCAAACTACAACTCCCAGGATCCCTTAGTATTGAACTGTGGCAAAATGATGTCAAACTGCCTTCATTCCAGATGCACCCAAGGAACTTCCCTGCTTGAAATCTTGTCAAACTACAACTCCCCTGATACCTTAGTACTGAGCCAGAGCAATCAAAGTGGTGTCAAACTGCATTCACTCCAGATGCACCCGAAGAACTTCCTTGCTCGAGACCTTGTCAAACTACAACTCTCAGGATTCTTTAGTACTGAACTGCATTCATTCCAGATGCACCCAAGGAACTTCCCTGCTTGAAACCTTGTCAAACTACAACTCGCAGGTTTCCTTAGCATTGAGCTGTTATCAAGTGGTGTCAAACTGTATCTATTCGACAGTGTAGTAGAGCCACCTTGAGACAATCCCCTTTTCCAAGGTGGTTAGTTCCCTACTTCCTTTGGTTTCCCATCTCACTGTCAAACACGACTTTTATAAACTTTTTTAAAATCCCCAGAAACGGTACATTCCCTTTGATGTCTTGGGCTCCCATCCAGCTCAATCCCAAAGTCCCAAAGGGGTTCCTTCTCCTTCCAGGACCCCCCAAAGTAATCTGTACCTCTGTCTGGGCTTCTCCTCCACGGGCGCCTTTCCCTTTAAAGGGCATGCAGATAACTCCTTCCTCTTCCTCGCCTTTCCTCCTAATTGCCTTGCCCGGAGGTTTGGAAGCAACAAGCCACTTAAAGGGAGCAGGTGATGACGCGCAGTAATAGGATTTGGCTGCAGGATAATCCGTCTGGCTGGGCAGAATTTGGGAGGGAGAGAAAGGGGCAGGGCCACGCCAGCCTCCATTGGGACCCTTTGGCCCCAGTGCCATAGGCAGCCGCTAGGGGCGCTGCTGCGTTTGCTGCTGCTCCTGATGATATGTGCCAACATCAACTGGTTTCCTACTTAAGGCCATCCGTATTATTATTATTATTATTATTATTATTATTATTATTATTATTATTATTATTATTATTATTATTATTATTATTATTATTATTGACCCAACGACGTTGTATGACACAGCAAACAAGATAGATATGCTGGATTTCGTTTCACAAAATCACAAGTCGAACACTTCCCAAGTGTCTAGGACTGTGTGATGTATTTTCGGATGATGCGTGCAGATCCCAGTAAGGTGGCCTTTTGCAGTTGGCAGATCGGAATTTTGTCAATGTCTATTGTTTCCAAATGCCGGCTGAGATCTTTTGGCACGGCACCCAGTGTGCCCATCACCACTGGGACCACCTGCACTGGTTTCTGCCAGAGTCTTTGAAGTTCAATCTTGAGGTCCTGATAGCGGCTGAGTTTTTCCTGTTGTTTTTCTTCAATGCGACTGTCACCTGGGATGGCAACATCAATGATCCAAACCTTGTTCTTTTCCACAACTGTGATGTCTGGTGTGTTGTGTTCCAGAACTTTGTCAGTCTGGATTCGGAAGTCCCACAGTATCTTTGCGTGTTCATTTTCCACAACCTTTGCAGGTTTGTGATCCCACCAGTTCTTAACTGCAGGGAGGTGATACTTGAGGCATAGGTTCCAATGAATCATTTGGGCCACAGAGTTGTGCCTCTGTTTGTAGTCTGTCTGTGCAATTTTCTTACAGCAGCTGAGGATATGATCAATGGTTTCATCGGTTTCCTTGCACAGACTGCACTTTGGGTCATCAGCTGATTTTTCGATCTTGGCCTCGATTGCATTTGTTCTGATAGCTTGCTCCTGGGCTGCAAGGATCAGGCCTTCTGTCTCCTTCTTCAGGGTCCCATTCGTGAGCCAGAGCCAGGTCTTCTCTTTATCAGCTTTTCCTTCAATTTTGTCAAGGAACTTTCCATGCAGTGTTTTGTTGTGCCAGCTGTCAGCTCTAGTTTGTAGTGCAGTTTTCTTGTACTGGTTTATTATTATTATTATTATTATTATTATTATTATTATTATTATTATTATTATTATTATTATTTACAACAAGATTGGTACACAGCAAACAAGTTCACTCTGCAGGCTATTGTATTGGATCACACGTCAGACACTTCCAAAGCGTCTAGGACTATGTGATGTATTATTATTATGTATTATGTATGTGATATATTATTATTATAGTCATTACTATTTGATGCACAACAAGATTAGTTCACAGAAAACAAGATCACTATGCTGGTTTTTGGATTGGATCACACGTCGAACACTTCCCAAATGTCTAGGACTATGTGATGTATTTTCGGATGATGCGTGCAGATCCCAGTAGGGTGGCCTTTTGCAGTTGGCACATACATAATACATAATAATAATACATCACATAGTCCTAGACACTTCGGAAGTGTCTGACGTTGTGATCCAATACAATAGCCCGCATAGTGATCTTGTTTGCTGTGTACCAATCTTGTTGTGCATCAAATAATAATAATAATAAGAAGAAGAAGAAGAAGAAGAAGAAGAAAAATAATAAAAATAATAAGAAAAAGGTTTGGATCATTGATGTCGCCATCCCAGGTGACAGTCGCATTGATGAAAAACAACAGGAAAAACTCAGCCGCTATCAGGACCTCAAGATTGAACTTCAAAGACTCTGGCAGAAACCAGTGCAGGTGGTCCCGGTGGTGATGGGCACACTGGGTGCCGTGCCCAAAGATCTCAGCCGGCATTTGGAAACAATAGACATTGACAAAATTACGATCTGCCAACTGCAAAAGGCCACCCTACTGGGATCTGCGCGCATCATCCGAAAATACATCACACAGTCCTAGACACTTGAGAAGTGTTCGACTTGTGATTTTGTGATACGAAATCCAGCATATCTATCTTGTTTGCTGTGTCATAATAAAATAGTAATAATAATACCCTGCATGGAGTTTTCTCTGCAAGATTTGTTCCCAGTTTGCCTGTTCTTTCCTCTAAGGCTAAGACAGTGTGACTTGCCTGAGATCAGTCCATAGGCTTCCATAGCTCAGTGGAGGATTCTACCACTCCTCTTGATGCTCTTCCAGCAGGCACCACAATCTCTCTGCTAGGCCAGTAATAAAGCTGAATGGTGAAATGCTAGAAAATATGGACCCTTTCCGCTGCCTTGGCAGCCACCTCTCCACAAAAAGCCAACACTGATGCTGAAATGCAACACCATCTGAGCTCTGCGAGTGTAGCATTTTCTCAAATGAAGCAGAGAGTGTCTGAGTATTGGAACATCTGTAAGGATACCAAGATTTTTGTTTATAAAGCTATTGCCCTCCCAACTCTTGTTATTCACCTGCAAAATGTGGACCATCTACAAATGTCACTCTCAATTTCTGGAAAGATTCCATCAGCATTGCCTCTGAAAAATCCTGCAAATCTCTTGGGAAGAAGACAGTGTTCTAGAAGAAGCAAAGACAATCAGCATCAAAGCGATGATCCTCCATCATCAACCCCACTGGATTGCCCATGTTGTCAGAATGTCCAATCACTATCTCCCAAAGCAATTACTTTATTCTCAACTTAAGGATGGAAAACAGAATGTTGGCAGACAGGAAAAGAGATTTAAAGATGGGATTAAAGCCAACCTTAAAAACTGTGGCACAGACACCGAGAACTGGGAAGCCCTGGCCCTCAAGTGTTCTCACTGGAGGTCAGCTGTGACCAACAATGCTGTGGAATTTGAAGAGGCACGAATGGAGGGTGAAAGGGAGAAACGCATCAAGAGGAAGGTACATCAAGCCAACCCTGACTGGGACTGCCTTCCACCTGGAAACCAATACCCTCACTATGGAAGAACATGTTGGTCAAGAATAGGTCTACACAATCATCTATGGACCCACTGCCAAGACCCTATGCTTGGAAGGTACTCATACTTGGCCACGAATGATAGTGGATGATGATGATGATGATGATGATGATGATGGTGATATCGGGCAATCAAATCCCATTAGCTTTGCAGAATAGCTGCTGCAAGGGAATGGAAATGGCTGAAGATGGCTTGCTGACATTGATCAAACAGAGCTCACTGAGGTTGGGGTGATGCAGCAGCTTTAAAAGCCATTGCAGTCTAGGCTGCATTAAGAGGAGTCTAGTGTCTAGATTTTTTTTTCCGTGTCAGGAGCAACCAGAGTTGCTTCTGGAGTGAGAGAATTGGCTGTCTGCAAGGACGTTGCCCAGTGGACACCCGGATGTTTTGATGTTTTTACCATCCTTGTGGGAGGCTTCTCTCATGTCCCCCCATGGAGCTGGAGCTGATAGAGGGAGCTCATCCGCGCTCTCCCCGGGTGGGATTCGAACCTGGCAGCCTTCAGGTCAGCCACCCAACCTTCAAGTCATGAGGCTTTTATCCCCTAGGCCACCGGAGGCTCCTAGTGTCTAGATCAAGGGAAGTGATAGTGCCACTCTCTTCTACTTTGGTTAGACCTAACCTGGAATCACTCTCTGTCCATTTCTGGGCACCACCATTCAGGAAAGATACTGACAAGCTGTTGAGAGAAGGTTGACCAAAATGATCCAAGATCTGGAAACTATGAATCCTAATAAGGAGCAGCTTAGGGATCTGGGTGGGTTTGTTTAGCTTGTAGAAGAGAACATTGAGAAGAGTAATAATAATAATAATAATAATAATAATAATAATAATAATAATAATAATTATTATTATTATTATTATTATTTTATTTATATCTCGCCTCCATCTCCCCCGAAGGGGACTTGGGGCGGCTTACAGCAAAATCAAAATACAAGCAATAATAAAATATAAAACATCAAAGGACAAAAACAAAAACCAATAATAAAATATACACAATAGGTGAAAAAAACACAACACAGAATTAAAACATCAAATTAAAAACAATGAGGTTGCAATAGTGGATAAGCAAGGTGCACATTATGATATACATGTTTAAACATTTGAAAGAATGTCACATTGAGCAGAGGGCAAGCTGAGTTTTTTTTCTGCCCTAGAGATTGGGGCACAATGGTGCAATGGATTCAAATTGCAGGAAATGAGATTCCATATAAAAATTAGGAAGAAATTTCTTATGGTAACAACAATTTGTCAGTAGAATATGCTGCTTTGGAGTGTGGTGGAGTCATTTTCTTTGGAGCTTTATAAGCAGATGTTGTTGGGGGTGCTTTGACTGCGTTTTCTTGCAGAAGGGGGTTAGATTGGATAACCCTTGGGATTTCTTCCAACTCTATGTGATTTGAACCCTGTTTTCCTGGTATTTTAATTCATCAGGTCACACCGGCTGTGTGCAGTTCTGGGCACCACAATTTCAGAAGGATAATGACCATTCAAGAAGGATATTCCCAGGGACTGCAGTAGTTACTTAACCTGGCAGCTGGCAAACAAGCAATATTGCCAAAGGCGTAGCAGAGCTGTTCCTTGTTTCTGCCACATCACTGTCTTCCTATGTTGGTTTGCCACGTAAACCCTTTCCTTGAGAAGGCGCCAGTCCTTCCCGAGACCAGGGAGGTGGATTGTTATCAAACCAAACTTGTAGGGCTGGCCTTGGGGTGGGTCATTTTGCAGGAGGAAAAGAGTAAACCTTGAAGGTATTTCCTTCTTTGCTCCAAAGAGCCCAGGAGCAGTGGCTCTAGCAGGGCGATTACTGTTCGTGCTAAAACTTTTCTTTCTTTTTGTACATTTTAGCTTGTGCTGCTTTCATGGAATGTGACAAGCGACATCAGCCAACGGTTTTGCAGGCAATGCATTTAAAGAAAGCAGCTCTGGAAAGGGAGGGCGGGGGCGTTAGTTATGGCTCATTAGGGGAGAACTTCATGAAATCTGCCGGTTTTCTTTTTGATATTTTTCATAGTTATATAAACCATTTTGAGCCCTATTTAAGAGAGGAAAGAGCATGTTAATAATAATAATAATAATAATAATAATAATAATAATAATAATAAAGATGATGGTGATTATAATAATAATAGTTTATTTATCATTTAAGAGAGAAAACTGAAAAATTATATTAATTATAACACTGGTAATACCAATAATAATAAAATATATTTATGTATAATTTGAGAGAGGAAAGTGGGGTAATCATATTAATTATAACACTGGTAATAATAATAGTAATAATAAAATGATCTGTCAACTGCAAAAGGCCACCTTACTGGGATCTGCACACATCATCCGAAAATACATCACACAGTCCTAAACACTTGGGAAGTGTTCGACTTGTGATTTTGTAATACGAAATCCAGCATATATCTCTTGTTTTCTGTGTCATACTATGTCTTTGTGTCAATAAAATAATATTTATAATTTGAGAGAGTAAAGTGGGGTAATAATATTAATAATATTGGCAATAATAGCAATAATAATTTATATATTTAATTTAAGAAAGTAAAATGGGGTAATAATAAGGTAAAGGTTTTTCCCTGACATTAAGTCTAGTCGTGTCTGACTCTGGGGGTTGATGCTCATCTCCATTTTTAAGCCGAAGAGCTGGCACTGTGCATAGACATCTCTAAGGTCATGTGGCTAGCATGACTGCATGGAGTGCCGTTATCTTCCTGCTGGAGCGGTACCTATTGATCTACTCACATTTGCGTGTTTTTGAACTGCTAAGTTGGCAGAAGCTGGAGCTAACAGCGGGTGCTCACTCTGCTCTCCGGATTCAAAACTATAACCATTCGGCTTCGAATGACTGCTTGGCCATGACATGCAGCAAGTAGGTTTGGGCAAGTCACATTCTCATGGCCTCAGAAATGATTTCCAACTGCATTAGTTCTACAGTGTGGGAGCACCCTTATATGGCTACAGTAGAGTCTCACTTATCCAACACTCGCTTATCCAACGTTCTGGATTATCTAATGCATTTTTGTAGTCAATGTTTTCAATACATCATGATATTTTGGTGCTAAATTCGTAAATACAGTAATGACTACATAGCATTACTGCGAATTGAACTACTTTTCTGTCAAATTTGTTGTATAACATGATGTTTTGGTGCTTAATTTGTAAAATCATAACCTAATTTGATGTTTACTAGCCTTTTCCTTAATCCCTCCTTATTATCCAACATATTCGCTTATCCAACATTCTGCCGGTCCGTTTATGTTGGATAAGTGAGACTCTACTGTATTTGTTTTGCCTTGTTTTGCTATGGTCCTCTGCATCGTCAGCTAATAAGCCAACAGCACCCTCTAGAGGCCACCTATGAGCACTGCGGCCTTAAACTCTGCTTATTACAGTATGTTCTCCATATCCACAAGATCCATGTTCATGGATTCAATCAACCACAGCTTGAAAATGTTTAGAGAAAAAAAAACCCAAAAAGCAAAGCTCGATTTTGGTGCACATCAAACATTATACTGATATTTTGGCATCACACTCCTTTAGCCTTGCGTCATTTTGCAGATCCTCAGGCTCTCTCTGGCACTTTAGTTGTTTCCCATTTGATGTAATGGATGCTTGTATAAAATGGGACTTGAGCATCCACAGATTTTGCTATCCATGGGGTTGGGGTTCTTGGAAACAAACCCCCATTGATACAATATGTTCACTGTCTACCTTAAAGGGATCAAAATAATCTGTGGTCGTTCTTTTTGTTACCTTAATGTTCAACTGCAAACCTGCCTTTGTACTTTCTTCCTTGACTTCTGCTATAGTGTCATCTGCATATCTTAAATGGTTGGTGTTTCTTCTTCCAATTCTCATACCTTCTTCCTCGGTGTCTAACCCCATTTTATGCATGACTAGTTTAAATACTGGGGCCGTGGTGGCGCAACAGGTTAAACTGCTAAGCTGCTGAACTTGCTGACCGGAAGGTTGGTGGTTTGAATCCGCAGGATGGGGTGAGCTCCTGCTGTTAGCCCCAGCTTCTACCAACCTGGCATGCAAATGTGAATAGATCAATAGGTACCGCTTCTGCGGGAAGGTAATGGCGCTCCATGCAGTCATGCCAGCCACATGACCTTAGAGGTGTCTACGGACAACGCCGGCCCTTTGGCTTAGAAATGGAGATGAGCACCAGCCCACAGAGTCAAACTCAACTAGACTAAATGTCGAGGGGAAACCTTTACCTTTAGTTTATATACCTGGTGTTTCCTGGTTCTGCATTTTCTTTGTGGCTCTTTCTTTCCCTCCTCCATTTCCCTCATATACCTTCTTTCTTTCTTTCTTCCCTTGCTTTCCCTCATAATCTTCCTCCAGCATCTTTCCTTCTTTTCTCTTCCCTTTCTTTCTCTCATAGCTTCCCCCTTTCCTTCTCTATCCCTTGTGTGTGTGATCAGAGTGAACTGCAAGTCTTAGATCAAAGAGTCAGTTGCAGTTCAGACAGGATGTTTGGGACTCTGATGCTAGCTTCTTAGCAATCGAAGAAAAGTCAATTTCTCTTGGGAATTAACCTTCAACAGAGGATGGGGAGGTTTCCCACAATATCAGATTAGGCCTCTGCACTGAGGGAGTGAAGGATAGATTAATTAGTCGTTCAGAAAGACTCTGTAAGAAATCCTTGAGATCTAGATATCAAAGATATGACCTCATGGCTTCTTGGTTGGGCCTGAGCTTAAATTAAGTGATGTTTACTTGGGATCTCCAGAGCAGACAATGTTGCCATAGATCCAAGTTCCCGTTTTAGCTCTCAAGCTCATGATTAAAGTTTCCTGTGTTTGCCTATGTTCCTGTAAGAATTTTGTCTTGGAAATGTTCATGTTTTTATGCCTATGATCTTGACTTCTTGGATTCCATGTACAGTAGTCTCGCTTATCCAACCTTTGCTTATCCAACGTTCTGGATTATCCAACGTAGTCTGCCTCCTGCCCGGATCCACAGCTGTTTCTCTAGGCAGCAAGGACTGGAACCATTTATGGATTTTACTTCTGACAATGTTGTCACTAAGTTCATTTTATGCAATTCTATCTTTATTTGTAGTCAATTTGTTAGTAGCCAATGTTTTTGTAGTCAATGTTTTCAATATATTGTAATGTTTTTGTGCTAAATTCATAATACAGTAATTATTACATAATGCTACCGTGTATTGAACTGCTTTTTCTGTTGATTTGAAGTAAAACATGATGTTTTGGTGCTTAATTTGGAAAATCATAATGCAATTTGATGTTTAATAGGCTTTTCCTTAATCCCTCATTATCCAACATTTTCGTTTATTCAACATTCTGCCGGCCTGTTCATTTTGAGTGAGACTCTACTGTACCTTGCTATTTTGAACTACTGAACTTTGTATATATGAACTACTATTTTATAGCACCCTTTCTACTGCTTTTTGGGAAAAAGCTCTTTTTTCCCTTTTTTACATGCTTTTATAAATAAACTGCTATAGTTAGAAACTACTGGACTCTGTTGTGGTGCTGAATGAAAAGGTGTTCCCAAGGCTCTAGTGTAACAATTCTGGGCTCAAAGGTGGTAGTTTTTAAAGTTCAAAACCCTCAATTAGTTTAAGTTGGATAATGGAGGGCATGTGTGGTGTAGTGTCTCAGAGACTCCCGAGTCGTGACCCCGTCGCCATTACGGAGCAGACCAAAGAAGAGATGGGGGTTTCTGCCATTTCCGCTTGATTCCGTTCCTTTCCAGATGTCCCCTGTTGACAGTTCTAGCCCATAGTTCATAAAAAAGGGCCTTGGCTCTCAGCCCGGTTCTCCAGAGAATGTTAGTTTTGACCGCAGATTGTTTTGGGAGGCTTCGCGCGCGGAAAAGCAGATTTCGAGAAGGAGCGCTCGTTTAGTGGAGAAAGCAAGCGTTAATTAAGCTGATTCCTTTGAGAGTTTTCAGGGAGGACTGCATCTGGCAAAGTTGTTGACTTTGGTCATTTTCCCTTGGGAAAGAGTTCAGACACCTGGCTGAGGAGGAAAGCAAAGTCCCATAAAAGTTCTGGGCACCAAATAGATTTTGCGGTGTTCAATGTGTCAGTTGAGGAATTCACATCGACTCTAGTTCTGCAGCGCACTACTCTCGAGTAGACCACCATTGCGTCTCGTCTCCCTGTCAAGCCTGGACAGTGATTCAGCTTTACCATGACTAACTTTGCCTTGCCTTGCATCCTAGCCTTGGATTCGAGCCCTGGAACTCTTGACAGATCCTGCCTTAATCCCCACTCAAACAGCCTAAAGGTTTGAGTGTGTTTCGGTCATTGGATTTTAAACTTTGAACTCTAATACTGGACATCTACTTTCATATTACTGGACTATATTTGACCTTTCCTGAAAGGTCTATTGCTGGACTATATACTCTGCTTATTTTTAGTTGTCTCCTTTATTTCCTTAATAAAGATATTAGATTGTTTATTGGCTGATTCCCAGTGCTCACGCTGCCCTGAGGTGTCACATGTGCCAAGTTTGGTCCAGATCCATCAAGCCATGTAGGAGCACTTGTGGTACAAATCAACAAACATACATATATAATTTTGGCTTTTATAAAGGACAAAGATGTATTCAGCATACAAATTAACCATATCTAACCCAAGAATACAGAATGTAAAGATAGGATATGTTCTTCAGAAGAACCTCTGTTCTGAAGTATCTTCCAGATGTCCCTTTTAAAAGTGATATCAAGTGAATTATCTCGGGTTCTTCTCTTGTTTAAACACACAACAGACGAGACACACTCCGTTTGGGAACAAATCGCTTTATTCTTATATAAATACAGGGATACTTCACGTGGCAGGGAAGGCAGCCACATTTCAAGCCATCAAACAGACACATTTCTTCATCTTTTGCCTCAAAAGGAGGCAGTGTAACCTGTTTTATAAAACTGTGCCTGGCCTAGGAAAAGAGGCAGAAATTTCAGAAGGGAGGTTTGGAGAAAAACACTGAGCCAGTTCTTATCGAACAAAGCCATGCCTAGAACTAGCAGAGATGAAAACAACAAAACATCCTATCATAGGGTATAGTGTTTCAAACCATAAATATGTAAACATTGCTGGTTTCAAGGGGCAAAGGGAACGTTCCAGTCCTATGAATCGAGAGTCCAAGGCAGCCTACAAAGTTCAAGGGGACTTACTTTCAAGTAAAGGTGAAAACAAATCAAACATTTAAAAAACACAATATATTGTCGCTTGCAGGGTGAGCCCACCTTCAGACCTGAAAGAAGAAACCTATGTACCAACAGCTCTCTTGCTCCTCACTCAAATTTCACAAAGTCCACCTACTTTTCAAATTTCAAAGCAATGCAAAATGTTCATGTGTTTCCTCCTGCTGTTTTTAAAATATGGTCAGCATTCAACATTTACAGGTTGGACTTTTGCAGATTTGATTCAAACCTAATCCCGTACTGCACCGGAATATAGGAGACAGGAAATGGATAGGCTTCGTTTATCCTTCCTTTAAATGTGCAAAAGTCAACTCAAGAAATACAATCAGGAGGAAAAGCAGAAACATGGATCATTTGAGTATGCAATTTATAGCGGAGTTTCATGGGATACAAATAAAATATGCGTAACAAAGGAGAATGACAATTATACCAACTGCACCAAAATCCCACAATGATTACACTAGATTTCAGCAAGGGCAGTTATGAAGTCTGTGCTTCTCGAAAGCAGGCCGTGCAAAATATCAATCAGATACTATAAGCTTTTCAATTGAAGGAGAAACATTATTTCTGTATGTTGTCGAAGGCTTTCATGGCCAGAATCACTGGGTTGCTGTGAGTTTTCTGGGCTCTATGGCCATGTCCCAGAAGCATTCTCTCCTGACATTTTGCCCACATCTATGGCAGGCATCTTCAGAGGTTGTGAGGTCTGTTAGAAACTAGGCAAGTGCAGTTTATATATCTGTGGAATAATGTCCAGGGTGGGAGAAAGAACTCTTCCTTGTCTTCCTGAGGCAAGTGTGAATGTTGCAAATGGCCAGTTTGATTAGCACTGAATGGCCCAGGCAGGAAGCAGCCAGGCTTTGAAGCTGAAAGCCCATTAACTGCTAATCAAGGTGGCCAATAGAAACATTCACACTTGCGTCAAACAAACAAAAGTTCTTTCTCCCACTCTGGACATTATTCCAGATATATAAACCTCACTTGCCTAGTTTCCAACAGACCTCACAACCTCTGAGGATGCCTGTCATAGATGTGGGTGAAACGTCAGGAGAGAATGCTTCTGGAACATGTCCTTACAGCCTGGAACACTCACAGCAACCCAATTATTTCCGTATCTCCTTTCCACTGTCCCCTGTGCAATGCTATGATCGTACCTTCTACTGAATAGGTAAAGCAAGTCAAAATGACTTTACCTTTTTGATCCTAAGCTTTAAAAGCCTACTACGTAATATATTCTATCATCAAAAAGGAATTGAACCAAGCAAACTTAATTGATAGTTAGGGTGTTAAAAAGCCAGCATTAGCAAAGGTTGGATTTACACTGCCATATAATGCAGTTTGAGCTGCATTTTATGACCAATGTGAACCCATATAATGCAGTTTAATGCAGTTCAAACCGCATTATATGACAGTGTAGTTCCACTCAAAGAGATGCAAATATCCAATATCCTTTGAACTATAGGCAAACATGATGGGAAGCAGCAAATAAAGACAAAAGCTCCCCCAAACCTACTCCAGATTTCGTTATGTTACCAAGCAGTAATTTTTTCAACATAAATGACAACAATGGAAAAATAAAAATGTAGTTTTTGTACTGTAGTTAAAGAAGCATGTAGTCTGCATTAAAGTTTTGCCTGAAGGCCACTGTATTGTAATAGTCTTAGCACTGGACCAGAAAATTTTAAGCCAGAGGATGCATCTACATTGTAGAACTAACGTACTTTGACACCACTTTAACTGCCATGGTTCAATGCTATGAAATCCTGAGGATTGTAGTTTAGTGAGACTCAAGTGGTCTTTGCCAAAGAAGGCTAAAGACCCTGTAAAACTACAACTCTTATGTTGCCATAGCATTGAGCCAAAACAATTGTGTCAAGCTGCATTATGACAAAACTGTTTATTAAAAAAATCCTGAAGTGAACAGAGGAAGAAACAAATGGCTAACAAAGTCTTTACTTTCTGAAATTTTGAAAATTAAAACACATACATGAAGATGGTATCCTAGGTGACTCTAAATATGAAACAAATCCAAATGAATTGCTTCCTATGGTTTATGACCATACACCTTATGAGGGGAACATTGTACCCTGTTGATGGTAAAGCCTATGCTCTGCAAATAACCGAACTGTAAACAACAGCAATCACAATAAATCCTTCACAAGCTCCTGTATTCAGTTATTAGACTTCTAGTATTTGGCATCCTCATGGGGATGGTGGCAAAGCTTAGATATAAGAACCAATGTGGTATAGTGGTCTGAGCATTGGATTATAACTCTGAAGACTAAGGTTTGATTCCCTGCTCAGCTATGAAAAACCATTGGATGATCTTGGGCAAATCACATAATCTTAGTCCTAGAAAACTGTGATAGGTTCACCTCAATGTTGCCATGTTGGAAACCACTTGAAGGAAACAACAACAAGTTCCAAAGAAGAGGGCATCGTGCTCTGGCAATGATTCTTGTTTCATACTCTCTGACGTACTCTGTTTTCAGACAGGTCTTTGGCATTATTGTTGCATGGGACTGGTTATTTTCATTTTAATGATGCATTTGCAATTTGTTGTTCAGTGCATTTTGTTCTTTGTTTTTATCACTGTCAGCCACCTTGAGTACCGTTAGTGGGCAGAAAGGCCCTGGCATTAAATAAAGAAATACATAAATACAGGTTATGCAGATGTCACAGTAGCAAAACATAAAGTAAAGAGCACCCCCCATTAATCCATGCAAATATGTAGGCCACATATGCAAATGAATGTAGATCCACATAATGATGGAGTTGAATATTGGCTATAAATGCAGCTTTGGCTACTATAGCCATAGAGCAGCTGTTCTCAACCTGTGGGTCTCCAGGTGTTTTGGCCTTCCAGAAATCCCAGCCCATTTACCAGCTGTTAGGATTTCTGGAAGTTGAAGGCCAAAACATCTGGGGACCCACAGGTTGAGAACCACTGCTATAGAGAATCCAGCTTCCACCTAAATCTGATCAAAACATTAGGGGAAAGTAACTTGGGAAACAGGTGACCAAGATACAAACTATATCACATCAACTGATGAGATACAAATCTAGGGACTTTATGGCTCTATCTACACTGACCATTAAATGCAGTTTCAAACCAGCATTGAAGAAAGTGGTTTCACTATGTAGATGATTACTTAAGAAATTATGAAACCCGGGTAGCGATTACACAAACTGCAGAGCACTGCTGTGCATTGTTTCCTTTTGTGCGTTTTGGGGGGCAGTTTGTTGTCTGGCTGCCACAGTTTGAAGCTAGCCTTGAACTGCATTAAGCCACCAGTGTAGATTGGACCTATCATAGCAGACTGTTTGCTTAAACAATGCAATTGTGATGAGACAACAGAAACAAAATTGCAATATGTAACACAATTTTTGTTCCTGGGTTATAAATGTGATTTGCTAATTGGTTCTATCATAAAAACATAGGAAAAGTTTATTAAACTGCAAAAACTTTGTTTTTGAGGGGCATCCAGCAGCACATTTTGCTATAGTTTTTCAATGAGTATCTCCTATAGTCTCAACCAATTCAACATAGTTTGTGGCAGCCACAAAAACAAAGTTTCTGGAGTATAACAACTACTTTCAAAGTAAGTACCACACCATTAAACAGGAATAACACTTTCAAACTATGTTTCAAATGTTGTTACATAGTGTTATTGGAGCACCATGACACAATTGGGAGATACTGAGATACAAACTCATTGTTCTGCATAGCCTCATTTCCTCTCCAGTGCATACTGTTTTTCTATTTTTCTTAATTATCCAGATATTTTACCACAAGTGTGTAGCTGCACAATTGTAGCATTCCTGCTTTGCGATAAAAGGACTGCAATGGAAGGAGATTATCACACAGGGAAGAACAACAGAACAATGGTGATACTGGATTCATTGGTGGGGTTTCCCATCAATGAAAAGAGATGACCCAATAGCAAATCAAATGCAACGTGACTACAGGACAACCACAGCATTGTACCCTGCCATAATTACGCTTTAGCAGCCTGGTGTGGTAAAGTCCTAAGTAAACCAAGACATCATTCCAAGTAAACCATCACACTTCTGAATGCTCTCCTATTTAAAAACTTCCCCTACAGAATCAGAAGTGGTACAGTCAGGAAATTTGCATCATCCTATACCACCCTATCTTAACCTCTGGATGTGTCTGAATACAACAAGTGGACAACTGTTGGGGATCAAACTGTTCCTGTACTCCATCTCCTGAATTTCTTTCACTCCCAAATATCCTTTAAGAGGAATGGGGGCAATTTCACCACATTTCTGGCTCTTAAATCCAAGGTCATTCCATGCCAAGTGGTCTAAACCTTCTCACCATCATGTCTCCAATTTTGTTCAAATTTTAGCTATAGTGCCAGTTATGTGTTAAACCGAGTCTCCCAAAATTTGAGGTCTCATTGCTGATCTAGACCCCTCTTATCTGAAGGGTATTCAGTCAGTGTGCACATGACATTTTTGGGGTCTAATAAAATTGAAAATAAATGTATAAGAATGGCTAGTAAATTGAAATAACATTATGGATGCAAAATTATGTCAAACAAGTTGACTCAAAGTGTGCATCAAAACGTGTCGCGACAAATTTTGACCAATATTCAGACTGCAACAATTTCCACGCAAACAAAGATACGGACTTATCTGTCAATCCTGAGTTGGAATACATTTGGGAGCAACAACAACAAAAATCCAAGTAATGCTATGTGGACAGTTGGGATTGTCAAAGATTGCAAACTGACCCTAAGGAAAACAAAAAATCAGGTCAAAGTATGTTACGTTTTGTGCATTTATGCATTATGCTTTATGCATCCTCATGGTCTTGCTAGTTACTGCATGGCTATCGGGCATGGCCCCTATGGTGATGGGAATGCTGGTTTCGATATGATATATAACATACTTTGACCTAAGTAAATGGATATTTAATGGTTGCATCGCAAAACAAAAACCTATCAGTCTTGTAGAACAAAATTTTCTCTTTCAGGCATTTTGTTCAATGTTGTGCACATGCTGACTGACTATCCTTCAGATAAGGGCTTCTAGGTCAGCAACTATTGCAGTTGGAGACCTCAAATTTTGGGGAACTTGGTTGAACACCTGACTGGTGTTACAGCTAAAATCTGAACAAAATTGGAGAACATGATGGTGGGAACTTTTTAAATTGTAGACCACTTGGCATGGAATGACCCTCCAGGAGATGCTTGCTTTTCTCCATGGGAAGTGATCCAAACACTAACTATTCAAAACACGCACATACAGATGACAAAATTGCCAAAATGAAATGTGATTTGGGACTGCAAGCAGGGCCACCTTCCCCATTTCTAGACTATAAGTACCATCATTCCCAACCCAGCAAGGCCATGCAGTCCAACTCATCTAGAGAGGACATGGGCAAACTTTGGCTCTCCAGGCCAAAGTTTGCCCAAAGTTTTCCCCCTCAGCTGCTTAAGCGGCGGAGGGGGAAAAGGAAAGGGCCTGAGGCTGTTAGGAATGGTGGGAGTTGGAGTCCAAAACACCTGGAGGGCCAAAGTTTGCCCATGCCTGATCTAGAGGATACTGGATTGGGTTGAACGTATTCATTTAAGAAGTCCCATCAAACTCAGCTTGCAGTGCATCCTTGATTTCTACTTCCATACCCCCAACAGAGAGACTAAAGGTAAACCTGAGTCCTATTCCTGTTGTACCTTTGTAAAAAAAAAATTAAGGAATTAATACTGTAACAGTGATGCGCTGAGGTTTTCCCTCCAAGAGATAGTATGAGTACCTTAGTGGAAGGCTACTCCAATGTAATCACCCCATGATTGCTAGTGTGAGGCATTTAAAGTACACATTATTCTTGAAAAAATGTAAGTTAGAGCAGATTATGAATTTCCTATGTCTAACCTGTTTTTCTGCTGCCAGCCTGAGATTCTAAAAGTGTGCTTCTATGAAGGAAGAAATGTACAGATATACATATTGCCTGTAGAATCAATTCAATAACCCAGCCATTAACAAACGCTGAGGTTCCTTTCAATTGACGTTACGAAAAAAGATGTTAAAAGTTACTGTAACTTGGGACACTGAACCATGGGTGCATCTACATTGTAGAATCAATGCAACCGGACACCACTTTAACTTCCAAGGTTCAATGCTATGCAATCATGGGAGTTGTAGTTTTGGTGAGGCACCAGCCCTCCTTGGCTGGAGGCTAAAGCCCTTGTAAAGCTACAACTCCTATGATATGTTTTAGAAGGCTTTCATGGCCAAAATCATTGGGTTGTTGTGCAATTTCCAGGCTGTATAGCCATGTTCCAGAAGCATTCTCTCCTGATGATTCAACCACATCTATGGTAGGCATCCTCCAAGGTTGTGAGGTATATTGGAAAACTAAGCCAGGGAGGTTTATTAATAAAGGTGATTAATTACAACATTCACACTTGCCTCCAATAGACAAAGAGTTCTTTCTCCCACCCTGGACTTTCTACAGATATATAAACCTCCCTTGCTCAAAGGTAAAGGTTTGTGCTCATCTCCATTTCTAAGCCGAAGAGCCAGTGTTGTCCGTAGACATCTCCAAGGTCATGTGGCTGGCATGACGGCACAGAGCACCGTAACCTTCCTGCTGAAGCTGTACCTATTGATCTACTCACAGTTGCATGTTTTCGAACTACTAGGTTGGCAGAAGCTGGGGCTAACAGCAGATGCTCACTCCGCTTCCCGAATTTGAACCTGAAACCTTTCGCTCCTCAAGTTCAGCAGCTTTAACATGTTGCACCACCATCGGCTCCCTTGCTTAGTTTTCCAATATACCTCACAACCTCTAAGGATGCCTGCCACAGATGTGGGCGAAACGTCAGGAGAGAATGCTCCTAGAACATGGCTATACAGCCCGGAAAATGCACAACAACCCAACTCCTATGATAATTTTGTGGTAACAGTTTCCCCCGATTTTGAAAATGCCACAGAACCGGAGTTTGAGGTAAAAAAGGATACAAGCCAGCTCATGTTTCCTGGTGAAATGTCCAGACAAGGATTCAAATAATAACAAAAAATAGACTTAACTCTACAAACTAAGCAAAACAATAAGAGGGCTGAATGTAAGCTTTCTCCAGAGTAATTTTTGCTAGCATTTCAGAGATCTTCCTCTTTAGAACAAGGTCGGGTTGTGCCAGTTACCACCAATGTCTGAATATACAACTTGTAACTGATCTCTCATTTCCAATTTTGGGGCAAAGTAATTCAAAGCTGTAAGTTGCCAGTTTGTACACAGCGTCAATGTCTGCCCAGAGTTTGGAACTGAGAAATATATGATCCCTGATTGCTTTTTATTACAACTAAATGTAACTAATTTCTCGTTTTCGGTTTCTTTGCCAGACTTTGCCTCTACCTCATCCCACACCTTGCCTCAGTTATTTGATACCGTATTGCTCTTTTCTTGTATAGCTCTGGACCCAACAAAAGACGCGAGGCCCCATTCTTCCAGTTCACTTCCATCCAAACCTGATAATTCCCAACCCCCCCCCCCCAAATCCCAGCTGCTGGCATCTACCAAAAATTCCTGCAGAAAAAAAGGTTTCTTCCACTATGAAAGAAAACATCAGTCATTCTAGAAAAAGCTACACGTAACTGAGTTTCTGCCCGGAGGGAGGAGAGTTGCCAAGACGAAGGAAAGGAGCACATCTCAGTTGAAGACTCGCTCACTTCTTGTCTGCTTTCGTCCTCGGCTACGTCAGCCATTTGGCAATGCAGGCCTCGTACACCGTGCGGTTGGAGTGCCAGTCCGTGTGCGAAATCCCCGGCACCACGTACAAAGCAATGTCGCCACGAGCATCCAGGGTCTTCAAACCAAAGGTGTCCAGTTGGTAGACCTGAGAGAGAAACAGAGACAGTGGTGAAAATTTGTTCATATCTCTTATTATAATGGATGTCTCCTTCTTTGGAGGCCTTTAAGCAGAAGCTGGATGGCCCTCTGTCGGGGCTGCTTTGAACACGATTTCCTGCTTCACGTCAGGGGGTTGGACTGGATGGCCCTAGAAGTCTCTTCCAACTCTATGATTCTATGTTGCCTCAGAACATGATGGAGTCTTTTTCTCTGGAGGTTTTAAAGTAGAGGCTGGATGGCCATCTGCCAGGAGTCCTCTGATTGTATTTCCCTGCATGGCAAAATACGGTTGGACTAGATGACCCTTATGATCTCTTCCAACTCTTTGATTCCATTTGAGTGCCAGAAAGGTTGACTCCTATAGCAGTGCTCGGCGTTCCTTAATATATAAGGAGTATCCCTTATTTGAGGATTGGAAAAATCTCCTTTTTGTATAGATTGTGTCGCGACCCAGGTTGCAAAGGCACCAATAACCAAACACAGAGGCCAGAATCTAACTAATATCTTTATTGAAGGAATATATAAGGTTAGTAAAAGCAAATGTAAAAGATAGTCCAGAAGCAGACCTTTCAGGAAAGGTCAAAATTAGTCCAAAGAAATAATGTCCAATATGAAATATTAAGGTCCAAAGTTGTAATCCAATAACCGAAACACTCACTTTGCCAAGCAAAGTGAGGGGAGATGACAAGGTCCTTTAGTCCATAAACTTGAGCAAGGCTAGGAAATAACTTGATACTTGAAACAAGGCTTAAAACGTGGAACAAGGTAACTAAGATCAAGAACAAGGTCCGTGGAATAACTTGGTAAAATCCGTGGAACAAGGCAAGGATTGGTCCTGGGAAACAAGGCAAAGTCCGTAGATAAACAAAGGCTGGGAAGCAAGGCGAAGGCTGGATAGCAAGGCAAGGCTTGAGCAGGAGCGAGGCTTGAATCGGAGCGCGCTGTCCAGACACAACTCGCTCCGTAGGCTGACGAATTGACTCCGCGAAGTTACTACGCGGGTAAAACCCCTAAATAGAGTCTAACTTTCCCGCCGAAGCAGTTCTCTGGGAATCAGAACCGAAAGCTAAAGTCTGAGACCAGATGTGAGACTCCCCAAAGATTCTCACGAGAAGCAGTCTTAATTGGCCACATTCTTAGCTGCAATCCTCGCACTCCTGCGCGAAGCTGATTCCAAACTTCTCTGTTGTTTACAAAACTCCCGGCGCAAGAACACGGGAGAAGTAGGCTCTGGGGTTGTTTGACATACTTCTGGGAGACAACTTTCTTGCAGGTGCAAGGTTCCCAGATCTGCCTGGGAAAGATCTGGCTGAGAGGAATCCAGTTCTGACTGGGAAGGTAAAAAACCCAAGTTTTCCTCCTCATCAGGAATTACAATGTCCTGAGCAGGACTACAAGGCCCATGAGTCATCACACTATCCCCCTCCTCAAGGCCCCTCCCAAACTGGGGCCCTCTCCCCGAGGCGCGAGGTCGCGGCTTGGCGGGATAGGTCTGATGAAAGCGGCGGGTTAGATCAGGAGCATGGACTGTGGAGGCGTCTTCCCAAGAGCGTTCCTCAGGGCCAAAACCCACCCAGTCAATGAGATATTGTAGGCGGCGGCGATGAAAGCGAGAATCCAAAATGTCCTCAACCTCGAACTCCTCCTCCCCATTCATCAAAACAGGAGGGGGGGCCGGTTGGTCTGTATCAGGACGCACACCATCCGCCGGAAGGAGCAGGGAACGGTGAAACACTGGGTGAATGCGCATTGAACGCGGAAGTTGGAGTTTGAAAGTCACGGGGTTTAATTGCGCCACCACTGGATAGGGGCCAATGAAACGGGCATCTAACTTCCGGCAAGGGCGGTGGGAGGGCAGAAAGCGAGTGGACAGAAAAACCCGTTCTCCTACCTTGATTTCAGGGCCCGGCTGGCGGTGTTTGTCAGCGTGGCGTTTATAGTCCTCCTTGGCTTGGTCCAGTTGCTGGAGCAAAAGTTGTTGCACCGCTGTGAGTTCCTGCAGCCAATCCTCTGCTGCGGGAACTTCTGAAGTTTCAATGACAGGGGGAAAGAAACGTGGATGGAAGCCGTAGTTTGCAAAGAACGGCGTTTCTTTTGTAGAAGCTTGAACTCCATTGTTGTAGGCAAACTCTGACAGTGGTAACAGAGAAGCCCAATTGTCCTGTTGGTAATTTACATAGCAGCGAAGATACTGCTCTAAAGTGGCATTGGTGCGCTCCGTTTGCCCATCTGTTTGGGGATGATGAGCTGAAGATAAGCGAGAGTCTATGCCCAATAGTTTTTGTAGTGCCTTCCAAAAACGAGAGGTGAATTGAGATCCACGGTCTGTGACTAAACTCTTGGGCAATCCATGTAGTCTGAAAACATGTTGAAGGAATAGATCCGCAGTCTCTTTGGCCGTGGGGAGGCCTTCGCAGGGAATGAAATGGGCTAACTTGGTGAAAAGGTCCACCACCACTAAGATCGTGGTGAATCCACAGGAAGGTGGTAGGTCAGTGATGAAATCCGCAGAAATTATTTCCCATGGGCGAGATGGGGTAGGAAGGGGGTGTAAAAGCCCTGAGGGCTTCTCCCTTCTTATCTTGGAGCGCTGACATACTGGGCAGGTGTTGACATATTTTTCCACATCCTTGCGGATCTTGGGCCACCAAAAATCCCTTAGGATCAGATGCATGGTTTTAAATAGTCCGAAGTGTCCTGCTGGTTTGCAGTCATGACACAGACGAAGCGCTTTTTCCCTGCCCGGTCCGGGTGGGATATAAACATGATTTCTATAGCAAAGCAGCCCATCTTTAAGCGAAAAGGGAAAATGCAGACCTTGGCGAAGTTGGTCCTGCGCCCAGGCATCTGCTTGCTGACTAGCCCTGATTTCTTGAGCACAGATGGGTCCTGGAGTAGAGGAAGTTGAACCAATGGAAATGGATTTGGTGTTCCCCACTGTGAGCGTGGCAAAGTTCTCGGGTTGTAATAGTTGGGATTCAAAGGTCTCCTTACGTCCTGCAGCGTATTCCGGTTTACGTGACAGGGCGTCTGCTTGCTTGGTCTGGGCTGGGGTCACGTAATGAATCTGGAAGTTGAAACGTTCGAAGAATAAAGCCCAACGTTGCTGCCTCTGATTCAGTTTGCGGGCAGTTCTTAGATGTTCTAGATTACGATGATCAGTATGGACTTCAATGGGAAATTTGGCCCCTTCTAGCCAATGTCTCCAAGTTTCAAAGGCTGCCTTTATGGCCAGTAGTTCTTTTTCCCAAATGGTGTAATTCCTCTCTGGTGTGGTTAGTTGACGAGAGTAAAAGGCACAGGGATGGAGGTGATCTCCCACCGGTTGTAAGAGTACAGCCCCAATTGCCACATCAGAGGCGTCCGCTTGCACAACAAAAGGGGTTCCAGGATTTGGGTGCTGTAGAATTGGCTGGGAGGTGAATAGTTTTTTTAGTTGCTGGAACCCTTTCTCTGCTTGATCAGTCCAGCGGAAAGGCTGCTTTCCACGGATGCAGCTAGTGATGGGGTCGGACCAGCGGGCAAAATCTGGAATGAACTTGCGGTAATAGTTCGCGAACCCCAAGAAACGCTGCACCTCTTTCTTGTTAGTTGGCGCCCGCCATTCCAATACTGCTGAAACCTTGGCTGGATCCATGGAAAGCCCTAGAGGCGAGATGCGGTAACCAAGGAAATCTACCTCTTGTAGATCAAAGGCGCATTTTTCCAGCTTGGCATAAAGTCCATGATCCCGCAGTCGTTGTAACACCATTTTGACGTGGTTCTCATGTTCTGATTGTGATCTAGAAAACACCAAAAAATCGTCCAGGTAGATTATCAAGAACCTGTCTAGATAGTCCTGAAAAATGTCATTGACAAAATGCTGGAACGTTGCGGGAGCTCCGCATAAACCGAAATTCATAACTCGGGACTCGAATAATCCGAATTTGGTCTGGAAGGCGGTCTTCCACTCGTCCCCTTCCCTGATGCGAACTAAGTTGTAAGCCCCCCGAAGATCCAGCTTGGTGTAAACCTTGGCTCCTCGAAGCCGATCCAGTAGATCCGAGATTAAGGGCAGGGGATAGCTGTTCCGCTTGGTGATATTGTTCAATGCTCTGTAGTCCACCACCAAGCGTAGTTCCCCTGACTTCTTCTTCACAAACATCACTGGGGAGGCGGCTGGGGATTGAGAGGGTCTGATGAATCCCTTGCGAAGGTTTGTCTCTATGAATTCCCTGAGAGCTTCTTGCTCTGGTTCGGTCAGGGAGTAGAGATGCCCTCGTGGGATCGGGGCCCCCTCCACCAAGTCAATGGCACAGTCATAAGGTCTATGTGGGGGTAATTTTTCGGCTTCTTTCTCATTGAATACATCCCAATACTCGGAGTACTTCTTTGGCAAGGTGATGATGGGCTCGGTGTCTGTGGCATGGCAGACCTTGGCTACGAGGCAATGGTTTTGGCAATACGGTGAAGCAAACTGCAGTTCTCTGTTGGACCAGGAGATGTTAGGGTCGTGGAGAGTCAGCCATGGGATTCCCAAAATCACAGGGAAATGGGGAACCTCGGTAACAAAGAAGGAAATCTCTTCCATATGTTCCCTTATCCACATCCTGGTGGGTTCCGACCACTGACTTACGGGGCCCGTCTTGAGGGGGCGGCCGTCTATGGCTTGCACCACACGGGCATTCTTGAAATCATGATATTGTAATCCCAGAGAGTCGGCATACTCTCTATCAATGAAATTGTTGGTAGCTCCAGAGTCTATCATGGCGTGGATCATGACGGGTCCCCTTTTTGCTGACCATAATGTGACCACGAGAAGGAACAGGACCCCGGTTGGCGGCTCTTGAATAGATTTTTTGACCGGGTTGGCGAGCCTCTCTACACCCGGTCGTTGGCTTCCCCCGCCGGCTGTGTGCCAGTCGGCTCAGACGCCTTCGTCTCCGTGGAGGACGCCGCCGCAAGACGGGCGGCAGGCTTCCCTTTGGCCGGGCACTCTCTGGCGAAGTGGCCCCCATTCCCGCAGTACCAACAGAGGTTTAAGCGTTGACGACGGGCCTTCTCGGCGGCATCCAGTCTGGGACGCACATTGCCCAACTGCATCGGCACCTCCTCGCCTCCTCTGGGGTATGGGGTTGGCGGTGGGGGTCTCCACACTGGACGTGGCTGAACGCTGGTGGGAGCGGGGGGGTTTGCCCCGGCTCTACTGCCCTGGCCTCGAACCCACTGTTTCCTGTTGGCAATCATGACTTCAGCCCGTAAACATTGATCAATGAGTGCCTCGAGGGTCTGGGGAGGATCCACCTTGGAGATTTCTTCCAGCATTTCAATGTTGAGACCCTCCCGGAATTGTCCTCTGAGGGCTACATCGTTCCAGCCGGTGTTGTGGGCCAGCACTCGGAACTCGGCTATATACTGAGACATAGGCCTGTCTCCTTGGAAAAGGCGACGGAGTTTGTGCCCGGCTGCCTCCAAATTGTCCTCGATTCCCCAAGTCTCCTTGAGGTGGTCCAAGAAGTGTTGCGCTGATCTTAGGTGTGGAGAGGCTTGGTCGAACAGTGCCGTCGCCCAATTGGCCGCTGGCCCGTCTAGAAGACTGTAAACCCACGCCACTTTGATGTCTTCTTGGGGAAACTCGGCATCACGGGCCTCTAGATAAGCTTGACATTGGCGACGGAAAACATGTACCTTAGAAGCTTCTCCAGTAAACTTGGTAGGCAACGCCATGGCCGGGAGGCGGATTCCGCGCTCCCGCAAGCCCTTTATTTCTCCATCCTGGGCGTTGAGTCTGTCGCGGATGCGATCCACCTCATCCTTGTCGATGGTGTAGGTAAGCGGCTGCCCACCCGGCACGGTTCCGGTAGACATTCTGGCCTTGGTTAATTGGTGCTTATGGGTGGCGGAGTCAAACTGTCGCGACCCAGGTTGCAAAGGCACCAATAACCAAACACAGAGGCCAGAATCTAACTAATATCTTTATTGAAGGAATATATAAGGTTAGTAAAAGCAAATGTAAAAGATAGTCCAGAAGCAGACCTTTCAGGAAAGGTCAAAATTAGTCCAAAGAAATAATGTCCAATATGAAATATTAAGGTCCAAAGTTGTAATCCAATAACCGAAACACTCACTTTGCCAAGCAAAGTGAGGGGAGATGACAAGGTCCTTTAGTCCATAAACTTGAGCAAGGCTAGGAAATAACTTGATACTTGAAACAAGGCTTAAAACGTGGAACAAGGTAACTAAGATCAAGAACAAGGTCCGTGGAATAACTTGGTAAAATCCGTGGAACAAGGCAAGGATTGGTCCTGGGAAACAAGGCAAAGTCCGTAGATAAACAAAGGCTGGGAAGCAAGGCGAAGGCTGGATAGCAAGGCAAGGCTTGAGCAGGAGCGAGGCTTGAATCGGAGCGCGCTGTCCAGACACAACTCGCTCCGTAGGCTGACGAATTGACTCCGCGAAGTTACTACGCGGGTAAAACCCCTAAATAGAGTCTAACTTTCCCGCCGAAGCAGTTCTCTGGGAATCAGAACCGAAAGCTAAAGTCTGAGACCAGATGTGAGACTCCCCAAAGATTCTCACGAGAAGCAGTCTTAATTGGCCACATTCTTAGCTGCAATCCTCGCACTCCTGCGCGAAGCTGATTCCAAACTTCTCTGTTGTTTACAAAACTCCCGGCGCAAGAACACGGGAGAAGTAGGCTCTGGGGTTGTTTGACATACTTCTGGGAGACAACTTTCTTGCAGGTGCAAGGTTCCCAGATCTGCCTGGGAAAGATCTGGCTGAGAGGAATCCAGTTCTGACTGGGAAGGTAAAAAACCCAAGTTTTCCTCCTCATCAGGAATTACAATGTCCTGAGCAGGACTACAAGGCCCATGAGTCATCACAGATTGATTGAGATGCCAAAAAAAATTATGTGGACCCTTCAGAAAGTCAGAAATGTGTGCTTTGTGTCATTTTAATATGCATTTTATCATTGGATTTTAACTTGAATTTTAACTTTATCTTGTTGTATGTGTTTCAATGGTGTTTTATCTTTGAGTCTCAGTGTGGAGAAAAAAGCAGGGTATAAATAAACATAATAATATCTCTTGTTTTAACAATGTTGTGCTTCGCCTCAAGCCACAGGGAGAGGCGTGTAAAACAATTATTATTGTTGTTGTTGTTGTTATTGTTAATAATATTAATATTATTATTATTTTATTGTATGACACAGCAAACAAGGTAGATACACTGGATTTCGTTTCACAAAATCACAAGTTGAACACTTCCCAAGTGTCTATTATTATTATTATTATTATTATTATTATTATTATTATTATTATTATTATTATTAATATTACTAATGAATGAATGTTGACATTATGCTAATGCCTGCCTAAATTAACTGAAATCAATACAGCGAACACTTGGTATCTGCTGGTGTTCCAGGATCACCTGTGGACACCAAAATCCATGGATGCTCATGTCCCATTCTCAAACTCTGCTCCTCCAAATGTTTTGGACTTCAGCTCCAACAATTCCTAACATCTGGTAAACTGGCTGGGATTTCTGGGAGCTGAAGTCCAAAGAACCCGGCAGAGCACAGTTTGAGAAACACTGATATATACACAATAGTGTAGTAAAATGACGTCCCTTATATAAAATTGCAAAACCTCATCAAAGCACAGTGCTGTTTGTGGCGGCATGCAAATATGGTTTCCTATAGGAAGCACACATATCTGTTTCCATGGAGCATAATCCACCAGATCTCATACTCACCGGCTGGTATTTCATTTCCCGCACAGTTTCATTATCATCATAGAAGGCGAACAAACTGCAAAGACAGAGAAAAGGGAAAGGAAGGGGTTTTATTAGAAAACCGGGTTCGACCAATTTCAGTTCTCATTACACAAAAATCACATCAATATTATCTGATAAGAAAAAAACTGCATAGGTGTATGCATCTGAAATAGGAAGAGTATACGAATGTCACTTGTCAATGCTGTCAGCATGGCTATTTTAATCCTTTGGGACACACTGACACTGCCGGTATGAAACCGTGGTGAGTAACCCATTTTGGATAGACCAGAAGACAGTGACAATGGAGGAATTTCTTTTGTCATATCATGAAGCCTTCAGCTAAACTTCCAGCCAATGCTCTTGCTTTAGCACCGTGGTTCTCAACCTGTGGGCTGTGGCCCAGCAGTGGGTCGTGAGAATGAAAATCTGGTCTGCCAACCTCATTCCTCTTTATTTATTTTATTTTATTCATTTTATTTCCTCTTCTTTCTGCAGAACTGGCCATTGCATTGGATAGACCACATCAGATCTAGATTATTAAATATGGTTTTTTGTGGGCGAGCAGATGGCATCTACTGGATGGCATATGTTCTGTATCAGAAACTACAGCTGATGTGGTCTATCCAATGCAATTTTCTGAATCAGCACCCCAAACTGAATCTAAAGTTGACTGAAAACTGATTTGTAACCCTTTTGGTACTAAATGCTGGAAAGTGGTGCTGGGTCAAATGGTCCCTGGTCAAGTAATCCCTGGTCAAAGTGGTCCTTGGTCAAGTGGTCCCTGGTCAAAGTGGGCCCTGGACAAAAAAAGGTCGGGAACCACTGGTTTAGCATTTCAAGACAGTGCCTTTCCTAAGTCAGGTGACACTTGCCTTGAAAACAGTCCATGTGAAAGGGATCTGGGAGTCTTAGTAGACCACAAGCTGAATGTGTGACTCAACAGTGTGATGTAGCAGCTAAAAGAAGCCAATGCAATTCTAGGTTGCATCAATAGAGTTATAGTATCAAAATCGAGGGAAGTCATAGTCTCGTCCTATTTTGCATTGGTCAAACCTCACCTGGAATGGTGTTCAGTTCTGGGCAAAACAATTCAAGAAAGATATTAACAATTTGGAAGGTGTCCAGAGAAGGGCAGACAAAATTATCCAAGGTTTGGAAACCAAGCCCTATGAGGAATTGATTAGAGGGCCAGGTATGTTTAGCTTGGAGAAGAGCCATTTCTTAAAATAACTATGGTTTGATATTTAGGATTCCAAAATGTTCGGCAATGTTTTAACTTATAAGCTGCCCGGCATTCATTTTTTTCAATGTGTTGTTGAAGGCTTTCATGACCAGCATCACTGAGTTGCTGTGAGTTTTCCGGGCTGTATGGCCATATTCCAGAAGCATTCTCTCCTGATGTTTCGCCACATCTATAAGGCATCCTCTGAGGTTGTGAGGTATTGGAAACTAGGTCAGTGAGTTTATCTGTGGAAGATCCAGGGTGGGATAAAGAATTCTTGTCTGTTGGAAGCAAGTGTGAATGTTGCAATTAAACACCCTGATTAGCACTGAAAAGCCTTGCAGCTTCAAAGCCTGGCTGATTCCTGCCTGGGGGAATTCATTCGTTTTTTCTTTATCAGGACAGATCACGATTTTTAAATAACAAAAAATATTTCCAGAGGAAGGTAACCAAAATAGTCAAAGGTCTGGAAGAAAAGCCCTATGAGATAGCTGTGTATGTTTAGACTGGAAAAGGGAAGGCTGATGTTAGCCATGTTTAAATATTTGAAATGATGTCACATTGAAGATGGAGCAGGCTTGTTTTCTGGGTCTCCAGAGACTAGGACACTGAGCAATGGATCCAAACTACAGGAAATGAGATTTCACCAAAACATTAGTAAGGATTTCGAAACTGTTCAACAATGGAATACACTGCATAGGTCAGCAGAAATACTAATCTTGAGCCCTTCCCAAAAGTTGGACCAACCTCCAAGAGCTTACCTGGATTCCCACGGCATGATCACTCCATCATCTGGACCCCCAATGAGAATTAGCTTGCGGATCCGCAGGAGATTCTCCTTCCAAGCTGTAGTGGAAGAGAAAAGGACAATCAAGGCCTCCAGATATTCGAGTCACCAAGTTTCCTCTTCCTGTCCACAAGGATTCCCCTCTTCACTCCAAATGGGAAAAGAACTTGTGGTCTTCACTTCGCTTTGGTCTTCTGGGAAGGAAGAAGCAGCAGAACAAGAATGTGTGCTGTTCCTCCAGCTTCCAGAGAAGCCCAAAAGGAAGAGGAGGCTATCTATCTCCATGTCTGTGTCTTGGAGGACTGGTCCTTTTATCACACAGCACCATGGAGTGGAATACTGTGTCCAATTCTGGGCAGCACAATTCAAGAAAGGTATTGACAAGCTGTAATGTGTCCAGAGGAGGGCGACTAAAATGATCAAAGGTTTGGAGACCATGAATCCCCATGAGGAGTGTCTTAAAGAGCTGGGTCTGTTTAGCCTACAGAAGAGAAGCTTGAGAAGAGACATGAGACCCATGTACAAATATGTGAAAGGGTGTCATATGGAAGAGAGAGTCCAGTCATGACCGACTCTGGGGGTTGGTGCTCATCTCCATTTCTAAGCCGAAGAGCCAGCATTGCCCATAGACACTTCCAAGGTCATGTGGCCGGCATGACTGCATGGAGTGCTGTTACCTTCCCGCTGGAGCAGTACCTATTGATCTACTCACATTTGCATGTTTTCGAACTGCTAGGTTGGCAGGAGCTGGGGCTAACAGCGGGCGCTCATTCCGCTCCCGGGATTTGAACCTGGGACCTTTTGGTCCACAAGTTCAGCAACTCAGCACTTTAACACACTGTGCCACCAGGGGCCCTCTCATTTACTATTTATATGCAAATACAGATATTCCATAATCTGAAAAATCTCTGGTCCCAAGCATTTTAGAAAAGACTGAACCTATATATGAGACTGTATATTATTCTCAGGCTTAAAGATATCTTTCTTTGTGGTGAGGACAGAAAGCCTTGTTACTAAGGACTGGAGCCAGAATGGTGTAGGAGTTGGAGCACTGGACCAGAGTTCAAAACTTTGCTTGGCCATGAAACACACTGGCTGACCAAGAGCGAGTCATACTCTTAACATTGTCTTAGCTGATTCCCAAAAGATCAGAAGAGATGGAGAAAGGGTAATGTCCTTTGGCAGTGCGATCCGCAATTTGGGTGCTACTACAAAGAAAGCCCTGTCATATGTACACACCAATGGGGTGTCTGGATACACAACAGGGCCCCTGATGAGGATAGCAAATGAAAGAGGAGATGTGAGGCATGCCTGGCACTTGGATATATTCTACCAGACCCTTAAGTGTATTGGGACTGAGGGGTACTTTTCATTATTACCAGTGGCATTGGGGTGGAGTCTTTCATCATTCAGCAGGGCCAGGAAATTGCTGTTGTTGAGGTAAAGATCCCGATGATGAGGATCTGAAAATGAAAAAGTTGAGAGGTATCATGTTTGGTTCCTACCCTTCAGACTGCTTTACCTGAATCGTTCCTCTCAAAAGAGGCCAGTCAAATAACTTCCTCCCATAATTTCAAGACCTGCATTCCCCTTCCCCACAACTCTCCTTCCTTCTGAAATTTAGCTCTGAGCACTATCATTCACATCCACCTTCAAAGCTGGCTCTAAAACCAAGCTGGCTGTGGTCAGCTTCAGGTGGAAGTTGACCCAATGAGCCATGCTAGAAAACCTGAAGATATGGAAAGATATGTTCTCTTTAGCAAATGTGGAGGGTTGATTACATTATAGTAATGAGGACATAATAATATTAACAGGGCCGGAGTAGTGCAGTTGGCTAGTAACCAGCTGCAATAAATCACTACTGACTAAGAGGTCATGAGTTCAAAGCCTGGGTCGGGTTAAGCCCCCAACCATTAAATAGCCTGGCTTGCTGTTGACCTATGCAGCCCCGAAAGACAGTTGCATCTGTCAAGTAGGGAAATTTAGGTATGCTTTATGTGGGAGGCTAATTTAACTAATTTACAACACCATAAAACTGCCAGCAAAGCACGAGGAAAGGAATGAGGAAGTAAAGCCACTGGTGGACGGTGAAGCAACAGCTCCCCCTGTGGCCGGAATCGTGAAGCTGGAAAAATGTTAAATGCCTCTGTGTCTGTCTATACTGAATGTTGTTTGTCTGTTGGCATTGAATGTTTGCCATATATGTGTTCATTGTAATCTGCCCTGAGTCCCCTTCGGGGTGAGAAGGGCGGAATATAAATACTGTAAATAAATAAATAAATAAACAACAACAGCAACAACACTATGTAACAAAATTTGAAAAGTGTTCTGTTCCTGGTTTGAAAGTCTTAGTCCTATTTAATTGTGCAGTACTTACTTTGAAAGTAACTGTTTATATTCCATAAACTTTGTTTTTGTGGCTGCCACAAACTATGTTGAATTGACTGAGACTTGATGAGATATTTCATTGAAAAACTATAGCAAAATGTGCTGCAGGATGTCCCACCAAAACAAGGTTTTTGCAGTTTAATAAACTTTTCCCATGTTTTTATGATAGAACCAATTAAGAAATGACACTTATAACCCATGAACAAAAGTCGTGTTACATAATGTAATCAACCATGGACTACACCAAAGTACGTTGTCCTCCAAGATCCCAGGGAAGTTCCATGTTATCCAGCATTCTATAATCATCTCCTACTGTTTTAAATTATCTTTATTTTGAATATTTTGGGGGCAGAGGATGCGACAAAAACATACAAAGTACATCAGGTCGTATTTTATTCAGTACTGCAGAGAACATGTAGGTCAGTGGTTCTCAACCTGTGTGTCCCCAGATGGTTTGACCTAGAAATCCCAGCCAGTTTACCAGCTGTTAGGATTTCTGGGAGTTGAAGGCCAAAATATCTGGGGACCCACAGGTTGGGAACCACTGATATAGGTGATAGTCCTCTGAACAACCAAATGTGCTCCATAAAATGCTAAAGAACTATTATTGGTGTCTTAGTATAACTCAGGGTAGTCTTACCGTTCCAATAGTTGCAGATCGAGAAATCCTGGCCCACGTGTGTATAGCACACACGGTACAAATTAGACTTCATGTGCTGAGGAAAAAGCCATTTCAAGTACTTTGTGTCTGGGTCAGAAAAGAGAGAGCACACATAAAGTCAGACTTAGCTCTAATATTAAGCAGAATGACCCATCTTATATATCTAAGGTGCTCATTACAATGCTTCCAATCTACCCGTTGTCTGAGTCCATCTCAGACCCATTTATTTTGTATGCACAATACTTGGTGACTAAGGGGCCAAAAGCTAGGGTTTCCTCCCATAACTTCCATTGTCTAGGAAGGAAGTAATTGCTGGCATTTCTGTAAAAGGCATGCGATAAAAACATATGGGCTGAGAAATGTCCCAATAGACACTGTTAAGAGAAGTCTAACAATCTCTCCTACTTTCATTATTGTAAAATTGGCTTTATTTTATTTTTTAAAAAGACTATATCAGACCAAAAACACCTCTAAGAAGTTTTCCACCTGTGATCCATTATTTTTAAATTAAAAAATTAACAAAAAGAAAAACACTTATAAAGATAAATAATTATTTATACATATACAAACATACTTAAATAACAATTACATATCAAGCAATACAAAACACATATCTACTCTAATAACATATAAGTCTAATCTGCAAGCATATATGCTTAAATTGTTTTCTCTACTACAGTAGAGTCTCACTTATCCAAGGTTCTGGATTATCCAAGGCATTTTTGTAGTCAATGTTTTCAATATATCATGATATTTTGGTGCTAAATTCGTAAATACAGTAATTACTACATAGCATTCCTGCATATTGAACTACTTTTTCTGTCAAATTTGTTGTATAACATAATGTTTTGGTGTTTAATTTGTAAAATCATAACCTAATTTGATGTTTAATAGGCTTTTCCTTAATCCCTCCTTATTATCCAAGATATTCGCTTATCCAAGGTTCTGACGGCCCGTTTAGCTTGGATAAGTGAGACTCTACTGTACCACCCTTATCTCTTAGCTCATAATGTACCTCCATATTGCCCCATTTGTGGGGATGAGAGAGAGATGAACGTGTCCACATTGTGATCAGGCATCGTGGAGAGGAGGGCACGACAAATGAGTCCACCTGCAAGAAAGAGGAAAATGGAGTTTCGTTTGCAGAACAATGGGGAAAGGCTGAACGAACTCTATGTACAAATTTCACCCCAATCCATCAAGTGAAAGTGCTTGGTGGTTGGACTAGATGGCCCATGTGGTCTCTTCCAACTCTGTTATTTTAATATGATTCTAATGTATCCCACACAGATATGGGGTCATACTATATTTGAAAAAAAATACTTAAAATGTTCCCATTCCCTTCATGAAATAATAAGTAATTTTGTCACATCCCTCTGGACGAGGGCAAGAGATGACGTTTAGGTCCAGGACGGATGAGTCTTTTTCCAAAACAAAAAGTGATGGGAAGTCCAAGGACAGGGAAAGAGGTCTATTAGATCTCCTGAGTATTTCAACAACAGCAGGGAGCTAGTTCTTGCCTTCACTTAAGTCAAGTTAAAAGTACAGTTAGCCCCAGTTGCCCTTTTAGTCAGGCAAGCCCACTTTGTCTGTCAAAGAACAATGGATGGGACCTATCAGATCCCTGGAAAGCAAGCCTTCTCCTCTCCATTAAAAGCCCATATACCTTGTGAATAGCAGACGAGATGGACGCCGTCAGCTGCATTCTGCATTATAGGGTAAATAGCTTGCCTGAAGCCCTCCACTTGTATCCAGAGCGGTTTCAGGCTCTCGGTGCGGTCAAATAAATCGACAACCGTTACGTTGGTTCCCGGATGTGTCTGCAGGGAAGCCACAAGAATTAAATCAGAGGCATAAACAAAAAGTTTCAAACCTTCAGAAAGAGATTATAGTAATTTCCCAAATATTTAGCAATAGGAATTGCTAAATAAACGTTATCACTCTGGAAACAAATTTAGAACAGGGTCATTAGAGCACATGCACACATAATCCTGTGTATTTTCATGCTAAGCAGGGGGTGTTTGGTGTATTTATTCATTACATGGATATCCTGCCTTTCCTTCAAAGTTTAAAGCAGCAAAAACACTGCTTTACCTTTTCTACATCATTCTCACAACAGATCGGTGAAGTTGGCCAGACCGAGACAGAATGACTACACTAAATATTACTACAAGTGGGGATTTCAACCTGAATTTCCTACGTCCAAAAAAGATCCTAATCAATATCTTAAACTGACTCAGTAATATACAATGAAACATAAATTTGTTATATTCACAATACTAATCGCTATTTTTTTCTCGTAGGAGGGGATTTCCAATATAACGTGAATATAACGAATTTGTTTCATTGTATATTACTGCTTGTTGCATCTTTTATGTGTTGTGGGAACACATATATGTTTGTGATCACTTTATTATTGTAATAATAGATTATTGTTTTGCTGATTCAAGGGAATCCATTTTATTTATACCTGCTGTTGTTTTATACTCACGTGCTGTTATATGCTTATGTACTGTTGTTTGCATGCGACACTTTGAAGTGTTTCTGTGAGCCACCAACAGGGAGATGTTGGCGGGGTATAAATAAAGATTTATTATATTATTATTATCTTTCAGTCTTTTGCCTTAATCTATATATATAAAAAGGTAAAGTTATTTGCGCTGTGACTATAACAACACAACTATACGCCCCAGAACCACCAAACTTGACAACACAATGCAAAAGCCGTGCCTCAAGGTTCATACAACACAACCGAACCCCCAAAACGGAACCGGGACCCGCAAAACCCCAAAAACCGGCAAATACGAAGAGCGCATGCACCATACACAAAAAGGCATGTGCCCAACACACTCCCCAACCCCTCCCCTCAACGGTTGCTCCCGCACAGCCGTGAGGCCTGGTCGGGAGCAGGGCCGGGGGAGGCGGCGAGAAGGCCCGGCGGCCAGGCCTCCTCCCCAGCCACCCTCCTCCGGGGCCTTCTCTGCCCCGGCACGAAGGAAACAGACTGAGGAGGGAGGAAGGGAGGGGCCTGGCCCACATGAATCAGAGGCACACCGATGCCACGGAGGTACCGGGGCGAGGGAAGAAGGAGGAGTAACGGGAGGGAGGAAGAGTTCTCCCTCAATTACTTACATTTTCTACTCCTCTTTCTCTCAATTTATCCCTCAATTCTCATAATAACAATAACAACCACAACAATAATAATCAAAACCATCACACACAACAAGCAGACAGGCACTGAAGCTGTGAAGCCATTGTCAGACCCCTGGCAGCTGGGCACCAAGAACCATACACGGAGGCCAATCTCTATCTAATATCTTTATTAAGGAAATATATAAAAGCAATAAAAACAAGTGAAGAATATAGTTCAGAAGCAGACCTTTCAAATGAGGTCAAATATAGTCCAAAAATGTATTGTCCAATAAATGATATTAGAGTTCAAAGTTCTTTATCCAATACCGAAACACTATTGCCAAGCAATAGTGTGGGGAAATGTCAGAGTCTTAAGAGTCCAAGGTAGCTTGACAACAAGGCTGGAACAAGGCTGGATATAACTTGGTTCTTTAACAAGGTCCGTGACTAGGTGCAAGGCAACCAGTGATTCCTGGAACAAGGTCCGTGGTTAAAAGCAAAGCGAGGCAAAATCTTGAATGCTTGATCCGGGAGGCAAGGAACTGGGGTTACGAAGTCCACACACGATCTTACTCCTGAAGCTGCTCTGTTGACTCCGCAAAGAATCTCCCGCGTCAAACACCTATATTGGGTCTCGTTTTCCCGCCAACAATCTCTTTCCCTAGAGAACGAGAAGCGAAACCCAACTTTGTCCAGATGCAAGACTCCTTAGAATTTCCCAAGGGAAGCAGGCCTAATCAGCCTGTTGTTTGGCAGCGATCCGTAAACTCCTGCGATTTGCTTCTCTGACTCCTCTGTCTCTAGAGTAAGATTCCCTCCTGGGAAACGGAGGCGAGGAATGCCCAAGGTCTGTTTTACTGAATTCTTGAGGACAAACATCAACATCCGGCAGGTGAAAGGACTCCGGCTCTTGTTGAACCGGCGAAAACCCCATGTTTTCATCTTCATCTGCCACG